>NC_143019.1:114089426-114752238 GCF_055824585.1 Amblyomma mixtum | reverse complement strand
TCTGTTAGAACAAGGGCGCACTGCGCTGTAGTTGCAAAGAGGTTTCAACAAAAAAATCTCGTTTTCCAGAGCTGGCTAAGTTTCAGCCGGCAGGCATTGCTGCTTTCGTTGCTTACGAGACAATGCTTTATTTAATAGGCTCATTTTTTTTATCTGTACTTCACGTGCTGTTGTGAGAAAGAGCTGGAACTGCGAAGCTCAGTCGGTAATAGCATGCTATCAGGAATGAAAGGGTTGCTAATGCAAACGCAACTGGCTAGAATGCTCCCTTTCAAGCACACCAGCAAGCTTTAGCGTCACATTGAATCTCGAGTCTTGGACGAAGACACTTCAAGAATCAACTCCGTGAACAACACGTACACGATCAGCACACCGAACCGTCAACGCGCGAGCACCTACGCGAGGATAAAGACGATAGTTATCGGGGAGAAGACCCTCGCCATGGCACCCTACGTCGCGGCTCCCGACGACGCAATTAAGGGCGTGGTATACAACGCCTATGATATCGGAACACCGGAAGAAGTCCGTCAAGGATTCATCAAACGCAACCCGGACATCGAAGTACTCAACGCCAGAAGAATTGGCAAGTCCAGATCTATTCTCATCACCTTTGGAGAGAAAAAGCTTCCCAGACAAGTCTTCTACTGGGGATCAGTGTTCATCGTCTACCCGTACCGAGAGCGGGTAGAGACCTGCTACAACTGCAGGAAGACGGGACACAGGACGGATGTGTGCTATAAGCCATGGGTAAAGCGTTGCCGCAGATGCGGCGAAGACCATCCAGACCCACCGGAGGGAGAACTGCCGACATGCAAGCCCGAATGCATCGTATGCGGGGGGCCACACAACACCGGCAGCCGGAATTGCAAGTATCGGCTGGCAAAGAAAGCACCTTTTAAAGCCAAGAACGACCTGGGGCAACTTGACTCCGGACACCAACCAAGACCGAAGACCAGGGACCACAGCGGCACCCGCCAAGGCCACCGGGGGAGAAGCAGATCGAGCTCCTTCCCACCATTACCGGGGACCGGAGGCGCCAGCTCGGGTCCTGACAGAGAGAGCAGCTCGAGCAGAGGAAGAGGCTCAAGCAAGGACAGAGACGCGGGCAAAAAGGTGAGCTGGCCAGATAAGGCCTCTTCTTGGGAAACCGCTCGGGAGAAGGAACTGGTAGAGCAGCTCGCTAAGAGGGACAGAGAGCTAGACACCTTAAAGAAGGAAATGGCGGAGCTGAGGAAACTCATTCACGCTAACACAAAACAGCCGAAGGTGGTCGTAAAACCTCCTTTGCAACAATCACAAAACGCGAGTCAGGCGCCCCCGCGTGACACATATGAAGGGGGAGACATTCAAAACGCAATGGATACAGACACCAGAGTCCCCTTGAAAAGACCTCTACCCAGAGAGGAAAACACAGACGACAGTACTCCCAAAAAGGCGGCAGAAAGTCCTAACGAGGACGCATCGGCTAAAACCCACATGAACGTTAGGCCGGACATGAACACACTATTGAAGCGGGTTGACGCTCAAGACGCTAGAATTGATGCCCTTACCGCTAGGGTAGACAAAATAGCCGAACGTGCTGACAATCTGACGGCGGAATTCGTCACGTTCAGGGAACGAACCATGGGTTGCTTCCAGCAAATTCTGGAACAACTAGCAAACATAGAAGCCAGGCTTCCCCCTGTTGCCGGCAACACCCTCCCCTCGCTGCAACCGCAGCAGCAGCCTCTATAGGACATCATGGCCCCTAGCCAACAAATTAGAATCTGGCAGTGGAACTGCAGAGGCTTCCAGTCCAAAAGATGGAACCTGCAGGCACACATTCAAAAAAACATAATCACACCGGACGTAATCACGCTGCAGGAGGCAAGCGGCATGGTCAAATTAAATGGCTACGCCGCGTACACCCCGCTAGAAGTGCAAAAAGAGCACAAACCCAAGTCGTTCACGGCCACGCTAGTGCATAGAAATCTAACGGCAACACAACACGCACTCGAAAACACAAGCGAGGACTACGTGATGTTAGAAATAATCCCAAACAGAAAGGGGGACAACAGTCTCTTTATTCTGAATATATACAACTCACCGAAAAACCGGGGCACAGGGCTGGCGGACCTATTACGTAAAGCCATTAGACTATCTTATAAGAAGGGATTAGTAATCACGGGGGACTTCAACGCCCCGCATCCGGCATGGGGATATCGAACGGCCTCCCCTAAGGGAAACAAACTATGGACAGAAATCCAAAACTTAAGGCTCACGCTACTAAACAACCCGCAAGACCCCACGAGGATAGGCAATAGCGTCAGCGTAGACACGTCCCCAGACTTGACGCTAGGCAAAGACCTCGAGGGTGAACGATGGTCAAACACAGGACACACCTTGGGTAGCGATCACTACATCATAGAGATTGAAACACAAACCAGGCCGATGAAGGGGAAGCTGCGCGAAACGAAGCTGACAGACTGGGACACCCTCCGAAAAGTCCGGGACAGAACCGCTCCGAGGGAGATATCGGATCTAAATCAATGGGTTGAGACACTCAAAAAAGACGTAAACAGTCACACTAGACAGACCCCAACCACCGAACATGACATCACAGACTCGAGGCTAGCCCACATGTGGGAAGCCCACGAGAGCCTCTTGAAGAGGTGGAAAAAACAGAAACACAATAGAAGGCTAAAGAAGAGAATATCGACACTCGAAAAACAGATAGAAGACTACACAAACGAGCTTCAGCGTCAACACTGGGGACAAATTTGCGATGAAATGAATGGAAAGCTAGGGTGCAAGAACACGTGGCATCTTCTTCGCCACTTACTAGACCCAGGACAAACAAAGTCGGCGGCACAAGGGCAGCTTAAACGATTGATTCACAAATACCAGGGAACAGCCGCGGACCTAATAGAGGAACTGAAGAGCAGGTACCTTAACACAGACAAAGGGGGTTCATCTCCAGCTTACCAAGGAGCAGAGAACACACAGCTAGATGAGGACATCTCGATAGCGGAGGTATGGAGAGCAATGAGTCAACTAAGAACCACGTCGGCAGCGGGGGCAGATGGGGTAACCAACAAAATGCTAAGGAACCTAGATCTAGTCTCGGTCACGGCAGTCACAGATTACCTAAATGAGATATGGAAACGAGGTAGTCTACCTTCACAATGGAAACATGCCAAAGTAATCTTTATTCCAAAACCCGGGAAGAAACTTGAAGTGGGCAACCTCAGGCCGATATCGCTAACGTCCTGCCTGGGGAAGCTGATGGAACATGTCATATTAAACAGACTCCAGGAATACGCAGAGGAAAGGGAGGTATTTCCTGAAACGATGCTAGGCTTCAGGAGCAAGTTGTCCACGCAGGACGTCATGCTCCAGCTCAAAGCAGACATCATAGACCCGCCCAACAAAGGGGGCGCCAAAACTATACTGGGCCTAGACCTACATAAAGCCTTCGATAACGTCAAACACGAGGTCATACTAACTAATCTGGCGGAGATTACCCCTGGAAAGCGGACCTACGATTACGTAAGGGACTTTCTAACCGGCAGAACCGCAGAAATAAATCTAGGAGATATCCAGTCAGAAACTATTAACCTGGGAGATAGGGGAACTCCGCAGGGCTCAGTGCTCTCTCCTTTCTTATTCAACCTGGCGTTGAAGAACCTACCGCCGCTATTGAAGACTGTCGAAGGTATAAACCATACGCTATATGCGGATGACATAACAATATGGACGCATACAGGAAACGATGGGGAAATAGAACAAAATCTCCAACACGCGATCGATATTGTCCAGGAATACGCAGAATGGGCAGGACTAAAATGCTCGCCAAGCAAATCCGAACTTCTGGTGATCCGGGGGGCTAGCAAACGCGATACCAACGCAGGAGACATTCACGTACTGGTAAATGAGACTCCGGTAGCCAGAGTTGACAAAATCAGGGTCCTAGGACTTATAATACAGGACAATAGAAAGAACACAGAGACAATAAACAGGCTTAAGTCCACAATTAACATGACAACCAGGCTCATAAGGCGAATAGCTAACAAAAGACGGGGAGTCAAAGAGAAAGATCTCTGCCGAATGGTTCAGGCTTTCGTGATAAGCAGAATAGTTTACGCCGTTCCCTACCTCAAGCTAGGGCTGGCGGAACAGAATAAAATAGATGGGATCATAAGGCAGGCATATAAAGCAGCATTGGGGCTGCCCCACTGCACTCCTACGGAAAGACTTCTTAAACTGGGGATCTACAACACCACCACGGAACTATGCGAGGCACATATATTTGCGCAATTAAGGAGGCTTGCGACCTCACCCCCGGGGAGAAAGATCCTGAGCAACCTAGGATTACATGATAAAATTCCGGAAAGAAACGCGCAGGCAAAATTACAGACCAAAGTTAGAAAATTACTCACTATTAAACCACTTCCAAAAAACATGCACCCTGCTTTTCACGAAGGCAGGAGGAGAGCCAGAGCAAAGGCCCTTGAAGCCAAGCTCGAAGGCTCGGAACACACAACCTATGTAGACGCGGCGGAATACGAAGGAGGCGACTCCTTTGTGGTCGTGGCCGTGAACGACTCGGGTGAAACATTAACGGCCGGTTCGGTCAAAACAAAAAACTCAGGGACAGCGGAGGAGGCGGCTATCGCCATGGCAATGGCCAGCACCAAAGCAGTCACCATAATTAGCGACTCCAAGGTGGCTATCAACAATTTTGCGCGGGGTATGATCTCCCAGGAGGCAGAACGAATATTAAGACATAAAGACTGGGACCAAAGAGAGGTGGAACTAATATGGGTGCCGGCACACTCGGGGAACAGGGGAAACGAGTTGGCTCACAGTATAGCTCGAGGTTATGTCAGCCGAGCAGTGAGCCGGGTCGAGTCCCCAAATTTCACGAGAGATGCATTCATATCATTTCACGAATACACCAATCAGTTTAAACTGGAAAGGAGGATCTATCCGCCACCAGACAAAAAGCTCGACAAAAGCCAGGAGGTAACGTGGCGTCGGCTCCAGACGCGAGCCTTCTTTAGCCCGTCGAGACTAGCACACATGTATCCAACACAATACAACGCTACTTGCAAACAATGCGGCGAGATAGCCGGATATGACCACATTTTATGGAGCTGCAAAAAGGCGCCGCCACCGGCGGACCTACTACCAGTCCCTTCTCTAGAGCGGTGGGAGGCTATACTGGCCAGCTCAGACCCGTTGACGCAAGTCCGGGCCACTGAGTGGGCTCACAAGGTCGCCAAGAGCCATGGGCTCGAAGCCACCTAGTATAATACCCACTAGGGCTCAGTGCTGACAATAAACGTTTTCCAATCCAATCTTTAACCATACCATACGGGAAAAAGTCAGCGGCTTTTTCCCAACAAGCTTGGCATTTTACAAACAAATACTACTACATTAAAAGGCGTTTGCACGGATCACCGCATTCGGGAAGGGCGCACCGTAGCGCGATAGTGCTTGCCGTTCCGATGCGTAATTTTCTATGCCATTATAAATCTACGGAGAAGCTGTTCCTCCGCATTCCGCAACGTCCAGTTCCTACCAGCGACAATTAGCTATAGAGGCTATATGACGCAAAAAGTCATAACAAGACAGGAGATATCGCGCAACTTTTCGCAAAAAATGTTCTATGGATTTCAGACGTGGAAACATACGTCCTGTCTATTGTAGAGACATATTAAATTTACAACGAGCGCTATTCTTCCAACTCGTACAGAGCGACGCAGAAGAACTAGTTTGGCCGCTTGGTTTGTTATGGCCTCAGTCCTCTTCTCGAGCGAAGAAGAAATGGGCAGCAGAGGCTGTCTTCTCTCCACATTATGTTCGTGCTAGCCATTTGTTACATACGGCACCTGATGCATAAAACTATCAGAAGGAAGGTAGCTGCATCGAAACAAAGAGTTGTCGTATTCTCGGCTGTCTAACGCCTCCTATCGCTGTTTATTAAGAAGGCCATTCAACAAGAACCATGGGGAACATCTGGAGTTTTCCCGTTCATTTTTCAAGCCTCGGGCCATGCGAACGGGTTCTGACCTATATATAAGAAGACACAGTGAAAATTTCACCAGAGAGGAATTCAAACCGAAACTTACAGCGAGAAGAAAAAAATGGTCTTAGGCATTCTTATTTGGTCATATAGATTTTTCAGACGACAGCCACTATTGTAAAGCCCATAACTTTGGCAAGTTGGCCGCTTCGGTTTCTTTCCTCGCGAAAGGATCAAACCCTTGGAATCATTTGCTCCTCTTTGCATGAATGAACGAAAATGGTACAGGGCCTCTTATTTGTTAAAAGTGTTTATATGGGTAATCAGCAGTTACATTGAAAAGGTGACAATATTGTGCGCCGTAATTATAATTTCACGCACTGCCACTTACTAAACTACAGAAAATCTGGGACAGACGAGCGCCTACCACATGAGCTCAGTGAGATCTCGTTTGTAGCGCTTTGTCCCTCTCTGTCGCGGTTATGGCATGAGGTGCTTTGTTTCGCAAAATATGGTCCTGTTATTCGCATGTTGATTAGTATCGACACAGCTTATCATAAGCGAAAATTAATGCGTTCCCCTGCCTACCAGTGGAACGTCGTAAAGCCGCGCATTGCACTCTCTAAATCCTGCCGTGGGGGTTCATGGTGAAATTCATGGGTTTGTTATGGCTTTAATAAACACTGGAGGAATTTTAGCATGACTCCAGAAAAGCACCATGGAGCCACAACACTACTAACGACATGAGCCATATTCAAGAAGGAACTTTTGAAGGCATTGACCAGTGTCGTGAGGAAAGAAACAGTTCAACGACTGCTCGAAGATCCAGCTTCCGAACGAGCCCGTCCGCGGTTACGTCGAAGAAATGAAGCACCTCTTTCGTCGCGCCGGCCGCGAGCTGACCAGGAAAAGGAAGTTCAGTTTTTAATGCACGGCATAAAAGAACAACTCGTTTTCAGCCTTTCCAGCGTTTTTGAAGGTTGCAAAAAAGGCGTCGAGAAATTTATGCAAGAAGCGTAAACGAGCGAGAAGACCCTCGACGTCCGGATTGGGCAGTAAAACCACCCTGGCTTGTGTCTGTGCGGTTCGCCCAGACGCCAAGACCGTCTCCAGCGACGACGACTGCTGCCAACTTCCCCACAGCCTCAAGCAGCCACCGTCATGGACGACGTTCGAGAAGAAGTGCAACAGGCACCGCGACACCGGCAGCCGCACAGCCCGAGGTCATGGTTTACGCGGCCGCGGTGCGCTGCCAAAGGCGTCCTTCAATAGCGCCAGGAGGCATGTACACCACCCCAAAGATCACAATCGTCTGTCCGCCCAACTCAGTTGCAAGCTCACCCAAGAAAAGCCGACGTCTGGAGGACCTCCGACCAGCGCTGCCTGCACTGTTTTCATTGCGGCGAACCCGGACACATTCTTCGACACTGACCCTACAAAAGAATGGGCTTGCGTGGCTTCTCAATTGTAGCCTCAAGACCTTTCCTGGCCAAAGAGCGCGGGATATCGGCTCGTACCTGCGCCGAGAGGAGTACGTGTCATCTAGCCGTCTCTCCCGCTCACCATCACCGTACACGCCACGTTTTGCGTCGCCGGGCCGCAGCTGCGCAGCGGTTCTTCGCAGAAGGTCCCCCAGCCTCCACAGGGGAAACTAAAGAAAGCAACCTTTGAAGGTGAGGGTGCTCAGCAGCGAAACGAGGAAGACCTTCCACCGACCACGCCGCATGAAGACGTCGCATCGACTACGCCGACGCCACACACAAAAAAGAGCTCGACCACGAAACTACCGAATTTCAGAATGATGCCACCACATAAAACCCCGACGATACGCCCTACCAACGATTCACATACCATACGAATCCGTGCCCCGACGCAGAGGACGACCTGCAGCGCAAGAGCCAGGACATCTGACTTAGAGGTGGTTATCGACGACGTGAAACTTACCGGTCTAGTCGATACAGGGGCCAATTATTCAGCGATTAATGAAACATTCGCCGCTCTATTCAGGAAAGTAACGACCGCTTGAGACGACCCGCAAATTCGCGCCACAGGAGGACACCTTATTATGCCACCGGGAAGATGCACAGGGTGACTGATAGTCAAGGGACATACCCTTCCTGCGATATTCATAGCGTTACAGTAATGTTCCCGCGATGTAATATTTGGCATGGATTTTCTAAATGAACATCAGGCGATCATCGACCTTCGATGAAAACTCATCACGTTTTCGACGGACGAAGTCATCCCTTTGATGACAGCGATGAAGCGGCATCTTGCCCTGAGTATCGGAATAACATTGAGTTTGAACGGTGCAGGAGGCTTACTGCTTAGGGTAGAGAAGATGAGCCCCCTGCAGTTAGCTACTAAAGCCCCTAATGAGTTAGACAGTGGAATAAATGAATATTATATTATAATAAAGGCAATTATAACGATCAAGACCAAATTAAGCTCTTTGACTATAATGTGGCTTTGAACCACACATTGAAATAACTAACCTGTACTAAAACTTGACCTTTAATTAAATTAGTCATGAGAGAAAGCGGACAAAATTGGGGACAGTACGCAAACTCTTAAACATTGCCCTACATCGCACCAGCGTCTTATGACAACTGCGCCATAACACTTCCCTCCGTATTAAGAGGCCACTTACAGCATATTTATTGAAACAGTAATTTATTTATATATTCATTTAATACCCTCAGCAACAACAAATGCCATTAGAAGGGACATATAACACAAACGTACAAAGGCAGGAAAACAACGTAGAGTGGTGTGGTAGCCACCAAACATTATACTGATCCAAAGAAGGGAATGGCTTTTATTCGTATCAGCCCTACGTTTTTTTTTTTCCTTCACTTTTTGCGGACTATCTAACCTCAGAGTTACGCTACATGGCTGATCAAGGTAAAAATCATGGCATATTCAAGTTTCAAAATGGCATATACGAGCATAATTTTTCTCACTCTTTCGAATAAAAAGCAAACTGGCTCTAAGTAGTGTGTTGGCTCCGTGGTGCTTTTCTGGAGTCATGCTCAAATTCCTCCAGTGTTTATTAAAGCCATAACAAACCCATGAATTTCACCATGAGCCCCCACGGCAGGATTTCGAGAGTGCAATGCGCGGCTTTATGACGTTCCACTGGTAGGCAGGGGAACGCATTAATTTTCGCTTATGATAAGCTGTGTCGGTAGTAATCAACATGCGAAAAACAGGGCCATTTTTTGCGAAACAGTCCCTCATGCCATTACCGCGACAGAAAGTGACAAAGCGCTACAAACGAGATCTCACTAAGCTCATGTGGCAGGCGCTCGTCTGTCCCAGATTTTCTGCAATTTAGTTAGTGGCAGTGTGTGAAATTATAATTACGGCCCACAATATTGTCACCTTTTCAATGTAACGGCTGATTACGCACATAAACACTTTTAACAAATAAGAGGCCCTGATCAATTTTCGTTCATTCATGCAAAGAGGAGCAAATGATTCCAAGGGTTTGATCCTTTCGCGAGAAAAGAAACCTAAGTGGCCAACTTGCCAAAGTTCTGTGCTTTGCAATAGTGGCAGTCGTCTGAAAAGTCTATATGGCCAAAAAAGACTGCCTAAGACCATTTCTTTCTTCTTGCTGTAAGTTTCGGTTTGAATTCCTCTCCGGTGAAATTTTCGCTGTGCCTTCTTATATATAGGTCAGAACCCGTTCGCGTGGTCTGAGGCTTGAAAAATAAACGGGAAAACTCCAGATGTTCTCCATGGTTCTTGTTGAATGGCCTTCATAATAAACAGCGATAACAGGCGTTAGACAGCCGAGAATACGACAACTCTTTGTTTCGGTGCAGCTATCTTCCTTCTGTAAGTTTTATGCATCAGGTGCCGGATGTAACAAATGGCTAGCGCGAACATAATATAGAGAGAAGACAGCCTCTGCTGCCCATTTCTTCTTCGCTCGAGAAGAGGACTGAGGCCATAACAAACCAAGCGGCTAAACTAGTTGTTCTGCGTCGCTCTGTACGAGTTGGAAGAATAGCGTTCGCTGTAAATTCAATATTTCTCTGCAATAGATAGGACGCACGTTTCCACGTCTGGAACCGATAGAACATTTTGTGCACTAAAGTTGCGTGATATCTCCTGCCATGTTATGGCTTTATGTATCATGGAGCGCCTGTGGCTAATTGTCGCTGGTAAGGGGCTGGGCGTCGCGGAATGCGGAGGAACAGCTTCTCCGTACATTCATAGCGCCATAGCAAAATGACGCATCGGAACGGCAACCACTATCGCGCAACGGTGCGTCCTTTCCGACGGACGGTGATCCGTGCAAACGCCCTTTAATGTATTAAGTATTTGTTTGTAAAATGCCAAGCTTGTTGGTTTTATTTCTATAATTGTCCTTTTAATAGTGTAAGGATGAAAATCATACACACCTAACCACCTTTGCGTGTGCAAAGTGCTAGACAATGTAGCTTCCGGACCAGCCTTCGTCGGCACAGTACAGCCTCACAACACCCTACGAACGTTTAATTCGCAGTCGCGCTCTTGCCTAATCGAACAACAAGGAAATAACTTCTCCCACGGAGTTCACCGCTATTGATTGCAGAACCAATAAATAGCACCTAGGGCGAGATTTCTCATATCTTTTGCAGAGCTCTTGCTTAAATCGGAAAGAAAAATTCAAGCTATAATTTTTTTTTGTGGATAGATACCCTACCGCCTTTAGCGGACGATGAGCTCACCATGGTCTATTAAAGGTTATGTCCTACGCAAAATGTTCGGTTAGGGCGAGTAGCTACGCTGGATTCTAGGACACCAGAGTGGTGAAATTACTGAGCACTTCCTTGACGGCTAGTAATATAACTATCTTGTGCTGGCACTCACCTCAAAGCTCGATACTGGGAAGCCGCACCGGTGCTTCCAGGAGTCGCTGGTTTGGACGTGCGACCTATCCGTAAGCTGATAGAGCCAGTAAAACTTTATGTTGTTGTTCTGTTGGTTGTTTGTAGTTTCTTCTTTCTTCTTAGCAGGTCCCGTTTCCCTGCTTCGCCCAGTGAACCTCTCGAATTGGCTGGATTAACTGAGAACACTTATTTAATTAACACTTCGTTACAACAAAAAAGTACAGTAGAGTTATAATGATGACAGCCGCATAGAAAAGAATAACTGAGCTGGGCCGCCCCTGGACTTAGGACAGTCCGTCGTACTAAGCGAGCATGCGGGAGGAAGTCCGTCTCCTACCCAGCTCCGACCTCAACTGCCACCCGCTCAGAGCTCGCGGCCGTGGCTGGGTTCCTTCCACAAAAACAATCATTCGTTCAGCGCTCTCATATTCCCAGGGACACTTTCCCCCGGTGTCGGGGAATCCAGGTACCGCGGACGGGGCTGGGGCGCCGGCGCGTCTGAGCCCCGGTCCGCAATGTTAGGAAACCCATTCCCGAGGATCAGCGCATATTACGACCAGCGACTCCGACATCCGGCAAAGAAAAGCAACGTAAACCCAGGCACCTAACAGATGTGCGGGGCGTGGTTTGTCGAAGGCATCCGGAGCCCCGCACATGCGCGTAGCGGCGCCGTCTACGGAGACACACGGCGCTTTACATGTCGGTGCGAACAAGACCCGACAAAACCAGTAGCACGCTCAATGCTCACTCCACGCAAAGTGCGAGTTCACCCGCGGAAACAAACACCTCAAAATGCGGGTGATGAACGCCCGGTCCGTCCAGGGGTACCGCTACGCACGACTAACAAGAGACAAACAAAAGTTCCGCCCCCGAAGGCGCGCGGCGCCCCGTCGACGCGGCTCGTGGGTACCGCTGTACGAAACAAAACTGCAAGCAGCATACAAAAGACAAACAAAAGTTTCCTCCCCGCCCGGGACGCCCGGCATCCCGGCGAAGCGGCTCGGGGCGTAACTGTATAAAAAAACACACGCTAAAGAAACGCGTACAAGCGGGTGCAAGCGACGACCTTAGACGCCCCTTCTAAGATCGTTGCAACAACCTCACTGGTTGTTGCACACGATAAGTAACATATTAAAGGTCGTCGTCGACTCTACCCTATTGTCCAGCATGCAACTCTCATAAGAAAACAACATGGCGCCTCATGACATGACACACAAGGATAGTCGCCACATGCGAGACGTATAACATCACACTATGCACCATCACACTAACATCCCTATGCACTATGCACTCACACGAAAACAACCACTGAAGTGGTCCCTATGCTTGCCCTCGGAAACCACAGGTGGGGACAGCTGTTTCCAGTGTTCAGTTCGAGACTCGCTCCCCGCGTGAGCGAGGCAAACGTGACAGCGCGTCAGCATTGGCGTGAGCGGTTCCCGTCCTGTGGGTCACTGTCACACTGTATCCCTGCAGGGCCAACGCCCATCGAGCTAGTTTTGCGCCGGCTGGATGGCTGGACTAAAGATAGGCAAGGGGGTTGCGGTCGGACACCACATGCACGCGTGCCCCGCATACCCACGTGTCAAACCTGCGGAGCGCCCAGATCACAGCAAAAGCTTCCCGCTCGATGGTTGCCCACCTCATTTGCGTTTCGCTGAACCGGTGGCTCGCAAAGGATATGGGCAACTCCCTACCCGGCTCGCTCATTTGTGCCAAGCAGGCTCCCGCTGCAAAAGCAGACGCATCCGCAAATAGCCAATGCGGCTTCTCGGGGTCGGGGGTCGAGAGCATCGTCGCAGTGCAAAGCGCCGCCTTTAGCTTATTGAAAGCCTCATCTGCCTCTCGATTCCAGGGGATACAATTTGGCACTTTCTTTCCCGTCTGCGCGGTGAGGGGTCGAGCGATATCCGCGTAGCTTTCGACGTAGTCTCTGTAGTAACCGAAGAGTCCGAGAACACTCCTCAGCTAGCGTTTTGTGCACGGTGTCGCCAGCTCACTGATGGCGGCAACTTTTTCGGGGTCAGGACCATGCTGTCCCGATCCCACGACGTGCCCCAGGTATCTGATGTGCGGCGCCACGACCTGGCATTTTTGTAGGTTCGCTTTGAATTCCGCCTTGCGCAGAGCGCTGAACACCGTTCTGAGGTTATCAAGGTGTTCCTCCCACGTTCTGCAGAAAACTGCTATATCGTCCAAGTATGCGCACGCATACTCTTGGTGTACTCTTAGCAGATCGTTCATGGCTCTTTGAAATGTCGCGGCGGCGTTCTTCAGCCCAAACGGCATGACGCGCCATGCAAACTGCCCCATATGGGTAACAAAGGCTGTTTGCTCCTGGCTTTCTTCGGCTAGTGGAATCTGCCAATATCCTCGTTTGAGGTCTATTAGGATAATCAATTCCGCACCACCTACGCGAAATATTAGTTCCTGTTGACGTACCATAGGGAACGCGTCGTCTACAGTTCCAGCGTTTAAGGCCCTGTAGTCCACACAAAGCCTGAGTGAGCCATCCTTCTTAGTGACACACACGACGAGGTGAGCGAAAGCACTCGAGGCTGGATATATGAGCCCTAAATCTAGGAGCTCGTCCACCTGTCTAGCTACCTCCTTTTTAAGGAGTTCTGGCACGCGATATGCATAGCACTTTTTCGGGCTGCAACCCTCCCTGAGTACTCTCTTATGTTCTCCGATGCGCGCCCTTCCCGGCCGCCCCTGAAACACATCATCGTACAAATGAAACAGCTGACGTATCTGCCGATCTCTGGTCGCGGTCAAATGCTGTGTCGCACTGGCCGGTAGACCACTACTGAGCTGCTCCTCAGGCTGTGGCGCACACTCAACTTCTCCGAACTCAGTATCCTCACCAAAAATAACGCTTGTGTGGCCTACCCTTGCGTGATAGGGGCGAAGATGGTTGGCATGCACAACCTTCCACTTGCCGTGTTCCACTATTATTTCGCACGAATTTTCGCGTGGTTTCGAACTGACCTTATAAGGGCCGCACCACCTTGTGTCGAGCTTTCCGTGGCTGACCGTGCGAAACAAAATTACCTCATTGCCGACGTTGAACGTTTTGCACGCGCACGGCGGTTGTAGTGCGTGGTGTAGGATCCGTGCTTCGCGGTGGCGGCCAGACCTGCCACTTCAGCCGCCGATTGCAACTGTCCCCGCAGTTTCTCCAAGTATCGGGCTGCCGGTTCTCTCAAACTGTTGGGAATATCTACATCTCCTGCCCATGTTTTCTTTAGTATAGACAGGGGTCCGGTTGGGCGTCTCCTGTAGAGCATTTGGAATGGAGAAACTCCCGTCGTGTCATGCGGTACCTCCCGGTATGCCCAGAGCAGGAAAGGTATGCATTTGTCCCAGTTGCGCCTGTTTCTGTCGATTACATGGTACAGCATGGTTTTAAAAACGCGGTTCCATCTCTCTATGGAACCGTTGCTCTCTGGGTGGTCCGCAGTAGAGAACCGCGGCGAGCTGCCGATTCTCTCACAGAACAATTGCGTAATCTGCGCCGCAAAATTAGTACTCTGGTCACTGAATATCGTCTCTGGTACGCCAGTGCGTGAGAAAATCTCGAGCAGCGTGTCACACGCTTTCCGTGCTGTAAGCGACGTCAGGTGCACTACCTCTGGCCATCGTGTGTGAAGGTCAGTAACGCAAAGTGCGTATTTGTATCCCCTAGCTGATGGAGGACTCAGCGGCCCGATCACATCGACGTTCACTACCTGAAAGGGGTAAGTAGGCCGCGTGAGCGGTGTGATAGGAACTCGGTCTATCGTTCGGCGGTCGGATCTCATTTGGCACCCTTGACAGGTTCGGCAATGCTCGTTGATATCCGCATTGACTTCTGGCCAGTGGAAGCTCCTCTTAATTCTGTTCGCTGTTTTCCTCTTCCCGACGTGCCCTCCCCACGGGGACTCATGCGCCAGAATCAGTACTTCTTTTCTCCTTTCCCTCGGCAGCACTAGCTGTTCGTACACTAAGCCGGCAATTTTGTCTTTGTGGTAGAGCAGCCCATCCCGCACGAACATCCCGTGGCTACCCGCTTTGGCCTGGCGCCAGGCATCAGCCAGGCTCTCGTCCGACCGCTGCGCATCACGGAATACCTCATTATCTTGCGCTCTTGTCTCCTCGGGGAGCAGTTCGCTCGCGGACACTAGTACTTCCGCCGTTTCCAGCTCCGTCTCGACGCTTGCCAATGACGGAGGGTCTTCGTCCCCCCAGCTATCTGCGCACCGCGTGTCGGCCATCTTCATTCTCTCCCCGGGCATCTCGTAAGCGTTGTTGCGTGCGTGTTCAAGCATCTGCCAAGCCTCGGCGGAGAGCAAGCAGTCTGCCTCTTTGGACGCCAGCTCCTTCATTACAGCGCACAGCAGTGACGCGCTTTCTCTAACATGTCGATCCTCGCCTGCTGCTATGCTAAGTGGCACCCGAGCTAGTTTAGCCACCACTCTAGCACCAAAAGCGGCAACGAGTGTGACGTTTCCTACCTCCTCCGTTAGGTAGCTCGGTATAGCGCCCTCTTTGATCACAGATATTTAAGCGCATGTGCCTATTAGAGCTCTCAGAACCACCTCGCCGCATCTCAAGTCGACGTACTCCAGAGAGGGCAGTCCATCCGCCTTCGGGGGCTCCGCGCTCTACTGAATGTCCACGGTAGCAGTCCGCCCGGCTGTATCCATACCTACGTCTCCATGGTTGCCAGCGTCGCTATATTTGCCTTGAGCTACCCTGTTTACGCTTTTCTTGTGCGTGTTACCAGTGACGTGGTTTTTAGGGCACGACCGCGCAAAATGTGGCCCATTGCAAATAAAGCATGCCGGGGACCTCGAAGGAGGTGGCTTTTCCCGCGAAGCTAATGTTTCCTTTTTCGAAGATGCTGGCTGGTGGACGCCAGAGGGGCTTTTGGCCGCGAATATTTGTTTCTTTCCCGAGCCTTTCCCCTCATAGTCCTCGAACGCCTCCACCAGCTTCGCTATTTCGTGAGGCTTTACCCAGCTATCTCCTTCCTCTCGCCTGACATATTTGCATGCCTCGGTGCTCAACGCCTGCTTCATATGATCTGCCACGTTCAGGGCAGCGAGGTCCTCGAGTGTCTTAATTCCCCGCGCCGACATGTAAAAGGCGTGGTAGCTCTCAATTCGCGAAGCGAAGTGTTGCCAGGTCTCGTTTGGCTCCAGCAGCGCACTAGGGAACTGCCTGAGGTAGTCACCTGGGGAAAGTCGGAGCTCGGACAGAACGGTCTCTTTGACCCGCTCGTAGCTGCCGAGCTCTTTGGTAGAGAGCTTGGAGAAAAGGTGTGGAATCCTTCCACTTACCAGAGGCCAAAGTAAATGGCTCTTAACCCCTTCCGGCTCCTTATATGAGAGAAAAATGCCCTCGATCCCCTCAAGCCATACCGGCACTTCTGGATCTTTTGGAATCGGGCTCAGCAAACTCTTTAGACGCTTACCGAAATATGCAAGCGTCTCTTCGCGCGTTTGCCGCCCGCCCGCTTGCGAGCCCTGTGTTGAACCGGTTTGCAGCTCCAACTGCCGGGTTCTTTCTCACTCGATAATCATCGTAGTTTTCCTTTACTCCAATTCCATCTCCATCTCCAGCCGCCGCATGGCCGCACCTGAATCTGCTGCATTACCTGTCCCCTTCGCTGATCCCGTCACACTTTCTGTACCCGTCAATTGATCTATGCTAGAGTCTGTGGTGTTACTACCACTTTCATCTGTATTCATTTTTGCCACCACTGCACCGCTACGTAGAATCATACAAAAGACCTGCGACTCGCCTTAACTCCTCAACTCCGCGTCAGTGGGTTCCGAGGACCAGCAGGAGGACCACTCACCTTCCTACAGGAATTGCCTGCTCTGCAGTCCCCGAGACACCCGCGTCTGTTGCTCTTGCGTCTTTCCCTCCGGCCGAGTTCACGCACAGTCTCCGTCCCTTGCCGCCCGTAGGTCTCGCTGCTTTCCGTTGCCGCTGCTCGATGTGAGGCAGGGCGAACGCGAAAGTACACCGCTAGTCCGTCAGCGCCGATGTGCCTCTTGTGGTTTAATGGCACCGCTGGCTCAATCCGTTGTCCGTCGAGCCGGAACTCTGCGGCTGCTGTAACGCTAGTCCGTCAGCGCTAATGTGTCGGTCCGTTGACACACCCAGAGCCGCTTGTTCCCTCCGTCGATCACTGCTCTGGGAGTCGATGGCTGCTGCGTCGTCAGTCGCTCAGCGCTGATCTTTTTTTCCCTTAAACCTTGAAGCGCTCAGTACCACTGGCTCGGTCCGTTGGCCGCAGTAGTGGACGCCTCTTGTTGCTGCGTCGCTAGTACTTCAGCAGTCCATGTGCCGGTCCGTCGGCACGGTAAGCACAGCTGGCTCGGTCCATTGGCCACTATGCTGTGATAATTCTTCAGCTGATGTCCTCTTTCCGGCGGAGACATTTCTCAGGCACGGTCCGTCGGTCCGATCGTCTTCGTCCTCGAAAGGCCTGAAGTTCGCCGATGTCTGACAGGAAACGGTGATCCTGTCGCACGCGGCGCCAGTAAAACTTTGTGTCGTTCCTCTGTTCGTTGTTTGTAGTTTCTTCTTTCTTCTTGGTAGGTCCCGTTTCCCTGCTTCGCCCAATGAACCTCTCGAATTGGCCGGATTAACTGAGAACACTAATTTAATTAACTCTTCGTTACAACAAAAAGGTACAGTACAGTTATAATGATGACAGCAGCAAAGAAAAGAATAACTGAGCTGGGCCGCCCCTGGACGTAGGACAGTCCGTCGTCCTAAGCGAGCATGCGGGAGGAAGTCCTTCTCCTACCCAACTCCGACCTCAAGTGCCGCCCGCTCAGAGCTCGCGGCCGTGGCTGGGTTCCTTCCACAAAAACAATTATTCGTTCAGCGCTCTCATATTCCCAAGGACACTTTCCCCCGGTTTCGGGGAATACCGCGGACGGGGCTGGGGCGCCGGTGCGTCTGGGCCCCGGTCCGCAATGTTAGGAAACCCATTCCCGAGGAGAAGCGCAAATTTACGACCAGCGGCTCCGACATTCGGTAAAGAAAAGCAACGCAAGCGCAGGCACCTAACAGATGTGCGGGGTGTGGTTTGTCGAAGGCGTCCGGAGCCCCGCACATGCGCGAAGCGGCACCGTCTACGGAGACACACGGCGCTTTACATGTCGGTGCGAACAAGACCCGACAAAACCAGTAGCACACACAATGCTCACTCCACGGGAAGTGCGAGTTCACCCGCGGAAACAAACACCTCAAAATGCGGGTGATTAACGCGCGGTCCGTCTCGCTTAAGGAGTCAGGGGGCCCGCTCCGCACGACAAACAAGAGACAAACAAAAGTTCCGCCCCCGAAGGCACGCGGCGCCCCGCCGACGCGGCTCGGGGGTACCGCTGTACGAAACAGAACTCCAAACAGCATTCAAAGGACAAACAAAAGTTTCCTCCCCGCCCGGAACGACCGGCATTCCGGCGAAGCGGCTCGGGGTGTAACTGTATAAAAAAACACACGCAAAAGAAACGCCTACAAGCGGGTGCAAGCGACGACTTTACAGAGCCGCTCTTGCTGCAGTGGGGCTTGACGAATATCCTTTTTTATCGGCGGGTTTGGTCATGAGCTGTAGCTTTACCCTCTGACGTCAAATCTTATCCCTGTACGTCCCTCGCACCGCTCACTGGTCGCGTGGCTCTCGCTACTGATCGACGCAGGTCTGTGACACAAGCCTTCAGACTATCGTACTCGGTATAAATTCACACGCCCCCTTCACTGCATAGACAGCACTAATACCGGGATAGCAGGATAATGCAACCCTTTCATTCCAGTTTTATTTCATTTTGATTCCATTCGCGATTCTTTATATCTGCTAGGGCGATTCGGCACCCTTGTTATTGACTAAACCCTGAAATCGGCGCACGAGCCCTTTATATGCCGTAGAATCGACAAAAAAAAGAAATTGAGTTAGATCGGCCACCCCACTCAAGTTTATTTACCGCTGTGAAATGAGCCACAAGGCTCAAGTCCGAAGCAATTCACGCCGTGTCAAAATTTCCTGCCGAGAATTAGAAAATCATAATTAACGGGACGAAATCTGCTGAATATTTCCCGTCCGGTATACAAACAAACCTCGAGCTTTAAACGGGACGCTAATAACATGCTCGTGTGCTTGAAAGAGGGAGCATTCTAGCCAGTTGCCTTAACATTCGCAGCCCCCTCAAGGCTGATAGCATGTTATAACAGACTGAATATTGCAGTACCGGCTACCTCACAACAGAACGCGAAGTGGATAAAAAAATCAGCCTATAAATCAAGCAATGTCTCGAAAGCAGCTAAAGCAGCAATGCCTGTCGGCTGAAGCTTAGCCAGCTCTGCAAAAGCGAGATTTTTTGTTTCAGTTTCAGTTTAAGTTTATTTATTTTCCATGTGCACATGGAAAGGGTCGAAGGAAAAAAAGTCAGGAATTGTGGATTGCATGCCCCTCGGCCCCTACATTGAAAGGCAGCAAGTAACATGCAAAAAAGCCTCTTTGCGATTACAGAGCAGTCCGATCTTGTTCTAACAGATAAGGTTGCGAAACTTGAAAATAGAAACTGCGACCGTGCGACCCACAGGGCCGACAAAACACATTGTCACAGAACGGAGACCTTTGATTCTATACCTGCCTTCGCAGTCAAGGAAACCAGATGTACTATCAAACTCAGTTTAACCGGGAAACGACTAGAAATTCTACAAAAAAAAGTATAGTACTGGTTGTACGGCAACTGGGCAAGTGGAGAAGACTTATTAGGGGTTAAATAAGCATAAAATGAAAATTAGAGGAAGGGAGGCGACAGTACTAATATCATATATGAGCACACACCCCGCTCCTCTCTTTCTTATTTCAGGACGAAAAAAACAGTTCCGCTGGTACCTTTTTCTTTTAGGATAAGAATAAATAGCCTTGAGAGGAACGTAAACCCAACCAAACCGAAGAGGAAACGAAAGATGAAAGGATATCTGTCTGCCAATAAGAAACCTAAACAGGTCTGTACGAACGGGCGATCAAGAACTCTGCGGGAAGAAGGAATGAGTGTGCGATGATAACGAGCCACTCGACGCCGAGAAAACCTAGCACCAGTGGCTGTGATAACACGTCATCATAGGCCGCACCAATCATGTCTACTGACGCGCACCTGCAGTCTGGAAGGGTTCCGGGTTGAAGTAATAATTCTCAGAATTCAGATCTTATTTGTCAAGACTTGAGGGCAGTTTTCCTCTCCACGAGAAAGGTCGAAAGACTTAGAAACTAAGAAGATACCACGGGCTTATCTACAACAATAAGGCGCATGGTAGATAGGATTCCTAGAGAATTTCCTGAGGCTGTGGTCGCTATAATATATGAAATAACGATAATCAGGCACACTGGCTAATCGTAGTAAGAGGTGTAAAATTTTAGGGTATGCTTCAATTCCGATACGTTCTGAAAACCACAGTGTGATGATGGTATGAATCTAGCTGGTTTGTTTCGTACTTCCGCTTAAACATTGCTAAAATTTTCGTTGCGAGGGTTCTTTAAAACGGAGGCATACATGCTCATTCACACCAGCGTACAAAGTGGCCAAGGTTATTAACAGAATTTCATGCCTCGAAATGCCAATGCGGGATTGCTTGCGTGTGTGCGTGCGCGCGTGTGCTCGTATTTTCATTCGCTTGCGCATGTGTTTTTCGTCGCAAGCGTTTGTGTGTGCGTGTATGTGTTTTAGCAACGTTCTAACACAGGCCACCTGAATGAGTGCCAGCGGATTGCATGCTCCTTTTAAAAGTTCATGTTTTGACTGGGAAGATCGTCTTTTGTGTTCACTTTTTGGGTATTTTCGCTAAAGGCTGTGTGTACATTTTGACCAAATGATATTCCGAAATCAGAGTCCGAGAATGGCTCCCGTAAGGAGTAAAAACCTATATTTAAACTGCAGCAGTCAAATGTACACGAACTTTATTGAACATGAAAAAAAACCTGATTTAAAACATGAACAGACATCTTCGCCCATAGTTGTTAAGAAGCACTTTTTGACTCGAAACAGAACCAGAAACGCTCGTGTATCTTTTTATAAAAAGGCGGAAACATGATCATTGCAGCCATAATCTGCACATGCCTCCTGACGTTTCCTGGATGCCTCCTGACGTTTCTATACGGTCTTCTTCACCTCCTCTTCCCACCAATTCCGGGTCTTGCGTATTCTTTTCCCTTTTGACCTGGCTCCCACTTAGCCAGCTCTAGCTCAGGTAATGGAGTTAATTGGGTATAAGTCCATTCCGTTTCATTATCCTCAAAAATTACTTTCTCAATTTCTTCACCTGCTGCTTGCTATTGTTTTCTAAGTAAAAGATCCCGTCTGAATGTTCATCTTCCCTCAGCCCTACATTGCTTTCTCTTCTGAAACCCAGCTTGATACGTTTGTGGACTACGTGGACTTCTCGAGCCATGTTTGGCTGTGCTCATTACCCCTAACCTATTACACATCCTATGCGACATAAGTGCATAATCTATCGTGGAGTGCACACTCCCTGCCTCGCATGTTTCGGGCTCCAGCTTCGAAAAACCATCGGTGCGGATGTTTCACCCAGAAGGGCGATAGACCGAAGTCGTAGACGTAAACTGAAGGGAGGGCACGCCGGAGCACGGTAAACTTTTCGGGGCGCAGTGTTTCACTCCATGTTACAGGCCACCAGTGTGGAAGATATTGGTTACGCCAGAGTTGCATATCACGAAATAACAATACACTATCGAAATGCTAGAATTCTCTACCAATCCCCCGACAAATCTCTTTCCAAACTCGAGCACGTAACATTGAGGCAAGTCCAGACAGATGCTCTACCCAATCCATATGAGTGGTTCTTCGTTTATCCCGCATTATATTGTCATCTAGCAGTTGGTGCTGGTAACTCGCTCCTAGACGGCCGAGAAACGCCAACACCGAGAAGCTTTGGGAAGCTGCAACGGCACCTAGAGGCGACCGGAGCGAAGTTAAGATTTTTCAGACAAGAAATCAGCGCGTTGAACGAGCTAGGACCTAGCTCCTACAGGCCTCTCTAACTAAGCAGAGTTGGAGGATATGGGGACCAGCTGGGACCCTCAAACCTGTCGTGTCCGGTCGCTGTGTTGAATGCAGCGAAAGACGCACACGGTACTTTTAGACTTCGTTTATTTAAAGCTGAAGAGGGTGCGACCAGCGTCGACCGAGGCAGGAGCCGAACTGGCCGCCCGAAGAAAGGAGGGAGTGGAGACGCGTCCACGGCAGGGAGTGGCTTCCCAGAACAGGAGGAGGGTGCGGGGGCGCACCGTGGGGGGGCATCCGGCGACAGCGTGCGACGAGGGGCAAGCGGTCGTTAGGAGGAGGATTGAGTGGTCGTTAGGAGGAGGATGCGAACTGTCGTTAGGAGGAGGACGCGGGGGCGCACACACACAAAAGCAATAAGGGGACACAACACTTCCTTCCCCCTTAGAAAGTTGCCTGGTATCGTGCAGGGGGTCGGCGCTCACGCGTGGAGGCGCGCTGGCTTTGTGCGCTCGGGGGAGAAACACTTGTAGGCTGGCTGTTGTTCGCTGTGTCTCCTGGGTCTGTCCTGGGCGAAGTCTCTTCTTCCGGGAAGAGGTGCCAGGCTATGTGGGAAAATGGTGCACGTGTTCTCTCCGCTGGCGGACAGCTCTCAGACGGCGTCGTAAATCTACGCAGCTGGTTGAGATGTCGGCGTGCTACTGTGCCATGTATGTTGACGAGCCAAGAGCGCAGGCCTATGCGTCTGACAATTGTAGCTTCCTCCCAGCGTGGCTTTTTCAGAAACTGTCGGGCGAGGACGCGCTGCCCCTCATTAAGCGTGCCGCAGCGCGGAATTGCTTTTTCTTCCCGGAACGTCTCTGCCTTTGGCTCGGGGAGGATGGCTGTGAGCTGGGTTCGCATTTCACGCTCGAACATCATTTTCGAGGGGGTCTCGCCTGTTGTGCTCTGAACCGTCGTGTGCTGCTTGAAGAGAAAGCGCGCAAGGCGGCGCTGCAGCGAGCCTGTCTGATCTCTTTCAAGGGCGCGTTTTAGCTCGGCTACGTAGCGCTCGGCTTGTCCGTTTGTCGCTGGGTGGTAGGGGGCCGATGTAACTGATGAGATCCCGTTGTCGCGATAAAACTTGAGGATCTCCGCAGACACAAACGGTGTTCCGTTGTCCGACACTACCTTGCGCGGCAGGCCGAACGTTGCAAATAGTGATCGGAGGTTGTCAATGACTGCTGCCGAAGTCGTCTGTCCCATTTGCCTTATCTCAAGCCACTTTGTGTAGGCATCTACGACCACAAGGAAAGTGCAGCCCTCAATTGGTCCTGCAAAATCAATGTGCAGTGTGTGCCATGGTGTGTCTGGCTTTTCCCATTCTGGGACAGGAGCTTTCGGCGGGGCGCTCCGGCTGCTCTGGCAAGGCTTGCATTCTCGCACCACTGTTTCGATGTCGTTGTCAATGCCAGGCCACCACATGTAGCTTCTGGCACACTTTTTCATTGCAACGATGCCCCGATGTCCGGCGTGGATGAGAGACATAGCTTGTGCGCGTAGTTCTCTCGGCATCACAACTCGGGACCCAAATATGATGCAGCCGCGATGGGTGCTCAACTCTGTAGCTCGCCTGCGGTAAGCGTCGAAGTTGTCCCCTTTGAGTTTATGCACGTTGCCTTGTTGAACAGCTGTGTAAACTAGCCGGAGAGCTGCGCACTTCTGCGTAGATGCTGCAACTGTGCCTGCTGTAAGCGGAGGTTCTGGCAGTGCTTCGAACATCAGAACGTCTCCTGGTGGAAATGGTTCGTCAACAGTTGCGTCTAGTGGCAGACGGCTTAGCGCATCGGCGTTTTGATGTTTACTAACCATGTTCTGGCTCGGCGTCTGGTGTATGCCGCATATCATCACGCCTAGTGGAGAAAACCAGTTTCTGCCTAGAAGGCTTGATCCTGTGCCTTTCACAACAAGCAGAGGTAGCGTATGGGTCTGGCCGTTGTAGTTAACCTGCACGTTGGCAGAGCCCAATAGTGGCAGATTCTGTCCTGACCACGTTCGCAGGTGCGTGTCGTCTTGTTGCAGGGCGGGTGCGTCAGATGGCCATGAAGTTCGGAACGTGTCCTCACTGATCAGAGTACAGGCTGCGCCGGAGTCCACCTCGAACTTAATCAGCTGGTGATGTACGCTTACTTCTGTAAAAATCTTCGGTCGCGTGCCGAGATTCATGGTGTTCAGGTCGTACAACACAGATGGTGTTGCTGATGTTGTTCCATGGAGATCAGATAGCGGCGTATTCTCTGAGGCGTTGACGCTGTGATTAGGCTGGGAAGGTGACTTTATCTTGGCAAGTCTCCGTTTCGTAATGCATGCTCTTTCGATATGCCCTCGCTTGTGGCAAAAATTACACGTGGCTGACTGGAATCGACATCCCTGGGGGTTGTGTTGGTCGTCACACCGCCAGCAGCGTTGTGCCTTTTTGACCGATTTTACAACAACAGAAGGCTTGCGCACCTGGTTGCTTGTCTGGTGTACCGGCTCGGTGTTCCGGCGAATCCCTCTCTGCTGGTGACCGGCGCTCTCCGCTCGAACGGCGATGTCGTAAGCTTTGCTGAATGTGAGGTCCTTCTCAGCGAACAGGCGCTGCTGCAGTGACTCGTCACTCAGTCCGCACACAAATCTGTCGCGTAACATCACGTCCAAGGGAAGCATGGTGGTGTTAGCAGAAGAAGCTGCGTCTCCCTCCTGCCCGGTAGCTGTTGTCGACAGCGTTCCAAAATTGCAGTCGGCAGCGAGCTTCTTGAGCGCGGCTACGTAGGCGCTCACAGTTTCTCCTCCCAGTTGATCTCGTCGTTGGAAGCGAGCCCGGCTGTAGACCTCGGATGGCCTTGGGTCGTAGTGCTTTTGCAGCGCTTTTACGATGTCTTCGTAAGACACTGCCGCTGGTGTGCTTGGCTGAATAAGGGCGCAGACAGTATCGTAGGTCTGCTCCCCGCACAGCGTCAGCAGGTTGGCCCTCTTCAAGGCTGGGTCTGTGATGTTGTTAGCTTCAAAGTAGAACTGAAGGCGTCCAACCCACGATGACCACGATGAGCCGTTGAATTCTGGTATCTGATTGGGAAACCCTCGCGTAGCCATGGCTTGTCAATAGCGTTGCGTAGCGCGGGTCGAATCCACTTTCTCGTCGCCACTGTCGTGTCCGGTCGCTGTGTTGAATGCAGCGAAAGACGCACACGGTACTTTTAGACTTCGTTTATTTAAAGCTGAAGAGGATGCGACCAGCGTCGACCGAGGCAGGAGCCGAACTGGCCGCCCGAAGAAAGGAGGGAGTGGAGACGCGTCCACGGCAGGGAGTGGCTTCCCAGAACAGGAGGAGGGTGCGGGGGCGCACCGTGGGGGGGGCATCCGGCGACAGCGTGCGACGAGGGGCAAGCGGTCGTTAGGAGGAGGATTGAGTGGTCGTTAGGAAGAGGATGCGAACTGTCGTTAGGAGGAGGACGCGGGGGCGCACACACACAAAAGCAATAAGGGGACACAACAAAACCCCAAAAAAGGGCTGTGCATCGGGCTTTGGATGCCGCAGCATGCCACTTCACGAACCCTCAAGTCCAAGGTAAAGGGGGAGAAGGGAAACTTGGCTCCACTGGATGATCTGACCATTAATTGCTCGTTGACGAAATAAAGTTTCATCATCATCATGCTCATGCAAGTACACTCATTCATTCCAGCCTCTGCCCTTGCCTTTGACCATTTCACCTCATCGGGCTCCACACCAACGACTTTCCGCCCCGTGTACCCTTTACTGCGCCAGCTAACAGTTCACCCGGGCCATGTGAATACAGGTGGAACACACTCGAAAGCGCCACACCCCGAGTCTTATGCCCCATGCTGCTCAGTTCCATATCAGAATGTAATTTTTAATCGGCAGTTGAACACTGGACTAGTCGCTTCCGACATGCCGCGGTGCCCTTTAAACCCTGATGATGTTCCTCCTAGCGCTATGACGGGAAATTTAAAAAGCACATATAATATGATACCAATACGAAATTAATCATTCTGGTCATATATGGCATGATTACTAACACTTCTCATTCTTCTCTCCTCATCTGCACTCGCAAAGGACAAAGGTCACATCGGCTTAGGCAAGATATCCGGCTTTCGCGAGAATCCGAATAGTAGCGCTACTGCACTAACAGATTGCAATAATGGTATGCAGACGGTGCAACAGCAAAGCAGGTGAGGAAGGCCATGACTCGCAAGTGGTGCGGTATTTCGAAGGAGACGTATAGCTGTCGTTACATAAGGATGAAATACAATCATACACACGTAGGAAGAACAAGTAACGGTAGAATGAAAGGTTGCTTCATGCCGTGGTCAACCTCAACGCACACGCCAAGGTGATCATAAGTGTTATCAGGTAAGAGATAAAAATCAAATTATCTAAGGAAGGGCGCATTGCAGTCGGCGGCGCAAGAAAGGAGCCCCGTTAGCAGACAAGGCGATAGATGGGAGGCTAATAAAGCACTCATCCCTTCTATGGTAGAGAAGGCTCCACGATATCGCTGCTGACGTGGTCCTTAATGCTGTACACGTCACATAATGCCGTGGCATGCGGGGTTTAACGTGGCGAAGCTGCCCATCGGTTACTAGTGACGCTGTAGATGAAAGCGTCGTGCTCATTCAGACCACCTAGTTCAAATGAACACGTCACAGTGAACGGGCGTTTTAACGCCATAGTGCTAAGGTTCCCGTTTTGCAGAAACCCGGCCGTCGCCGTCGGCGTTGTGGGCACAAAATGCCCGCAGAAGGAACCCAGCTGCGCTACCCAGGTCACGTGGCCATGCGCGTCACCGCAACTGGCCAATCGGATTGTGAGAAAACTAGCCACCGTGGAGGGAGGCACTGACTGATTATACTCCGTTTCATGCATAGCAGGCAACGCTGCCAAAGCTAGCGTTCCTGTTCGCACAGGCTAAGTGCGCGACCAAAAAACAGTTCGCCACTCAACCAAAGGGAACACAAGCATATTTCGTTGTGACAAACTATAAGTGCTGTGGATGGCACCTTCTAGAGTTCATTTGACCTCTTGCCAGAATTTCGTCCTGCGGCTCAATGAGACTTCGGGAAGCAAGAATTACATGTGGCGATATGATACGTGGTTGGTAGGGCGAATCGCTCTCACTCAATCCGCGCCCAAAAGGTAGTTCACACTCGCTGGAAATTGCAGCCAGAGGACCCGAACACTCATCGCCTGACAGCTTCGACTGTGATTTTCAAAGCTACAACTTCGGTTTATATCGTTCTTTGTATCCGTCCAGATGCTGACATAAGTCTTGAGAAGAAGGAATGATACGTAGCGGAGTAATCTGGTTCCGCGGACGCACTACTTCCGCAGCCTCCGCAGTGTTGCCTGCTATGTATGGAATGGAGTATAATCGCGAGAGGCTGCTATACCGCTGCGCCAAGAGCAATTAGGACTCGTTCCCCTACGGCGCCGTTCAGGTGTCCACCGACATATGCGAGAAAGTTACTGCGTCAATTTCTTTCATTAAACCAATTTTCATTCTCAGTTTACCGCCAGCGATCTATGACAGCAGACCAACTCCGCGTACATGAGCATTAACCCATTACGCTATCGCGCCATACCTCTAATAAGGCGGAGCGTAAGTGTCCCATCCATTTTTTTATTGCGTTCCTAGAGCTTCTATCGATGCAGTGTCACGACTCGGGCTCAGAAGTAGGACGCAATAGCCGCTCAGTCACTGCGGGAGGCCGGTGTCAACGTAATCAGTTGATTGCTTAGATAACTATAAAATTAGTTTGAAATTATTGGGGTCGCGCAGAGGTTGTAAATAGGATCCGAAATGTCCGAGCGATCAACACAATGAATTTAATGGTTGAGCATACATTTGTAAAGGTACTTTCAGGATCTCTTCGGAATTGGTAATGAAGCGGAATTAGCGACACCGGGGGTATCTTTTAACTCTTTACAGGTCGTTATTTTAAACCTTGCGAAAGATAGGTCGGCGCAGTTTGCGCAGGTGCATTGTGCAGAACGGCGGGCATTATGCATGTCATAGAGCTGAGGGATTAAACAATTAATTGACTAAATTAACTAATATACTCTTTCACTTTTGTTCTGAAGGGCCAACATTTTAGTAAGAAATTGAAGGTTGTCTATACAAAAGCTTAGTGATGTTTTCAAGCTGTACTTATCGGCAATGCATTTCGAAAAAATTAACGTCAAAAACACGCATTTTTTTAGCACGGAAAGTTGGTTTCCTGCAATGCACATTTTTAAAATAACGTCACTGGGCGCAGTAGTGTCGAAGAAACCGCGTTAACTGATTCTACGGCATAGAATCGACAAACGGCTAGCGTATTTACTTTATTGCAAATGCGAGCGACGCTATTTAAGAATTGTGCATTGCGGGAAGCCAACTTTAGGAATAAAACATGAGTCTTTTTGACGATCAATATTTCGAACCGCATTGCCGATAAAGAAAATTTATACACTGGGCTCAGCTTCAAAGTAGGTGTCCTTCAATTTCTTATTATATTCTTGGCCCTTGAAATCCAAAGTAAAAAGTTGGTTAGTGATTTTTTGTTAATTGTCTAATCACACATATAATGGGCACCTTGCTGTGCAGTCCACCCGTCCAGATCGCACCAACAGTCTCTCGCAGCGTTTAACGTAATGAACTGTAAACAGTACAAAAAACGCCCGGTAGAATAGCCTGCACTTTCTAGCGAATTAATTCAATGAACGGAGTATTCCTCTTGAACGCACTCATTACTGCTAAGTGCCAAACACGGTCGCATAACGGTAGGCAGACCGTAACCTATATTCTCGTGTTTTTCTTCTTACTTTTAGTTATATTTAGCGCTTATTTACGTTTATTTCAAGTATATTCACAGTATGCTCAAGCCTTCGCGACTCGTAATTACAAAATGCTGAACACTGCTTTCTCTATCCACAATGACATTGATTTCCAGGCACAATCAGTATCATCCACTTTAATGTATGCCTGTATCTTCGCAATTAGCGGGCAGCGTATTGGAGTGATGCAAATTTAACGAGGAGATTGCTTTTCTTTCTCTGTTACTCCTCGTAGTTCCGATAAAACAAGATCAACTCTGCTTCTCATTCTTGCACTCTTAGAGCGCTTGTTAGGCAAGTGCACTGTGTCTGTGTTTCGTTTAGACCTAGCGTTGTTTCTAGCAGGCCGTTATCGCGCGACGTACTGCCACTTGTTCCTTCCCTGAAAATGAACCTGCCTTCCGAGATTACGACCAACGCGCCAGACGGGTCCGCGGAAGGGCGAAGGAGTAATCATTGCTGTTAAGAGTGCGAACCCTTATCTCAGCGCCGCTGGATCGCGTAAAATCTGATCCAAAGCGCAGGAACTTCCCCGTCGGCCGGGTTACCTCCCTGTTGCATGATTCGTTCGCAAGAGCCCTCTCCAAGCGGTTCCCCGTTTCGCTTGTCGGGACCCGCAAGGTCCTCACTTTTCACTCGAATGTGAGCCTTAAAACAGGTCACTTTTCATAGGAGGAATTAAAGGGAAGCTGAGACGGTTTTTTGAGAAGTCGAGGTTATTCATGAATTCGAATCTATCAAGCTTCTAGATAAAGCATGAAAATTATTTTTGCACTAGCATTTAAAATGATGTCGTAATCATCGATTAAAACCGCGACGATGTTAAGGATTCTTCCCGCTACGTTGGAGGTGTGCGGGAAAACTCGGCAGTGACGTCATTATCGCCGAAATTTCAGATGTCCACTGCTTGCGCCTGCATGCTGCTGTGTGCCGTCAGATGGCGCCAAACAATGCATCGTGAGCTTTGCCTTCGATAGCGTCGGTTTTCTTGCATGGAATAACCGTTTCTGCGCTGGAAACGTAGGGCCGTCATACGTGACGTCATTATCGGGGCCTCTGCCCGTCGCTGTGCACTTCAGAGAAGCCTGAACGCCGCCGACAACTTTATTCGGCGATTACGCCACCAATCTAAATGCTAGAGCAAAAACGATTTCGCAGGCTTTACTTGCACGTTTCGCACCTTCGGCAACCTTAAACTCATCGAATTCTAAAACCACTTCAGTAGCCTTTTAAGTAAAGGCTGTGACAGGCAAGTAGCAGTTTCATGTGTCAAGGGAAAATGTTTTCCAAACCACCTGCTACGCATTACTTTTTTTTTAGTGTTTCTTTAGGGCCAACGTTCTGCAGTTGTGTGGTACAGGGCGCCGCTGGGCCTGTAAAATATTTAGAATAGCGATTTTGGTCGCAATGGTCATGCCTAGTTTAGAGAAAAGCTGATCACAACGCTCCCACAATTCAGCTGCCGGTACCATTACTGGGGCGCCGGGAAATAGTGTACAAGTAGGAGCAAAACTTGGAATTAACCTGCAAACGGTAATCGTATTCCTCGCGCAGGCGACTCAAGCGACACGCGTCGACTGCAAATTGAAGCACCGGTTAACTGCCTGTCAGGATTCGTAATGGGGCTGCAGAACTTGTGAGCCTAAGATATAATTTGTTCTCAAGACGGCCGCCCGCTGCCAGACTGAGTTTGTACGTTGACGTCAATTTGGCATGTTACGGCGTACATGGTAAATTCTGTCAGGCGCAATGCAGCCACGTTTTTTGAGCTCTGATGAGTTTTCAATGCATAGTTAGTCTTTGCCAATTTAATTTTGTATTTTATCAAGGTACTAATCAGCACGCATTCATCCTTTACATCAGTACCGTAATACCATAACGCTGCACACAGACACAAAATCACATTAGTTCACAAGGTAGTACTAGTAGAACTTAACGCTATGGGCGTACTAACATTTAGTCGGTGAATGCAGAGTCCTTGATCTTTTCTCTGTGCTCAAATCTTCTTAGTTCGACATTTACACAAGTATTTCAGTGTATAAATTCATCAGTGGCAACCTCGCATATCCATAACACGTAAAGACCTCACCAGTGTCTCCCTTATGTCACAATGAAAAAGAAATTTCTTATGGTAAAACCGTGAATAGTTACCACAAAGCCACTGTTCATTTTCATAGGTAATTGTGGAAATCAGTAACGGTAAGCATAAATAAGATATCATGTACTCGCCCTTATAAACGCGAGCTGAGGCACTTTCTGTAACCTGAAAACGGAATACACTGCGTCAAAAAAAAAAACTATCTGACAGCAAATAACGACATGGGCATGGTCACTGGGCGACAACATTTCTGGCAAGGATCAGAAGGTTCGGGGCTCAAGTACACTGTCTTCCTACGCAGCACAACATAGACTGCGGTTGTAGTTATAGGGTTTCTCTTAAAACACGGTGTATTGACCACACTCAACATTTAAGGCTTATCACTAGCACAACTGCCAACTTTCAACATTACAAGCTCACTGTGAAGCAGTTTTTTTTTTATTTTAAGTTGTTTTCGCACGTCCGGATACAGCTTCCATAGACGGCGCGAGCTGTGTCGCAGCGTTAAAAGGGGTAGGGTTTTAATGTAGCTAAACCGAGTAGTCGGGGGAAAGCATATGTTTAGCCTGGTTGACTTATGGTTTTGCACTGCTGGGTCGTCGGCACGTCTGGCGACAATATCATAGCCAGGTTAAGCTCTGGTTGTGGTTAAGCTGAGCTGATCGCGCCGCAGATGGAATTTGCTGAAACGACGATATGCAAAGCAGAACGCGAAAGTGTGCTGCAGTCTAACACGAGGTGTGATCAGTTGCGACGATAGCACAGTGCCCTCCTGCAGTGGCAAGCGAAGCTGATTCCTTCGCACAGCCGTGGGTTCGGAACCCAGTCGCAGTAATATGCTAGGTTTTGCCAAGGTCACCTTCAAGGTCAAGCTTCAAACAAACTCGGCGAGCCGGTTAGACCACGTGAGGTAGTGGTTTCTCACTAAAACGGCTCAGCGGGCAGTGTGCGAGGGGGCCACCCAGAGACCTAACTATTGGGGGAGTTACACAGATACAGATGCTGCGCCGCTTATCTTTCCTTGCATTGCCTTGAAATGTCGCCGTCGAGTACAGCGACTGCTTGCTTCATGTGCAGCATTTTGAAGTACATTTAGTGTGACGGAGGCCGCCAGAAGACGGTAAGTTAAAGAATCAAATAACAAAGTTCGACACGCTTAAAAGCTGCACCCACCGAAGTGACGTGTGTGAACAGATACACAAAGGACAGAGCTCGACCAATCCCAGAGAAAAGGAGAGCAAACCGAGTCCTGTTCAATTTCAACGGAGCCAAACTCTCCTCCAAGCAGTGTTGTGGATAAATGCGAACGCAGATGAAGCTTTCCGCAGGGATGTAAAACTCCAAGAACTGCCCGTATGCACGTCCGGATACTTTCGCAGGGACTCCAGTCCCGCAAGGGTCGGCTTGCAGTCACTGCATTAAAAACAATGGGCTCACCGTTCGCAGTTAAGCGGTCGAGGAAGAGCGAACACTGTCGATTATCAGGGGGGTCGTACTGCAATCTAAATTTCGCTGCTCGTTTACGAACGTCAACGGAGTGCTTCCATAGAGCCTTTCGAATTTGCCTCGCACGTGCTGAAAAGTGTTTCTCGATGCATCTGTCAAATCCTTTGAGTTCACTGGCATTTCTAAGGACAACAAGCTTGGTTCTGAAGTCCAGCAGCTGGAAAATGACAAGCCTCGCCTTTCATTGTTTCGTTTACGACGTATGTGACAGCGTTCAATGCCTACATATTGGATTCCTAACTCGGAAGAGAGCAACTGTGACACAGAAGCTAGCAATTCCTGTGACGTTTCACTTCCGGGTTCATCCAAACTGAGAAATATACGGTTGTTCCTTCAGGATCTGTTTTCTAGGTCACATAGAGCTTATGGCTGCACTAATTTTTTTTCACGTTTCTATGAAAAGATACACGAACTTTTCAGGTTCTGTTTCGAGTCTAAAAGTGCTACTTGACAACTACGGGTGACGATGGCTGTTCATGTTTTAAATCATGTTTCTTGTCATGCTCAATAAAGTTCGTGCACATGTGACTGCTGCAATTTACTTATAGCTTTTTACTCCTTACGAGAGGCATCCTAAGACTCTGAATTCGAAAGATGCGTTTGTTTAAAATGTACACACAGCCTTTACAAAAATAACAAAAGAAAGAGAATACAAAAGAGGTCGTGCTCAGCAAAACATGAAATTTTTAAAAGAAGCACGCATTCCGCTGGCACTCATTCAGGTGGTGTGTGTTAGAATGTTGGCCCGACTGCACATCAAGGCCGGAGCAAACCCCAAACCCACACACGGTCGCCTGGCTCGTACGTAACAAATCGCCGTCCGAGATTGTAGCGGTCAGCGTCGACGCGCTGTTGACGGCGTATTTGCTGCCTGGCCAGAGCCCGCTGAACGAAAGCGGCGACGTCAAGATCAAGCTGTCGGTCACACTGAGGGTCGACGGGCAACATGACATCCAAACAAGTAATAACTAGACGACCGAAGACAAGCTGGAAGGGCGTGAGCCGCGTTCTCTCCTGCAGGGCCGTATCGAAAGTGAATGTAACGTATGGGAGAATTTGGTCCCACGTTTTATGCTCCACGTCCACATACATGGACAGAATGTCGCCCAGGGTTCTCTTCAGGCGTTCCACCAAGCCATTTGCTGTTGGTGGTGCGCCGTAGTACGCCTATTGCTGGTGTGGGTCAGATCTAGGACTGCGTGAGTCAACCGGGCCGGGAAAGCAGCACCTCGTTCAGTAATGATAATCGCTGGAGCGACATGCCGCAGCACGATGTTGGGTACAAAAAACGCAGCTACTTCGACAGCAGTTCCGTTTTCAAGCGCCGTTGCCTCAGCGTACCGTGTCAAATAATCCGTCGCGACAGCAATCCAACTTTTTCCAGTCGATGACTTCGGGAAAAGGCCGAGCAATTCCAAGCTTACTTGTTGGAAAGTAGTCTTCGCAGGGGCTATGAGGTGAATAAACCCGACGGGTTTGAAGAGAGGAGACTTACGGCGTTGGCAGTCGCGACAGGTTTTGACGTATGTCCGCACTGATGGAAGTAATCTGGGCCATTGGTACCTCTGCCGAATTCTTGATAAGGTACGACTGACTCCCAAGTGGCCGGCAGATGATTCGTCGTGGCAAGCGCTCAAGATATCATGTCCCAGCTGTGACGGGACTACGAGTAGAAACGTTACGGTGTTGCTCTCAAAGTTGCGCTTGTACAGGACGCCGTTTCGCAGAGTGAGAGATTGAAGCCCACGAAGGAAAACACAAGGAACGCGGGGCCACCGCAGCCTTCCAGGTACGCGATATCCGGCGCTAACTCTGGGTCCTCCATTTGAAGCTGCGTCATATCGGTTGTGCCAACAGCACCAAGGAAAGAGAAGTCTTCAGTGATTTGCGGGGAAGCCAGGTCCGCTGGCGCCCCATCTTGGTGCTTCCGCTCCGACTCGCACACGACCGTTACGTCGTACACCTGGAAACGGAGGCTGTACCTCGCCAACCGCCCAGATGTACCTTTTAGGCTGGCCAGCCAGCGTAACGAGCGGTGATCACTGACAACGAGAAAAGGTCTTCCGTAGAGGTATGTGCGGAACTTACTGATGGCACAGACTACCGCAACACATTCTTTCTCAGTCGTTGAATAGTTGCATTCCGAGCGCGAAAGTGTACGGCTTGCGTAAGCGATGGCTCGTACGGCGCCATCCTGCCACTCACTATATAAGGAGCGCCCCAAGGCCTACGTTGCTAGCATCGGTGTGTATGTCGGTTGCTGTGGCGTCATCGAAATGGACTCTGTGGACGTTGCAGGCGGCAGCGGAGCTCCCCGAAAGCACCCTCTTCGTAGCCTCCCCATAAAAAGGGTGTGTCGTCTCTGGTAAGCCCTGTTAAGAGTTCAGCTATTCTGGAGAAATCTTGGACGAATCGTCGATAGTAAGAACTCAGTCCCAAAAAAAAACGTCGAAGAGTCTTTTTGTCAGTTAGACGCGGGAAACTGGAAACAGCAGTGGTCTTGTCGGGATCTGGGAGAATACCGCGCGCGCTGACAACATGGCCGAGGAAACGAAGCTCCTCAAAATCCAAAATATCATTTCTCTGGCTTTATAGTAAGTTGCGCACATTGGAACGCCCGGAGCACGCAGCCGCTCCAAGTGCTGCTCAAAGGTGGACGAGAAAATGACATCGTCCAGGTATACGAGGCACGTCTGTCCATCATGCGTTGGAAAGTTGCCGGCGCTGAGAATAGTCCAAACGGGAGCACCTTAAATTCCTAGAAACCATCAGGCGTCAAAAAAGCAGTTTTCTCGCGGTCTCCCTCGTCCACCTTTATCTGCCAGTAGCCGCTTTTGAGATCTAGGGAAGAAAAAAACCTGGCATCACGTAGTCTGTCGAGTGCATCATCAATCCTGGGGAGCGGGTAAACGTCCTTTTTGGTCGCGTTGTTCAGTTTACGGCAATCGACATAAAATCTCAAGGTGTTGTCTTTCTTTTTGACGAGGACCACCGGGGGCGCCCATGGGCTTGTCGACGGTTGAATGACATCGTCGCCAAGCATTTCGTCCACTTGACTTTTAATGGCTTCGCGTTCCGCCGAAGAAACGCGGTATGGGCGCTGGCATACGGGTGATGTATTCTCGTCGGTGATGATGCGATGCTTTGCGACAGGCGTACAACCGACCCTAGAGCTTGTGGCAATAAAACCCGCGAAGTCGGTTAGAAGCGCCGAGAGAAGAGTTTTCCGCTCGGGCGCTCAGGCGGACGGAAGGGCAGGACATGGCGGGGCCAGGTCTTGAGGGCTTGTTTCCAGGGCGCACACTTGAGGCAACACGGAGAAGTCATGCAGGAAGGCGACAGCAGTGCCCTTGGCGAGGTGCTGAAACTCGTTGGCAAAATTTGTAAGGACCACACTAGCACAGCAGTCTTGTAGTTGAACGAGCCCGAGATCGACGGCTACTCCCTTATCGAGCAGCAGGGGTACGTGGCCATCAGCGATACCCTCGTAGTCGTGGAATAAATTATTCCTCACGAGAACTAGCACAATAGATCGGGGTGGCACTATTACGTCGCCGTCAACAAGTCGCAGAGCATTGAAGTGTGAATCGTCTGTGGCAGTGCGCTGCACGGCCCGTTTCGTCGAGGACGTGACGCGTGCTTCCTGTAGGTCAATGACAGCACCGTTCGTCTGTTGTCAGTCGAGACCGAGGATCAAGTCCCTCGAACACTCACGGAGGGCTACAAATTCGCCGACGTACACAAATCCATGGATATCGACACGAGCTGTGCAGCTGCCGGCGGGGATAATCAGGTGACCCCCCAGCAGTAGGAATGCTAGGCCCCGACCACCCCGTGAAAACTTTCTTCAGCTCTAGGGCGAGGACAAGGCACATGAAATAATAATCGGCACCAGTATCCAACAAAGCGGCGACGTCGACTACATCAATCTTAACGCACAAATCGGAGGTAGCACGTCGGATGCTGTCGCTACTCGGTCCCAGAGAAACATCGTCGCGTGGCAGGGGCGTAGGAAGATCTTCACAAGTCCCTGCATCAGCGGCCTTGCCTCCAGAGGCCGCTGGAATTACTTTTCCTGGTGTGGACAGGGAAAACGGCGTCCAGAGCCTGCGGTTTGACGGGGGCCTGGAGAATGGTAGCTGCTCAGCGACGGGGATTGAGCCTCCCGGTGGTCTGACGTGACGGGATTCTGGCGCGACTACAGATGATATACTATCTCATGCGGTTGTTCCCCGTTCTTTGGACACGGGTCGTCCGGCGCGAAATTACGCAGGCCCACGTGGAGGTATGGGCGCGCCCTGTAGAGGTGACCCGCCTCGCCAGAGTGATAACAGAGGGGCCGACGATCCGGGGCACGCCACACTTCACTCATTCGCGGTCGCTGGTAGGCTGGCGGAGCGTTACCACGAGGGGAGCTCGGCGAGAGCACTGCTGGAGTCACGGCAGTCACGTCGTACCCAGAGGCCTGACGTAGGACGGACGCATACGTGGGCCTTGCATCATGCTGGTGAGGAACCTCAGAAATTTGGGGCTGTTGTGCTGCCAGGCGCACCTATAGATGTGAAGGCCTGAAAAAAACACTGCAATTTTGGAAAAAAATAACCGTTTTTTTTTCGTTTTTTTTTTCAGACGAGAAAAAACGGAAAGAAACATCGAAAATTTCACAATGGAATTTCAAAGTTTTATGATTGCTTGCCTTCAGCTTAGGTTTTTGTGTTTGCTTTGAAAACCATGACAGCGTGCATCATTGAACGATTGGAGAGCAGTCGTCATCGCCGGTGCCAGGTAGTGCTTTTAAAACGTTCGTGCTGCGAGTATGCGGCTTGAAGGTCAGGTCACATATAATATCCAGGCTCCAGTTAAAAACACACTAATACTTGAACTCACTGCTGCAGTAGAACAAAATGGCTTCAAATTCTACAGCGCTACACACACGGCATAGATAACATAGCCTGCTGTGCAGGTAAACGGTTTTAGCCAAATACAAGCATAGGTTCTTGATTTCCAACGTAGCAGAGTACAGGACATCCGCATGACTTTGGTCCAGGACAGGAGTCTTCAGCGAAGCACGTGACCCCATCTACCTGGTGGCAAGGCCTTTGCACCAACCAACCGCTAACTCGTCTGGCTTGCCGACTGCTGCAGATACCACCATCATCCGCCAGCTGCGAACGAAACTGATCATGTTTCTGAAACATCCATACAAGGATTCGCAAGAGGCTTTTAGGGGAACGCGTTCGAAAGCTTGTCTACCTGCAGTCGAACCTAGCTATGGACACAGCTTCAAACCATGCTGCTGCGCGTAGTGCCGCCTCCAGCGACAGTCACTCTGAGTCCGATATCGAGTGACTTATAGATCAGTTTTCATGTTCTCTTTCTCGGTGCAAAACAACAAGAAGTTCGTTCTAGAAATATGATATTTATATCTTTATATTCGCCTGAAGTGCAAATCGTTATTTATCTTCTCGGTGCAATAGAACAAGAAGTTCGTTTCGCAATATCACATCTATATCTGCATATTCGACTGAACTTCGAAGCATTATTATTGATCGTAGTGCTGTTGCAAATAAACCTGTTTTTGTCACGTTTTGCAAAATTTCCAATATTTGATGAAAAAAAACAGAAAAAAAAACGTTTTTTCATGCCATTCAAAATTTCTTGAAATTTTACATCCCTAGGCGCACCTCGTTCCAGACGACTTCACTCAGTGGCGGGAAAGATGGTGCATCGGACAGCATCCGGAAGGCCTCCAGTTCCTCTGTGACGACAGATCGGACCAACTCGAGTAGAAAGGTCGCGTTGACACTGAGAGGCTATAGATGTGATCAGGCCCAAAGGTGTTGATGTAGTGATTCTATTGGGTGGCTCGCTTTTCAAGCGTCTTCTCCATAGTGGCCGTCTCGGTGAGAAACTCTGTCACAGTGCGCGGTGGGCTGCGCATGAGTCCTGCGAAGAGCTTTTGCTTGACACCCCGCATGAGGTGGCGAAGCTTCTTTTCTCTCGTCATGTTGGGATCCGCGCCTATAAAGAGGTGGGCCATGTCCTCGTAGTACATGCGTACACTCTGGTTATGGCGCTGGTTGCGCGAGTGTAACGCAGCTTCTGCTCGCTCTCGACGGTCTGCATTCGGGAATGTGGCTGCAAAATTGCGGCAGAAGGCTTCCCAGGATGTAAACGAAGCTTCATGGTTTTCGAACGATGTCCGAGCCTACTCTTCAAGCGCGAAATAAACATTGTGCAGCTTACGGTCGTCGCTCCAGCCGTTGTAACGGGCAACACGCTCAAAGATCTCGAGCCAATCCTCGGCGTCCTCGAACACGTCGCCATGAAACAACGGGGGTGTTCGTGGCTGGTGACAGAGGATGTGCGCCGGGAGCCTGGTCTCAGTTGCCATGGCAGCTGGTGCCTCCGAAGACCGAGGGTGCGTCGCCCTTGTTGCAGCCGGAAGGAGTCCGAATTGATGCGACGCTCCACAAAAGCGGGCACCGCGGCACTGGTGAACTGTGGTGCGATGCGTATTGGTCGGTAGCCTACGCGGGCCTGGAAGCGTACCCAGCACCTCCGCCAAGTTTATCACGAGTATTGCACGACACGCAGTTGGGGACAGAAGAAGGGTTCCAGACTGCCGAGGGGTCACAAGCAAGATGGCGAAGCACTTCTTCCTCCACTTCTGAGCTGTATCAATGTTTCCAAGAACTAGCTTTATCTACTTGCGTTAGCTTTGGTTAAATAAGGCTTTTTTTATTCTAGTGTTAAGGAGAGCTATTTCTGTAACAAGTAGCACCCCTCTGGTTTAGATTTATTATGCGAGCCGTTGTGGCATTCGATCTGAACTGGGAACGGTAAACTGATTCTGAACTCCTTTGCACATTGAGATCGTAAAATCAGAAATTTTTCTACACAGCGCAGGTATTAATGAATTTCTTGAGTGCTATGAGATCTAGCGCTCTGTTCTGTATTTAGGAAAAGTGGTTACGTAATTTCGCGGGGCAGACATTATTGACATTTTCTTCCGCCACACATATCACACTTCCTACTCTAGTGGCTGTTACAGCTGCGACTATTACGGCGAATATTTTACCGAAAAATGGCCTCCAGATGAAGATAGCCCTTTTACAGCCCATAATGTTTTTGACGCTAATGCGCTAGGGCTGTACCACATAGCAAAAACACGTTCTTGAGTAGAATGGATTAGAATACAACAATATGCGTCCTGACTGTCCTTTGGCAATTCCCGTTACAGGTAAGAGGGATACCATGTCCATGTCAATCCTTGGCGCAGCATTCCCAGATGTCTCGCGATTGGAAGGTAAGCTTTGAAAACGAATAGCTTGGGCCGGCAGGAACGCACTATCAGCAGGAATTGAAATGGGAACAGGACACTTCAGCCACGAACAGCAAAATAACGAGCTCTTAGCTAGGGGAAGCTTAATACTAGAGGAGGCTAATTTCATTTTGAAGATGCGAAGACTGTTAAGCAGAAGTGTTAAGCACCCTCGCTTTCATTTGCTCTTCAGGAGATAATAGTGCCTCAGCGCATTTATTTATTTATTTTCAGTATCCTGAAGCGCCGAGGAATTTCAGAGATGAGTGGGGGAACAACAACAACACCAGAAACCAAAACAACACTTGAAAAGCGGCAAAACCAAGCAGGTAAAATGTACGATAATACAACATTCCAAGAAAGCGAAGAAAATAAAAAAAACATGAAAAAACAGACAAGCAGCAAAAAAGTAGCGCATAAAACTGAATGATAACAGCACTGGAAAACTAACTCGAAAACAAAAATAAACACAGCTGAACTCGCACCTGCTCCTGCATTATAGTATATAATACTACTTTGCTGCTGATGTGCTTATTTTAAGGGTGCAGGAAGTGCACTAAGAGGATATTACACTAAGCTGTCCTGCTTGACCCGCTAGCACTTTTTCTTCATAATTGTTTCTAGCTGTAATGCTTGAGTATTTTTGTGAAGTTATTGCAAGTGCCTTAGCCCCTCCCCCCCCCCCCCTTCTTCTCCCCGCTGCCAAAAAAAAACGCAATGAAAGAACTTTTCAGAAATGAAAACGATTGTTCGGTTAACAAATTGGTCATTGTGTTGAAAACGTTTCGCTTATATTAGGTTCACCGACTTTCATAGACACCGGTTTCAAACAACTCTTTTTCTTTCGCCTTGTAGCACCATAGCACTATAGTAGGATACAACTTAAAAAAAAAACAGCAGTTGCTAACACTAGGCTGCGGTCTGCGGCGTCCTGGATTACTCCACCGGCAGATCTCAACAGTAAACGAAATCAGCTTTTTAATGTTTGCCTATATCAAACAATCCACCTATCTAATAATTTTTTCCTTGAGATAAGCTTCTTGTTTAGGTAACAAGAAACGTTCAAGCAGCGGTCTACTGTTTCGTCGTGGAAGAATTCAGTGCTCGGAGGCTGAATGTGGGTAGAGCTTCACTGCAGGCTTAAGTTGTATCCTACAGTTGAATGAAATTTCACAGGGCGAAGTGCACTTGGAGAAGTTGACACCAAGTCGGCCGTTCCAGTCTACTCCTCCCAGTACTGCCTTCACTGTCGGATCTCCCATAAAAAAAAAACAAGCACAACGCCGCTAGCAGCCGCTGACCTAAAGGGAGGCATCTGCTGCAGCCCTTCCGCCGCTGCTATCGCTACATGTGGAGTGGCCTCGTGCACTCGGAGCTTGTAGCGGGAAACTAGAAGCCACAGACTTATCACCGCGCCACACATTGCACCACTACGTCGGGGCTTCGCATTGGACTCTCAGGGCGCGAAGACGTTCTAGATTGTCCTTTGCTTCGCGCCGCGGGCATGTTGTGAATCACCGCTTACGTATAAGACGCACTTAAACCAAGCTTAGGCTGCACGCAGGTGCTATCAGCTATTGCTCATAGGTTCCTCTTTTCTTTGAAATACGTTGTTCGCTTAGCTGGCTATTATTTATTTACATTCGGCAAAAAAATTCGCGTGTCTGATATCAGTCGCAGTGATCAGGTTTCTAAACAGTGTCATGAAAGGGTTAGCCTTGCAGTAGGCTCTCTTTTGTCTGCTACACCATCAATGTTACGAAACACAAATGATAACCATTCTTATAAACTGTGGTACATGTGCAAACGATAATATGTATCTCGCATGAATTTGTTACTCGCTCTCAATACTTATAGATGTGTTGTTTCTAGAACTTTGCGCGAGATATGTTTTTGAGTCACCAAACATATTAATTTGATTTTTAAACTGTTTTATCAACGTCTTGTTTTACATATCTCAGTATTTATAAAAAACAGCAGCCTTATTAGATAAATAATTTCAACAAAAACAAAGATAATATCAAGATGGCTGTGTGTCTAGTACAAATTAAAGCGCGATTTCAATAATGCAGCAAGAAGTGTAAAGAAGAACCTTGTTTACATGTTTTAGTGAATTAAAATCTAGAACTTTGTCATCCCTTGACTCCTTTTCTCATCCTGATTTATTCAACCTTTAAGAGTTTTTTACGGCGGGGGGGAGAGGAGGCGTGCTGGAGGTGAGGTGTCTTTGTAAAATGTACCTAAAACACTAAGTCAGCCAGTTGCTCGACTGTGTGAACAGATAGCTTGCGAAAGGCAATTTGCATAATTGCAATGTTGAAATAGACACACTAACCTCTCTTTAAATTCAACACGATTCCCTTCAATGAAAATTTGATCTCTTAGTCCATTCAACTAATGATTTGGTGCGGGTGAAAATGACTTTTTAAAAGAAGTTGACCCTTGCAGCGGCTGTATCCCCACTGTATTATTAAACGACGTGACGTAGTACGTACATGTGGGCGAATAATTGATTGCCACGGATGGTTGAAGTTGGAGAAAAACATGTGCAGTACGCTTGCTCATGATATCTGGCAAGGAAAGAGGAGTGCAGGAAGATCAATTGTTGATTTTATATTTATCACACTGACATTACATTCATAGTTTGAAAATATAAAGCGAGGTGCGTTGTTCCGAACAAAGTCGAATGCATTAATTAAGCAAGCCTGATATGGACAACAAATTGCAGACGCGCATTCAAGCTTCGTTTCAAAACAAAAGTTGCTTATGCCAGCTCACGGACGCCTGAGGTGACAAACATAATGTTCTTCTGATAAGGCCTGGTGTTTCTGAGCTTTCAGCGCCCAGTTTCATGATATCTTCCGACCAGATTAAATTACTGGCGATTAAGACACCGAGGTAACGATATCCTCGCGCTTGTGAAATTTTTACTCAGTTTTGATGGGTACGCGTCAGCGGCACTACAGTGCTTGCGGGAAACTTACTTATTTGCATTCAAAGATATTGAGCTTCGCCAGCGGCTTGGTATGCCTGTCATCTGTTAAACCTGGGTAGGCCCGAAAAATGATCTGGTCTTTTTGAGAACAGATTCGGCGGTAAGGGACGCAATCTTTCGCGAACAGGCGTATTAATTATGAAATATGAATGCGTTGATGTGTTTTGTAACTTGTGCTTTCATGCTTTTTTGGATTTTAGGTAAATGTATACCACTCCTGCTTGGGCGCTCAGCCTGCAGTATGTTCAAATAAATAAATAAATAAATAAACAAATAAATAGCGCATGGGGAGGTCGTCAATAGAGATGACAAAGGCAAGCTCACCAAGCCGTTATTCACGCTGAATCCCACGAAGTACCTCGGCTGCGGCTGAAGGTGGCCCTCCAATAGATTTGCACAAAGAGCAGTCCATGAGGAAGGGTTTAATCCGAGATAAAATTTATCGATCGAGGTTGAGAGAAGAGCGAGAGTCGTAAATTGAACACTCTCGAATGTCTTTGAAGAGCCTAAAAATTCATTAGCTGGAAATAATGAGTCAGAGTCCAAAGGGAGCTCAGAGCTGAATTAAAATAAAAGCTTTGGTTTACAAGAGAGACCCAAGCGATAGTCTCTGTTGATAAGCGAAGGGAAGGAGAATGCGTTGCTATCAAGGTACAAGGCGACTTCAGAATAAGTCATGGGTTCCATTAGTTTGCAGGCAATGTACACAAAAGATATTGCGAGGTACTGTGATGGATCAGTGCAGGTTACCACTTTTGAACACCGGATAATATTGCAGTGATATTCAAGTTCGCTTCCTAATAAAGCACTGGGTAAATATTATTTTTAGTATACGCCTTATTGGTCCTATGGCTGCTTTAAAGGGGCTCTGAATGGGCTCTCAATAAAGTTACGGTATGCCTAGGATGTTAAAGGACGCCATTTCGCAAATATCCTCAAGCAAGAAATTTCTTAATTCGTTTTATGGTAGCTGAGTTACCTGCAGTCAAAATTTGATTTGAACGCGACCGAAGCGAAAGTGTCGAACAAAAGCACAGCCCGTGGTATCCGCGGCTGAGCGGGCATCCAGAAGTACGCGACGGCAAGCATAAAGCTCGTATATCGTTATAGATACCTATGCACGCGCGCTGAAATGAGTACAGGAGTGTCGCAATGAGCAATTTCGTGATTTTAACAGAAGAGTCAGCGTAGCTGCTCTCAAAGAGCTCCCCACTCAGTGGTATCTGCCACTTGATCACATTTGCTTTCGCGATGAAGGATACTTGGGGGCGCGCCGCCGCTTATCCTCTTCATATATCTCCGGCCGGACGTCGCGCCGCCACGACGTTTCCGGCCGCACGAACTTCGTGGAAAAAAAAACGGCTGCCGTGTCCTGGGCTTGAGAGGACATAGTAGTAGCGCTAAAAAAACAAGGACGACAGGGTAGAGAAAGACAACACAGATGCTAGCGCATTCCACAATTTTGATGTATTTTTGCTTACTGTGTCAGAAATATCTTGATAGAATAACATCTTTTTGGAGCTCTTAAAAACGGTTGTATACTTTTTGTGACGCGTGAAATGCTCTTCCAACCTGAAATCTGAGTTGGATGGCCTTGGCATGGAAAAAGGCGTTTCTGGCGTCCCGCATTTTGTATCTGAGATATATATCTCGGAGATATATCTGAGATATTACATCTGAGAGGACTTGAAATAGTTAGCAACAGCGTTCCGTAAGCCATGTCTTGAACTGGATACGCAATGGGAACACGCACGGCGGTTCTCCAAAGAGAATGTTATCAATCCTTACAGAGTTGGAGGGATTTGAGCTTTAGCCATCAGAGACAAACGCCAAGAACGCTAGACTTCGTTGCCATTTGCCTGTTCGACGATTCGACGACATTTTTTTTTTGCGTATGGTGGTGCTCTCCGCGCATTGATATTTAAGCGAACATTTGATGTCGCCGACAGATGCGTGGTTTGATGGTCAAGCTTTCGACTCAGTATCGAGTCCTCCCATTTTCGGCGGAGGTGGGCTCTTCACAAGAACACTACTTCTTGTTTTTTTCGGATGCGTATTTGTGGACTTAATTAATATGAGTACAACATAACAACATAAACTTGTGCTTGGCCTTTGAATTTTGTGCACTATGGATCTTCATGTTGACTGCCCGCTAGCCGAAACCCAGATCCTTCTAAGGGGATAATTAACGAAAACAGCGCGCGGAACGTTCGCATGTGTGGTCTCACTGCTCCTCTGACGCGTGCAGATGCTGCCATTTCGCTCACGAAGTCGATATTGACTTAACACTTGCCCTCCCACGGGTTAAGATTAACAGGGAAGTTTACAATTGTTTTTCTCAAATGTTTGGAAGGACAGAAAGCTAGCCAAGTTGGTTACGACCCATTATACAAGAGCGCAGAAGACAAGGCACAAAACGAAGAGAAGAAAGGCGACACGAGCGGTGACTTTCAGCTCAATTTTATTGGATGCTTGTATTCATTTCAGCCCCTCCTGCCGAGACAAAGTTAAGAAGAACCTAACTTATTAACAGATTACTTACCTATGTTTCCTCAAAGGCACCCTCCAGCAACCTGAATTCACGGCTTTTAAGTGATAATGACAGTTGGCTGATGCAAGAGAAACTGCCCTATGTAATAAGATAAGTCTCAACCACCTCCCTTATGGTCTCGTTACTCTGTGCGAAAATAACTGATGTCTAGAAGAGTGCGGTGAGGGGCTAGTTGGTACGACATTATGAGAACAAAAGTAACTGCGCAAAAGGACGGGACAAGAGAAAGAGAACCACACGGGACAAACGCAGACTGACAACTGATTTATTCCATCAACTCCTCTTTCCTTCAGCAGCAAAGCGCATGCGCACCAACCACAAAAAAAAACAAAAACAAAAAACAGAAGGGATACTCATCTCGTGGAATCAAGGAACTCGAACTCCTTGCGGTACAGGTGTACGGAAGCATCGCTAATACACTTATCAGGCCCTAACCTCGCGATTTCCAAGGCCTCGATAATTTCTCGTTCTTTCTTATCCCTCGAGCGTCCGATAATCTTAGTCCTATAGAAAAGCGGATTACAATCTCTGTCATCATGCTTGCAAGTGTGACAATGCTTAGGCAGATGCTGCCCCCTTGAATCTTCTAAGGAATTTGCGTGCTCTAATAATCTAATGTTGACGCAGCGGCCAGTTTGCCCTATGTAGAACTTACCACAACTCAGGGGAATCTGATAAATTACATTGCATGTACACTGTACGAACTTATTCCTGTGGTTAATGCCACACTCAACCTTCTTTTGCTTATCTTTTCTCGCCAAATTGCACAAACGCGACAACTTGCAAGGTGCAGAAAAAATGACGTCAACTCTTGTCCCGTCCTTTTGCGCAGTTACTTTTGTTCTCATAATAACTGATGATTGATTGAGCGATGGGTTGCAGGTGTGATTTTTTTCCCGATAATGAATAGGAAGATTAGAACCGGTGCCTCTGCTTAGCGAATTATTGTCTTCCATGAGGCGGATGTTTAAACAACGACCCTTCTGACCCCCGTAGTAGCCGCCACAAGAAATTCGAATACGGTAGAGAACGCTTACTGCACAACCCAAACCCACCACTACTATGCCTTGGCCCCACTGCTGGGCAGATATTACCCAGTTTTCGGCTCGAAGAAAAAACAAGTACAACGTTGTACTTCCTCAGCCACTTTTCTCATTCTGTGCGACAAAGCATGTACGTATAGCAATACGGCAAGCTTTTTACGATAAGGTTCCTTTGGCACGTGGTTCTGTTCACACTTGCTCTTGATAATCAATATTTCTTCACAATCCTGCGATCACCATGCTAGGATAACCTGCGTCCCGGAGCCTGGCAAGCAGATCGCCCACGCTTCCCGCGACTTGATGCAGACAAGAACTACTTAAAGCCCTGCGGATACAAGACAAGGCAGAGCCATCCCGAACCAACTTTGGATGGCCGGACTGATAGCTGAGCAGACGCTTGGCCGAACGAGGGCAATACTTCCAGCATACATGCCGGGGCTGGAGATATAATTATAAATCTAGGAACAGTGTCTTTCCTTTGTTAGTATCTTTCCTGTACCTTTCCTTAGTTAGTATCTTTCATTTGTTAGTGTTTGTCAGCCGTGAGATGGTGTTTTAGGAGGGCGGCTCTGCGGAAACATAGGTAGTAATATGGGTTGATAAGTTATGTTCTCTTAAACTTTTTCTTGGCAGGAGGGGTTAAAATGGACACAAGCATGTATTAAAATTCAGTTGAAGGTCAGTGCTCTTGTCGTCTTTTCTTCGTTTTGTGCCTTGTCTTCAGCGCTGTTGTATAATGAATATTCTGAAATGTACACATCACTACTCAAAATTCTTTTATTTTGTCAGCTGTGTTTATTGTTCTGAGTGATTTACGTCAGGACGAGTCAGTTCCTGAAGAAGATATTAAAGCCGTCATGCTTGCCAGTCATGCAAACGAAGAGACACAATAATATAGAACCCGTCAAACGCGGAGGTGCCCATCGCAAAAATGATTTTTCCGCTTCCATTTCTGATGTCAGGCTCGATATCGCACCCCGGGGCTTGGTAAAAAAGTTTCTAATGTGAGCTGAAGTCATTAGCGCACATTTTGTACCAGCAGGAGCCCAGACCAAACCAACGGCGCGCACATGCAGAGTACAGAGGGTGCCGTAAACGCAGAGACAAACTTGCTCGCAATTCGTTTCCACGCCGTTTTTCTTCGAAAACGACCATTTTTGCCTCCTGAATAGCCTCTTCGGGTCTGAAGAAAGCCGATTAGCTCGGCTTTCAATGCAGAACAGCAGCCCAAAATTTCGTACATAGTGTGGAAATGGTTGCAAACTGAAATATCTAAACACAATAATTAGTCACGTGGGTTTGTGGACGTGACGCTATTGACCCTGAAAGAAAGGGAAAACGAATGACAAAATCTGGTTACACGATTATGTCCGAAGACGTGCTACCAAGTTCCATACTAAGCAGGGCAGACAATCGGGCCAGTATTGGAATGAATGGCTCCACGCTGGTCCTGTGTACGACTGGCGTCTGCCAATACATTTCCAATGTCGGGCCAATAAGTTGTACTGCAGGGGATGCCAGTCAAGTTCAAGGAGAGGTTTCAATATTGGAAGCCCACCGCCTCTTATGTCGGTGAAGCACAATTTCCAAATAATTAAAATCGCACCACTCCTCCTCTCATCACATAATTAATCTGTCGAGCACCGCAAGGCTGTAGTATTGAAACCAACAGAAGAACGCAAAGAATAAAGAGCAGACATCATGGTGATAATAGAAGGCAACGCTTGCAAGGGTTGCCGTGAAAGATAAAGTGAAATATTCGGAAACGCTGTATAGCAAAAAATTACAAGAGAAACGAATTCATCAGTGCTGGAGCGCATGCATAACTTACAAGGAGAAATTATTTTATGGACCACTCCGAGAAAACAACTTTGCATACATGTCTGCAAGAACCCACCGCTAACCTCGAGACTATAGGGCTGGGTGCTTACCCAATTTCTTAATTTATAGTGCAGCCCGCAAGTCAAGGAAACAATTACCTATATTCCAACTGTACATGGCGAAATAAAGCATGATAAAAAGTTTGCGGGGATAATGTGGCCGCAGCTGGCAGAGGACAGGGTCAATTGGAAAGGTATGGGGAGCAATGCAATTATTTTCGAATTACTATTTGTTTTAGTTTCCACTCATACAAATACGTACACTGGCCAGCGCCCGCACGCATTTCAAGTTTCTTATTTTGTTATTCACGAGGACCAACTGAGCTCCAAAGTTGGCTGCGAAGATTTTTACGCGCTTTGCCATCGAGAAGAAAGATTTTTGGAGTAACACAAAAACTAGCTTTTGATAAACATTAATCACTGCGTTCATCACTACGTTTCAACTGGAGAGAGCCTGATCTGTTAACCGCATGTATTGGGCACGTAGTTGGGATAATCAGCGTATTTGTTCACCAGTCAGCAATACAAGTCTACTTCCTGATTTTCTGGAAACGAGAGCTACATGCTGTGAGCACTCGGAACCGTGTTGCAAGAAGCGCTGTTGCAACATCAGCGCCGCCCATGGCGCAAACGAGTGCCTCGCGGTTCATGATCCGCCTCAAGAAAGCCCCGTGAATCAGGTGAATCAGCACAGAACGTCCTCCCTGATATCAAATTATCTAGCTCCTTTGCCGCGAACATGAGAACCGCGAATAACCGTCCGGCTCTCACGATAGTGCGGCACTGCTTCCTGATAGTGGTGCAAAGCAGAGACTCTAGCATTTCATTTCCTCTTTGGTTTCCGGCCCTCTTTCAGTTTTTCACGCAAGGACGGCCCCATAAAAGGCCCCCAAACCACCGGTACTCAACGACCGTCCTCATTGGAGCTCGTCTGTGCAGGTATGCATTTCACGCTGTTCCTGCTTTGCACAGTTTTTTGGAAAAGCGTTTTCAGCTGACTGCCTTGCTAATGTCGCACTCTCGCGTTGCTTCCCGGCTATTCGATGTTCCTTTAACGACTTTTTTCCTTTTAACCTGGGGCCGCTGATTATCGTCTCACGCAATACCAATCCCAGCAATTCACTTTAGATTCTTCCAGTAAGAAAGTGCGCTCGCAGCTCGCTAATAGAATCAAAAGGATTCCTCCACTACAAGCCCCAGGGTTCGGCCTGTAGATGTTCTGAGCTCAACGAGATACCACGGCAGGTTTACCGAAATGTTTGCGAAGCTCTTCATTGATATCGTGCCACCAGTTTTTTTAGACTTAAGCAACCAACACTTCTCATGTTCTCTGTAAAATATCAGTGTTTGGCGAGCTGCCGTCCGACGCCGCCGAAGTCGCCCTTCGTTTCATCGTTCTACATCGAGTAATTAATATATGTTACACGATTAGTCAGCAATCAAGCCCTCACACTACGCTGCTCAGCCACTTCGTCCACTCCATTATCTTAGAGTAACTAATGTATGATGTCATCTTTTAGTTGTGCACCCAACAACGTGATTCCGGCTCTCCTCCGGCTGACAGACAACGCGGTAATAATTAGCCGCTGCCCACGATAACACCAAAGCAAAACACCATGGCGCTGTGTGATAAGTGTGCAACGCACTTCAACTTAGGGGAATGAAGGGTTGCTTTTTGCATTGAAAAATGCATTGGACAGTACGTAAACCAAGTAGCGCTATAAGGAAAATTTTTTAAACAAATGTAGAACGTCCGCTGAACCTCGAGTGGTGTAGGTAAGTGAAAATACCAACCATAAATACCGCACGGAAAGTCTTTAAAGTCAAACAAGAGTCAAACTTACAACAGACAAGGATTAGCGGACAAGGAGAGGCGAAATTGTCGCCGCCAAATGCATTCATGCACTAGAAATGAACCCCTTTTCCAGTGAGTTGGTTTCTAAATGAGGGTCACATTTCATTTCGAAGCCTTCATTTGACCGTTTGGAACAAAAATGACGCATCCAATTAAATCGTGGTGCTTGAAGCTCCGCTCTTGCACAGACTGGTGAGTTGTTCTCGCACATGCCGATATAGTCTACTGAATTATTGGTTACCGATGATGGCGGCAGTTTACTCATAAAGCGTATAGGGTAAACATAAGTTGAAAAAGCTTCTCGCGATTATTCATCTAAAACTACGTTGTCGAGGCAATGTATTTAACAATTACAAGGGTTCGCTACTATTATACTAGGTGTTTCAGAGATGGCAACGTAATTCTAAAACCTAAAAGAAAGGCTTTCCGAGGCAAAAAATATGGCTATTTGAGGATAGTGTTAATAGTGCTGGCGGACACGAGAAAACCGGTGAATTGTTTTAAGTAGGTAGTAAGCTGGTTGCTAATTTTAATAATCAACCTTTTAACCTAGTTGCAATTAGAGATTTATAGCCGGTCGTCAGTAATAGCATGATCAGTTTTTAGAATATAAGAACGCGATTACCGTTGGCGCTGTCGCTCGACAAAATTTGGATTTTGTGATTAGTTGCATGGAAAGGCTGCTTTGCCTGCATACTTTCCGAAAGCGTATGTATTTTGGCACGATGTAGCCAAATTTGTCGGGCGACTGCGCCGAGGATAACTGGGTTTTCGAAATTGTAAAAGCAGATACGGCTGTTACTATAACGACCGGCTACAAGTCTCTAATTGCAACCAATTTTGCCTAGCTGTGTTAATGAAAAAGTTGACTATCAGAAATGAGTTAACCAGCTTATTACTTCAGACAGTTCACCGGCTTTCCGGTGTCCGCCAACGCTCGTAATTCTAGGCCACGCAAGCCATACTCTTACTCTAAATAGCATATTGACGCCAGCGCTCGTGCAGACGAAAGCGCACTTCAAGAAAAGGAGGAAGTATGTGTGTGGAAGTGATCTGGAAGCGCACGTCCTGGGCTACGCCGCTGTTGACTGACCCTCGGCCGCTGGTTAAGAACGTGACAATAATTTTGAAAATTAATTAATGTCTTCCCGGCCACATCTGGTATATAAGAACGAAAACCGGTTCGTTTTATCTACCACATATACCGGCGCACTGACTCTCTCAGCGAGCTGCTTTCCCGCGCAGGCCTAGACGCATTATAGAGTCGCGTAACACTCCATAGACTCAGGTTTTTATATCAATTAACTGATAACGCATTCAGCATGGATCCTGCTACTTACATTATATTTAACCGTTCTAGAGAAACACGTCACAAGTATGATTATACGATTAATGAATGCTTTTGTGCTAAGAACACGTGTTATTTTTCTTTCTTTCCCCGAGCAGTAAAGGAATGGAACACCCTAGATAAATCTATAACTGCGCAGCATTCCTTACAAAAATTCATTGAGCTTGCAGACTCATCAGTTTTGTCATCAAGCCAGACTTGATGACCATCCACAGTCTGTATTGGTCTTATGTTTTTTTGTTCACTTGATCGTGTGCCCAGTGTATGATTGTATTAAGGAATACTTTGAGACGTGTCTGAACACCTGTTTTGAAGGCCGGAGTTGGCTATCTTCCGTCTTCTGTTTCTCACTCTATGTGAGTCCGCATATGAAGGCTGATTTCTTGTCTTTTAAACCTGATTGCTGGCTTTTGTATTATTGTGTTGTTAACTTGCATCTTTGTTGCCTATAAATCCCCTCCTGTAACCTTCCCAAGAAGGGACTAACTGTATGCTCAAATAAATAAATAAATAAGAAGCAGAATCTGCCCAATTTTTCATGTAACTGTTGTTTTCCTCTCACCTCATGTCTTTATATTCATTTTTGAGACTGCACGAGAACAAAAAAACAGGACAGAGCAAGAGACACCCACACTGAGCTTGTGTGTGTGTCCCTTGCTCTGCCCTGTTTTTTCTCGCAGTTTCGGAGATGAATGTAGAGCACCAACTATCCCGCCGGAAAACAAATCATGTATTTAAGCAGTAGAAATCAATAGAGTGAAATTCCTTGCTAAGTTATTTGAGCTGAGTGTTTTCTTTTCAGGTCAACAATATGAAAGCGTGTATTCTCTTCGCCATCCTGGTGGCTGCTGTCAACGTGTGCCGTAAGTAGAGCCCATACTTCTGCTTTGACATTGCGGAATAATGTGTGGCACGAAATCTCGAGCACATAAAGAAAGCCAGTGTCAGAATGAGAAAAGCGAAAGGAATACTAATATTGACCGGATTATATAGGTGCCTTAACAGAAAACCTTCGGGACACTAACAACGCGAAACAGGATACCTGAAGGACTTCAGCGAGAGAACAACGGCGCGTCTTTGAGTGTTCCGATATGCATTACTTTACAGATCTGAACATAAGGGAACTGAAGCAAGTGCTTCATACTGTGCGTGGCACCTGCGCGTAAATAATCCTATATGCACCGTAAGAAACGAGGCTTCCTTGCGGAAATTGTACAGCAACTTATAGAACGAGGATCAGGACTCGGAACGGATAGTGCTGATTGGCGCCCGAACATGATCTGCGCAAAGTAGGCGGCACATGCTGCTGTTCACTGACAGTTCTTCCGGACGAGGACCATCTGATCGAAAGCTGTGACGATTGGCTTCGCTTTACTATAAATAAAATCTTGTTTACAGCAAGAACAGAACGGCACGTATTTTTATTATCAGCAGTGTAGGAAAAGGCTGTTGAAAGCACTGTTCATCGACAGTCTAGAAAGATGATAATTTCGCATCCTCTGTAAGTGCCAGTCAAAGACTCGAAATTTATTGCAGCCAGTTAATCTCTTCTAGTGTCCTTTCCCTACTACAGGAGAAAAGAACAATATGGAGGGCTAATGAATGAAAGGAATTTCGAGGAATGTGTAATCTCGTACGCTCCACGCATAACACTGCAACTACTGGCGATAACGGAGCAAAATGAAACGCCAGAAATGTTGCCCATGGCAGCATTTGTTGTCAAGGTTTTGGTTTCATCAGTTACCGCAGGGAATTTCGAGGACTGAGATCCCATGAAATAATACAATTAAGCTGCAATTATTTTTCACATAATGCTAGCGGTACGATTAAAATGTATACTGCAATAAAAGCTGAGAGAAATTAACAACACTTCGCGGCGGTAAACGTCTGCGAAAACAACTGTCGACTTTATGTTGACAACATGCCACGCATATATGAGCCCATAGAAAGCTGAGCTTCCCCACAAAGCATGAATTTTGTGACATAAAGAGCTGCAACGGTTTTGCTCAACTGATTAAGAACTCGAGGGTGGGCTCCCACGTAGTCTAGCAAGAATCGAACCACAGGGCTGCAGTCGGCGCACGTGCAGTGTTGTTGCTTGGGTTCGTAGCGAGGAAGGTCAGTTTTCTGGTATTCGTCAAAATGGGGTAGGCACTCCAGATGGAAGTGAAGCGGTTTTTTTTTCTTTTCGCCAACTCTGATATACTCCTCTTAACGACGCTTTAGCTAGCAGTTTTCATTACACAGCTAGGACAAGCCAGATTATTACGTGAACTGACGCACATGCCTGTAAAGTTTTCCACTGCGGCTACTGCTTCATGCTTCGTTCTGTGTTCATTTGTTACGGTTTTCACAGGTCTAACATGCAATCAGATATAAAAAGGCATCAACTGTGCAGCAGTCTGTATAACCACATTGCGTAATTAGAGCGTTTGGGCAGTTGCGAGCAACTATGTTGCGAAAGCTTGGTACGCGCATTTGTCAGTAGTTTGTAACCAAGCCTGCTTTTCCCAATGACTTGCAATATACGGATATGATCGCATACCGAAAATGTCTGCAGAATAACAGTGTTAAGGCCAATGTTTTACGCTTATTTTCATAAGCGAACAAATTGTTCGTTTTTTTTTTCCAGATACAGATGGCTGCGCATTTCTAGACAAACTGTGAGTTGAAATCTTTTTTTACTTGAGCGGTTTTTGCGAAGGAGTCCAGAATATAGAAAGGCTGCGCAAAAAAAAAAGATTAACACAGTAAGAAAACTCCAGAACACAACGCGGGAGCCTACTCCCAGTGAATGTCTTAAAACGAAATTAATATACAGTTCGCAATCGTACACAAGAAAGCAAGCTTTTGAGTCGAGCTCAGCGATTTCGGAAGGCTGTTTTCTCCAGTAGGACGTCATGAAGCAAGGTTACCCAGGTATTAACAGGCTTCGTGGCCTCCGGGCTTTCCAACTAGCTTGATTCGTGCATTTCTGGTTTCTCATTTACTTACATAACGGAAGATTGCTTGAGTACACTCCATAAGGGGCCGAAAAGCCAGCTTGGCGAGCAATGCAGGATGCGTGGATGTCACCTTAACCAAGAGGAAACAAAATTAATTCCAGAGGCATAAACCAGGCGGGAAAATGAAATGTAAGAGCGCCGTTCACACCAGAAAGCAAAGCGATAAATATGACCACGCTTTTTCTGTCGGGCTGCCGGGAAAAGAAATGGTTTGCTGGAATTGCTTTGACTCTTGGCTTGTGTATTTTTGTGAACGTGATAACGCGAGATGATCTCGAGTTAAAATTTTATTTGATAATATAAGCCCGCCGTTTCGTTTCTTGCAAGACTTATTGCAATGAGAAATGAAAATTGTTTGTTTAGGAAAGGAAACGACTCAGTATCTGTCGCGGTGGCTTAGTGGTTACGGCGCTCAGCTGCTGACCCGAAAGACGCGGGTTCGATCCAGGCCGCGGCGGCTGAATTTCGACGGAGGCGAAATTCTACGTGTGCTGTGCGACATCAGCGCACGTTAAAGAACCCGAGGTGGTCGAAATTTCCGAAAAATTTCACTATGGCGTACCTCATAGCCTGAATCTCTTTCTGACGTTAAACACGCATAAACTAAACTAAACTAGTATCTGTCTCATATCTCGGTGGACACCCGAACCGCGCCGTAAGGGAAGGGATAAAGGGAGCAGTGAGTGCACAAAGGAAGAAAGAGGTGCCGTAGTGGAGGGCTCCGAACAATTTCGACCAACTGTTTTTCTTTAACGTTAACTGTCATTGCACAACACACGGGCGCCTTTCTCGTTTCGCCTCCATCGAAACACGGTCATGCGCGGTCGGGTTTGAACCCGGAAACCACGGCTCAGTAGACGAGCACCTTAACCACTGAGCCACCGCGGCGGGTACTTATTGCGATGCCTTTTCCTTTTCCGTGCCTACGATTAAAATATATATAAGCTTGCCTTGAGTGCAAGAGCAAGGGGTCTTCAGTCCTGCGTCAAAACACGACTGCCATTAAGCAATGTTCGGTGCTTCACCTAACACCCGCCATTAGGCCGCAGAAAAATTCCTGTTTAGTGAGCTTTTTCTTCGAAAAATTTGGAAAATCTCAGTATATTTTCTTGAGCTGTCTTGAGGTACATTTAATTAATCACTGCACTTCATCGAAGCTGATGAAGGCAAAAGTGCAGTATTTTGCAAAGTACTGCTCGTTTTACGTGTTCCTTCTATCTTTTCCGCGCTCCACTAAACTTTTGAAGCTCTTTCATCGTGAGAAAAGTTAGCTGCGATTCTCGCTTAAAATAGTTGTTAAAAGATTAAATTGACAAGCCAATTTAGATTTTGAGAGCGGAAATGACTAGAATGAGTTTTACAACTTGGGTTACTGTCAGCTGAACATGAATACTGTATTTACTCCCGAAACCGTCAATCCGTCCGATTGGTCAACACCCCAAACTCGGGAGCTGAAAAAAAAAAGAAATTAAGTGTGAGCTGGAATTTAGCATACGCAGCTCACCGAATGCTCTGAGCCGCCAAGATACGATTCAGTTGTCTGGAGCAACGTATCGCATATCGTTTATACGGCGTCGCTGAAAAAAATTCAGGGAGCACTTTATCTGTCTAAAGTGCGTAGAGGCGAAAGCGTTTTCCGCACCACTTTGACTGCCTCTGTGGCACTGGTGACGTCACCACTGGATGATGTCCCACATACTTAATGACTAATTACTAAGTAATGACAAATTACTAATTAATGGCTAATTGATTATCAATGACTGAATACTAATTAACTGCTAATTAATAACGCTTAAGCTTAGCCTTTAGGAGTGGAACGCGACATCGTGTTGTAACGCTGCCAGGGAGTCCACCGAACGCCACCACCTGTTCGGCGCGATGGCTTGTCCTTTGAACGCAGCGCTTTTTGTGGAATGGAAATGCCGCACTAATTCTGTCATCTCGGTGGACTCCTGAACAGCACCGTAGAGGAAAGAAAGTAGTGGGAATGAAAGAAGAAAGAGGGGCCGAAATGAAGAAAATGAAAATTTTATTTGAGGAAAGGCAATTACGCAGTAACTGGCTCCCACTCACGTCTCGCGCATGCACAGGGTGGGCTCTCCAAGGCTCCGCGAAATCGTTCATACCTAGCGTAGTGTTGCTTCCGCAACAAAAGAGGATTTCGGAGACACCGCTGCGTTTGTGCTCAGAGCAAAGACGGCAGCAAAAACGAGATATGCAGGAAAGCGTGACTCAAAGCATGGAATGAAATTGAAGTAGAGGTAGACGTAGGCCTAGCAAGGTAGCACGATGAGATGGCCCCGCTCCCCTCTTATATGGCCTCGGAGAGGAAGACGACTCGTGTCCCTCGATGAGCCGAGCCGGCGATACCGCAGAAACCACCACCTTTCCGTTCTATTAGCGCTAACATAGTAGTAGTAGTAGTAGTAGTAGTAGTAGTAGTAGTAGTAGTAGTAGTAGTAGTAGTAGTAGTAGTAGTAGTAGTGGTGGTAGTGGTAGTGGTAGTGGTAGTGGTAGTGGTAGTAGTAGTAGTAGTAGTAGTAGTAGTAGTAGTAGAAGAAGAAGAAGAAGAAGAAGAAGAAGAAGAAGACCTTTATTCGACCATAATTTACAGGTCGAGCATGTCGACCGCCTGGGCGACCAGAAGTCGCTGAGTCTCCCCCGATTCAGCGCCAAGGCAGTCGAGCCAGGTGGTGATGAATAGGGAAGGTGGGGGGGTAAGAATCCTAATGATGAGCAGCCGGGCAATAGAAGAGGCAATGGGCCAGGTCTGCATAGATACAGGGGCAGTTGGGACAGGAAGGGTCCGATCGATAAGGATAGAGAAAGAGGCGGGACGGGTGGATGACTGCACTCATCTGGATGTGCCGAAGAAGGCGAGCCTCCGGCACCGTGAGTGAAAAATGAGGGGGAGGGTAAAGGCGTTTGTCGAGGCGGAGCTCGAGGTAGACCTCTTTTATGGTGCGCCGAAGGGTGAGTCTGCCACCGCCAGCCGAGGGCTCCGGCCAGGGGATCAACGGTGCCCGGAAAAGTGTGTCGCGGGCGAGCTGATCGGCCAGCTCATTGCCGTCAATCCCTGAATGCCCAGGGACCCAGCGGAGGAAAACGGTGGAAGGCTGCAATGCGGAGACCGCTCGTTCGACCTCCTGCTGAAGAGAAGGGGTTAGGGTGCGTTTCTGTATGAGGTGCATAGCGGCTTGTGAGTTCTGAATAGTCTGTGTACTCTTGGAAAGATGAAGGATAAAAAATGACTGTAGGGTATGCGCAATGGAGAGGACCTCGAGGCACAGTGCATCAGGAGGACGTAGATACGGCCCGCTGGTGTGGGTTTCAGGAGCGGGGAGGTGGAGATGGTACAGGGCGTTGCCGCAGGAACCGCAGGAGAGGTAAACGGGGAGGTTGGAATGGGCGAGATACCCGCTTGAGTCAATAACCGTTGACCTGACGGGTAAGGCAAAGCCGGGCAAGCTGTCGAGTCACGATGGAGAGTGAGAAGAGAACGGGGAGGATGAAAAAGGCCTGTTGCAAATAGCTTAGCGGTAGAGGTAGTGATAGGGAGATTGAGAGCTGCCTTGTAGAGGACACAAGGGCAGTTTCGAGATCGCTAAGTTGAGTCTGAGTGAAGGAAGCGTAGGGTGCAAAGGACAGGACCTTGTTGAGGGCCAGCGCGTGGGCAACTCGGCACGCATGAGCCTCGTGGAGACCTGCGCGTCGAGGGACCACGCGCCGCAGGAGGTGAGTTACCGAGGGGGAGGTGGTGACAGCGTGGTGGAGGGCTTCCAAATTCTTGGCAGCATGCAAAGCGAAGCCAAGAACTTTGCACTGCGAGACGATAGGAATGGGAGAGCCAGAAAGGTGGAGATAGACGAAGTGGTTGTGTGAGCGCTGGTAGGAGGAATGGTTGAGAACGAGAAGCTCGGATTTTTCAGGAGCAGGAGAGATGCCAGCGGTGTTGAGAAAGGAGTCGAGTTCTAGGCCACGTTGCAGGGTGTCCTGTACGTGACCGGGAGAGCCAGATGATCACCATGGAGTGATGTCATCGGTGTAAAATATATGATGCAGGTCGGGAATTTCAGCTAGCTGTGAGGCGAGAGGGGCCATAGCGAGATTGAAGAGCGTAGGAGAGAGAACAGCACCTTGAGTTGTGCCGCGGGTGAGGTGGTGTGCGTCGGACAGATGGTTGTCAACTCGAAAGCGAGCCACACGTTGAGAGAGGAATGAACGGATAAAAGAGTACATGCGGGAGCCACAGTCCAAGGAGGCGAGTTCCGAAAGGATGTGTTCGTGGCAAACACCGTCGAAGGCCTTGCGAACATTGACGATCCCAAGTGCATGAACTTGAGTGCGAGGAGGTGACAGGAAGGTGTGCTGCAAGTGTGCCGCAGAGAATGGGGTAAGAATTCCCTGGCCTCAAGAAAATAGAGATTCGACTCAGGGCCATTCGCTCAAGGGTCTTACCAACGCATAACGTCAAGGAGATAGGGCGGCGGTTAGAGTGAGAAGGAGGTTTGCCCGGCTTTGGAATCATAGAAGTGAGGGCGGAGGTAAATTTTGCACTCACTTATATTCTAGCTAGCTGTAATTTCACGGCCGATGAAATGAGTATTCTCTAGGGGCGGCTACAGTGCTGAGGCCATGCTGGACAATGGACTGATTGCTCACCACCATCATCATCATCATCAGCCTGGCTACGCCCACTGCAGGATAAAGGCCACTCCCGTATCTCTCCAATTAACCCTGTCCTGGGCCAGCTACGTGTTGGTAATTCTGGATAAGTAATCCTTGCTCGGTATTTATTTCCAGGCTTCGGCGGGTTCTCTTTCCGGATTACAGGCATTCTTTTGGCGACGGATACCCTGAGCGTGAAGGGGAACCAGTGGTGCGAGGTAATAATTTTTTTTTTCTCTCAAAACCGTGCATTATAGGCCCCTTCTTTGCGTCACACACACAAGGCAACCATCAACCCTCCTCATAACCACTCATTTAACAAATCTGACCGAAAGTGTTGTCGCTTTCTATGCCCCATGTGCGAACAGGGTCACTGAATCTAGCAAGGATTGAGAAAGAGGATTACGTTTCGAAAACACACCTTGCAGGGAGCACTGGAGTCGTGCGCGGTGCAAAAATGTGCACAAACGCCCGATCAAGCAGTGAATAATAGTTGCAGTGCGCTTTTCTCGCCGAGCGCAGTGTTCGAGTCAAAACAGAGAAAAACAATTGGAGATGCAAACGCTAAACGTCATTTTATAACTGCTGCGGAACTGAGTTTCCACCGACGCCCGACGGAGCCCCGCTTCAATCGAGGCTACCTACTTTCTCGTCTACTACTTTCGCCTCTTTCAGTTCTGCCAATGTATCCTAGTTAAGCTCGCCTAGCCCACTCTCTGAATGAATAGGCCTACTACAGCTAGATAACATTTAAATTTTATTCTCCTATGTATGGACGGCCACGTATGTTGTGCATGCTACAGCTGGGGAGGTGGAGAATGTCAGACATTAAAGGCATCGTTCGCCTTTATTGTTATCGAGTTCAGCATGCACTGCTGACGCAGCAGTAAATATAACATTGTGTGGAGAAGTTACAACTACCATTCACTGTATTGCTCCCCAAAGGAAAGGGTATATTGAAGGTTTTACAGCATCAGAAGCGCTGAATAGTAAAATTCGTGACTTCCACAACTCGACGAGAGGTGGCCATTACGCACCAGCTATTCCCTGTGCCCTGCGACTTGGCTTACGTTGCCAGCTGAAAGCCCCCCCGCTCTCCCCCCCCCCCCCCCCCCACATTGTTTTCGTGTATGGCGCAGTTTGTATACATACTTGAGTTGCGCAGTTAACCCTCTCGAAAATAGCCTCTTTCGACGCACTTGAGTCATTTTCGCTTCTCGCAGTCATTGCTATGTTAAATACTTTCATTATGAGTTTAGAACCCCAATACCATTAGCAGTATTAAGGTCGTGGGTGCGGTTATAGGGAAAGGAAAGGCGCAGGAAATGTGTGAATAGTGGTGGACACGTGAACGTATTTGGGGGGGGGGGGGATGAACGAGGTGGTCAAACGAGGGAGAGGAAAAGAGTCGCAGTAGACGCCAGATTAATTTCTACCCCCTCGGGTTCTTTAATGTGCACTGACATGGTACAGCACGCAGGCGCCTCTTCGTTTAGCCTGCTTCTAAATATGGCCGCCGCAGCCAGGATTCCGTCTCCTAACATAATCGACCGCAGCTGAACACATGGGCAGCGTGTCCCCGCGACTGGTCAGCCGAATTGCACATTTAATCTCACTTCGCACGAATGAAACGCCCTGTTTCCACACTAGGTGCCGCAGCTTCTGAATGCCTGGCACGCGTTTAATGTGATAGCATTGGAAGCATTATTGGAGGAAAAAATTGTCATCGCATGCTAAATTCGCTCATTGGCTGATGAAGACACGTCACCAGACCATAGAATGCTCATTGGCTAGAGGGAAGCGACGTCATTAGACAACAGAATGCCCATTGGCTGGAAGTAAGTGACGTCACCAGACCAGGGAAGGCCCATTTAGATGGAATAAAGTGGCGGCCCAAGACCGGAAGGTACAGCCGACCACATCTTTAGCTGGCGTACGTGACGGCCACGTTTCCCGTGCTTGTGCTCCTTGTGACGGAGCAAACTTGCGAAAATATCAACTCTAAGCACAGGCTCACTAAGCGCGTGCTTAATAAAGAGCTTTCCGAAAGTTTGCTTCGTCGTAAAGAGCAGCAGCGCCGAAAAAGCGGCCGTCGCGCACGCCAGCTAAAGATTTGACAGGCTATATGTCACTTCTAATGCTATCGCACTGCCAAGGGACAATAGAGTTAGGTGACCCTATTAATTTCGTAACACAAACTAGCATGAGAATTGGTTAGTTTTTGGTTCTCTCGTGTAAATAAACAATCTTACAGGCTTCTGGAATTCAGGATACCACCAGCTAAACCCTCCCCCAAGCCCCAACAGAGGATACCACCCGATGAACCCTACCCCAAGCCCCAACAGAGGATACCACCACATGAACCCTACCCCAAGCCCCAACAGAGGATACCACCGGATGAACCCTACCCCAAGCCCCAACAGAGGATACCACCATATGAACCCTACCCCAAGCCCCAACAGAGGATACCACCGGATGAACCCTACCCCAAGCCCCAACGGAGGATACCACCAGATGAACCCTACCCCAAGCCCCAACAGGGGATACCACCAGATGAACCCTACCCCAAGCCCCAACAGGGGATACCACCAGATGAACCCTACCCCAAGCCCCAACAGGGGATACCACCAGATGAACCCTACCCCAAGCCCCAACAGAGGACACCACCAGATGAACCCTACCCCAAGCCCCAACAGGGGATACCACCAGATGAACCCTACCCCAAGCCCCAACAGAGGACACCACCAGATGAACCCTACCCCAAGCCCCAACGGAGGCCTGCCTCGTCACACCGTGGAATCGGCAGCGACGCATTCTCAACAGCATCCGCTCGCGAGTAGAGGAGGACACCTACCGGTGAACAGCCCGAGCGGTTTCTGGGGTGTTGCAGGTGGTGTGCCGCTGGCCATACCACTCCCAACTCCTGCGCGTTAGTGTTCCATGGTCTGGGAGCAATGGTTCATCTGTACTACGCCTGGAAGCAATAAAAAATAATGCTTGTCATTTAATCCTGGTACTTGAAGTGCCGAGTTTTATTTTTAAAATGCTACACTGATATTTGGAAGGTTTCCAGTTATGCAAGAACGCATTAACTGGCATTTTGTACCTTTCGTTTCTTGCTCAAGTGATTGAGCATGCGTGGTTGTGTCATGCTGCCCTGTACGCGCCTTGATTGTTTTTGTCGCGCTTTTATTTTCGCTACTATTATTACTGCTGGATTTCGTCTCTTCTTCTCACTTAAATTCTTGCAATGTTTTTTTTTTGTTATCTTCGTTTTCTTGATGTATTATTGATATGCCCACTCCTGCCTAACGCCTCAAATTGAGGCCGGCAGTATCTTGTAAATAAAAAAAATAAAATTTTATGTTAGCTACGGTGCCATTTCTATTTTTAAATTTAATTTAATTCTATTTTCTGCAGAACAACAACACATATATTCCACACCCCTTAAGCGTCATTGCGCTTTTGTGTGCCACAGTCAGCTGTTGATGCACCGCAGTAAAAAAAGAACACACTGTTTCAAGAACACCTTGCACATATGCAGGAAAAGCAGAGAAAACAATACTTTCTATCACAACTATCGATCGTCAACCGGCTCCCTGGCGCAAGCCGTTGAGGCACGGGGGCAGCTTTGCTCTTCCCTGTGGGCTAAAAGCGAGCGTTGGACAACATTTATTTGCTCAGGTCAGTGAGCCCGTGCGTGGTGTACGTGTGCCGGTGCGTCGGTCATCGAGAAGGAACTCAAGGGTTTGAGGGTTTAAAACAAGTCTTTACTTACAGGCAGGGAGAAACAATAAAACGTAAAAACGAACAGAGGGAGTAGCAGAAACTATACAGAACACGAAACGCGACAAGCAAGTGGCGGACAATACAAAAGTACAGTCATCCAACTGTAGCGTAGAAAACAGTAAGGCGTGCAGTGCGTTAAATGCAGGAGTATATAAAATGTTACAGAGGCAGTTAAAGGAAAAGTACGGCGGACAGTCCACATACGGGGGCCGAGGCGATGACTCCGTTTCGGGTGGCTGTCGATACGGCGATGGCTCGATGGCGGTGGTCCTTGTGCGATGGAACGCAAGCCTCGGCGAGGTAATTCAGCCCTCCACGCCCGCAGACACACCACCCAAACTCTTTTGCTGCCTGTCTCTTCCTGACTGTCCTTAGCTCCCTTCAACCCGGACGGGCCGGCAGCCGGAACACTTTTTTCCTTCCCCTCATCATTTGGGACACTTTCCTAAACGCGGCGACGACGGGGCAAAGGGGATGAATTAACGCGCGAAGCTTTCTCGGAGCGCCGCGTGGTACGGGAGGGCAGGACGGAACGCAAAAGACTTCCGTCATAGCCGTCGCCGCAAAGGCCAGGCCTGTACTCTCCAGTTTCAAAAAGAGTGCACCCGCACCACCGCCCTTGAACTTGCCACCCTTCCTGGAACTCCAGTGTCGGCTTCGTTCGCCGATGGCCGAGCTCCGAGCGAGACCTCGACGGACCCTCAGCAACAGCCGTGCTACGAGCCTCTTACTGCGCTGTCTGAACACCCGCTCTGCTCTCTCCCGATGAGCCACGTCCTGTTGGTCTGTGACACATTCGTTTGCAAGAAACAATACAGCATGAGCAGGCAGTCCTTCAAACACAACTGTGACCAAACTTGACAATCATCTCCCAGTTTACTCTTTATTAATTTTAAGCACATATTTGCTTGTCCGTTCGACAATTTCTTACTGACACTGAGGGCCCTGAAAAATTGCATACGCAAGTAAAGAAAGTAAGTTTGGTGCCCACATTACGTTTTACACCCGAGTGCCTTTTGTACACCCGACGGCCGGACTTTTCGTGAAGCTTCTAGACATTTGATCGGGCAGTAGCTGCCTGCTACGTACTCAGAAGTTGTTGGGCGTGACTATTCGCTGAGTGGTAATCTGACACTTATTTTCTTGTTGAAACAGGCTGTAACATCCTGACTATTCGCTGAATGGTAATCTGACACTTCTTTTCTCGTTCAAACTGAATATAGCATGTTCTTGCTGTATGCACTGATGTAGTACTCGTAAAGTTGGCCCTTCTACCGAGAGAATCTTCGCACCATAAGTAGGTGATGTAGCCGATGGCTTTAAGCAAAAAACACATAAAACATCCAACGATAAAAATAAATGGAATCGGTTAAAACTCAACTGGAAAGATGCGGTTTCTGGGCATGTTCAGGGACTCGGACGACTGTTTTCGTCGTGCAGCTTTCTCACTCATTTCATCTTTAAAGCACAAAAATGCCAGTTTACCCTTTATTAATTTTGAGCACATATTTGCTTGTCCTTTCGACACTTCCTTACTGGAACTGAAAATTGCATACGTAAATAAAGAAAGTCAGTTTAGTGTCGCCATCACGTTGTGCACCAGACTGCCTAGTCGGGACTAAAAAAAACCTTCGTATAAGACTTGGGCCGGACTTTTCGTGAAGCTTCTAGACATTTCACCGGGCAGTAGCTGCCTGCTACGTACTCAGAAGTTGTTCCCCGTGACTATTCGCTGAATGGTAATCTGACACTTTTTTCTTGTTGAAATGAACTATACTGACTATTCGCTGAATGGTAATGTAACACTTCTTTTCTTGTTGAAACGGACTATAACATGCTCTTGCTGTATGTACTGATGCAGTACTCGCAAAGTCGGCCTTCGTATCGAGAGAATCTTCGCATCATCGGTAGGTGGTGTAGCGGATGGCCTTAAGCAAACAACACAGAAAAACATCCAACGATAACAATAAATGGACTCGGTTAAAACTCAACTCGAGAGCAGCGGTTTCTGAGCATGTTCAGGCTCGCTGAGTACTGTTTTCGTCCAGCAACTTTCTCACTCATTTCGTCTTTAAAGCACAAAAATGCTGAGTAGGCACACAGCAGATAACCGCCAACGTTTTAAAACGAACATCAACGACAATATAGCCGCAGGGCTGCGTTGCCTCCTTGTAAGGCTACCGAGGTCACCTAAACACAGGCAGTTGACTCAATGTCGCAAAGATTTCTGTGAGTAGTAGCGAATTTCACTTGTTCAAAATGAGGGCTCGGCTCCCCGATTCAATCATGAGCTTCTTCGGCTGACTGCTCAGGTGTCTTCATCTTGTTGGTGTCTTCATCTTACTGCGGCCTCGCAGGCAACGATCGTCAAGCGAGGTCGACGCGTGGCGACACTTTCTTGCCTTCCCCCTACCCCTTTCCAGTGGTGATGGTGCGCGACTTCTGACTACTGAATCCTGGCAGACGCAACTCTCTTTCTGGTGGGATCCGCAGCGTCAATATAGACCCCTTCTTCATATCGACCCCACTTGTGAATTCCGCATGCCATGCAATTTGGATCGACGTGATCGTAATTGCCTGCACCGAATTCGTCTGGAGGTTAGCTTCACTAAATTTTATCTTCATAAAATTAGCTAATCAAGTAGCCCTTTGTGCCCGAGATGTGGTGTGCGCGACGATCTTCAGCACTTGGTCAGCCGCTGCCAAATCTTTTATCCCCATCGCAAGGCACAGTTAAGTGCTTTAGGACTCCGTCAGGACGGCCCCGTGCCCCTGGAGCATGTCCTTTCACCCTGTAGTGATGCGGCTTCGGCTGAGCGAGGGACAAAAGGCTTCTTAGTTTTTCTACGTTACCCGCACCTTTTCTAAGGTGCGGGTAACCGCCCACGTACCGTCCACGTAGCCGCGATGGCAGCCCTCTGCGATTCACACCGGAGGATGTGTCACCCGTTCACTGAGCCTGCCGACGTCTCCAAAGGGCACAACGCTAGTTCGGGACCCTGCGGACCGCACCAGACACCGAAAATACACTGCTACGAGCACCACAACCCCGCCACAGATGTCGACCCTGATTATCCTGCAGCAGTCGTGGGTGCCGCCAACTTTTAATGGATCAGTAGGCGAAGACTCCGAAGAATCGTTGTACCAATTTGAGCGCGTGGCATCACTCAAAAAATAGGATTATGCGCCGAAAATCGGACACGTCTTTTTCTCATTGGAGGGCTCAGCACGCACGCCGTACGAAACCCACGAGTCGTCCAGGCAATGAGCTAATGTGAAGACTAATTCCTCATTTTGGGTTGGAGCTGCAATTCCCTTCCTCATTGTATTCTTGGAGGTATCCAAATTTGCCGACATTAGAAGTTTCCTCCATGGTGACGTCTGTGCATTACCAGGGGATATGAGAACTGGGTACACCACTGCCATGTGTTTCTAACTCAGTACACCACGACAAGTTTTGAGCAGCGGCACTTGTTGCGAAGGTCACATCAATGCAGCTGGAAGCCGTCACACCTCGGAGGTATATTATACTGCCGTCGTTTAGGGGCTCAATTTAATGCTTTGCGAAAAGGTCGTCAAGTTTCGCACCTGGCGCACACCTGTGGGAGCTGCCCAAGATTTCATTGTTAGCGTTGAATTCTCCACAAATAATATGTCCCGCTGAATGAACAACAAACTCGCAGATGTTGCACGAAGAAGCACCGAGCTTCTAGCAAGCAGTTACTTAAGCACTTCAGCTTCAGTTTTCGTGCACTGCACGATGCGATCTGGCAGCACAATCGTCGGAAACACTTGCGGTCTTGCATCGTGCACGCGATCAGCGTTCACTTAGGAACTGAAGAACCCGAGGGATAGTGGCGACCTTTGGGTTTCATGCTAATATCGCGCACTGCCACCAACTTTATTGATGCTCTTTTGTGACGCGCTGCTATCACTTTCTTCGGTTTCTCTGCTTGATTCAGTTGCCGCACATTTTCGCTAAATCACCTGGCCGTACATGCCTGTAACATTTCCGCTTGATTAGTGGACAAGCCTTGGTCTTATGACCATGCTTGCCGCAAAATTTGCATCTTTCGATGCAATGGGACTTCGCGCGTGACTCGTATTGACCAGAGAGCTTTGGCAATCTCGCTTGTTCTTGGTCCGTAACAATACCTTGTGAATCGTGTTCAGCGCTCTCTGCGCCAAGGGCAAGAGTGAGAGAGAGTTTAATGAATAAAACAGAGGTGTGCCAGGTTATTAGCCTAGCATGCTACTCCAGATGAGGGTGAACGAAGAAGGCGAAAAGAAGTGAAAATGGGAAAAAATTACGGTTACATCAAGCATACCAAACACACAGGTACACATAAACACACACTCACAAACACACCGGATTATCAAACGATGTCCACTAAACCCGTGTCCCTAAGAAAAACTCAGAGTGCTTTTGTCCCTCGCTCAGCCGAAGCCGCATCACTCCAGGGTGAAAGAACATGCTCCAGGGGCACGGGGCCGTCCTGACGGAGTCCTAAAGCACTTGACAGTGCCTTGCGATGGGGATCAAAGATTTGGCAGCGGCTGACCAAGTGCTGAAGATCGTCGCGCACACCACATATCGGGCACAAAGGCCTACTTGACGCACCAATTTTATGAAGATAAAATTTAGTGAAGCTAACCTCCACACGAATTCGGTGCAGGCAATTACGATCACGTCGATCCAAATTGCGTGGCATGCGGAATTCACAAGTGGGGTCGATATGAAGAAGGGGTCTATATTGACGCTGCGGATCCCACCAGAAAGAGAGTTGCGTCTGCCAGGATTCAGTAGCCAGAAGTCGCGCACCATCACCACTGGAAAGGGGTAAGGGGAAGAGCAAGGAGGTGTCGCCACGCGTCAACCTCGCTTGACGATCGTTGCCTGCGAGGCCGCAGTAAGATGAAGACACCAACAAGGTGAAGACACCTGAGCAGTAAGCCGAAGAAGCTCAGGATTGAACCACGGAGCCCAGCCCACATTTTCAACATGTGAAATTCGCTACCACTCACAGAAATCTTTGCGACATTGAGTCAACGGCCTGCGTTTAGGTGCTCGGTTTTGACCTCGGTAGCCTTATAAGGAGGCAATGCAGCCCTTTGGCTATATTGTCGTTGATGTTCGTTTTAAAACGTCGGCGGATATTTCGTGAGTGCCTAGTCAGCATTTTTGTGCTTTAAAGACGAAATTAGCGAGAAAGTTGCTCGACGAAAACAGTCGTCAGCGACCCTGAACATGCCCAGAAACCGCTGCTTTCGAGTTCAGTTTTAACCGATTCCATTTATTTTTATCGTTTGTTTTTTTGTTTTTTGCTTAAAGCCATCCGCTACACCACTTACTTATGATGCGAAGATTCTCTCAATACAAGGACCGACTTTGCGAGTACTGCATCAGTACATACAGCAAGAGCGTGTTATAGTCCGTTTCAACAAGAAAAGAAGTGTCAGAATACCATTCAGCGAATAGTCACGGGCAACAACTTCTGAGTACGTAGCAGGCAGCTACTGTCCGGTCAAATGTCTAGAAGCTTCACGAAAAGTCCGGCCCAAGTCTTATACGAAGGTTTTTCTTAGTACCGACTAGGCAGTCGGGTGCACAACGTGATGGTGGCACTAAACTGACTTTTTTTATTTACGTATGCAATTTCCAGTGTCAGTAAGGAAGTGTCGAAACGACAAGCAAATATGTTCTCAAAATTAATCAAGAGTAAACTGGCAGATGATTCTCAAGTTTGGTCACAGTTGTGTTTGATGAATTACCTGTATATGCCGTACTGTTTCCTGCAAACGAGTGTGTCACATACCAACGGGACGTGGCTCATCGGGAGAGAGCAGAGCGGGTGTTCAGATTGCGCAGTAAGAGGCTCGTAGCACGGCTATTCTTGGGGGTCCGTCAAGGTCTCGCTCAGAGCTCGGCCATCGGCGAACGAACCCGACACTGGAGTTCCAGGAAGCGTGGCAAGTTCAAGTGCGGTGTTGCGGGTGCACTCTTTTTGAAATTGGAGAGTACAGGCCTGGCCTACTCGGCGTCGGCTGTCACGGAAGACATGTCTTTTGCGTTCCCTCCTGCCCTCCCGTACCACGCGGCGCTCCGAGAGAGCTTCGCGGGATAATTCGTCCCCTCTGCCCCGTCGTCGCCGCGTTGAGAAAAGTGTCCTGATGATGAGGGGAAGGAAAAAAGTGTTCCGGGTGCCGGCCCGTCCAGGTTGAAGGAAGCTGAGAACAGTCAGGAGGAGACCGGCAGCTAAAGAGTTTGGGTGGTGTGTCTGCGGGCGTGGAGGGCCGAATTACCGCGCCGAGGCACGCGTTCCGTCGCACAAGGACCGCCACCCTCGAACCATCGCCGTATCGACAGCCACCCGAAACGGAGTCATCGCCTCGGCCACCGTATGTGAACTGTCCGCCGTACTGTTCCTTTAACTACCTCTGTAACGTGTTGTATATTCCTGCATTCAACGCACTGTACGCCTTATTGTTTTCTACGCTACAGGTGCACGAGTTTATTTTTGTATTGTCCGCCACTTGCTTGTCGCGTTTCGTGTTCTGTATAGTTTCTGCATCTCCCTCTGTTCATTTTTACTTTTTCTTGTTTCTCCCTGCCTGTAAGTATAGATTTGTTTTAAACCCTCAACCCCTTGAGTTCCTTTTGGATGACCGACGCACCGATACACGTGCACCACGCACGGGTTCACTGACCTGAGCAAATAAATGTTGTCCAACGCTCGCTTTTAGGCAACAGGGAAGCATAAAGCTGCCCCCGTGCCTCAACGGCTTGCGCCAGGCAGCTGGTTGACGATCGATAGTTGTGACAGAAAGTATTGTTTTCTCTCCATGTCCTGTATGTGTAAGGTGCTCCTGGAAGAGTGTTATTTAACTGCAGCGCACAGCTGACTGTGGCACACGAAAGCGCAGAGATCTTTCAGCGACGTAGAATATATGACTGGTGACGTTTTGCAGAAAATTGAATTGAATTTAAAAAATAAATGGCGCCGTAGCTGACATATAATCTTAGTTAGTGCGTTCTTGAATAACTGACAACTTTCAAAATATCAGTGTAGCATTTTCCAAATAAAACTCGGCACTTCAAGTACCAGCATTAAATGACAACCGTTATTTTTTATTGCTTCCAGGCGTAGTACAGATGTTAAGGCGGAAACTTGGGCTAGTTGGAAAGCGTTTGGAATCATATTTGCTAGCGCTTAGTGAACACACGAGACAAGAACACAAATACACAGGACAGACGCTAGTCTTCAAATGCCGTTTATTCAAAAAACAATCAATATATGACATCTTAAAATAGTTGAACTCACACACACGCAAGTTAATCTTGCCTTTTCAGTAGATGTAAAAGACCTTTTTTACTCGATGCCGCAGGGGGAAATCGTGATTGCGTTGAGTGACTGTATTGAAAATGGAACGCCATTGTAATTTCAGAATTCTATTGGCATGTCAATTGAAGCTTTTTAAACCTTGCTTCATTTTACCTGTCGTCGACTGTCATAAAGCATGAAGGTGCAGAATACGTACAGAAGGATGGCATATGCATTGGGTCCTGCGCACTGCAAACGCTGTTTTATCGAACGGCAACCTGGCGACCTTGACCCTGTACCTTGCACACCAATCTTTTCAGAAACAATCATTCTAGTTACAATGAAAACCCAAGCGGAACGTGAAATTTTTGAAGCTATGTGCATTGATAGTGAAGGTTCGAAATGCGTCAGCACCCCGTCTGTTAATCTGTCAAAAAAAAAAGAAATGATGTTCCTGAGGCGTGGCGTTGCTACTGCGCGTGTGTGAGTTCAGCTATTTTGAGATATCATATATTGATTGTTTTTCGAATAAACGGCAGTTGAAGACTAGCGTCTGTCCTGTGTATTTGTGTTCTTGTCTCGTCTGTTCACTTAGCGCTAGCAAGTATAATTAGTACAGATGAGCCATTGTTCCCTGGCCATGGAACACTAATGCGCAAGATTTGGGTTCAGTATGGCGAGCAGCGCACCACGTACATCACCCAAGAGACTGCGCCGGCTGTTTACTGGCAGCAGTCCTCCTCCACGTGCGAGAGGATGCTGTTGAAGACTCGTCAGCACCCATTCCAAGGTGTTACGAGGGAGGCCTCCGCTGGGGCTTGGGGGAGGGTTCAGCTGGTCGTTTCCTAGGGGCCTGCTGCTGCTCGATCCTGTGGGATTGTTTATTTCTAGAAGAGAACCAAAAAAAATTATCATGCTTGTCTGTGTTACCAAAAATTCGTAGGGTCCCCTAACTCTATTCTAAACTGGCAGTGCGATAGCATTAGAAATGACGTAGCTTCCGCTCTGGTGCCGTGACTAATCTCCAGCCAATGGGCATTCTCTGGTCTGCTGACGTGTCTTCCAACCAGCCAATGAGCGAATTTAGCTTGCGATGAAAAATATTTTTTTCCCACGATAAGGCCTCTAATGATATCGCACTAAAAACGTCCCAGGCATACTGTGCGATGTCAATGCACGTTAAAGAACCCCAAGTGGTCGGAATTTCCGGAGCCCTGCACTACGGCGTCCCTCATAGCCTGAGTCGCTTCGGGACGTTAAACCCCAATAAACCAAACCATTCAGAAGCTGTGACAGCTAGTGTGGAAATAGGATGTGTCATTCGTGCGAAGTGAGATTAAATGTGCAGTTCGGCTGACCAGTCGCGGGGACACAGTGCCTATGTGTTCAGCTGTGGTGGATTACGTTACGAGGAGTAATCCCTGCTGCGGAGGCCGTATCTAGAAGCAGGCTAAACGAAGAGGCGCCTGCGGGCTGTACGATGTCAGTGCCGATTAAAGAACCCCAGGGGGTAGAAATGAGCCTGGCGTCTACTGCGACTCTTTTCCTCTCCCTCGTTTGACCACCTCGTTCATCCCTCCCCCCAAATACGTTCACGTGTCCACCACCATTCAGACATTTCCTGCGCCTTTCCTTTCTCTATAACCGCACCCACGACCCCAGTACTGATAATGGTATTGGGGTTCTAAACTCATAATGAAAATATTTAACATAGCAATGACTGCGAGAAGCGAAAATGACTCAAGTGCGTCGAAAGAGGCTACCTTCGAGAGGGTTAACTGCGCAACTCAAGTTTGTATACATAACTGCGCAATACACGAAAGCGATGCGGGGGCTTCCAGGTGGCAACGTAAGCCGAAGTCACAGGGCACAGCGCATAGTTGGTCCGAAATGTCCACCTCTCGTTGAGTTGTGGAAGTCACGAATTTTACTATTAAGCGCTTCTGATGCTTTAAAACCTTCAATATCCCCTTTCCTCTGGGGAGCAATAGAGTGAATGGTAGTTATAACTTCTCCACACAATGTTATATTTACTGCTGCGTCAGCAGTGCATGCATGCCGAAGTAGAGAGCATTAAAGGCGAAGGATGCCTTTAAAGTCTGACATTCTCCACCTCCCGAGCTATAGCATGCGCAACATACGTGTCCGTCCGTACATAGGAGAATAGGTTGTAATTGTTATCTAGCTGTAGTAGGCGTATTCAATTAAAAATGGGCTACCCTTAGCGAAAAAGAGGACGTGCTGAAAACGCATTTCAAATGTATTGTACTAATTTCATATTTATTTCGCATTCCTTGTCCTTATGCTTAAACTGAAATACGAATGCTTTCTAAGTATGCTAGGTATAATATTTCCAGCGTTCTTTAAAATACGTGGAAAGTACATTAGACAGTTTTAGTATAGCGTTTGCGTTTTTTTGCGAACGCAACACGCAAGATGTTTGCGTACGCTAAATTCAAAGCGCGAACAACACCTTTAGTTGAGCGTTTGCGGACCGTTCCGCAATAGGCGCTAAGTAGACATACAACATCCAGGTTCAGCCCCGTTTGGGTAAGTACCTAGCGCCACCACACGTCGAAAAAAAAATTGAGGTCGTTTTGAGAAGTGCTAAAAATGGCCGTTGCCATGACGACAGTGTACACAACCTGTCGTTAGGCTTACGGGCTTGAAAACAGACTGCTCTCTCAAGAGTACCGGCAAGTTATTGCACATAACATTGCGTCCCAGTGAAACGACAGAAAGCGGAAGCGAATACCACCATTTATTGCCAGTTGAGCGCCGAATAACTCAATGACGAGGTATTTTAGAACCGAAGCGGGCAAACAGGGCGCCGCCATGTTGTCTCCGCAAGCCCCGCAAAGACGCTACGCTATTTCCAGAAAATTGCGTGCGTACGCTAAACGCTAAGCTTCTTTTAGCACTCTGCGCATGCGCATTCTACATGCGCTATTTTATTGCGTACGCAAAGGTTTTGCGTACGCTATACTAAAACTGTCTATTTTTGCCCGCTGACCATATTTATGATGCATTAACAATGTACGAAAGATATGCATTAAATGCATTAGAAATAGGCCAGAAATATACATTTAATACATTAAAATATATTTAATTCGGCTTGAAAAAGGTCTACTGGTCGGCTTCAAACAATGAGACGGGTTAATGCATCAAATGCAGAACAAATAGTAGACGCGTAGTTATCAATCAAGAGGTGCGTGAGATTGTAAGGTCACGTGAGGGAATGGGTACGGCAAAGATACCTACACTGAAAATGACGACGAAAGTGCCGCCGCACACAACAAATGCTCCGATAAGCGCCATCCTTGGCTTGCCTTATATATACCCCCCGACAGCGACGCACTGTCTTGCCTGGTGAGGCGTTTTTTGCGCAAAGACTGTGGGCCCCAAATTTATCCCAGAAGTGCCCTACTGTCGCGTTCGAATCTGGGTACGATCTGGAACCGAACTGCTAGTCTAAGCTTGCGTCAGGAATAGGCCAGGAGTCGAACTGTCAACCAACAGATACTCGGGCGTCTAAGGGAGCCGGTCGGCCTTGCCGGTCCGCCTTGCCGGTCGTGGTCCTTTTCGCTGGCATATTCAGGCCCGGAATCACCTAAGGCGCCTTTACCGGTATAAAGCTATCACGTTCTCCGCAAGTATTGTAAATAAGTGGTGATTACCTTCCTGCTACAAGTTGCCATAACGGGACAAGTTACCATAAAAGAAGTTACAGAAAAGGGAGAGTTTTCACTGTTCCCTGAAACGTCATTTGGAGCCCTAGATTGTTCCACGGTAGCCTGAAGTGTAATGGAAATATGTTTACGCGGACTGCCCATTTGTTAGAATTTAAGTATACTTGGACGGATTAATTGCGTATTTACGAAAGTACACTTTAAATACACCCGGCGTGGTGGCTCTGTGGTTACAGCGCTCGGCTACTGGCCCGAAAGACGTGGGTTCGATCCCAGCCGCGGTGGCTTAATTTCGATGGAGGCGAAATTCTAGAGGCCCGTGTACTGTGCGATGTCAGTGCACGTTAAGGAACCCCAGCTGGTGTAAATGTCCGGAGCCCTTCACTACGGCGATCCTTATAGCCTGAGTCGCTTTGGGACGTCAAACACCAATAAAACAACCAATAAACACTTTAAATACATTGCCAAAACCAAAATTCGATTTGCCGAAACTCAATTTCTTAGGTTCTTCAACGGCAGCTTGAAGTGCGCTGCAAATGTGCTAAGGCGTGGACTACCAATTTCCCAGAATTTAAGTATTCTTTGGACGACTTTATTGCGTATTTACGGGAGAACACTTCAAATACATTGACAACACGAAAATGCCATTTCCCGAAACGCGATTTCGAGCACTCGACTGTCTAACGGCAGCTAGAAGTGTGCTGCAAATACGTTTAAGAGGACTGCCCCTTTGTTAGAATTGAAGTTTACTTCGGATGAATGAATTTCATATTTGCGAAAGACACTTTTAATACATTGGCAAGATGCTAAAACTGCATACATGTACGTTTAAAAGCACTGCCCGCTTGTTGGAATTGAAGTGTACTTCGGAAGAATGAATCTCATATTTGCGAAAGAAACTTTTAATACATTGATAAGATGCTAAAACTGCATACATATTTTTTCACGTATTTGAAAAGTGCTCGAAGTATGCCTTAAGTGAGGTATTTTTGGCACATTTTAAGAATATATTTCGAATACCAAGCATGGAATTTCAGGAACGTATTTCCTACATATTTTTGTTGCATTCACGAATACAAAATATGTTTAAAATACAATTTAAATAACCTACCGTATATTCCAAACGCATTAGTTTTTGTTAAGGGTAGGCGAGCTTATCTAGGATACCTTGGCATAATGGAAAGAGGGAGAAATAGTATACGAGAAAGTGGGTAGCCTCGATATAAGCGGGGCTTCCGTCGGACGTCGGCGGAAACGCATTTCCGCAGCAGTTATAAAAAACGTTTAGCGTTTGCATCTCCAATTGTTTTTCTCTGTTTTGACACGAACACTGCGCTAGGTGAGAAAAGCGCACTGCAGCTATTATGCACTGCTTGTTCGGGCGTTCGTGCACGATTTTTAACTGCGCACGACTCCACTCCCTGCGTGGTGTGTTTTTGAAACGTAATCCTCTTTCTCAATCCTTGCGAGATTCAGTGACCCTGTTCGCACAAGGGGCATAGAACGCGACATCCCTTTCGGTCAGGTCTGTTAAATGCGTGGTTATGAGGAGGGTTGAGGGTTGCCTTGTGTGTGTGACGCAAAGAAGGGGCCCATAATGCAATGTTTTGAGAGGAAAAAAATGTCATTACCTCGCACCTGTGGTTCCCCTTCACGCTCAGGGTATCTGTCGTCAAAAGAAGGCCTGTAATCCGGAAAAAGAACCCGCCGAAGCCTGGAAATAAATACCGAGCAAAGATTACTTCTGCAGAATTACCAGCCCAGTACAGCGTGAATTGTAGAGATACAGGATTTTCCTTTATCCTGCAGTGGGCGTAGCCAGGCTGATGAGGATGATGATGGTGGTGGTGGTGAGCAATCCCTCAATTCTAATTGCATGCCCTCAGCACTGTAGCTGCCCCTACAGGATATTCAATTTATCGGGCGTGAACTTACAGTTAGCTAGAATATAAGCGAGTGCAAAATTTACAAGGAAGACAGAGGAACACGGAAACGACAAATTGTAAAACCGTCAAGGTATAGGACTAGCTTCAGTGCTAATCCGGGCGTTTGTGTGTATCTTCGTCGCCCTCGTATTTTTGGCGCCGATATCTCTTTCACGACCAGTAACTGACTAGCCCACATGAAAATTCTAATTTCACCTAAGGATAAGTCTAAGTGTGGCAAGAGCCACTCATAGTGAGCACATTCGGGCACACGAAGCAAATTTATGCGTTATTTATGCTTCAACTTCATATACCATTCGGTCTCCCCCGCGGTGATACTAAGCTCTTGTGCCGCCTGTGGCTGGGAGTGGCGTTAAAAAACGCCTATTCCAATCTCATCGCAATGGGAGACTCTGCAGCGTGTGAGCAGTGCGGTTGTGATAAAACGATCGGAAACCTCCTCTGTTGCTGCCCTCGCTTTGAGCGAGAGCGCGGTTTCCTGACTGTTACTCTCTACCTCTTGGACTCGCGTCCTCTAACAGAGCCCAAGGTTCTGGGGCCTTGGACACAACCTTCCACACAAAGGAAAGTAGTGGAAGCACTCCTAAAATTCTTAAAGGAGTCGGGATTGTATTCCCGTCTATAATCTGTAAGTTTTTAGTGCGCGCCCTCTGTGCCCGTGACACAGTGGTCGATGGACACTTGAAAAACTAATTTCATTGCCGCTCTTTTTCCTTTTTTCCCCCTCGTTCGCCTCCCCAAGTGTAGGGTAGCCTACGGGGCATCGCCTGGTTAACCTCCCTGCCTTTCCGTCCTTTTCTCTCACTCTCTCTCTCTATCTATCTACCTATCTCTCAGTGTATGAGTTGTTCCGCTTCTAGTGACGGCAACTAAACCCACTTGCCTGATAACTAACAACGCATGGTTTTTTATGCGATAAGTGGTCCCAGTGCAAGTAGTCAGCAGCACCCCTGTCTCTCCTTTACGCATGACAGTAGCATGTTGCTCCCACGAAGAAATCGCACCGTTCAGTGTGTGATTTTAAATGCAATAAAGAAGTTCGGATCGGAGACCGCCTTCTCTCCGCGCGTGAAAAAAAGTGCGCAAAAATACGATGTTCAGAGCCCTGCACGTCTTTTCGAGAGCTTCTTTTCGACTCGGTGAATATCGGTGTGTCTACGCTTGAAACAACCATTCTGTTGGAGTCACTGTAAGCGCACTTTCAGTATGCCCAAAATGCCCTTCACGTAGACCATACTTGGGTGCTGGAACACATCGTTGTCGATCAGAACAAATAGCTTGGAAACCGACGAGTTTCTTGCGAGGTGTCTCGGCATGGAAAAAAAATTTTGCTGAGAAGCGCGGAGAAACAAAGGCTTAGGATTGAACTTTTGCCGTTTTCTTCAAGCTGTTTTGTTTCCCGTCGGCCCTCTGAGCCGCGGAAAAGTGCAGTCTTTGTCAAAAGTTTAGAGCACAAGGGGTTTGCTTCTAAGCCTCGCAGTGAGACTCCTGTAACATTCGTGGCAGCCCTACCCATTGAAGGTGGTAGGTCCAGAAATCTTCTTACTTTCAGCAAATTTGGAGCGCTGGAGATGCATTAAGAACCAGACAGTGTGCTTCAGAAGCAAACCCCCTGGGCTCCAAACTTTTGACAAAGGCTGTACCTGAGCTAGGGCTAGATAAGCACTGGGCCCCTCCGTGCAGTGTTCTCACCGACAGCACGTTGGCCCTATCGTTGCTTCTCTGCTAAACAAATTACTAGCGTTCATGTACAGCAACGTTGAAGCTTCTCATATTCATATTAACGTTAATATAACGGAAAGGTGATGCTTTCTGCTGTATCACCGGCTCAGCTCATCGAGGCACAAGCCTCGACTTCCTCTGCGAGGCCGTATAAGACGGGAGCGGGACCGGCTCATCATGCTGCCTTGCTAGGCCTATGTCTACCTCTACTTCAATTTCATTTCTTGCTTTCAGTCACGCTTTCCTGCATATCTCGCTTTTACTGTCGTCTTTACTCTCAGCACAAACGCAACGGTGTCTCCGAAAGCCTGTTTTGTTGCGGAAGACACACTATTCAAGGTGTGAGTGATTTCGCGGATATATGGAGAACCCCAACTGCGCATGCGCGAGGAGCGAGTGTGAGACAGTTACTGCATAATTTCCTTTCCTCAAATACAATTTTCAGTTTCATCCTTACGGCACCTCTTTCTTTTTCTTCTTTTACTCCCACTTCCTCCCTTCGTCTACAAACGGATGACCGGTGTCCTCCGAATATGTAAGCCAGTTACTGCGTAATTTCATTTCCTCACATACAATACGGCCCCTCTTTCTTCTTTCACTCCCACTTTATCCTTTCCTGTACGGTGCAGTTCAGGTGTCCACCGAAATGACAGAGAATTAGTGAGCCATTTCCATTCCTCAAAATGCGTTGCGTTCGAAGGGCAAGGCATCCCGCCGAACGGGTGGTGGTGTTCCGTGGACTCTGGCAGCCCTACAACCCGATGTCGCGTTCCACTCCTAAAGGCGAAGCTTAAGCGTCACTAATTAGCAGTTAATTAGTATTCTGTCATTAATCAACAATTAGCCATTCATTTGTAATTTGCCATTACTTAGTAATTAGTCATCAAATATGTGTGACGTCACCAGTGCCACAGAGGCAGTCAAAGTGGTGCGGAAAACGCTATCGCCTCTGCGCACTTAAGACAGTCAAAGTGCTCCCTAAATTTTTTTCAGCGCCCCCGCATAAACGATATGCAATACGCAGTTCCAAACATCTGAATCGTATCTTGGCGGCTCAGAGGATTCGTTGGGCTGCGTATGCTAAATTCCAGCCTACACTCAATTTTTTTTCTTTTTCAGCTCCCCAGGTTGGAGTATTGACCAATCAGACGGATTGACCATTTCGGGAGTAAATACGGTAGTCATGTGGAGCTGAAATTGACAAAAGTTGTAAAACTCACGCACGAGGTACGGGTTATTTCTAGTCATTTACGCTCTCAAAATCTAAAATGACTTGTTCATTTCTTCTTTTAACAACTATTTTAAGCGAGAGCCGTAGCCAACTTTTCTCGCGATCTTCAAAAGAGCTATAAAAGTGTAGTGGAGTGCCGAAAAGATAAAGAACACGTAAAACGAGCAGTATTTTGCAAAATCTTGCACTTTTGCCTCCATCAGCTTCGATGAAGTGCGGTGATTAATTAAATGATACCTCAAGATAGCTCAGGAAAAAATACTGCGATTTTCTAAATTGATCAAAGAAAAACTTCCCAAAACATGAATTTTTTTCAGGCCTAATGGCGGATTTTAGATGAAGCACCGAACATTGCTTAAAGGGGTTATGAAAGAAAATGAAGCTGCCGGTTTTAATTTTTACTGCTTCCATAAACATTAGACATGCTGATTCCGAAATATTTCGACTCAATATTGAGTCTGCATTTAATAAAGCCCGTTCGAAATCGCTGCCTTTTTGCGTTCATGAAACGACCATGCGCCGCCGTCGGCTGGCACACGCACTACAAGACTACGTCATTTTAAGATCTTCAGAAACATACAGATATCTTCAACTTTTGTTTGCCCTAAAATAATAGCTTTATGAGAAATTCAGAAAGTGAAACAACGTTTTCCAATTATTTGCACGCGTAATTGCAGCGCGTGGTCATACATCAATCACTGACCTGGGACCAGTTTCGGTTTCGGTTCTGCTTCTCCATCCTGCTTGGCTTCAGTATCAATGGCTCGACATAGCCTTGCTTACGTGAACCTATCTAGGTGGTGTTCCTTGACAGTGGTGGTTTGAGTCAGAGAACCGAGCTGAGCAAGGCCAGCCTATCTCGACGACTCTCTGTTTACATAAACTCGATACGAACGAGTCAGCTATCGCGGCGCGCATCGGCTCCGCGCTTCTGTTCTTTGCTGCAGAAAAATATATTCCAGAAGCGTGAAGAGGGTTAGGCATAATTTGCAGATGGGGCTGCGAGTCAACCCACCCCTTGCGATAGAGATGAAGACTCGAGTCCACGACCGGGTTCGGAGGTTCACGGTCGGGGATCCCGCAGGCAGAGGTGTCGCGGGCTCTCGGCATGACTTGCCGGCGCGCGACGTGCCGTTGCGAGCGGCGTAACAACGACTGACAGCAGCTCGCCGCCTGCGCCCAACCGATGTCAATGACAGGCCGCACGCGGCGCGTCGCACTGACAAGGGGCAGAATGCGAGCGCGCAGAGCGCCAGCGTCATAATGACGTGGGGGGCGCGTTTCTCGGGGCCGGCCTGCCAGCCTGGATGCCGGCCGCCGGCGTCAGAAAAACACGCTAGTATTATTTGTTCACGCTCATAACAAGCACTGGAATAGATGAATGCCAAAATTAAATGATTTTTGAGGATCGTTGGCTGATGCCGAGTTGCTGGCAGTATTTAATTTGGCGATACAGGCAAATTTCATCCCATGACCGCTTTATTTACTGCCTGGTCGCCGCTCGCATAGCTGGCATTTGCTAGCTCCGCTGGCGTCGCGGAAATCGAGCATATCTTTATTTTATTATGGGACAGGTTCACAGTTAAAGGGGTGACGAGAGTAGTACCTTTTACAGCGCTGACCAGTTCCGAAGCTCCCTCAGCTGCGGTATCGATAGTATCGATGCAAAACCAGGTAGGCTTAGCGACGACCAGGGCCGCCGGCAAGCCTCGAAGTTCATCGCCCGGCGCGTCCGCAGGCGACGTCGTTGCCGAAAGCTCGGCAGGCTGCCACTGCTCGAATATAACAGGCAGCCTTTCTGATAGCATGGCTGTTTTGTCTTTTCTGGTGCGAATGTGAAATACAGCGAGTCTGCAGGCCGGCCGGCAAACGCCCGCTGGCGTCATAAAAATGAGCTAAAGATTTTTCTTCACGTAAATAATAAACTGTGGGAGCAAGAAGTGTGGAAAATAGATCATTTTTGAGGATCGTTGAACAATGCCGAGTTGCTGGTAGAAGCAGCAACTGTAATACGAGCAAATTTCTTGCCACAACCGCCGCTCAGCTGCCGCTGCCCGGCCGTTGCGGTCCGGCTTGCGCGCCTGGCGTCCGCTATAAAGCTCCGCTGCCGAGCGCACCGCAATAATGACATATTTTTTGTTGTGAGACGATGCTGTTGACAGTAAAGCGATGCCAAAAGCAAGCATTTTATTGTAACCCAGGCTACTTCCGAAGCGCTGTCCACCGCGGCTTCGATGCGCAACACGCCTAGCGACGACCAGGACAGCCAGAGAGCAGTGCAGTTCGTCGCCCGGCGCGCCCGCGTCCAGCGCCGTTGCTGAAAGCGCGCTACGTGGGCAGGCATGCTTTGCCGCCGCCCGAGTACAGCCGGCAGTCTTTCTGATAACATCGCTATTTTGTCTTTTCTGGTCCGAACTTCAGTAGCCAAGCAGCGCGCAGGCGCTGGTGTGCGGTGGCAAAGTGTTACACCGGATGTGGGCCGGGCATGAGGCTAGCGGCGCAAAGATGCTTGCCGCTCCGTGTCCCTGCTTGCAGTAGGCGACAGTTCACAAACGGCGACTGGTGCGGCGCGCCGGCCAAGTTTTCGCACATGTGTCAGCTTGACAGCTAGCAGACTCCATTCTGAGCAGACGACGGTGCCACATTCGAGTCAATATGTGTGCTGTAACCTCGGTCAACTATGGCTAAACAGGCCTCGCTAAGCCGCCATGTTGTGTTGACGACAGAAGCCTCTGATTGGCTTCTTAAAATGACGTTTGCTGTGAGTTGAGGGGGACGCGCGCTGGGAAACCGAAATTTAGTTTTTTTCGCTATTCAATCAACCCAGACGATGAAACGAACCAAGGTATACTATAGAATGAAGGGTCAGAATTTCAAATACATACGTCGTTCAAAATTTTCGGAAAACATTTCACGACCCCTTTAATGGCAGCCGAGTTTTGACGCAGGACTGAAGACCCCGTGCTCTTGCACTCAAGGCAAGCTTATATATATATTTGAATCGTAGCACGGAAAAGGAAAAGGCATCGCAATAAGTACCCGCCGCGGTGGCTCAGTGGTTAAGGTGCTCGTCTACTGAGCCGGGGTTTCCGGGTTCAAACCCGACCGCGCGTGGCCGTGTTTCGATGGAGGCGAAACGAGAAAGGCGCCCGTGTGTTGTGCAATGACAGTTAACGTTGAAGAAAACCAGTTGGTCAAAATTATTCGGAGACCTCCACTACGGCACCTCTTTCTTCCTTTGTGCACTCACTCCCCCCTTGAACCCTTCCCTTACGGCGCGGTTCGGGTGTCCATCTTGATATGAGACAGATACTGGTTTAGCTTAGTTTATGGGAGTTTAACGTCAGAAAGCAATTCAGGCTATGAAGTACGCCGTAGTGAAATTGTTCAGAAATTTCGACCACCTCGGGTTCTTTAGCGTTCACTGACGTGGCACAGTACAAGTAGAATTTGGCCTCCATAGAAATTCTGCCGCCGCGGCCGGGATCGAACCCGAGTCTTTCGGGTCCGCAGCTCAGCGCCGTAACCACTGAGTCCCCGCGACAGATACTGAGTCGTTTCCTTTCCTCAAAAACTAATCTTCATTTTTCATTGCAATAAGTCTTGTGGACAGGAAAAAACAAACAAAACCGCAGGCTCATATTATCAAATAAAATTTTATCTCGAGATCACCTAGCCTTATCACGTTCACAGAAATACACAAGCCAAGAGTCAAAGCAAATCCAGCAAGCCATTTTTTTTCCCGACAGCCCAAAAGCGTTGTCACATTTATTGCTCTGTTTTCTGGTGTGAACGGCACTCTTAGATTCATTTTACAGCCTGGTTTATGCCTCTGGAACTAATTTTGTTTCCTCTAGGTTAAGGTGACATCCACGCATCCTGCATTGCTCGCCAAGCTGGCTTTTCGGCCCCTTACGGAGTGTACTCAAGCAATCTTCTGTTATGTAAGTAAATGAGAAACCAGAAATGCACGAATCAAGCTAGCTGGAAAGCCCAGAGGCCACGAAGCCTGTTAATACCTGGGTAACGTGCTTCATGACGTCCTACTGGAGAAAACAGCCTTCCGCAATCGCTGAGCTCTACTCAAAAGCTTGCTTTCTTGTGTACGATTGTGAACTGTATTATGATTTCGTCTTAAGACATCCATCAGTAGTAGGCTCCCGCGGTGATTTCTGGAGTTTTCTTGCTATGTTGATCTTTTTTTTTTTGCGCAGCCTTTCGATGTTCTTCACTCCTTCGAAAAACCCGCTCAAGTAAATTTTTCAACTCACAGTATGCGTAGAAGTTCACAGTCTTCTGAATCTGAAAAAAAAAGATGAAGAACAATTTGTTCGCATATAAAAATAAGCGTAGAACTTAGGCCTTAACACTGTTATTCTGCAGAAATTTTCGGTATGCGCCGATATCCGAATTTTGGAAGTCATTGGGAAAACCAGGCATGGTAACATACTACTGACAAAGCGAAAGCGTACCAAGCATTCGAAACATAGTTGCTCGCAACCGCACAAATGCAATCAGCAATAATGAAAGACTTCATCATGTCACATGAACCTCTAAATACGCAATGTGGTTATACAGACTGCTCCACATTTCATGCCTTTTTATATCTGATTTGCATATCAGAATTGTGAAAACCGTAACAAATGAACACAGAACTAAGGAACAAGCAGTAGCCACACAGCACTGCAAAACTTTACAGTCATGCCCATCAGTTCACGTAATAAATTGGCTTGTCCTAGCTGTTGAATGAAAACTGGTAGTCAAAGAGTGGTTAAGAGAAGTATATCAGAGTTGGCGAAAAGAAAAAAAAACCGCTTTACATCGATGTGGAGTTTCTACCCCAATTTGACAAGGCGTGTTGTCGTCCGCATAGAGTCGACAGTTGTTTTTGCAGAAGTTTACCGCTGCGAAGTGTGATTAATTTATCGCAGCTTTTATCGCAGTGTACATTTTAATTGCACAGCTAGCATTGTGTGAGAAACTATTGCTGCCTAATTGAATTATTTCATGGGATCTCAGTCCTCGAAATTCCCTGCGGGAACTGATTAAACCAAAGGCTTCACAAGAAATGCTGTCATGTGCGCGTCTTCTGTACGCTGTTTTTATGGCAGGTCGTGCATTTCCTGCCGTACCCATAAAAGTCTTATTTCGGGGTAACATTTCTGGCGCTTCATTTGGCTCCGTGATCGCCAGTAGTTGCAGTGCTATGCGTGGAGCGTGCGATATTTCATATTCCTCGAAATCCCTTTCATTCATTACTTCCGAATACTGTTCCTTTCTTCTCTAGTAGGAAAAGGACACTTGAAGAAATTAACTGCCTGCAATAAATTTCGAGTCTTTGACTGCCAGTTACAGACCTTGCGAAATTATCAACTAGACTGTCGATGAACAGTGCTTTCAACAGCATTTTCCTACACTGCTGATAATAAAAATACGTGCCGTTCTGTTCTTGCTGTAAACAAGATTCTATTTGTAGTAAAGCGAAGCCAATCGTCACAGCCTTTGATCAGATGGTCCTCGTCGGGCAGAACAGCAAGCGAACAGCAGCGTGTGCCGCCTACTTTGCGCAGATCATGTTCGGGCGACAATCAGCTTTATTCGTTACGAGTCCGGACCCTCGTTGTATAAGTTGCTGTACAATTTACGCAAGGAAGCCTCGTTTCTTACGTTGCATATAGAATTATTTATGAGCAGGTACCACGTCCAGTATGAAGCACTTGCTTCAGTTCCCTTACGTTCAGATTTGTAAAGTAATGCATATCGGAACACTCAAATCAAAAACGCGCCGTAGTTCTCTCGCTGAAGTCCTTCACGTATCCTGTTTCCCGTTGTTAGTGTCCCAAATGTTTCATCTTAAGACACCGATATAGTCTCCTCGATGTTAGTCTTCCTTTCGCTTATTGCTTTTCTTAATCTAACCCTGGCTTCATTTATGTGCTCGAGATTTGGTGCCACACACCATTCAGGGAATATCAAAGCAGAAGTATGGGCTCTACTTACGGCACACGTTGACAGCAGCCACCAGGATGGCGAAGAGAACACACGCTTTCATATTGTTGACCTGAAAATAAAACACTTAGCTCAAATAACATGAAAGGAATTTCACTGTAGTAATTTCTACTGCTTAAAGACATGATTTGTTTTCTGGCGGGATAGTTGGTGCGCTACATTCATCTCCGAAACTGCGAGAAAAAACAGGACAGAGCAAGGGACACACACTAAAGCGCAATGTGTGCGTCCCTTGCTCTGTCCTGTTTTTTTGCGCCGTCTCAAAAATGAATATAAAGACAGGAGGTGAGAGGAAAACAACAGTTTCATGAAAAATTGCGAAGATTCTGATCATTATATACCAGATGTGGCCGGGAAGACTGGAATTAATTTTCAAAAATATTGTGACGAAGACGAAGCTGCCAGTGGCGCGGGACGGAGTGCTCGTGCTAGGCCAGCGGCCATTAAATCATCTCGTAGCCATGGTTCACCACGTCTCATTCTTCGGCTGGCCGCCACGTAACATTTGGTGTGAGGTGCTGGGGTCCCTTCATCGCCATCCTGGTCACGGAGCTTCGGCGTCCTGGGCCTGCCGTGGACGTCGGCCGTGAGTACCTGGTCAGCGCCGCACGGCCGTGCCCCAGCCCGCCGGACCTGAACCGACCTCGCCGCTCACCCCAGCCCCGTCCCCCGCCCGGACCACAAGACACGACGACACAAGACCCCACCGACCCGAGACCCGACCGACCCGAGACCCGATCGACCCGAGACCCGATCGACCCGAGACCCGATCGACCCGATCGACCCGAGACCCGATCGACCCGAGACCCGACCGACCCGAGACCAGACCGACCCAAGACCCAAGACCCACACGTGAATACACCGCTCCCCTGCCCCTGCCGTCCGGTGCGTCCACGGACCTCGGCCGTCAGCTCCTGGCACCCTCCGGCCCGGATGCTTCGTGGACCGGGACTCATTCTCTCATCGTTCTCATCGTGGCGGCCAGCACTGCACCATCTTCTACATCCTGTTCAACCCCCCACTCAAGACCATCGCCATTTCGCCGTCTGTTCGTCACCGATCGGGACGATCACTCGGAGGCCCCGGGTAGTGTGACGAATACGAAGCTGGCAGTGGCGCGGGACGGAGTGCTCGTGCTAGGCCAGCGGCCATTAAATCATCTCGTAGCCATGGTTCACCATGTCTCATTCTTCGGCTGGCCGCCACGTAACAATATGCTATTTGGAGTAAAAGTATGGCTTTTCTGGCATAGTATTACGAGCGTTGGCGGACACCGGAAAGCCCGTGAATTGTCTTAATTAATAAGCTGGTTAACTCATTTCTGATAATCAACATTTCACTACCAAAGCTAGGCAAAATTGGTTGCAATTAGAGACTTCTAGACGGTCGTTATAATAAGAGCCAAATCTGTTTTTAGAATTTCGAAAACCCAGTTATCCTTGGTGCTGTCACCCGACAAATCTGGCTACATCGTGCCAAAATACATGCGCTTTCGAAAAGCATGCAGGCAAAGCAACCTTTCCACTGCATGTAACTAGTCTAAAAAGCCAAATTTTGTCGAGCGACAGCGCCAACGGTAATCGCGTTCTCATATTCTAAAAACTGATCATGCTATTACTGACGACCGGCTATAAATCTCTAATTTCAACTAGGTTAAAAGGTTGATGATTAAAATTAGCAACCAGCTTACTACCTACTTAAGACAATTCACCGGTTTTCTCGTGTCCGCCAGCACTATTAACACTATCCTCATATAGCCATATTTTTTGCCTCGGAAAGCCTTTTTTTTAGGTTTCAGAATTACGTTGTCATCTCTGAAACACCTGGTATAATAGTAGCGAACCCTTGTACTTTGCCTCGACATGTGGCTTTAAATGCTATCATGTGCTATCAATGTGGCTTTAAATGCCATCATGTGCTCCGCGACCTTGACAATCTTAATGCTCATTTGTCATCGTGTTAACACTTGCCGCCAACGAATATTGTACCCACCCGTTATATGATGCCCCTCACCGGGCCTTTAAGGAAAATAAATGAAATGAAATGAAATGAATAATCGCGAGAAGCTTTTTCAGCAAATGTTTATGCAATACGCTTTATGAATAAACTGCGGCCGTCAGTGGTAACCAATAATTCAGTCATCTATATCGGCATGTGCGAGAACAACGCACCAGACTATGCAAGAGCAGAGCTTCTAGCACCGTGATTTAGTTGAATGCGTCATTTTTGAGCCAAATGGTGAAATGAAGGCTTCTAAATGAAATCTTACAATCATTTAGAAACCAACTCACTGGAAAAGGGGTTCATTTCTAGTGCATGAATGCATTTCGCGGCGATAATTTCGCCTCTCCTTGTACGCTAATCCGTGTCTGTTGTATGGTGCTACAAACCTCGTGTTTGACGTTAAAGACTCTCCGTGCGGTATTTATGGTTGGTATTTTCACTTACCTACACCACTGGCGGTTCAGCGGACGTTCTACATTTCTTTCAAAACTTTTCGTTATACCGCTACATGGTTTGCGTGCTGTCCAATGCGTTTTTCAATGCAAAAATCAACCCTTTGTTTCCCTAAGTTGAAGTGCGTTGCATACTTATTACACGGCGCCATGGTGTTTTGCTTTGGTATTATTGTGGGCAACGGCTAATTATTACAGCGTTGTCTGTGCAGAGAAGGAGAGCCGGAATCACGTTGTTCGGTGCACAACTAAAAGATGACATCATACATTAGTTACTCTAAGATAATGGAGTGGAGGAAGTGCTTTAGCAGCGTCGTGTGAGAGCTGGACTATTGACTACTCGTATAACATATATTAACTACTCGAAGTCGAGCGATCAAACGAAGGGCGACATTGGCGGCGTCAGACGGCAGCTTACCCGGCACTGACATTTTACAGAGAACAAGAGAAGTGTTGGTTCCTTAAGCTTAAAAAAATGGAGGCATAATATCAATGAACAGCTTCTCAAACATTCCATTAACCCTGCCATGGTATCTCGTTGAGCTCAGAATGTATACATGCCAAAACCTGGAGCTTGAAATGAAGGAATCATTTTGATTCCATTAGCAAGCTGCGAGCGCACTTTCGTACTGGAAGAATCTAAAGTGAATTGCTGGGATTTTTATTGCCAGAGAGGATAATAAGCGGCATCACGCCAAAAAGAAAAATGTCGTTAAAGAAACATCGAATAGCCGGAAGCAACGCGAGAGTGCGACATTAGCAAGGCAGTCAGCTGAGAACCCTTTTTCCAGAAAAAAAAAACGGTGCAAAGCAGGAACAGCGTGAAATGCATACCTGCAGAGACGAGCTCCTATGAGGACGGTCGTTGAGTGGTGGTGGTTTAGGGGCCTTTTACGAGGACGTCCTTGCGTAAGAGAGTGAAACCAGCCCGGAAACCAAAGAGGAAGTGACATGCAAAACTCTCTCCTTTCGACAACTATCAGCGAGCAGAGCCTCTGTATCGTGAGAGTTGTATACGGTAGTTGCCGGTTCTCATGATCACGGCAAACGAGCAAAAATAGTTTGGTATCATCGAGGAAACTGTGAGATCATCCACTGAGCTTTCTCCAGGCGGACCACGCAACCCGAGGCCTTCGTTTGTTGCCATTTGCGCCACTGATAATGCATCAACGCTTCTAAATGGGTTCCGAGTGACCACAGCATGTAGCTCTCGTTTCCAGAAAATCAGGAAGTAGATTCGTATTGCTCAACGATGAACCAATATACTGATTATTACAAGTACGTACCAAATACATGCGGTTAACAGAGCTAGCTCTCTGCACTTTAAACGTAGTCACGAACGCAGTGATTAATATTAAGGCGGAAGCCTTTAATGCCTCATCGTTGTAAGCAGGAGTTGTCTACAGAAATGTCACGCTTTTCAATTGGTCGAAATGGTCGTGACGTCACAGTGGGCGGATTTCAAACGGGGTTAATTGTACTTTGGCGAGTAACCGTGCAACCAATTAAAGGTATGGTATAGTGATGCTCCAAGTAAGTGGGACTGAGTTCGGTTAATTAGTGAATTAACCAATTAGCCTAAATAACCTTTCTAGCCAGAGCAGATAAATAAAATCGAGTAGGAAATTGGTCGAGTTCGGGAATCGAACCTGGGTCTACAGAGTGCGAGACGAGCACGCTACCACTCCGCCATGCCAGCTCGATGGTTTATAATGAACAAAGGGGCGTCTAGTGGATACGGTGTCTTCGTTCACTCCCATCTTCCTCCCTTCCCTTACGGCGAGGTTCTGGTGTCCACCGATATACGCGAGACAGATGCATTTCCTTTCCTCAAAAATCAATTTACCGACGAGCAAGGTATACAGCCGAACGGGCGGTGGCGTGCTGTGGACTCCCTGGCAGCGTTGCAAGCAGACGCTGTCGTGTTCCACTCATAGTCGAAGCTTAACACCTTAACCATGCATCAGTGAGCGATTCTTCTCTCTATCATATGTGACATTACTAAACCACAGCTTCTTGTTGCCTCTTTACGGGATTTTAGCAAAGCAAAGTATATTTCAATCACTGACTATTTGCCTCATTGCTTTGATGACTTCTTACTGTTGTGTTCTTCAAAGGATGTTAATGCTCTTGTTAACTGTTTTGAGAATATTGTTAAAATGTGTACTGAACCTTTTATGCCCCTGAATACAAAAAATAACAATCCCAAACTGCCATGGGTCAATCGCGATATTTTACACTCGTCTCGCCGAGTGAAAACACTTAGGCATTTGAAATCAACAAGAAATCGAGGGAGGATTCTTCGGTTTAAGCAAGCAAAGGAAGAACTTTACGCCTCAATAAAGTCGGCAAAAGATATCTTTTTTCGCACTGAGTTAAAAACTTTTCTCACCAATAACCCTAAAATGTTTTGGTGCACTGTTTTGCCAAAGGTCTCTGCGTACAATATGTTGATAGAAAACGATAAGATAATTCAGTGTACTAAGAAAATTTCAGACGTTTTCAACACCTTTCTCCAGTCCGTTTTTACGCATGATAATTATATATTACCGCCGTTTTCTAGTACTTCTCCTTCAACCAGTAATGTAGAACTTTCTCTTAAATTTTATCTTACGCTTAGACACTAAGAAATGTGATGGCCCTGACGGCATACCTAATGCATTTTTAGTTCGTTATTCATTATGGACAGCTCGCTATTTGCGCACCATATTCAATACATCCCTCACTTCTGGTACAGTTCCTGTGTCTTGGAAGTCGGCGAAAGGGCTTCATTTATACAAATCTGGTGCCAAACAGCTTCTGTTCAACTGCAGGCCCATATCGCTAGCATCCTCATCACGCAAAATGTTGGAACATATCATTCACAAACATATCACACAGTTTTTAGAAACCAACAACATATTACCTAGTGTTCAGCATGGATTTAGACGAGGGTTTATCACAATAAAACAATTATCTGAATTTGTTCATTACATTTATTCTAACTTAAGATACAATAAATTACAATTTATTCACCACTTTTTCATACACATAAGCCTGCTGGTCAGCCTAAGCACATAGCGCTGGTTGGCTGACCTGGCAGTTGGTGGATACATTTTCAGTAAATTTGTTATCCACAGCAGTGATCACATAGCAGGATTCCGTCCTGCTCGCCACGAAAAAAAAAAGAGAAAAATGAGAACAAAAGGGTAAAGGCCAGTAATACATGATAAGCACATCTAAGAAGGCAAGACACATAAGGTTTGCAAATAGGAGCTGTTGACACCTGCAAAGCCATAAAAATTTTCATTCTTGCATTGTTGCTAAGCACCACTTCTTGATGCGTTTCACCATAGTTTTCTTTTGTTGGATATTGCGCAGGTCGTCGTTAAGTTCGTTAAATAGCACGGGGATAAAATAGTTTCTACTTTTTTTTCCGCACTTTGTGAAAACACTTTGCTCAATGTATCTTTCCATTTTCCTGAGAGTGACTTCTTAGTGTACAGGTACTTTGAAATCACTTTCGAAATGGTGCCTCGTAACTACCGAAAACCGAAACATTTCGCGTACCGTGAGTATGCCTAATTTGGAGTACTTCTCTTTTGTGGAGGTCATGTGTAAATGTGTGCCGTAACTGATACTATTTACTATTCTTTTTATTAGCGTATCAATCTTTTGCATTTTTTATCATCATCATCATCATCATTTATTTTTTCTTAAAGGGATACTGAGGCGATATTTGAATCAGCCAATTCTTTAAGGTTTTGAAGTAGCGTCAGTGCTTATCACTCCTGTGAAATTATCTTTTGATTTTGGCTAAAACAGTGCCGCAATCACCAATTGAACGCGCGATGTTTAAATCTCCCGCGCCACGCGAGAGCGCAGGAAAGGAGAACAGCGGAGTGGGAAACTATAACTCCTAATTCTAGTACACTATAGGGAAACCTCGTCCATGTCGGCCAACGTGACGTCACGCTGAGGAGCCGGGGATACTTCGGCGCATTCGAGCGAGCTTTCAGCGCGCGTTGTTCCTCGTGCTGCATGCGTTGTTCCTCGTACTGCGTGCGTTGTGACGCACAAAACGTGTCAGCCGACCTTGAGAATCATGTTCTACACAAGGTACTACTCTGCGTTCGTGTCCACGAACAACCACGGCCGCGACTGTGTCGTCTTCCACTGTTTTCCACCATAAGCTCGCAGCGCAAGCGCTCGCTGCTGTGACGAAGAATCCAAGCCGACCAAAGCAAGCGTACTCTGCTCGAAGCACTTTCGTAAGTGCGGCTACATGCAGGGCTTGTCCCTAATGTGATCTCTGGAAATTTCTCACGAAAAGGCGCGGCTGAGCCATGACACAGTTCCTTCGATCTCGCGCATGAGAGGCGTGTCACCATTCCGAAGAAGCGCCTCTTCTATCAGCAGAAACATGCTCACTTAGCCCCTGCAGAAACCTTATAGAGGCTCAAGAATATGTCGCTCTCCTCAGGTTAGATTGATAGCCAGACCACCTGAGGCGTGCTCAGCAAGGCTCGGTTAGTGATTTTGTACTCGGTTCGACGTGTCCAAGCAAGCAACCAAAGCTAAGCACAATAAAGCGAAGCAAGCAAGCATCGAAGCTCTTCATATGCGGCATCTCGTTTAATTGTAGCTAAGCGATTAAAATGAAAGCGTTCGACGTTCTGATTTCGGATGCAAATTTAAGAGAGAAATGAATGCCAACGAAGTTTTTTGCAAAAAAAACACCATGTTTCGCAACATTACTCGGTATCTTGATCAAGTTGTGGCAGCGGGAGAGTTGCAGCTAGCTTGGCTTTTAAACACACATTTAGTTGGCCACCACTTTACTGAACCTAAACTGCAAATCTAGGAAGGGCGAACGTTTCCGAGGGAGCGATTAATATTTTCAGGCATCTGCTGAACGCGCCACGAGTGAAGCAGCAGCCTTGTGCGCGTATTTGGCTTGGTTTCGAGCGCACAATGATTGCATCACTATCCTGTGGTGACATGCCTCGCACTGCCTGGCCACTGCGCTTCGCTCATTTTGACATCAACTTTGTGCTGCTTCATCGTTTCCTTGAAATACTTTCTTGCCCCAACCTACTACGCCGGGTACTGAGAACAGGATTTTTTCTACGCAGCGCTTTGGGCCTTTTCTTCAGGATGACGCTCTTTCGGGTGAGCCAGGAGGCGTCCGGTGGTGGTAATTCACTTGAGTATTGTTCGCACTCCTTCCTTTCCGAGAATACGAGCCGAGGTTGTACTGGCCCCTTTAACGCATGGTCTGCATACGCGTCTTTCACGCTGGCGTATGTCTGTGCTGGGCGTAGAATTTTTCGCTCGTGTCTTTTTTGGTTTCAGGTGATACGTGGAATGAACAAACTGTAATGTACTTTTCTTTAGAGGTCAGTAAAGAAATATTCGCCATATTCGCTTTTACAACGACACGGAAAGCTGCGATCTGCACTCAACGCAGCGCCGGATCTGCATCGGCAGCTTCTCCAGTCCTCAAAGTGTCGTCACGACCTCTCTCGACCAGTCACGGGCGGCGGCGCGCCGTACGGTGTGCCCCGCGGCAGAGGCCGCATATTTTTGCTAAAAAAGGTAATTCGCGCTTGTTTTTGCCTTATTTGGATGCGATATTCGAGTATACAGCATGAAAAACTATAGGTTGCCACTGCCAGCCTGATTTTCAAAAAAAGTGCTTCAGTCATCCTTTAAGGACCCCTAAGCGGGGCATTACATAAGGGGGTAGCAAAAAAACGAAATCACAAACAATAGGAACATTTGAGATACAACAGTGAAGAAGGCAAAACAATTGTTAAAAGAGCACTGAAAAATGAAAAAGGGAACAATCACAGGTACACTGTGGCCATCACGCTATATATACAGGAAGAAAACGGGAACACTGATTAGCAGACAAGGGTTCAACAATGTAACACATGCAGAGGTAGTACTCAAAAGTGTCGGGCATTACACTGTAAGTGTGCTAAGGAAAAAGGTAAGATAAAAGCAGGGTTTTGAATTTATTTGGATCGCTCTCAGTTACAACTGCCTCAGGCAGCTCATTCCACTGTTCAATGGCGGATGGCAGGAAGGATTTTTGAAAGGCATTGGTAAACGCTGTAGGCTCAGGCTGTTAAAAAGACGACGAGATTTTCTATTGGGAGGGAGTAGAAGTGTGCAGTGCAGTTGAGGACAACTGTAGTATAACTTGTGAAAAAGGCAGTGTTGGGAAATTTTACGACGAAAAGACAGTGGCGGTATGTCAAGCGATGATTTTATGCCAGAAACACTGGTTCTGCGACCGTAACATGAAGTAATAAATCGGGCTGCACGACTTTGTACTGATTCTAATGCTTCAATTAGGTATGAATGGTGCGGATTCCAAATGGGTGAGGTATATTCTAGTTTAGTACGAATGAATGTTTCGTAAGCGAGTTTGCGGATGAATGGAGGGGACACGGCTAGGTACCTTCTCAGTCTGTTGAGCGATTTCAAACTTTCAGCTACTATGTTTAAGATGTGCTCGGACCATGCTCTTATATTCATTCAGAGCATGTGCCATATAAACGGACTCCATAGCGCAACACAGACTCCACTAATGCTTTATATATTGTAATTCTTAAATTAAGAGGACATTTCTCCAGCAGGTTGTAAATTAAAGCCGCCGTATTCCGTAAGATTTTTCGCACGTGCTTGATATGGTCATTTGAAGTCAAGCGTTTGTCCCAAAAAGGCCTAAATATTTAACCACTGACTCCGTGCTTAGTGACACACATTTACAACATTTATGAGTGCCACAAGTAGAAGAGTGCAAGTATAAAGGTCGGCTGAGGGTAACCGGCTTATGTATATTTCTGAAACATAAAAAATTTTTTTTCTGAGGGTTGACGAAAATACAATTTTTACCGAACCAGTCCATGATTTTATGCAGATTGTGGTAATCAAGTTGGTGCAATTTTTATTGATTTCTCTAAGCCGTTTGATACTGTAATTCATTCTAAACTCTTGTTCAAACTAAACCTGATATTAAAAACCCATGTTTGGTAAACTGGATATCTAAATTTCTTTCTGCCCGCTTCAGTACGAGTCAGTCAATTCAGGCGAATCCTATGTGGACCCGGTCACGTCCGGTGTGCCTCAAGGTTCCGTCTTAAGACCCTTACTCTTTTTAATTCGCGTTAATAGCCTGCCGAATAATATCACTTCTAAAAGTCGCATCTATGCCGACGACTGTGTTCTGTATGACATCATTCAATCCGTCGAGGATAATTATCGTCTTAACGAATCACTTACTACATTTTGTGAATCATGTAATGACGGGCAAATGAGCATTAATGTTCCCAATTCGGTAGTCATGACATTTTCTAACATCTCTTCGCCCTCTGTTTTCACCTATTCATCTAATAGCTTTCCACTAGAAGTGACGTTCGAAAATAAGTATTTACATCTTTTTACTTCTAACCTATCTCTGTCGAAGCATAATAATTTCATCTGCAGCAAAGCCCTAATGAAACTAGGATATTTATGACGTACTTCAGCTTCAGCTCGAAAAGAAGTAAAATTATTAATGTATCAATCATTAATCTGTCCCATACATGAATACGCCTGCGTCATATGGAATCCTCACAAACTGAAAGACATTACCAAGATCGAAAGTGTTCAGAAAAAAACAGTTCGCTTTATTTGTCAACAGTATCACCGCAATTTTTCGCCAACTTTCGCGCTTCCTTCACTGCAGCTAACTACGCTTCAAGGCGCCGCCATTTAGAATCTTTGAAATTTCTGTATTGTGCTGCACATGCTCATTATCGACTTTCTTGTCCCAGTTATATTATTCCATCTCAACTCACTACCACAAGACATTTCCATGAACTTAGCCTCGTCCCTTATTATGCTGGTACCAACGAATTTAAATACAGCTTTTTCCCTCGTACCATCGAGGCTTGGCATATGCTTCCTGGCTCATTCCGCACCCCTAAATTACATGAATTTATTGACGAAATTGCCCCTTATATTGATCCATTTGATTAACCTCTTAAACTGTAATTGAAATTGTACTTTCTTTTATACTTGCGTTTTCGTGTTTTTTTTCACTGCACTGTATAGGTCATCTTGGATTTTCTATGCACACCTCCCACTCCCACTATAGCTGCGAATGGAGCTGCACTATGTAGAAGTGAATAAATAAAAATAAATAAATGCGTTTCATGGAGGTGTCTTTCCGAGCGAAATTCTCACCGCATGTCCAAGACATGCAGTTTTTATTAGAATGCATTTGAAGTATTTTAGGGTTTAACGCCCCAAAGCGACTGAGTCGATGACGGATGCCTGGGTGGAGGGCTCCGTATAATTTCGACTACCTGGGGATCATTAACGTCCACTGACATCTCACAGTGCACGGGCCTCTAGAATTTCGTCTCCATCAAAATGCGACCGCCCCGACCGGGGCCAAACACGCGTCTTTCGGGTAAGCGGTGAGCAGCATAACCACTGAGACACCGCGGCGGTTTCATAGCACCGTTATTGGGGAGCGTAAATGTAGAAGGAGCTGGTCGGCCTGGCCGTATTGGACTCTCCGTCCCCATCTCAGAACATTCTTAATAGACGCCCGGTACATACTCAGTGCGTTCTGAGTACGACCAAAATTAAAATGACCAAGTTTCCCAATGGACCCTTCAGCTGTGATTGAGATCCCTGCGATCGCGCCATTTTTCTTCGTCTTTGTTTATTTGTTTTACTGTGCACAACCTATATTAAAGCAACGACTTGCCCAACTAGCTACATTTACGAGTCTTCAAAGAACAAGCATACGCATGTCTGAGCGGTAGAGACACGTCTTCTTAAAAACCTACTTCAGGATTCGCCACACATGGGCTGTCGTTGAAATAAATCTATCACCCGGCTGATATTCATTTAGCTTAAAGAATAATCCAGTTAAAGAGCACATAAATGGAATTAAAGTTTTCCTTCCTTTGGCAGCTTTCATTACCATCTTGTAAGGTGTCCAGCAAAGCAGTACAAACTTTAGGCATAATGGATAGCTTGGGAAGGGCCCGGCAGTGAGCCATGTTCGTGAAATTAAACAAGACGATACGGAGAACACCTTTTGTGCCGTGTGACATTTCATGCGCTACAAGACGCACGGCTGACGCCACAATATAGGCGCTGGGCTAATCTATCTCTATACAGTGCGTTCAGAGTTAGCCATCGCTGATTTTTTTTTTCGTGTGGAAGGTCGTACGGTAATTACGCTTTCGCACGTTTGTAATGCGGCCAGGCCGACACAAGTTGGGGTAATAATTGTCCTCGTGAATTCAGTAATTAACTAAAATTTAGTAATTAGCTTTTTATTCGTCGAAGTTAGCGGGCATATTTAATTTCTGAACTTGTAGGCAGCTGCTATTGAGGGCAACTCCATTTTATACAATTTCAATAGCGCGCCTGTGTCCTGAGATGCACTCGTCTAAAATTTCGTCCCAGTTCGTCTAATTACGCATGCGAGACAGCGGCTCTCGCCTTGGAGGCACCTCCCTCGAGTGACGCAGTTGTTGCCTATGGCACTCCGCCTTGCAGGAGTGTTCAGCGAGCGATCGAAACCGATGAGTCACTGTTCGGTCCGGAAGAAGGGAAATCTTGACAGATTGCTCCTGCAGCCGGATGCAAAGGCGCGATACCGCTTTAGATTGGCCAGGCAGTCAAAAGCCGCCAAACCACAGTGCCCAATTTTTGTAGGCCTCAATCTGATAAGCCTCGACCCTTTAGAATTATTTCAGCTCACTGCTCACACCATGTGCAATACATACAACACAGCACTACCTCCAATTAATATCTCTGACAAAGTGCTAACACTTTCTGCCCTCGTTTGACGCTGTGCGCTGGCCCAACACTATTGCGAAAGGACTTCTTGCCGTGAAAACGAATTTCATGATTTTTTTTTTCATGTGCCTTGGCCTAAGGCGCAAATATGTGAAACCATGCGCATTCGCAAGTTAAACCGAGCTTAGCTATTAAGAAACCGCTTTCATTTTTAGTGTACCGCAGACCTCCACAATAAGAAATAAAATTAGAGGAAAGCATCGCAAGGCCCACTTTATGAAATCCGCGTTTAAATTACGCGCTGGCACCTAGCCTAGTCGAGAAAGTCATCACTGGGTATAATCCACACCCTGCACAGTGATTCATTGGTTTCGATCGCCAAGACGGAAAACGTTGGCCCAGAACGAAAAGTCGTCCGCTACGCTGCTTTTGCGCACTCTTGCAAGGCGGAGTGCCGTAAGCAAAATCTGTGTCACAAGAGTCAAGTACTTGACGCCGACAGCCGCTCTCTCGCATGCGTAATTAGATGCACTGGGACGAAATTTTAGCCGTGCGTATCTCAGGACACAGGCGCGTTACTAACATTGTGCGAAATGAAGTAGCCCTCAAAAGCAACTGCCTCCAAGTTCTCATTATCAAAATGCACGCTAGCTTCATCCAATAAAAAGCTAATTAATGAATTTTAGTTAATTACTGACCATACCGCGATATTTATCACCCCAAATTGTGTCCGCCTGGCCGCATTACCGGTGTGGACGCGCGGCATAAAAGTACGCCTTTCACGTTTAAAAAAAAATAGTGAAGTCTTAGTTTGAACACGCGGTATAAGTTGGGGGATGTGACCTCAGACGCGGACACAACCACCCAAGAACCACAGGATGGGTGCATTTCGCTTCTCCTGCTTTTTCGTTCTGAGCTGCTTATTTGTAAATGCCCAAGCGATATCTGGCACTTCAGCAGTGATGAACAGCTTTGGCACAAACATTGTAGCGGTAAGGCGATTTTCGTCACACAAGGGACCATGAGCTCTCTGTAGCAGACTAGAAGTTCTGCCTCCTGGTCAAAACATGTCTTATAGAGCGGAAGAGGCTGCCGGAGGTGACAAATAGGGTTTAGGAGTGAAGAAAATTTCAAAGTAGGGGTGAATGCGTGAGGGTAAAGAATGAGAACGAAATAAAGTCTGTCAACGATTTGCTAGAAAACAAGGACGACTTTTAGCCCGGAACTGGCTTGCAGTAAAAATTTGCAATGCTTTTTAGAAGAAATTTTCATTTGCTTTATTATGGTAAAATGGGACTAAATATACGCTCTGAAAATTTGCAGTGAATGCGTGTGTGTTGATATACAGTCGTTTTCCAATGCCTACACGGCCCTGAGGGTCAAATAAAATAAAATCAATAGATAAAATAAATTACATTAAGCTTCCACATTTTTAACCAAGGGTGTCCAACTGTAGTATCAGAGTACAGGACGCGGGACACAAAGTGATTTAGAGAATTCTGTCGCCATAAGAAACGAGCCTTCCGAAGTGGAAACTCCAAAACTGCTTAAGGCTACTCTACAACCATTCGGACACCGTAAAAGCAAATACATTGCGCTTTGTTTCAGCCGAATAATGTTAAATGTCCCGTGATTTGCTTCCCCGATTGCAAGGAGCTTTGCTGTTGAGCTATGGCGATGGTAGACGTCTTTTATTTAAATGATGGAGTGTATTTTGTCCTCGCATTACAAATTTTTGTAAAAAAATCATTGAGTATCGATAGACCTTTTCGCGAAGTCAGTAATAGAACCAATGAAAAATTTGGTTCGATCAACGGCAATGTTGCCGCTGTCATCCCTGCTGTGCAGAATTAAAGCTGTCGCTGTTTGAACTGTATGCGATAACCTAGAACCACATCACCAGTGAATGACAGCATGACAACTGAGCCGAGGCGCAAGTGTCGAGCCGTTATCGAGGTGTGAAATTAGCCTGAGATGCAATGTTGAAATTACTGCAATAATTACTGCGATTAAGGAGCGGCCAGGTTTTCCGCATCTGCTCCGTCGATATGGTGTTATATTTTTTGCTAAAGAATTACCGGAGTAATCTGCGCCACCTGTTTCTAAATCAGGTGATGTAAGTGCTTGGATAATTCTGTTTAGCTCAAGGAATGTTTGTTAAGCTCTCCCAGGGGTACGAAAAGATTAATGAAATACTATGCAAGCACTGCGCGACACAAGAAACAAGAACATAGAAGCTACACACAGCCGAGTATTATAATAATGATCCAACTAGCTGAACTATCCACCCTATTATCTAGTCTTGGATGGTAATATTTACAGTGCGTTTTCTTTATGCGAATGATGAATCTATTTCTAAGTTTTTGAATTCTGGCAATTTTCATTGTCTACTGTCAGGTAGAACTAGTTAAAAAACCTATTAGCGCTTTTTATGCGCTTGGATAGCTTAAGTTTGTTGTCGTCAGTGACTTCCTTGACCTTATATGCCATGTGCTAAGTGCCTTTCGAAATAAGGACGCGAAGATAGCGCCTGTTCAAAACACTCTATTAGATCAATATTTTCAAGTTGAGGGGAATAAATCTGTACCCATCCTGATTATTGGTTCTTTGGGGTAGGCTGCCGTTTCAATTAACACACCAAATGATCGTGAACATCGAAACTGAGCACCTAGAGCAAGTGTTATGCTTCGTAGAATTGGAAAAGCAAGGTTCAAACAATGCTTTTGAATTCAAAGATATCTTCTTAGGCTACTTAAGCTTTTTGGACTGTTTTCAAGCACAGCACAGAATATTTTAACGACTGTACTGATACTGAAAATGCAATCGATGTTACAAAGAACCACAGTGACAACAAGTTTTGAACCTTTACGAAGTATAGGAGGTAATTGACGTTATTAAGAATCTTGTAGGAGCGACCGGAGATATTCGATATAGCGCGGCAATATGTCTCCTTGCATGAACGCTACAGACATCAAAATCATGAAGCATACGTGTAAAATCAGACTTTCCTTGTAATCGCCATTAAAGATGCAGAGAGACACGCCTCCACTGCGGTTTTCTACCCGATGATTTATGGCTATATCCTGATAAATATTAGAAATCAGCACTGTTGGCTAGCCACGGTTCTGAACGATTCAGGAGAACAAATTGACAATCAGCTCGGGAGGATAGGCTTAAACCTCCAAAGTTTATTCCGCAGCTTCCTTGCGTTCATGACCAACCGAAAAGCATTTTTGTTTTTTTACAACAAAGAGCATGTCTGTCTGAAGTAAGCTACTGAAGGACTATATAGAATGGAAATATATTTTACATAGGCGTGAACCCAGGTCAGATGCTGTGTACACATGCCATAATCTTATGTTCTCTGGTCATCCGCTGGGAAAAAAAATCGAACTGCGTGTCCCTTATTTCGATGTTAATTTTTAGACTGGAGCAGTATTTACTTCAGATTCCGTGTTACAAATCTCATAATGATAATTGGCGAGGAGCTGCCTTTTCTGACAAGTGCCGTAGTTGTTGAATAGGGCCAGCAGTTAACTCTGGTTGGTTCAGTAGCTTGGCAGGCGTAATCATTTCAGTCATTAAGCTTTCACTTTGACAAGAATCATGAGCATGAATTTCAGCATGCTGTTCTCAGCTATGTTGTTCAAGCTCATTTAGGCCCTGTCTTGGTTTTTGTATTTTTGACACATCAAGTGACTGCTGTTGAGCTGATACTCGACGGCTCAAGCCGCGGTACTCCTTGCCTTGTCAGTTTAAAGCTTTCTTAAGGTCGTCACCAGATAAATGCTTAACACATCTTTCAGTGGTGAGCACAGTTCCAAGCAAGAGCATCAGCGTGATCATTTTTTCATCTAACTCAGAAATGTAGGACAATTATTTGTTTATCTCAAGCAATAAAGCCTGAAAGTGGTCAGTCTGGGTAGGCGCGCCTGATGAACCCAAAGAACTGTACCCAGCTTAGAGTCCCCATATTGTAGTTACTTATTACCGGTCTTTTTTTAGCTACCTGATTGATTATGCGTGGACCCCACTACATTTTTCAATTAAAAATTGAAAGTGTACTCGATGCGTGTCATGGAGGTGCCTTTCCGTGCGAAATTCTCATCGCATGTCGAAGGCGTGCACTTCTCAGCAGAATACATTTCAGGTAATATGGGGTTTAACACCCGAAAGTGACTGAGCCAATGACGGACGCCAGATTAGAGGGCTCCGTATAATTTCGACCACGTGGTGTTCTTCAACGTGCCCTGACATGTCACAGAACACGGGCCTCCAGCATTTCGTCTCCATAGAAATGCGACCGCCTGGCGGGGGCCGAACTCGCGTCTTTCGGGCCAGCGGTGGGCAGCACAACCACTGAGACACCGCGGCTGCTCGAAGATATTTCAGGATAACAGCAAGCAGGACGGATGCAGCATGAGCAAGGCAATACCAAGAGCAGTAGTGGCAACGAAAAACTTACGTGTAAAGTGGGAAAACTCTGTTATCAGCAAGCTGAAATAGCTCGAAATTGAATCTTTGATGGTTACTGAAGTGTCTCGGCATTACTGCTGCACGTAGAACGAAGACCGGAGCCGTTAGTCCCTTCACTAGTAGTACGGCATACACTGGGGGTAGGTCACTTGTTAACCCTGGTGATAGCAGCGGAAAGTTGAGAAACTTGTGACGAGTATACGATCTAAATGAAGGCGAAGTAAATGGTATGGATAGAACATTGATTGCGGCGAGACGGTATTGTAATGAAGTGGACTTTCAGAGAAAATGTTATTCTAAAGGAAAGAAGACGAAATATTACAGAGTGAAATGTGGAGATGAAATCTGCGGAGATACATTAGCCAGGGTTGGCAGAGGGTGCTTAAATTGAAAAAAAAAATCGCAGGGACCTTTTTACTGCTGTGGACGTAGTCTGACTTACAATGCCTGTGCTGACAAATTTATTCTTGCGTCTTTGAGATAGTGTCGCTCAATTAGACACGTTCCAATTTTTTGAAGCTGCGCGTAACGTTTCGGGCCCAAATAAAATGGCTAAATCGACCTCCGCGGCTCCGTGGGAGCAAATTTCGCGCCACCAGCAGTAATGAGGAACATAATTACGAGTTGAACAAGCGGCATGAAATACATCGATGTTACGACGTAAACAGTAGGTTTGATTTTGGTTTGGTTTAATTAAAGTGGTTCGACGCCCCAAAGCAATGAAGCTATGAGGGACGCCATAGTGAGAGGCTCCGGGAATTCCGACCACCTGGGATTTTATGCGAAGCATATTAACGCAGGTTTCGGGCCACCATTGACCTTGAAGTGAGATCACATGATGTGACGTCACGTGATGCCGTTACACCAGCTGCAGATGGGGCCTCATATCGCGCCGTCGGACGTCGCCCGGCGGAGGCCTCCACACTTCGGTTCGCGCCGTCGCGCGTGACGCGGCGGCGGCGCCACCATCGCTGCATCACGTGATATGTGACGGCACGCCAGGGATGAAGCGGCGCGCGCCCGCCGTCGCGCCAGTCTCTGTGCCCGCAACCGCGCCAGCGTCTTTGCGCCGGGCGTGTATGCGGTAAGGACGTTAATAATAGGACGTTAATAAGGACGTTAATAATAGGAATGCAAAACGAAGGCTGCAGCGTGCTACGGAAACCGATGAAGAACGCGAAGAACACCTAGCCAAGCGGCGCGCTCAATATGCGGCTCGACGACAACGCTTACTTAGCCCCATCCACACTGAGGCAGCTGCTTAACATGCTTCGCATCCACTGGGCTTAACCTTGATAAGCCTCCAATTTTTTTTTTAACGTGCACTGACATCGCACAGTACACGTGGCCTCTAGCATTTGGCCTCCACCGAAATGCGACCGCCGCGGCCGTGATCGAACCCACGTCTCTCGGGTCAGCTGCCGAGCTGCATAACAACCACCCAACCGCGGCAGTTTCATAGCATCGTTATTGTGTCTATTGGCGAGCGAAGATATAGAAGAAACTGGTCGGCCTGGCCGTATTCAACTCTCCGTCCCCATCTCAGAACATTCTTAATAGACGCCCGGTACATACCCAGTGCGTGCTAAGTACGACTAAAATTAAAGTGACCAAGTTTCCCTATGCGCCTTTGAGCTGTGATCGTGCCATTTTTCTTCGTCTTTGTCTATTTGTTGCACTGTGGACAATCTATATTAAAGCAACGACTTGCCCAACTAGCTACATTTACGGGCCTTCAAAGACCAAGCACGCACATGTCTGTGCGATAGAGACACGTCTTCGTTAAAAACGTACGTCAGGATTCGCCATACCTGGGCTGTCGTTGAAATAAATTTGATCACCGGGGTCATATTCTTTCAGCTCACAGAATAATCTTGTGACACAGCAGAGAAACTGCATTAAAGTAAAATGCTTTTCCTTTGGATGTTTTCATTACCATCTTGTGAGATGTTCAGCACAGCAGTATAAAGAATAGACATGGCTTGGTATCGGCGAGGCAGAACTATGTTGGTCATATGTATAGGGGAATCCTCCGAGGTGGAGTAGCGGTTAGCTCAGTTGGTAGAGCGACTGCCCCGGTGTAGTGGTGGTTCCGGGTTCGAACTCCGGACCAGGACGAATTTTTCTTTAACTACGAAGTTTCTGAGAAAGCTGTATAGGTTTCCTTTGTAGCCGTATGGCTGTGCTCGGGTGGATGTCAATGAGTAATTACTCCCTTATTACAAATCTACTCCACCTTGGGGGATTCCCCTAAAACCACATTTCCCAATTTTTTGGAAGCTGTGCATACGTAAAGTTTAAAGCCCAAATAAATGACTAAATCAACCTCCTCGGCCCCGTGCGAGCAAATTTCGCGGCACCAGCGGTTTTGAGGAACATATTTAGGGCGTCGGATAAACAGCATGAAATATGACGTGAACATGGTGTTTGGTTTTGGTTTTGTTTAATTAAAGCGGTTTGACGTCGCAAAGCGACTGAGGCTATGAGGGACACCGTAGTGAAGGGCTCCGGAAATCTCGACCACCTGGGGTTCTTTAACGTGCACTGGCGTCGCACAGTACACGGGCCTCTAGCATTTCGTCAGCGTCGAAATGCGACCGCCGCGGCCGGGATCGAACCCGTGTCTTTCTGGAAGCCAAGTGCCATAAGGACTAAGTAACCGCGTTGGCTTCATAGCATTATTATTGTGTCTATGGGCGAGGTTGTAGAGGTTGGTCAGCCCAGCCGTAGTCAGTTGTCTGTCCCCGTCTAAGAACGTTCTAAATAGACGCCCCGGTACAAGCTCAGTGCGTGCTGAGTACGACCGAAATTTAAATGACCAAGTTTCCCACTAGGCCCTTGAGCTCTCCGCCCTGGGATCGTGCCATTTGTCTTCATATTTGTTGATGTGTCGCGCTTTGCGCAATTTAAAGTAATCACACCCAACCATCTAAATCTACGGGTCTTCAAAGACCAAGCACGCACATGTCTTTGCGATAGAGACGCGTCTTCTTTAAAAACGTACGTCAAGATTCAGCAGACATAGGCTGTCGTTGAAACAAATTTGTCAGCATGGTCATATTCGTTTAAGTGAAAGAATAGCCTCATGAGACAGTAGAAGCCATCACTTTCAGTTCAAATTTTTTTTTTCTTAATACTCAACATTTTTTCACGGCAGGCTTTTCCTGCGCCACCCAGCCCTTGGAATTCTGCAACGACATATTTTCTGCATTTGATTCCGGCATGCAAGTCGACTGTGTTTTATTACATTTTAAGAACGCTGTCGATAGCGTGCCAGACACTCTGTTCGTTTTTAAACTTTCATATCTTTGTCGACGCCCGCTGTTCTTAAATGGATACATGGATATCTATTCGGTCGCTCCCAGAAAGTTTCAATCACCGATTCCGAATCTGATTTATCATCCGTTATGTCTGGGATTCCTCAAGGATCAGTTTTAGCACCGCTACTCTTTCTAATCTACATAAATGACATATAAGTACTAACGTCACCTCCCACATCCGACAATATTGATGACTGCGTCGTATACCGAAATATATCAAACAGAGGCCGATGCTGCTGAGCTGCAAACAGGTACTAATCGTAACACGTCATGCGGCTGCAAATGCTCTTATTTTTTATTTATTTTTTTCAAAATGTATTCATATCGCATTCAGAAGAAAGCACAGAAATGGAGAGGCAATATATTACTTGGATAAAAAAAATATGTAATTTCTGCTGGTAGCGTTGAATAGCTTGACATAATATTTTCTTGAAACGTCACATGCATTAAGCACGTAGAATAAGTAGCTATGAAAGCTGGCCTTCCACTTTATTTCATCAAGCGCAATTTCAGGACTGCCCCTCGTGATGTTAAGGAAACTTTAAATTTTACTGATGCCTGCTCCATGCAAGAATATGGAACCGCAGTCCGGAACTCTAGTTGCGCTACGCTTATAAATGAATTAGAAGCTGTTCAAATTAGGGCTTTACGTTTTGGTAACTAATTCCTACATGTATAACACTATCCTCACCGCATTGTAGAAAGCGCTTCTTGGCACCGTCTCGAAACACGCCAATTTTTATTTAGGCTTGCAATACTGAAGCAAATATCGCGAGGGAAGATTTCAGTTGATATGACCTTTATCTTAAACCACCTGCATTTATGTCCGCGAGAAAAGAGCACAGTTGCAAGCTACGGAAGATAGCCTGGCGCATCTGTATACCAATCGTCTTTTTTTCCCACGAGCAATAAAAGGATAGAACGGACTGCCAGAATGTGCCGTCTCAGTGAATGACGACACAGTTCCAGTTCTGCTGATGCAGCATCTACGGGCTACAGAGTAAAGATTGTATTCCTGTTTTCCTGCTTGTTTTAGCTCAGTATACTGCTGGCGCTTTGCCTGTGTCGGGGCTCCTTAACTACTTGCCGTCTTCTCAATTGACTGTGCCACTGTTACCTTGGTGACTTGCCATTCCTGGTTATGGTTTATGGGGTTTAACGTCCCAAAGCGACTAAGGCTATGAGAGACGCCGTAGTGAAGGGCTCCGGAAATTTCGACCACCTGGGGTTCTTTAACGTGCACTGACATCGCACAGTACACGGGCCTCTAGAATTTCTCCTCCAAGGAAATTCTAGCCGCCGCGGCCGGGATCGAACACGCGTCTTTTGGGTCAGCAGCCGAGCACCATAGCCGCTGAGCCACCGCGGCGGCTTGCCATTCCTGATGATTGTTTTGACAATTCTGCCTAATTTTACATGGCACTTTTTGAAATATACCCCTTCCCTTACTGTAATGCCCTCTGGGCGCAATGTAGAAACGTGAATAAATAAATAAATAAATTGAAGTAAAGTAAAAGGTCTTTTCCTTTGGCTGTTTCCTTTACAATCTTGTGAGGTATCTAGCGCAGCAGTACAAAGAATAGACATAATGGATGGCCTCGGATGGGCACGGCAGTAGCCTTATGCGTGAAATCAACAAGACGATACGGGGGACACCTGTTGTGCCCTCTGACATTTTATCACCACAAGACGCGCGGCCGACGCCACAAAAAGGTCGCTGCGCTAATCTAGCTGTATATAAGTGGTGAGATGTGACCTGAGACGCAGACACAACCACCTGGGAAGCACAGGATGGCTGCATTTCGATTCCCATGCTTTGTTCTGCTGAGCTGCTTAACTTTAAATGCGCAAGTGAAATCTGGCAGTTCAGTAGTGGTGAAAAGCGCTCGCACAGACATTGTAGCGGTAAGACGTTTTTTGTTACATAAGGGACTATGAGCTCTCTGTAGTAGACTAGAAGTTTTTCCTCCTGGTCAAAACGTCTTGTAGAGCGGAAAGTCTGCTGGAGGCAACAAATTGGGTATGAGGCGTGCACAGAATTTTAACTAGGGGTTAATGACTGAGGACAAAGAACGAGAATGAAATAGGGCTTCATAACGGATCCAAGAAAACAAAGAAGACTTTTAGCCAGTAACTTGCAGTAAAATTTTTAATGCTTTTCAGAAGAACTGCAAGGTGAAAAACGTAGCGCAAAGAGACGAGGACACAGAAATACGGACAACACACGGCGCTAACTTCCAACAATGGTTTATTTCAGAAATAAAGGTGGTTTTATAACGACATCACGACCAACACGCCGTCAAACCATGTGCTAGCACAGCGTATCAGCCAGATATGCGAGCTCTTTCGCTATCAATGATACAGAGGGGGTACTAACACAATCATCTTTCAAAAGTGATATCCATTCCGCTTCTATGATTTCTCGTGTCAACCGGTTATTGTGCACTTTTAAAACCATGCATTGTTCAAGAAGCGGTATGCAGTGACACGACCGGCAGTGGGCTGACAACCCTTTTACACGCATATCATCTAGGTCACGCCCATGCTTGATTGTGTTAGTACCCCCTCTGTATCATTGATGGCGAAAGAGCTCGCATATCTGGCTGATACGCTGTGCTAGCACATGGTTTGACGGCGTGTTGGTCGTGATGTCGTTATAAAACCACCTTTCTTTCTGAAATAAACCATTGTTGGAAGTTAGCGCCGTGTTTTGTCCGTCTTTCTGTGTCCTCGTCTCTTTGCGCTACGTTTTTCACCTTGCAGTTATCAACCAACAAGCCCAAGCATATACCCTTCTCAAATACCTTTCAGAAGAAATTTGCATTTACTTTGTTATGTTAAAATGGGACTAAGAATACGCACTGAAAATTTGCAGTGAATACGTGTGTGTTCAAATACAATCGTTTTCAAATCACATTGGGCATTCCCATTTGTATGCAAGGGCGACCAATTGTAGTACCTAAGTACAGGACACAGGAAACAAAGTTGTTTAGAAAATTCTGGGGCCATCGGAAACAAGCCTTACAAAGTCTAAACACCAAAACTGCTCAGTGCTACTGCGCAGCCATTCAGATAGAGTAAACGCAAACACATGGTGCTTTGTTTCAGCGGATTAATGTTTAATGCCGCGTGGTTTGCTTCGCCCATGGCAAGGCACTTAGCTGTACATAAAGGCGAATAGTTTTATCCTGAAGAAGAAGACATGTCTTCTTGAGTTACGGCGATCATAGACGATCTTTCATTTAGATGGCGGAATGAATTTTGTCCTCAGATTACAAATTTTAGTTAAAAAAGAGCCGTTAGGTATTGGCAGACTCACGAAATCAATCATAGAGTGAATGAAAGATTTGGTCTGATCATCACTAATATTGTTGTAGTCATCCCTGCTATGTAGAATTAAGGCCGTCGCTGTTTGTGTTGTTTGCGTTAATCTAGAACCAAATCAGTAGTGAATGACAGCATCACAACTGAGCCGAGGCAAATACACAAGTGTCGAGCCGGTATCGAGATGTGACGTTAGCATGAGATGCAGTATTGCAATTACCATGTGGCGCAACGACAAGTTGTGGCCTGAAAGTAAGACACATATTAGGGAATGCGGTTCCTGTGCCTGTTCTTAACACAGTGGCTGGTAACCCTGTAAACACAATACCCAAAAGTCAACGTGGCGGAAAAACTCACGCACGGTAGTTACCACTGTGTGACGCGAGATTCAGCGACAGGTGTGGAGATATTTTAGTTTCACGATATGTTGAGGTAAATAATTTCAGAGCGGCATCAATGTAGACGTAGACCCCTTTTTATTGTTAATTGTGGCAATTTCTGTTCAAATCGTCCTGTCCTACAAGTCGTTCATAGTTGTATAGGAAGGCTTATGGTTTAAGAAGCAGGAGAGGGTGCGTTCGAGGTTTTCAACCAATGCCTGAATCTGAAAGACAAGGTCTATGCATGTGTTTCGGAAGGTCGTCGCAGCTGTGGGAGAAGTTACGCGAGAGAAGAACTACGCTGTCACACATGACGTCAATTGGTTTAGAGCACTCGTCTTGGTGCGTTGCCATGGTTCGACACAGATGTTATGAGTGACGTCGTTGCAGCCCGTCTCCTACTCGGAGGCTGGTTGCCGCACTCCTGTTACGCCAACAACTGCTGCTACTACCGCCACAAAAACGACGACGCTCTACCGAAGGGACGAACCTTTATCAGCTAACGATTTAAAAAGCATTGTTCATACATTGCAAAGCAAATTGTTTCAAGAAGACGTGGTTATTCTTTCAAATCTGCGTTAAACAGAGGTCGGGCATCTACAGAAAACGATAACAAGCATCAATGAAAATAAAGAATAACAAGAGTTAGAGTCCTCAAAGGCGACCTCATTTAAACAGAGTATGTATGTCTTTGGATGAAAAATGAAGATCAGAATGGAGACCAACTAAAGCCTTTGGCCTGGTATTCTATTGTGGTTGCATTTAAATAATGGTAATGAGAAAGAAATTAAAATAATTACGGATACACGTGCTCAAACGTACTTCTATCATGACATGGATTTCACATTATGTGGAGTGAAGAAGAATGTGAAGTCACTCACACATAGCCACGGAGCTACTAGTTATAATGTAAGATGCAAAAGTTGATTTGCTCATCAAGTTTGCCTAAGGCTTCGTTAATAGCTATGACGCGCAGCGGACGAGATTTTCTGGGGTTGAAATTAAATGCGTAGGACTCATTATCAATGATTTCTTAATCGTGGTGAAGTCTGAAAGGTTTTGGCTGCGATATTCCAAATTTCACCAAGTGTGTCCAGGCCCAGTGATTTTTGTAAGAGTGACCATCGGCAAAAAAAAAGGTTTGAGCCTTTGAAAGATTTGAGTTCTAAATGACTGACTGTGTAATTTGCGCAAATTTGTCACCATTGTATTGGCTGGATGCTGACGTTTATCAATGACTTCAGACAAGGACTGCTGATTCTTTCCCTATTTAATGCTCGGCCTCGGGTATTCTGAAAAACACAAGGTCAATAAAAAGTTTCCAGTGCTCTGCGTTATATATTCTGTTTGTTAGTTTAGGTATATTTTAGCGTTCTGGTTGACAAGAGCAAGCCCGATTTCGGCTTTCGCCTATACCCTTCAATGTTGTAATTTCCAATCTAAGCTAAGTAGCTAAGTATTGATTTATATCAACAAAACCATTCTTTCCTTTCAAGAAGTTCATAAGTATAGCATTTATTTCGCTTTCCAATAAGCGGAACATGTTTTGTGGCCTGGATTTCTGTTTAATATCTCCACTCTGCGTTAGTAGCTCTAGAAGAATGACAATGTGGCAACCATCTGTTACCGGCACACGCTTTGCGCAAATGACAACGAGACAGTCATCTGTTACTGACACACGCTTTGCGCATATCATTTCTGTAAAAAAAAGCATGCCACTCTTCAGAGTTTCAAGAATTTCGAATCTTCCATGATGCAAGTAACTACAGTGTGTACACATGCAATCGAGCAATGCGCATTACGAGCGGTGTTACTGCATGTTTAAAAGCATACCTTCCTCATGCGTTGCTATTAACAAACAGCTTGAAACAAGGTTCATTTTGAGAATAACCGGTGCGTTTTAAAATCTAGAGTTTCGGATTTTAACACGACAGCATTAAAGACCCCGTTAATTAGAAAACCCGACGTCGTCGTTGTGGGCGATAAATAGGGTGGTGTAGGGTGGCTTAGGCATCCGCCCCCGGAGTAGCAACCTAGGTGGGCAAGCTAGATCACGTGACCTTGTAGGATAATCACAATCTAACCACCGGATCGTGAGCAAACTAACCACCCTGGCATGTGGCAGATAAATTTATGGCTGATCGCGAGAGGTTGCTCGGGAAGAGCAACTTGGGCCGCACAGGACCCACGGGTGGCAGCACCTGCCATTGCAGGGCAGTGGCCCATCCCTTAACCGCTGCACCACTGCGCAAGGGCTGGTATGAGGACTCCCAGGGACATATGACTGTAAAGTTGAGAATGACAGATTCCGCATATATGAACATTAACTCATTAATGTTATCACGTCATATAATTTTTGTCTTCTGCTCGCTGGTTCTGTAGGTACATGTAATCTTGGAGCTCTTTCAATTCATTTCTATTTTCTCAAAGGCCCCTTCTTCATGGGCGTCACATAAAGAGTAGGGGTAAACATTGTAGCTAATTTCCTTGGTTCACCGCAGCCGCGTCAATGCACTGCTTCTCCACGGCACCCGAGAAATTTGGGTGTCTTTTGTGGTCGACGATGACAAAGATGTCTGGTATGGGTTGGCCTGTCTGCATCTCCATTAGACGTGATGGTCTGTGCTCGGCGTCGTGCAGAACGTGCAGTCCATGCCTCGTTATTTCTGCTATTAGCAAATGACCAATGCGTGGCCCCTTAGGTTTATCTTCAATAGATCTCTTCAACATGTAAGAATGACTGTAGTCTGTCTTGCCTTTGGGAGGACTAACACTAATAAATTTTGTAAATTGTGGTGTTTAACACACACGGGCTATGTGGGACATAGTATTGCAAGGATCTGGAATAATTTAAGCTGCCTGGCGTTCTTTAATGTGCGCTGACATCGCACAGAACACAGGAATTTTAACTCTAGAGCATTATGAGGGCCTTGACGGCAGAAAGTCGGCATCTCTGTGAAGCTTCCATCTCTCAGCCGTAGCAGGTGGCAGATGGTACTTAGGGCATTTTCTCTGTCCCCACCTACCACGTGCCAAGCAAAAATGGGAAAAAAAAATGCCTTGCTACTAATCGATAGACTTTCCACATTAAAATGCAAAGAAAGGTAACGTAGCCTGTCCAACTTCTTACAAGTTATACCGATAACGAAAAATTAATTATCATAATCAGCCCAACTGCGTGTATTACTTAAGAAAGGTCAATTCTCAATTCCTCCAATTAACTCTGTCCTGTGCCAGTTACGGCCATCCTATTCCCTCAAAAATCTCACACGCCCACCTGATGTTTCGTCACCGCTTGCTACGCTTCCCTTCACTTGGAATCCAGTCCGTTACCCATAACGACAATTGGCTATCTATTTTTATTTATTTCGAATAGGATGTCGTTAAATTATTCTTTTCGATGATCTACAGTGCTTATTTCCTGGGTCATAACATTCCACGTATCATTTTTCTTTCCATAGCTTGTTGCGTTGGCCCCGGTTTAGGTTGAACTCTTTTTGTTCGCCTCCATGTTTTTGTTCCATAGGTGAGCAGTGGTCAGATGCAGCTGGTATATACTTTTCTCTTGAGGGACACCGGTAAACTGCTATAGATGATCTAAGAGTACATGTCAAATGTGCTCCACCCCATTCTTATTCATCTAGTTATTTCACTCTCATGGCATGGATCTGCGGTGACTACTAGCGCTAAGTAGCTGTATTTCTTTACTCGTCCCTCCGCCTCGCCACCTACCGTAAACTGCTATTCCATTTTGAGACTATTGAACATTAATATAGTTTTGTGCGTGTTAATTTCTAGACCCTAGTATTCTGCTTCGCCTCTTAAGGTCATTAGCCATGCCTGCAATTCGTCGCTTGCTCTACTTAGCTGTGCAATGTGATGACAAAATCGGAGGTTGCAAAGGCGTTCTCCATAAGATTTATCCCCAGTTATTCCCAGTTCAGTTCTCTGAATAGCTCCTGTAAAGACGCGGTGATTGTTACAAAAGAGATCGTGTCTGCCTGCCTCGCGTCCTTACTGATTTAAAGTTGGTCACTCTCTTTATGGAGGGCTATATGGTGGCTCTGTATCCGCTATGGGTATTATACAGTACCCTCACATATGCCTCTTCTACACCCTGGTTTCATAACGCCTCCATGAATGTCGATGGCTCGACTTTGAGGTGGTTTTGTAACCTACTCGATGCGGTATTGAAAGCTATAGTGGCTATGCATAAGAGTTGATTATATTCTGCGCATTTTTTATCTCCTGATTGATGGTGGAAAATTGAAATGAAATCTTTATTTGCCATCAAATAGAGATGGGGGGATTGTAGAAAAAAGCTGTCCTTGGACAGCTTGACGGCTCCACAATCCCTTATTTCGGCAGATTGGCGGCATCACATAACACATTCTTGATATCCAAACATATACATACATATTCAATATGATACAGATATAGTACTCATAGTAAACGAAAACAACAGAATACAACAACAAAAAAGAACAGAAAAAACAGCGCAACTCACTGCTACAAATCCAAAAGAAAACAACAGCAAGGCTAGATAACATTACATAGAAATCAGATACATCTGCCGGAGGTCCTTGTAGGTTGTCGAATAGACTTTGCGAAAGCCTGCCGGATTTTTTTCTGCCAAAGGTTTTTTCAAGTGTAAGGTTGCTCTGATTTTATTAGCGATCACTATATCAAACAGCTAATAGCGGCAAACACTTGGCTAATCGGTGTAATTTTATCTAGGTAATACGGTATGCTTCCTTGTGTATTATTATTAAGTTAGCGCTCCTCCAAGATTCTGGTCCACTCACGGCCTGGAGATATTGCGTATACAGGGTGCCGTGAACTTCGTCAGCCCATTTGTCGGTCTATGCGCTCCATCATTCCATAGGTTACATCAATACTCGCCATTGCATCCTTAGTACCCATTTCATGGCCGCATTTTATCTTCGGGTTTTTTTTTTTACCTCTTCCACGCTGCTCTCCTTCTGTCTTTTTCTCCCAAATTCCCCTTCCTACGCAGAGTAGCATGCCAGCGATTTTTAAACACCGGCTAAATTCTCTGCATTTCATTAAAGAGTCTCTCTCTCTCTCTCTCTCTCAGGGTGCCGTGTTTTTCCAGCACAACCTCCAACGCACGTCAAAAAAGGGGAAGTTATCTGACCCTCACTAGTTGGTATCCTCTTCTGTATTGTTTTTAAAGGCTCTGTTGCATAAGCGTGAATGGCCTTGGACGTGACCTACCGGCATGACTAAACCTTTCAAACTGGTTCATTCTGCAACGCTAAGCTGGCGCTCCTGCCTCCACATTTTCTGCGCCACGACTGAGGGCGAGTCCGGTAGCCAATGAACACATGAACACGCTTAGGTACCAAGGGGCTGGAGATGGTGACGGTGAGGGGGTCGGGCGCATAGAAAGAGAGGTAAGGCGAAAGCTATGGATGGTGGTGTTGCCGATGAAGGCAGGCTTGAATTTATCGATAGGCATGACTGTCGTCTTATCACAGACGCGGATGGTGAAGCGTTTCGGTTGGCGGCCCGAAACCAGTTACGTCCCTATATATAGCGACTCCATGGATCGCCGATTGGCGTCGGTCGTAAAAAAAAAAAAAAAAAAAGAAAAAAAGAAAGACGAGTCGTAATACAGGTCGGTGAAGATGGAGGGTGCTTTTGCGGAGTTTTTGTTAGACTGGATGGGTCGAAGCGTAGCCAACGCGTTTTGCAGTAGTTGGAGAAATGAGGGCGTGTCCAGGAGTGTGTAGAGGGAGAGAGTCTGGAGGAGCTTGGCCAGAAGACACAGGGTGACGCCATAAATTAGTTTGGTCGAGGCGCACTGGAAGTCTTCAAGTCTTCCTTGGAAACAGCACCCAAAGCCAAAAGGAGGAGTGCAAATGAATTATCCCTTTGGGCCGAGTTGCCATGGGCCATGAGTTCCGCTTTAAGGTGCCTGTAAAGACGCTCGGCAAGGCTGTTGGCTTGGGGATGTTAAGCAGTTGTTTTGATGTGGTGGGTGGTTGGTTGTCGGAATAGTGGACCCTGAAACGCCCGGCTTCTGTCAGTGGTAGTTTAGTTTGGGACGCCAAAATGTGCTATCCAGGTGCTCAAAAGAGCATGTGCCACAATTCCCTCGTGATGCCTGGCAGTGGGGGCTCAAGGCCAACTAGTGAAGGGTTCAACAACGGTTAGGCGTACAGATATTTTTTTCATGGAGGAAAAAGCCAGAATGTCATTGCGAACTTTCTGGAAATGTTCGGTCGGCAGTAAAAGTGACTGGACAATGCACCTAGGCTCTCTGGCAAGCGAGATAAGACGTGCCTATGGTCGCATGTCGATATTCATGCCTGAACAGACGTAGCGCTCAGCCACAAGCCTTCGGGAATCTTTGATTTGAAGATCGGAAGAGAATTCAAATGATGAAACATGCTGCATCTTACATTCATCGTGACCAAAGAACGAGGTTGACCAGTGGAGGTGCCAGAAGGGATCAGCGTGTTCTCTGATGAAGTGGTATCTTGCAATGCAAACTGATTGGTGCTGATCTTAAGCACTGGAGCTCATCATTGTGATGCTGCACATCGTCGAATTATTCATACGAAACTTCTGTTATTCCAGAAACTTTCACGCGGCCCAGAGCGTCAACTGTAATGCGAGCAACCCATACTTTGACGTCTTCAACCTCTACGGAAAATTAAGCAATGAAGACAAGCTGTTTGATCTTACGAGGGGAGTAAATCATTCTTGAAGACCCGAAGGTGGGCAGGAGAAGCTTGTGGTCTTTAAAAATAATGAAGTGCCGTCCTTTGAGAAAATAGCGGATGTGTTTCAGGGACAAATAATCTGTCAGAAGCTCGCGGTCGAAACCGCTGTACCTTGTTTTCACATCAGATAACCGTTTCTACTAGGCCGAGTACTACGCCAACGGAAATCCCGCATGCATCCACCACGAGGCCAGTGGGAGTTTCGGAGGTAGGGAACACAATCAATGTAGTCTTCGCCAATTGTGCCCTAATCTCCGTGAAGGTGTCGTCTGTTGGCTCTAGCCACATTAAAAGCGATGCAGCCTGGTGATGGTGACGAACATTTCCAAGGGCTTGACGATAGTAGCGCAAGATGAAATGAAACGCCTGTGGTGGTTCACCAAAGTGAGGAAACGGCATAGCGGTCGCGAGAAAGTGGAAAGAGAAGAGTTGGTGATGCTTTCAACCTTTCGGGAAAGCGCCGTGATGCCCTCGGTGTTGAGGAAGTGGCCCAAGAACTAGATGGATCGAACACCGAATTCACATTTAGCGGTGTTGACGATAAGGACTTGAAACTAAAGGTGGTGAAATAGAAGTCGAAGGTGTTCAACGTGAGAGTTTAATAAGTTACTGGCGACGAGGATGTCATCGACCTGACATAGGCGAAAACGAAAGGTACTCCATGAACTACCACAGCAGTGAATCATTGAAAGGAATTAGTGGCATTCTTAAGGCCGGTTGGCATTCGCAGAAACTGAAAGAGGCTAAAAGGCGTCATGATTGCCATTTGGCGAGAGTCATAGAGATTTCATGGTAAGCCTTTGCCAAGTCGACCTGGGAAAAAATTTTTAGCACCATGGGTACCAACAATGAAGTCTTTCTACCAGCGTATATATTCTAGTGCGATCTATAGCGCAAAAATAATATCAAGATAAAAGGTGAGCTCATAAACTGAGTAACTTTAACTGCGAAAGCGTTTATCAAAGTTTCATCGATTATGATTCAAGAAAAATATTCCAGTTTATTTTTGTAGTCTGTATTACATGTTAATAATGCTGTTGTACACATTTCGCAGTTCCTCAATACAACGGAGTCGATATGGACGGCCTACGCTAGCACCCCTGATCTTACTAATTTCACTTGCCGAGTGGACATCACGGAGAATATAACTGCAAGGAATACATCTTTCTTCAGAATAGAGATCGTCAATGGCACAAAGTAAGCTTTTCCTGCTTTCTGTCTTTTATAAGAATATAAATTTAATAATCCTTTTTCTTCCAGACAGAACAATACATATAAAGGGCGTTTTTCTAGGAACACGCTGATGATAAAAGGTCAGTGAGCTAAAAAAAGCTTCTTAAAACATAACTCCAGCGTTTCTCGCGAGGTTCAACGCTACTACGCAGTCTTCTGCGGCGAAAGCGACCTGCATAAACGGAAAAAAAGAAAACGCGTCTGCCAACTGCACGCTTTGTCCTGGAAAGGAGGAAAGTGACCAGATGTTTTTCTTTTCGTCAAACGCTACTAATTGACTCATAGTATCCAACTTTTACTTGTTAGATCAAGCATGGCAAACGTTTTTTAGTTAAACAATTCATCGGTACCAAGAAAAGACCGTAGTGGAAATTAGCGACTTGCGCGACCGAAAATTATCCCAAAAAGTTATGCCGAAAATGCCAAAAATTATGCGCGGGTTAAGATAACACAGAGAAAGGCCGCCCTTTTGTTCTAGCGAATTCGATGGACGACGTCCAAATCTGCAACTTTCGAAGCAAATAACTGATCGCATTTACATAAAATGAATGCGTTGGAGTGGTGTTGTAAACACGACGATCATTACTTCCAGCGTAAAAAGCTGTGCTTTTAATAACATCTTCGCTTTACGATGGAAGCTGCCTAAGTGCATAAGGATACCGTAAGCATATATTTGATCAAAAAAGAAGCATGTCATGAAAACTTCTGTTATAGCCGTCATAATTTTCGTGATGGTTTTTTTTTCTGCAAATTAAAGTAGTTATGGCTGGGTGCATTGGAGAAAGCACTGAAACCTTATAGAGCAATTCACGCCATAGTACATGCAGCTGCTGTTAGCTACTTGTTACAGACACCAAGGAAAGTGATTTTAAGTTTTTCATTGCATCTTTTTGACAACGGAGAATTAGTGTACACCTAAAACTGCTGATTCAGCGGTCGGGGAGCCCGGTTCTTTATAGAGCACGAAATAAATTTCTTGTCTATAAGGCGAGGTATTCTATCTCCTCATTTTGAAGAAAATGGATTGGAATATACAAGTGGCCGGAATACGGTAGGCAGTAAAGAGGACCATTTTCATCCAGTGTTTGCGGTTCTGAAACGATGACAATTACCCTTAAAGGGTATAAAAAGGTGATAGAATTCTACCAGTTCGAAGGGGATGATTGAGCGAAATTTGCAGGTGAAGCTTACGAAGTTTTTCATGCTAGTATTTAAAATGGTGACATAACAGCCTCTCCACCCCCTCCCCCATCTCCTACGGTCATGGCATTCAAGCCTCTTGCAGGGTAGAGTGACTGGTAAGGGCTTCGTTGACGACGTCGTACACAAAGGCAATAGATTTGCAATGCAGGAACATTTGCACGGTGGAAGAAAGACAATGCCACCAAACGTAAACCCCGCGAAGCGATGTTCGGAGGCATTCAACAACACACGGCAGGGTGTGGGCGAAGGCAGCAGAAATCTGAAATCTCACCACCCGTGAAGTCATCGCATAGCTGCTAGACTAGTTGGCTGTCAGGCATAATAAAATGAATTAAGCGCCAAGACGTACTACACACGAGAAAGAAGACAACATGGGCGCTCATATAGTTTCTCACACGGTTTCATCTCATAGTTTTTCTTCTCTTCACCGATGCGGTGAGAAGAAGCCTGAAGATTACCGCAGCTCTAATCAGCGATTACTTCTGTACTTTAAATAATGGCGCAGAAAAAAACAGGCATTCTCTACCTGCAAGCTTGAAACACTGATAGCCTTCAACGTCGTAGAAAGAACACAAATAGCTGGTTAGCTTATCTTTGAAGGGCGGTTAAAAAAATTGCATAAAGTGCTGGAAGGAAACGAATAAAAGAGCTTCGGCTGTTGCGCATTGGAAAGAATGCAACTAGATGCGCGGGACTGTTTTTTGGAGCCCGTATTCTGGCTTGTGGTTTATTTTAGACATAGAGGGCGCTCGCCCACGCTGTAGGCGAATGAAGAAAATAGTGTGTACGAATGAAGTAATGAAGTGGAACGCCGAATTCATTTTAAAAAGCTGGAAGTGTTTCACAATAGGCCCATTCAGTTTATTTCAGAAAGAAGACAATAGTGGGTTCTTCCACTGAGAAATAAAAGACATTCATCGCAAACACACCACACATTTTATCACAAACAAAGCGATAAAACGGCGTGCCGGCAGCTTTGAAGAATGAACAAATAAACGCTACAGAGATTCGCGGCGATGTTGTCAAAATATGTGACGAGTCCTTCGAACCATGAAGAGCGTCCATGAACTTTTGAACAATCATGTACTAAACGGTGTCTCTGAGGATATAGGGTCAGCCTTGAATAGGCCCCAGTGGTGATGATTGCACTTCCGGTGTTCCATCACCGAAACGAATCTTCTCGTGTTATCATGATCAGCTTAACTACGTCCACTTCACGACCGAGGAGAAATTCGAGACGGCTTCGGCTGTTAGCGTTGTCCGTTAGCCACAGGAAGGAGTAGACTTCCCTTGTATCTTTGGCATAGGCGGCGGCTTCACACTGTATTAGTATTATGTTTTGAGTGTAGGTGAGGGCAGTTTTGATCATTTTTCTTACTGGAAATTTTTATTCCTATTTTATGGTTTTCTCCGAAATGTTACCGGATGTGTTTCTCATTTCAGGTATGGTATTGACATGCTTATGGGCGTTCAACTTTGTTTAGAAGGCTGCGAGAGGTGCTTTTTCTGTAGTGGTTTCTCACAAATGAACCACCAATTCGATTAATGACTGAAATTTTAAGCTGCTAATTGCCGTCATGATATTCTTCTAATTGCATTCATGACTTTGTCATGCCGTTTAGGTCAGTGCTGACATACTTATGCCCCTGCATTGTCATTCAATACGGGTTAAAGTGTCGCGGCTATAGACGCCTCATTTGGGGAATAACAGGCCGATTTTGTGACGTTTGGCGTCCGCACAGGCGAGGAGCAGGAGAAAAGAAATAGTTTCCACTGCGGCTCACGCGATTACCGCATCTAGTATCATGACAGCATCCGCTATAACTACACGAATTGTACTGTGGCTCGTCAGTACATGTAACGGCAACACTTTGCCTTATCTAGCATCGCAGCAACATTGGACGATGCCCCCAGTGGTGAGGTAACACAGCTAAGCTCTGTCAGTGCTGCTGCTTAACAGTGTCGTTAGACTGTAACCGTATACTGAGGAAAGTTGATTGAACCAGCGAGCTGTCAAATTCGATGAAGGTTTGATGGTCGCATGGCAGTTTATTCTCTGTTATACCTAGATACTCGTCAGAGCTACCGGCACAGGTTGGTGTATCAAAACATGACGAGCAAGTGCGGTGTCTTCGACGTGTACCCCAATCTTGGTCGTAAGTATCACACTATTTCCTAAGTAAGCCCGCAACATTTTTCGATTCTCCCGGCAACGCTGCAACTGAAAAGTAAAGTGGGTGCTAAGCTGCTGTATTACTTCACTTCTGTAGATTAAAAAGGTGAATGTAACCATTGTCGGAAAGTTTCAGTCAGTTTTCATGTTCTTAAATCTATCATAATTTTTAAAATTCCTAACTAGTCACTGTGGTTGCCATACGTCCTGCTTATTTGGATCCACATCCTAAATAATCGCGTACATTTCAGTTTAAAACCAGTGTTATGCATCACCCCTATGTCGAACCGGTACCACCAGTCCGTCATAACCTTTACACTACACTAAAAACAAAATCAGTTTCTGTGAAAATTAGGCAAGGTTTATATACGGTAAATTCAAAAAGGAAGACTCTCGCTACCAGTTAATGATCTCAAATAACATTCCTACACCAGAAATGCGCAGAAATATTAATAGATTGATATGCCTGTTTAATAGTTTAACAGGAAAAAATAAACTCAAACTTGCAGTGTGCATTAAGCGTCCCCTAGTGAGAACGACTCAGAGAGTTCATGAGCATTCACTTACTCCCCTTTTCGCCAAAGCTAGAAGTTTAAATGCAGTTTTTTCCCTGAAACACTGCAAGATTGGAACTCGTTACCAGCATCTTTTTTTCCTCGCTAAATTTTTCTGGTGCGTTAAATCGTCTACTTACATGCTAATATTGTTTATATGTGTGTTTTGTATCCGTGTGCTGCGAATATTGTATAATTTTATTCTTTTGGTTTCGTTCTTTTGGTATCCGTGTGTTGCTAATATTGTATAATTTTATTCTTTTGGTTATGTAACAATGCAAATTAACTCCTGCTTGGGCAGTGACCTGCAGTATTCTGAGATAAATAAATAAGTGAGGAGAAAGGGAGGGAAGCAACGATTACATGGAAGCCCAGGTGTTGCAGAGAGTGAAATTATGCCCACAAAATAAAAATGATCGACACTGGCGCGGATAGCGGTCCTTAACCAAAACTCAAAGCAGCTATCGGTCACGATTCTCGTGCCATTCAGCAGGCATATTGTAGTGGCAGAACCGAATAAAATGTGCTTTGAGCATATCTACATTTTCAGACCAATGCATGTGTATCCGTACTAGTCCAGTGTGTGCAAAATAAGTCAGACTAGTTCAGGAACGGGCTGCGACAAATGACTACGCGAACAGTATTGCCAAGAAGTTTTTTTAATTTATCTTTAATGTTCTGTGTTCAGCACTGTCCAAATTCACTATTATTATATTTTTAAAACGCAGTGTGATCGTAGCGCTCAGAATGAATGCTAATAATAGCGTATTATTCTTATGTGGTATACGAAAGCAAATATATGGCCCTCCCCAAGACATCAGAGGGCTTGTGGGGCAGTGGGACTTGCAGCATTTGATACGCGGATGGAGACAAACTACTAACATCAGCCTGTATCATAAACCAGAAAAGAAACAGGTAAATTAAAGCCAGGAAAAAGGAAAAGGAGTCAAGTGACAAAAAAGAATATATACACACCACCTCGCAAGTTTTTTTTTCAACACTACGCAAGGTAGCGCTCCCTCATCCAATCGGTGCTATAGGAACACAACAGTCTCGCAAATATTTCATAAGCGGACTATTTTTCAACGAATGGACACAGTAATTGAGAAAAAATATAGTTTGTACTCATGCTTTCAGGTATAGAGAGCGTTTCAATCACTGGTTAAATCAACAGGTAAAGCCGGCACGGACACACCTCTACGGAGGCCTGCATCGAGGTAGTGATGCACCGCTATTTTCAAACATGGCGTCCGTCAAGTCGGTTGTGTCTCCCTGTGCCCTCTGCCGAAAGTGTGCCGTCTCTCAAAGCAGGCAAAGCAGTTATCTTTAAACGCTCTCGTAGCGCTCTGCATCGATTGCGGCGGCAGTTTAAGTATGGATTCGCTCATTAAGAGGACAGCTGAACTGACCCAGGTCAGCGAGCGAACGCTCTATCGGTGGGCATCGTAGAAAGAGAATGCGGGCTGAGTTATGTCACCGGAGAAACATTCTGGCGGACGAGCGGTGGGTGAGCGGTCTAAGAAGCTGGACCATTTTCACCTGGGTGTGTTGCGGAGGTCACACTTTTTCCTGAGAGGGGGTGTTTCAACTGCCGCAACGTTTCGAAGAAGACGCCATGCTACCGGCCGGTTCCATGGCGACAATGAACAACACGAAGAAGGCCGACTTCGAGTGCAAGAAGCGCTGTAGTTATACACTGCCGATCGAAGCAGCACACATTGCTCAGTCTCGCCGGCTTTACCTCCGCCAGATAGCGGAGCTGCGACGCCAGAGTAGGCCTTTTTTTCACCTATGAAATGTGGCCACATGCCGGCCACATGCGCAGTCGAATGTGTACTGACGGAACCATCAATTGTTCGCACGAAGCACGTTTATCTGCACTGTTCACTGGCCTTCCAAACACCAGTGACAAAAGCGGCAGACTTGTTCTCATGCATTGCGGCAGCGAACGTTGTTTCCTCGAGAGCGTGGGAGACGTCTTCCGAACTAAGAAATGCTCGAGCTACTACGAGTAGCGAATGAACGGGGACCACTACGAAACGTGGTTCGCCCAGAAACTGCTCCCGCAACTACAACCAGGCAGTGTCATAGTGATGGATAGCGCGGCGCCATATCACTCTGGGAAGCAGGTCAAGGAGCCACGCATGAGTAGTCCAAGAAGACATACAGGCTTGGCTCTCCGGAAAAGGTGTTGTGTGGAGAAAGCGGAGCTTATGTAGCTTGTCAACAACGTAAACACAGGTGGCGACCGATACCGAGGGGACTGAATCGCTGAGGATGATGGCCACCTCATTATACGCTTATCACTCCACCACTGCCAGCTGAACCCGAGAGAGCTTTTCTGGAGCGACGTCAAGGACTTCGTGACCAGTGCTTACAAGACGTTTAAGCGCAAAGGCGTGCAGCCTGCTGTTTTTAGAAGGCGTCATGCAAGTGACTGGTGAGAAATGGAATAATTATGTGCAGCAGGTTCTCGATGAGGAAGACATGATGAGAAAACTGGACTACATCATAGACTATGTTGTTCACCTAGGACCAAGTGTCGTAATCAGCCTGGAAGAGGAAGACAAAATCAGCGGTCCTTCTGAAGTTTTGATGAGGACGATGAGATGTGAGGCACTCTAGAAAGGGTCAACACGATTCATTAAGCGTGTGCGCCTACAAGCCGAGCACAACCAGTACTGCAGCAGGGACAGTAGCCATAATGAGAACGACAACTTAGCTGATGAACTATGGCAAACGCCGTTGTGGAGTGCTCCGGACTAATTTCGACCTCTTGTGCGACGACATCGCACAGCACACGGGTGCGTTTTCTTTTTCGCCTGGAATGGCGTGCGGATGTCCGGCCTGCTTCGACCCAGCTTCCGTGGGCAGGGACTACACTGAGTGAATAGATGTATATGCACGTTGGAGAAACATTCAAAACAAATGTGACGCGACAAAAACATGAACTGAATGCGCAACTGTGCTGGAAAAAAGAACTGGGTCAGGCCCTTTTCCATGGGTGGGCGTGTACACTGTCACAAGTTGAAAATGAAATTGGTTTTTACCTATAGGAAAAAAATACAGATGAATCCCTTTGGGTGGGGTAAGACTATAGACTCGAAAACTTTACGAAGCCTTAGTGCCCCACACAACAGTTACAGGCAGCAGCAGTAGAAATAGATTTTCATGAATTTAAATATGCGCGCGGTTGCAACGAGGTGAAAATATTTTCGGTGCTTTTCAAATACCAAACAAGTGCATTTTGGAGGTTTTGTGTATTAGTGAGGATACAGCTGCACCATGCACGCTTGACACATTCTAAGCCAAAAACTGAAACATGTCAAACACACACAAGATATTTCTAATGAAACAACGAATCCAATTGAGTTTTACCTTACATTAGATTCTAAGGAAGAGCAGCACGAGAAGGAAAGAGAAATAACAATATTAGGATGACAGAAACCCCATAAGTTTTTATAAGATTAGCAGAGTGGTTTGTTGGGCGAGTTGGTTTGCCATATTGAAATATACCTGCGCTTAAAAGACACGGACCGAAAGATGTAAGCCTGCGAAAACCAGTCTTCCAATAGGGCGGGTTATTTCAGTGCTGCGGGATGACTCTTTATGTTTACTTACTGCGGACAAGGACGGTGGTTTCGTTGTTTTAACGAAAGAGATGTTTGGTAGAAAAGCTTTGGAGGCTGTGAATTCAGTTTTTGAGAAACTTCCCCGTAATTCCTTACGCAGCTTGAAAGCAAAGGGGAAGAAACTATGTGAAAAACTGGAATTAACTAGACTCGTTTCAAGTATAGACAAGAGTGAATGCAATAGTCTGAAATTTATGTTTACGGCTAAGACCCACAAGCCTGGTTGTCCCCTAAGGGTTATCGTATCTGAGTCGGGAACATGGCAAAAGTCAATTGCTGAATTTCTTAAAGGCAAGCTCAACCTACTGAGTATCGATGATCCGTTTTTGGTGAAGGATTCCCAACAGATTATAACTTTTCTGGACAATCACAAAGACAGTCGGTTCATGGCGTGCTCGTTTGATATAAAGGATCTATATTATTCCTTGCCACATCAGGAGTTGCTTCAATGCGTGGCTGATTGCATTGATCAGTTTGGAAGTGTAGCATTCCAAAATGAAACGGGAATGTGCGTGAGCAATTTTCTGGAAATGTTGTCCTTCTATTTGGCTGCCACGTGCGTCACTTGGAATGATGCGGTTTATCGGCAGAAGAAAGGTGTTTGCATCGGGTCATGTATCGCGCCTGTTCTAAGTAACATTTTCCTTGCCCAGTGTGACAGAAAGTTGGCTATCCTGTTGCGAGATCAAAACAAAGTTGTTGGCGTTAAAGTGTTCCGGTTTGTGGATGACTTTTTAGTGGTCTTTAATCACCTTGACGGTATTTATGACTCTGCTGTGCAAGAGCTACTTGCTGTTTTTAGTAAAACCCTTAACCCACTAATAATCACATATGAAGAAATGAACGAAGGCACGATACGCTTCCTCGATATCAAGCTGTCACTGGCGTCTGATGGGACATTTTGGATGTACCAGCCTAGAGGTAACAAAGGTTTGCTTCCGTTCAGCTCTGCACATTCAAAATTAGTGAAGAGGGCAATCGTGAGGTTATGTTTTCAAAATGCGTTGAAGAAATCTTGCCCGGAATTAGTCAAAGAAAGTTTTGAGCAGCAGGTGGTGAGGCTAAGGGAAGCAGGCTATCCGGATCAGGTTTTAGTGTCGGTGGCAAAAAGCATGCTCAAGAAATTTGGCAAAAAGGGTACGGTGCCTAGCAAGGAGGGAGAAAAACAAAAGGAGAAAACGGTGGTGATTCCGTACATTCATGGGGTGTCCCATAATCTTAAAAGAATTGGTTCGAAGGTAAAAACTAGGGTCGTTTTTTCAGCCCCGGACAAATTGGAAAACTTATGCAAAATAGTAACGTACCCAGAAAGAAAAACTAAGGGGTGTAAAAAGAAACACCAAGTCCCCATGGTCGCATGCGCAGAAGGAGTGGTATACAGGTTGCCGCTTACATGTGGCAAAGCATATGTAGGCCAAACGGGGCGATGTTTGAATGAGCGGCTCCGGGAACATCGGAAGAACATGGAACGGAAAAGCGATGGGAATTTGGTGGTTCATTGTCAAGAGTGTAAATGTGTACCTTCCTATAACGAGACGAAGATAGTAAGCAGGAACCGTGACCAAACGGCGCGTGAAATAATTGAAGCCATGAGCATAGCGGACAGTGGGGATGCATGCGTGAGTAGCACGTCCCTTTCACTACTATCAAAGGAAAGGGCATTTTTGCAAAAGGGAAGGTAGGACTGGACATGTGACGAGACAGTTTGTCGACTTTTTATCATCCGGGTGTTACCATCTTCCATTTTTATCAGCTGCTGGTGTGCATAAAGAGCAGTGTTTCCCGAATAAAGATTCAGTTGTAAGTCCAGCGCTATGTGTGTGTGTCTCTATCTTTCAGTCCGTGTCTTTTAAGCGCAGGTATATTTCAATTTTTATAAGATCTTCACTGGTACGCCTTGTTTGTTCCTGGTTCTAAAAATATTTTCGGGAGAGGACAAGAATTCTTGATATTTTGGTTTGAAGTCTCTGAATGGTTGGCGGAAATCAACATCAGATTCGTGTAGGCTGAGCAGTTTAGATACCTGATAGCAGATACTTTGTTTGCCATAGTCTATTCTGGATTTTTTAACCTTTCTTTCATGATTTATAACCTATTATCTCCTGAACATATGGTAGACGTCAACGTCAAATAGTTGTTCTTTGTACAGCAATTGTATCAGCCTTGAACTGTACATATTTTTTAACTGGCAGGATATCTATTATATTTGGAGAACGGTGGATGTGTCGGCAGGTTTCACACTGGAAATTTATGATCTTATACGATCCGAAGTGCGGGCTTCTGCAGAACTAATACTCTCTAATAATTATATTTGGTGGCAGTACTCCATCCCAGCTTGCAATACTTCAATTTGCAACAAAATGGCGTATGTAATGGACTATACCGGCGTCAGAGAACGCGACGCCAATTACAAGATGACGAAGACGAGTAGGAGCAGTACCAACGCGGTTTGGGCCATGCCACTAAAGCAACAGCAACAACGACAATCAGACGATCACACAGAGCTTCCAGCTCAGCGTTTCAGCAAGGAAGGGCTGAGACTGAGCCCTGAATCGTATTCTGTAGAGCTCGCTTCTTATCCCTCTCCTCATCCTGGAACCCTGAAGCCTCACGTTACGCTCACTGGCCAGGATGCCGGACGCTGCTAGCCAGACGTCACCGCGGGTCTCTCGAACTATTGTGTGCTATGATGCGCAACGGCAGCGCGACTCTACTATCTTCAATGGTGCTGACAACTATACAACGTCGCCGACTGGCTGGCCTCATACGAACACGTCGGCATTTACAACAGGTGGTACAATTTCGTTAAGTTTAGCAACGTGCTCTTTTACCTCACGGGCATTGCCAATCATTGGTTTCGCAACCACGAAGCTGACATCCCGACGAGGTCCGCCTTCAAATCCTTCCAAACAATCTTCGAGGAGGTCTTCGGCCGTGCCGCCGTGAGTAAGCTCTTCACTGAACAACTTCTCCGTGCCCTCGCTCAACCAAATGGCGAATCTTACACAAGCTATATCGAGGACATTGTTGACTTGTGCAGTCGTGTGAACCCGTCCACGCCAGAGACCGACAAGGTCAAGAACAACCTCATGGGAATCGCCGATGATGCTTTTCAAATGCTCTTGGCAAAGAATCCCTCCTCCGTCACCAATGGATTGCACAGAGCTTCCGGCTCGCCATTTCAGCAAGGAAGCCATGGGAACGAACGCCGCATCACATGTGTATTATATTGATAACTTCAGCCCCACAGGTAGGACACAGGCCACTTAAGTTAAAAGTAAGTCCAACACAACGCACGAGTTCCGAAATGAAGCGATTGACATAACTCCACGACAAATATTTGTGAAACTATATTCCGTGAAACTTTCGCGCCTGTACTTTCTCCTAGTAATGGTCTTCAAACTTAATCTGGATATCATCATATGCATTGTGCTTAACGGTCTGGAGACTGAGTTTGGTATTGTGTATTAAGGCGCAACTTATTTTATCAACCATCTCGACAATTCAACCAGACGAGCATTAGCTTCATTTGTAATTTCTTTGATGCTGCCGTCTGTAAAATGTATGTTTGTGTCACCTCCAAATAATGTGATTACAGGTGTGCGTTTCAGCTCAATGATACCCTTAATGTAGAAGAAAAATAGGGCTGGTCCCGGTTGAACCTTGTTGAACACCTGCTTTTGGAAATAATTTCTGGGACCTCACATTGTTTAAATTATTGTACAGTTGCCTCCGTGACAAGAAAGTCAGTAAAATACCTAAGTTAATACCTCTAATTCGATACTTGTCCAATTTCCTAAGCATGACGTCGTGATTCACCAAATCAAAGGCTTTCCCCAAATCGAGAAAGGTAGCTATTGTATACAGCTTCTTAGAAGGTTATCCATAAATCGAGTTTTAACGTTTACGAGGGCTGCTTCTGTCGTTTTGTTTTTTTAAAAGCCATATTGAGATGGCCCATGTATGTTGCAATTGTGTAGCTATGTTATAAGGCGCTCATGAATCAGGCTTTCATGATTTTTTTTAATGTGGGCAGGACTGAAATTGGATGCTAGTTTGAGATATCATTTGTAGGATCACCTTTATGGAAGAGAATTACTTTGGCCACCTTCAATTACTGTGGAAAGATTCCAGTCAGAAACAGAAGGTTTATTAGGAACGCCAGTATTAGACAGTCTGTTGACGAGACCTCGCTTATTAGTGCTACCTGAATACAGTCATATCCACTCGCAGTAGTGGCATTTAATCTTTTTATAAACCGGGCGACCTCAGTTGGGCTGACGTCTAACAACACAGCAGAATTTGTTTGGCTAGTTTCATCATAGTCCCACTTCATCTTCAAATCTTCCACCTTGCCTGTCGCAGGCGCTGCTACATGCGCAAACTCGTTATTTACGCCATCCGCTAGGAATTGACTGACCTTCTAAAAGTTCTTATCAATTTTATTTGTAGAGGTGCGCTGCCAGTCTGACATTTTCCTGTTAAGAAATTGACTTCTGTCCATATTTTTCTTGGGTCCGATTTTACTCAGGAGAAAAGCGTTTCACAGTAGTCTTTCTTTGCTTTCTTTAGGTCACTCTTTAGTTTGCTTCGAAAGAGCCTAAACTCAATAAATAAGGCATAACACTTCCTGGCAAGACACTTGGCAAGATTTTGCTCTTTTTTTGTTTTTGTTAAGCCCTGCATTAACACAAGGCGTCCAATTTTTTACCTTTTGCAAGTGAAAAGCAGTAATATTGTAGTGTTGAAGAATGTCTATAAATGAGTCATACACTTTTTCGTTTTTCTTCATAATACTCTTAAGTGCAATCTGCTTATTCGATGTATATTCTAAATTTCTTCAATGAGGAGTCGAACATGATCCGGATCAATTGTCTAATCCTTAAGGGAGGAGTCTAATATAATCAGACGCTCAAAATAATAGTTGCTATCCATGGCTTTCCTGACTAAACGTTGGGTGACAATGTAAAATGGCTGATGATAAGTAAGATCACACGTCAATTCCTCTGCTCGAGTCGTTAAGATTTGCTATTTCATCATCTGCACTTGTGGAATAGTTCTAATACGAATAAGGCTGGAAACGGCGTTCTCACGACCGTAGGACATTATGAGGTTTTTCAGGTCCCGAGTGGGTAAATAATGTGTGCGCAAATCAAAGTTAACGTTCGTCATTAAAAAATATGCGGCCTGTATCCAGGGGTGGGGCGTCTAGTTTGTACAGCTGAACATTCTACTTCGCCATCGTTGCTGGTGAGAGCATCAACTATGTGAAAAAAGAATAATGACGCTGGAGATAAATAGCCGCACCTCCACCACTGCCTATGCCTGCCCGGTCGAGGCGAGTTGGTGTATAGCTGTGAAATTGAGGAGACCAGTCCTCTAAACCGTGAGCCAGGTTTCGCTGAATAAGAGGGCTTGCAAGTTTATTTGACAAGACTTCAAGTAAGCATCTAATTCTTCACGTTTGTTTCGTATGCACCTCCGAATATTTGGTGATCATCATCATCAGCCTGACTACTACCTTTGTACGACGAAGGCGTCTCCCATAGAGCTCCAATTAACCCCGTCCTGTGCCAGCTGCGACACCATGCGGTACACCGTGTAGAAATAAGTAAGCTAAACAGTAGTGCGCCTTCCTTCACAGGTATGGAGCCACCTGTCACAAGTTGATGAGTGTGGCAGCCACGTAGGAACACATATATGGAGTGCGCGCCATCCTGATCGGCTCACGTCGCTACACCTTCCATAGCGCTGCAAACAACTTGTGAGAGGTCAATAGAACGAAGGCCTTCAACCGGGTTTTCTATCGCCTGTGCTCATTTACAGGGTTGATATTTTCTGCTTGAAGCCAATGTGCTGAACAGAATAAGAAAGATACCTTTTCGATGATTGCGATCTGGCACTGTAGCAAAGCTTGTGGTAAAATCCAAAGACAGAAGTTGATTTTTGCGTCATCATTTGCACCCTTTTAAAAGTTACTAAGGCTGGATGTAAGGTACGAGATTAGGGGCATTTTTCTCGGATGTTCCAAATCGCGTCTTGAATCTTGACTCCTATCTTTTGCAGCCTTCGCACGCAGCTCCCGTCTATAAGATGGGCGTAGTTGCGCATGTTACATCACATATGCCTAGTTATAAGCATTCTAAAGATAAATTTTGTCTGCTGAAGTTTGTGCGGAAAATTTAATTTTTAACGAACGAACAAGACTGAAAATAATTATGTAGGAAAATAATAATTGTTTGTTTTTATTGATGAAATCATTATTTTGCTGGCTCACTAAATGTAACAGGTTTAGCGTTATGATTCTTACTTTCATGTTAACCAGAACGTGTCTTTTTTTTTCAGTTAGATGGTTCGAACTACGCGTGTGGAATTCTTCTATCGAAATCTGTGCGTACGAGGACTGTATGGCTGTCTTCAAGAACGAATCTCGCAGCCAAGAGAAATTTATCCATCAGAATTACACACAGAGAGATATTTACACCCCTGACTGCCAGCGCCTCTTTGAAACTCCCCGCTCTCAGATAAACAACTGACAGAGTTCATTTTGCATGTCCTCTAATGGCATGGCTACAGTGTGTCGCCTCGAGTATGTAATGAAACACTTCTGTTTTAAAACTCCTCACCTAAAGAAAAGCCTATATTTGTATACCATCTTAATCATTATCGGCTCTTGCAACCTCCTGTACTCAGTTGAATCATTGAGCAGTAAGGTAAACAACTAAACGGTAGTAAAGCACATTCTTTCGCCTGAGCATAATAAATTTGGTAGTATTTTTAGGGCATCTGCTTTTATTTTCTTGGGAAAAATTTTAAAAATGTTCAACTACTGTCGTAGCCAAAATTTTTTTTTTAGATAAACTGGGTGCGTAACGGTGTCGTTCTTGCATTGCATGGCGGTAAACCCGCGTTCACGCGCTTGCCTGCTACCCATGTGGTGCTTCGGCCATAAGTACCGCTCTCGGAAAGGTTCCACATGTGATACTGCTCTCCAGTTGGGACTTCTTGATATGAAATAATCCGATAGGAAAGAACCGCCAGTGAGCACGTTTGCTGCGTGAAACTTAAGGTCACAGAAGAGGGCAAACAAAACTTCTCTTTCCTACAAATAAAACACTCAACTTATGTTGTGACCTATGTTCGGCACTGTAACAGCGGCAGAGAGGATGAATTATGACGCCAAGCGTGAGCTGCTTGACGTGATGCGGGGCTGAGCACACTACCGCGCCACTACGCCACTCTGTACACATAGAGATAGCGCACGCCATGAATCACCAAGCCTACCAATTTTAAGGCGAAAGCCTTTAATGGCTCTTGCTGTCGTGACCAAGACCTGTTAGCAAATTTGTCCCCGTTTCAGATTGGTCGAAATGGTCGTGACGTCAGTGCGCGCGAATTTTAAGGCGAATGCCTTTCATTCCTCATACTGCTGTGACCAATACTTGCTAGCAAATCTGTCCGCGTTTCGGATGCATGCCTTATATGGGCATATGTCAATCAATACCCAATCGGTACTTAATCGGGTGCAATCGAAAGACATCTTCACATTAAAGAAATTTCATGATAATGTCAATGTACTTAATGACTAAATGAGTAATTGGTAATTAGTAGCAGGTAAGAAGTGACATGTGGGCCTGTGCCCTGCGGGTGTACCTTAACTAACACTAATTAATCAGTGTACTAATTAACGTAATGTTAACAATCACATAACCATGCATTAACTAGTATCACGAAATGTGCAAGTCATGCTTAACTATCATTTGTTGTTGCGACTGAGAGAAGGAGGAAAAGGAAAGTGCACGTGCCAGTCTACTAGCTCGAGCATGCTCCCTCGAAAGTGCTGACTTTATGTCCATGCTTACTGAACTTCTAGAACGATCAATCAGATGGCTTATATCCTTACGGAAATAAAGTAGTTACGTGTTTCCTTAAATTCATGTTTTGAGGCCCTTGAAGCTAGCATGGAAGCACTTTATGCGTGTCCATCAAGCGAGAAATTTATCGCTGACGTTTCGGTCTCACTACGCTCCGAAATTAACACGAATTGACACCGTGGCCGAGCTGGTTGCAAAGAATGACGGGTTTGGTAACCCCTTCCCATAGTAACAACATTATTATAAATGGTTTCAAAGGAACTTGAGCTAAACATGCGAATACTTTGCTCGACAGTGTTGCACAGCTATTTTCACGCACACTACGAGTAAAGTCAGCGCACATCAAACGTTGTCACAGAATCGTTATAAAGCGCAAAGCCATCCACGCCCCCGCTTTACAAATTCTCATATTTTTTATAAAATATCTCTGGTGACCATAAGCGCTTCAAAACTTAAAGGGTAAGAAGACTATCACTGTGAGTCAGGGTTACTGCCACTCGGCTAGTTGTGACCACACTGGGGCCACGAAAAACAACAACACACAGAGGAATGGCCCGCCAGCAAACTTTTTATTCGGGATTTCCCAAATATTGATTCGCTTCCCTTGAGCGTGCGCAGAAAGCAAGCAGGCACACAGGTATGAGACATGCTTTTGTTACCTGGGGCAGCAGAGGTTTTCGCCTTGCTCTGTTCGCTCGCTTTGGTGCCTCTGTACAGACTCCCCACGGCGCGCGCTGTCCCTGCGGCCACCGGAAATGAGAGGGGAAAGGAAGTCCGCCCACGACACGACGCAGGCGCCTGGCCGTAGCTTTATCCTCTGCTGCTCCAAGGGAAGCCGGCGTAAGTGCTCGCGGCAGGCCGCGAGCGGCAGTTGAACGGAGTTTCGCCGCCTCGGGCTGGCGGGCGCGCGAGGGGATGAGAAAACTCTCCCACCCTCCTTCCCTCAATAGTGGCTTCCATCTGCCGAGCATGAACTGGCGCTGCTTTCCCCTTTGCCGTTGTCCACGTGGTAGACGGTGCCCATGGTTCCAGTAGTCGCTGCCGCGGTGGGGATGGTGGCCACGAAGGCTGGATTGCCCAACGATTGCCCCGCATGCAGGGTGCCTGTTGTCGCCTGGGCCTCGAGTTCCTGTAGCCGCAGCCGTAGCCGGTGTCGAGGGGGGAAAAGGAGTGAAATTTGATGCCTTGTTTGCCCGGTCCACTGCCAGAATGACGCGCAGCGCGCCCCTCTCCTCAGGCAGCGGTGAAGCCCTGAGGGTCGCAAAATCATAGCAGCCGGTGGAGGCGTGCTCCCTCCAAACAGGCGTTGCAGTGCTACGTGTAGAGAAAAAACACCAGGCCCAGTTCGCTGGTAGTGATGTTCTGGCTCAGGGTGCCTCGGCGTTCGGCGTGCAGACATCCGTTGATTCGCCGATTTCAAAAATTGTACATTCGGGGCCATGAGCCTCATCACATTAGAACCTGCCGTGATCGAACTCGTGCGTCTGGCGTCCCTCCGACGTCCATTCAACCGCTTATTCACACTCATGACCACTCGCGCTCTCAACCATTCATTAGACTTTTAGAACAGGGTCCCCAAAAAATTAGCGCGCCCCAGTGCTACGGACACGTGCACCGCTGACTTTTAGAACAGGCGTTTCCTCTACGAAGTAACGCTAGGCATGAGTTCGTTGACTGCAGCATCACGGAGGTGAAGATAAATGCTAAAAAAACAAAAATAAATAAAAAGTTTTTGTTTCATATATCTGGTTAAGTTTCGGCAGCACAATATTCGCATAAATAACTGAAACACACACTACTAACAAGAAATTCTTCTGACATTTTTTTTTTGCACAGTTTTCACGTGCAGCGCTATCTCGGGCGGAACCCGCAATGGTAACTCTAGAAAATGTAATTATACTGGTAATGTGATTATACTGGCAAGAATACTGGTAAGCCATGGGCGAGACTGCTGGATTCCAAGAATTGGTATTGTACAACAAGTTGCTAGCCCTCACGTTCTGTTATGATGATAATGAATTTTGATGGCGCAAGGACAGCTTTGGCCAAACACCACAATGGCACAGGGTATTTTCGTTTACACAAGGTGAGGCCAAATACCCATTACCCAAGCTTTCACCCCGGATAAGATGAGCACCACGCCAGAGGAAAGCTCGTACCCCTTGTATCACCGGTGGGTACCTGGTGGCACTGGGGATCGAACCCCGCACCCCCCGCATGCGAGGCGGATGCTCAGACCACTAGGCCACCACATTCCGTATTGCCACATCACCAGAGATGCGGCGTCTTAGTGTTTCCGTCCTCGTTTCTCGCTAAAGTTTACATTTCACTAGCTATGAACTGAATAATTAGTATTTGAGGAAAGGAAATGGCGCAGTATTTGTCTCCCATATCGATGTACACCTGGACCGCGCCGCAAGGAAAGGTAGGAAGGTGGGAGTGCAAGGAGAAAGAGAGAAAGAGGTGCCATACTGGAGGCCTCCTCATATTCCCAGAACGATACCACCCCACCTGCCCATGGTGCGCCGGTCGGCCCGCAACCAACCGTGTGACATGGGGGTGCATCGAGCACAAGCCACCTCACCTCCGAACATATACAGGAAAAGAACAGTGGGAGGCCTCTCTGTCGAGCTACGACCTGCAAGGTCAACGCCAACTGGTTCGTCAGGCCCGGACGGGAACGACGCCCGCAGGGGTCGTGAACTAAGGACTTCGACCACCTCTCAAGACCGTTGAACCTCTAGTACTGTGCATAATAGATGTTTACTACTACTTCTACTACTGCAATAATTTCGACCACCTGGGGATCTTTAACGTGCACTGACATCGCACAGCACACCGGCGCATCTTGCGTTTCGCCTCCATCGAAACGCGGCCGCCGCGCCCGGGTTCGCACCCATCTCCCTGTATCAAGTTTCTGCTAACGTACAGCTGCAGTGTAGGTTGTGTACACAGACCACACTCTTCAGAAATTTATTTATTTGTGACGCTAAGTGTCCCGCGTGGCATAAAACGTGGCGTTAGTTACGAACGGTTGTAGTTCTGTGCAATTGCTCCCGCGATCTCATTATCGGCATTGACTTTCTGCGGGAGTATGGTGCTGTGATCGACCTCCGCCACCGAATCATCAGCTTTTCGACCAGTCAAGCCACCAACCTCGCCGACTCTTGCCACCGCAGTGCCGCCCTTCGAGTTTCTGCTGACAGTGTCACGTTGCCGCCACGGAGCAGTGTTTTGGTTGAAGTCGCCTGCAACGACTTGCATGACGCAGAAGCAGTCGCCGAGGCTAACTGTTCACTCCTGCTTACTCAAGGCATCTGTGCCGCTCGCAGTCTACTAACGCTTCGTAGTGGCCGATCTGCGGTGCTGGTCACAAATTTTTCTCATGAATACCGACATCTTTTTGCAGGAACCGCTATTGCTTCTGCCGAACCTTTTATCGATACTCCTGTTTGTTTTGCTTCCGCGGCAGCCGGCACTGACGAGCCCTCCCTTGAAAACGTCGACATAAACTGCCACCTGCCTCGGGAACAACGACTGGCTTTGGAGCTTCTGCTGAAGGAATACAAGCCGTGCTTCGCTTCTTCCTCGAAGGTTCGTCAAACACCCATCACGCAGCACCGCATCATCACCTATGACGACGCTCGCCCTATACGACAGCAGCCTTACCGTGTTTCTGCTAAAGAACGGGCAGTTATTCAAACCCAGGTTCAGGAAATGCTTGATGATGGCGTTGTTCAACCTTCCCAAAGCCCGTGGTCTTCGCCTGTCGTCCTCGTTCGGAAGAAGGACGGCACTCTCCGGTTTTGTGTCGACTATCGCAAACTGAACAGTGTGACCAAAAAGGACGTCTACCCGTTGCCGCGCATTGACGATTCGCTGGATAGATTACGGCGCGCTAAGTACTTCTCATCTATTGACTTGAAGAGCGGCTATTGGCAAATTGAAGTAGATGAACGGGACCGCGAAAAAACCGCTTTTGTGACTCCAGATGGCCTCTATGAATTCAAAGTGCTTCCTTTCGGTTTGTGCTCCGCCCCGGCTACGTTTCAAAGGATGATGGACACCGTCCTCACAGGCCTCAAATGGCAAAGCTGTCTTGTCTACTTGGACGACGTCGTCGTTTTTTCGGAAACGTTTGATCAACATCTCCAGCGCCTGCGGGCTGTCCTCGACGCTCTCCGCTCGGCTGACCTTACCCTGAAGCCCCAGAAGTGTCATTTCGGTTACGAAGAGCTCAAATTTCTGGGTCACGTTGTGAGCGCTGAGGGAGTGCGGCCGGACCCCGAAAAGTCTGCCGCCGTCGCGCGCTTTCCCGTTCCAACCGACAAGAAAGCTGTCCAGCGCTTCCTGGGTCTCTGTGCGTACTATCGGCGCTTTATTGCGGACTTTTCCACGATTGCCGAGCCGTTGACGCGTCTCACCAGGAATACCACCTCCTTTGTCTGGACCTCTGAGCAACAGACCGCTTTCTCTACGCTCCGCCAGCGCCTTCAAACATCTCCCGTTCTTGCGCACTTCGACGAAGATGCCGATACCGAGGTTCACACCGACGCCAGTAACATCGGTCTTGGAGCTGTCCTTGTTCAACACCAAGAGGGCCTTGAGAGGGTTATCGCCTATGCTAGCCGTACTCTCTCCCGCGCCGAGAGCAATTACTCCACGTCTGAAAAAGAATGTCTTGCGGTCGTGTGGGCCACCATGAAGTTTCGCCCTTATCTATACGGCCGCCCATTCAAAGTCGTAACCGATCACCACTGCCTCTGCTGGCTGGCAAATTTGCGAGACCCATCTGGACGCCTGGCACGCTGGAGCCTACGGCTCCAGGAATTTGACATCACTATTGTCTACAAGTCCGGCCGCAGACACGAAGATGCCGACACACTGTCGCGTGCACCAGTTGATCCTGGCGACGCAGCGCCCGATGACGACAGCGGATTCCTTGGTACGCTCACCGCCTCCGACCTACTGACCCGGCAGAGGGCGGACTCGGAACTTCGCCCTCTCATTGACGGCCTTGAAGGTAGCGATACGGCTATACCTCGCCACTTCTCTCGACGTCTTGGCTCCTTCTGTTTGCGGCAAGGCCTCTTGTACAAGAAGAACTCGAGAGGCAACGATAGACCTTACCTTCTGGTCATTCCAGCCGATCTCCGAGGTGACGTTCTTTTCGCCTGCCACGATGAGCCCACATCTGGCCACTTGGGTTTTTCACGTACGCTCGCCAGAGTGCGGAACATGTACTACTGGCCTGGACTTTCTGATGATGTCAAACGCTACGTTAAAAGCTGCCGAGAATGCCAGCGCCGGAAAACGCCACCACTTAAGCCGGCGGGTTTTCTCAAGCCCGTTACAGCCCCTCGCGCTCCGTTCGACCAGATCGGTATGGACCTCCTCGGCCCTTTCCCTTTGTCGCAGGCCGGCAATAAGTGGATCATAGTTGCTACCGACTATTTGACTCGCTACGCCGAGACCAAGGCGATCCCTCGTGGCACAGCTTCCGAAGTCGCGGAGTTTTTCATGCACAACATCGTCTTGCGACACGGCGCCCCATCGCACGTCATTACAGACAGGGGGACGGCGTTTACAGCGCAGCTAATCAACCACATCTTTCGGCTGAGCTGCACAACGCACCGCAAGACCACAGCCTACCATCCGCAGAGCAATGGCTTGACCGAAAGATTGAACAGGACCCTTTCGGACATGTTGTCCATGTACGTAGATGTCCAGCACAAAACTTGGGATGAGGTCCTGCCGTATGTCACCTTCGCCTATAACACCGCCCTGCAGGAAACTACGCGCTTTACACCGTTCCGCCTTGTGTACGGACGTGAAGTTCAGAGCATGCTTGATGCCATGCTCCCGTGCCCAGAGGATGACCAACTCGACCCAGACGCCCAACAATTTGCCCAACGTGCTGAAGAAGCCCGTCAACTGGCCCGCGTGCACATCGGGCAACAGCAGAGCACCGACGCGCGCCGTTACAACCTTCGCCACCGACAGGTTGACTACAAACCCGGTGACCAAGTCTGGGTATGGACTCCTGTCCGTCGCCAAGGCTTGTGCGAGAAACTGCTCTGCCGCTATTTTGGCCCTTACAGAGTGATCCGGCGTGTGAGTGACGTAAACTATGAAGTGGTTCCGGACGGTGTTGCGCAACCCCGACGCCGACAGCCCAGCTCTGACATTGTGCACGTTGTACGGCTTAAACCGTACTATACTCGGTGACGCAGACGTGTTGATGTCTTGGAACGGTTCACTTGCGGAACTTTGCTCGTTTTTTGTTTATTTTTTTTGTTACGTCGACAGCGCTCTTTTCTCATAGGGGGGGGAATAATGCCACCTAGCATTACCAGGTGGCGCATAGCTGCTGACGACGACGAAGAAGGGCTCGCGCCGTGTGGAATCTGTCGCCCTTGCTGCCCCAGCTTGCGTGGCCTTGTCTGTCTTCGCACTTGTTATTAAAGCCCCCCTTCGTCAACAAGTACGTTACAATACGTTATAAAAACGCATGAAGCCCGGTTGCATGTAAAAAGTCACATAAGCTTCGGGCGTAAATGTTTTTGTTATCCACACGTGCAAAGTAGAGTCATTGTTTGAAGACAGGCCTGCCTCTTGAAGAACTCGAGCGCACACCAGCGAAGTTCCTGGGCATGTCCACAGTACGTGGTGGACATTAGTGTCGGAAGCGGGTGCTTCGCAGTGAGGGCATTTTGGCGGCGCAGGAATCTTGTCACTTTGCCACTGGTTGCGAACTGCAGGCGTAAGGGTCACTCCGACCCGCAGCCGCCTCAGAGAGCCCTCCTCCACCCGTGATGGTTTGGGAGAAGTGGGTAGGTACACGGGGGAATAAGAGCACGTGTACGCTGCCTGAGGGAGGCTGAAGATGTTAGATGTGTCAGAAGTGGATCTGGTGGCAAAGAGGCAGGTGGAGCTTGTGGAAGGTCAGTCACACGAGATATCATGTCAGGTGCAATGGTGTGGACATCTGTGCGAGCTTGAACCCAGTGGATGAGTATAGGCACCGGGTAAGATTTACAAGCAGCATGTATGGCCTGGAAATCCCGAAGTGTACCGCGGACTTTCTTTAGATGCTTCACAGCTTCTTGTGAATAGGTACATTGGTGCACAGGGTCGTCAAGTAAAGCTGCAGAAGGGTTGAAATGTGGGGCAAGTTGGTGCATTGTAAACGGGAAAAAACCAGTCGCACATGACGAGGGACAAGAGGAGTGTACACGCGTGTACACTTTTCTTGTCCTTCGTCTTGTGTGACTGTTTTTTTTCCCCGTTTACAAGGTAAAGCTGCTATGGCATTTAATATCGCTTGCAGTTCCAAAGGAAGAGATGATGAAGTGTCAGTAGAGTAGGTTTGTCGGCCGCAGAGTTGAGGGTGTGTCGGGCTTATAAAAGTAGTTGATCCTCCTGTTGGGGTTATAGCGACATCTGTGTAAAGAGTACAGCTGTCATGTTGCGTAGAAAAAGCTTATGGTAACGGCGGTGTGGAAAACTCCGACTTCTTTTGAAGAGCAGGCTTGTTTGATGTAATGTGACAGCTAGTCCCATGGAGGTTGTTGAGGCTCGAACATCAGACGAAGAGAAACTTTCCGTGCTTTATTGGTTTGTCGCTGGGTAATTAAATGTTCCAGTGTGTTGAGCTGCGCATACTCCTGCACCAGACAAATAGGAGTTGCTCGGGGTAGGCCAGTAATGACTCGCATGCTTCGTGGTTGAGTGCTTCAAGTGTGGACCACTGTGGTTTCGTAAGTTGTAGGAACTGACCCTGGTATAGGAGCCGAGGTTGAAAGACGGTACGAACAAGTCGACCCAGGTTGGAGAATGAGTGCGAAAACGCCCGTGTACTATACGGGTACACGTACAAAGGGAAGGCTTCCGTAGGTCTCCACTACGGAAATAGAACATTTCGTAACAAAATCTAAAATAACACAAGTAGAAACAACAAAACTCTAACTGTAAAAAAATATAACTAATGGAAAAAAAATTAATAGCGCTACAACTGTAAAATAAGTTATGTAATGTAAAATAAAAATTAATAATACTTCAGAAATTTGACCTTCAGTCAATCATCACCAGCAGCAGCAGCCTAACTACGCCCCCAGCAGAGCAAAGGCCTCTCCCATGTTTCTCCAATTCATCCTGTCCTCTGCCAGCTGTGGCTACCGTATCCGCGCAAACCTAATCTCATCATCTTACGTAACTTTCTCTTACGTACACTCCATTAATGCCCTTAAAAACCAGCGGTTATCTTGCCTTCGCTTTGCGTGCCCTGCCCAAGCCCATTTCTTCTTCTTGATTTCGACTAGGATCTCATTAATCCGCGTTTGTTTCCTCACCCACTCTGCTTCCGTCCGGTCTCTTACCATTACACCTATCGTTTTTCTCTAATAGCACCGGAGTTTTGCTATATGGTGCAGTACGCGCGAACCGTAGGAAGAATCACCGCATATATGTCGTCTGGGACACTCACGGCGTCAACAGCCTCCCCCACCCACACACAAAAACACGCACACGACTTAAAGTGACACTGAAGCACTTCATTTTAAAATCGGGCTGTCAGCGACGTCCTATATTTTTTCATGCTGTATACTGGAATATCGCATCAAAATAAGGAAAAAACAAGCGCGAATTGCCTTTCTTTAGCAGAAATATGCGGCCTGTGCCGCGGGGCACACCGTGCGGCGCGCCATCGCTTGTGATTGGTCAAGAGGTAGTGACGACACATTGAGGACGGCAGAAGCTGCCGATATAGATCTGGCGCTGCGTTCAGTGCAGATCGCATCTTCCCGTGGTGTTGTAAAAGCGAATATGGTGACTATTTTTTCACTGTTATCCTAAGAAAAGGATACTACAGTTTGTTCATTTCGAGTATTCCCTGAAACCGAAAAAGACGCAATAAAAAAATTCTACGCCTAGCCCAAGCATATGCCAGCGTGCATACGCCCTAAAAGGTATCCCCTGAAACCAAAAAAGACGCAATAAAAAAATTCTACGCCTAGCACAAGCATATGCCAGCGTGCAAGACGGGTGTGTATTCCATGCGTAAAAGGTGCCAGCACAACCACTGCTCGTATTTTCGGAAAGGAAAGGTGCGAACAATACTTAAGCCAATTACAATCAGCGCACGCCTCCTGAATCGCCCAAAAGAGCGTCATCCTAAAGAAAAGGCCCAAGGCCGTGTCTACAAGAAATCCTGTTCTGAGTACCCAGCGTTGTAGCTTGGGGCAACAAAGTAGTTCAAGGAAACGGTCAAGCAGCACAAAGCTGATGTCAAAATGAGCGAAGCGCAGTGGCCGACCATTGCGAAGCATGTGACCACAGAATAGTGACGCAATCGCTGTGCGCTAGAAATCAAGCCATATACGCGTACAAGGTTGCTGCTTCAGTCGTGGCGTGTTCAGCAGATGCCGGGAAATATTAATCATTCCCTCGGAAACGTTCACTCTTCCTAGATCTGCAGTTTAGGTTCTGTGACCTGGTGGTCAACAATATGTGCGTTCAAAAGTCAAGCTGCAACTTGCCTGCTGCCACGACTTGATGAAGAAACGGAGTAGGGTTGCGAAATATTATCTTGTTGTTGTTGTTTTTTTTTCAAAAACTTGCTCGGCGCTCATTTTTTTCTTAAATTTGCAACCCAAATCAGACTGGCATATGTCAAACGCGTTCGTTTTAATCGCTTGGCTATGATTAAAACAGATGCCGCATATGAATAGCTTTGCTTCGCTTGCTCGCTCGCTCGCTTGCTCGCTTGGACGCGTCGAACCTAGCCTAAAGTCACTAACCGAGCCTTGCTGAGCACGCCTCAGGTGGTCTGGCCGCACTTAAGCTGAGGAGAGCGACACATGCTTCAGCCTCTATAAGGGTTCTGCAGGGGCTAAGTGAGCATGTTTCTACTTTTAGAAGTGCGCTTCTCGGCAATGGTGAAACACATCTCCTACGCGAGAGGAGTATTTTCGAGAGGACTAGAGAGGAGTATTTTCGTCTCTCCATTTTGCCATCTGTGGATCGAGGCAGGGGCCAAGTGTACACAATACTGTGCCTGCAGACGCCGGACGCCGTACACGTTTTCTTCACGGTGGGCCTTTTTATGGGAAGCGTCCTGTCGTACCTTCTCGACTGATCACCACAGTGATGAGCAGGGCGCCTTTACATATCGATTGGCGCCTGCGCCACTCGTGCTATAGCGGCTTGGCCTCTAAGTCTACTCATATTTATCACCATCCCGTCTACTGCGCCCTACCAGATACGTAAGACAGCTACTACGGCATTTCCTCTCCTCAAAAACATATTTTCGACTAAAGTGCCAGATCTGTCGCCTGCCGGAATAAACCGAAGCGGGTACAAATTCCCGCGAATTAACGACAGTTTTACGCCACGGAGCAGCATTGCATCGTTTGTTGGGTATGCATTCATGTAAGATGCCGTTCAGGCCTGTCCCTGTCGGCTAACCGCCAACAAAGTGAGGCCTCTGTCATTCACGTTGCCAAGAGCAGTGGCAGGTTTTTCAGCTCATTGCCCCAGGGGTTGTAATGCATGAAAGGAACAGACTTCTTGCGCCAGCGGTAGTGACACCTACCTCTGAGCGGCTAAGCGAACATTTCATTCGCTTTTTTACCACCAATTCAGCGGTACTATACGAAAACAAAAGGTATTTCCAAGTTCAACAGGACGTTGCTACCCTAGGGCCTTGTGTGATACTTTGTGCGAATGGGAAAAAGTCGTGCGAAAAGGTGTCGCTGCCGCTAAAACGACGCCAGCATAACGCTTTAACGTTCGGCACTTGTTCCTTTACTTGTGATAGCAATGACGTTGGGTACATTTTCATTGCATCACCTTCAGAATCTTCACGGAAAAGGAATAGAAGGTGCGGACGTCTTGCCTTCTGTTGGCCGCATCAAAATGGCGCAGCAGTCGAGTGCACGTAGAGCGAAATAGTAGAACCTTAAAAGCGAAACCATGCAAGCCACTAGGCCGCAGGGTTTGCGACGCTATCGTCGCTTGAATAATTTCATGCGGATGATGTAATTGTAGTTTTAGTGCCTTATTAAATACAATACAAAATGGAAAGGAAACATGTTGCGGCGACGGCAATTGCTAAATTTTTAAGTACCCCGGCTGCAGCCAGCGGAAATAAAAGGGGCAGGTATAGGATAGGGCGAAGTACCGAGGGGAGCAATAGCGAGAAAGGGCATGGGAGAGCTATGCACACTGTTTACAAAGCGTTGGCGCTGCTCGCGTGCGAGTGCCCAGGCACTGTAGGTAGAATAACTGCGCGCGAGCGACCACTTACTACAAATATTTTATAATTTTTCACAAAAAAAAAAAACATACAAACACTATGTACAAAAAGCCGCGTGCACGTAGCGTCTTGTCGCTAATTAATCGCTCACGCGCCGCACAGTTCAATTTAAATTCAGTTCAGTTTATTTTGGACAGACATGCAAAAATATGCAATATGTTCACGAGGTGAGGCAAAAGGAGAATCATATGTCTCCGGACGAGGCTTTCACCCGGGGCTTACACATCACATGACGTCACCGAAGGTATCCGTACATTTCCAACGCACAAACGCCTGCTTTGAAAGAAAAAAACCAACGCCACCGAAGGCGAACCCTGCTGAGAGTTGTTTGGCAGCGTCTTACGCTCCAGGGTAAGGTGTGGCTGACGATAGCGGTAATTTGAAATCATACCTTCCGTAACGTCACGCTGAGTTTCTCTGCACTCCTCCGGTGCATTCAGGAGAATCGCAAAATTTAATCGTCGATTACGCGTCGATTACGTCACTATTTTAAATGCTAGTGCAAAAAAACTTGGCATGCTTTACCTAGAGCCTACATTGATTTGAATCCTTGAATATCGCGAAATTCTCAAAAAAGTGCTGCAGTTTCCCTTTAATCACAGAAAAATGATGGGTGTTACATTGAGAGACAGGAAGAGGACAGAGTGGGTGAGGGATCAAGGACGGGTTAGTGACATCCTAGTCGCTTCACCTTCATCCTAGTCATCCTGACCGCTTCATCGGAGCAGTCGCTCTAGCAAGTGAGCTAACCGGGACGGCTAGCATATGGTAGGGCGAAAGCGAATACATCCAACAGTCGGGATGGTTTTGGTTAATTTCCCTCGGGTAACCTGAGCACACTAGCTTTCTCTTTAGTTCAAACGTCAGGTCTCGCCTCCTACTCGCTCTCGTCCTTACTCCTTCCTTCCTGGGTGATGCGCCGGTTTTCTGAGTTGCGAATTGGTCGGTCACTGGATACTGCGTTTGAACTGCAGAGAGCCCGCTCTGATAACTGCATGTATTGGGCACGCATTTGGCATAACCAGCATGTTTGTTCACCATTCAGCAATACACATCTACTTCCTGATTTTCTGGAAACGAGAGCTACATGCTGTGATCACTCGGAACCCATATAGAAGCGTTGATGCAGCATTAGCGGCGCCCATGGCACCGAACGAGGGCATCGGGGCTGGTGATCCGCCTGGAGAAAGCTCAGTGAATCAGCACAAAGTGCCCTCGCTGATACCAAACTATTTTTCCTCGTTTGCCGTGAACATGAGAACCGGGAACTAACGTATACCGTTCTCGCGATAGAACGGCTCTGCTCGCTGATAGCTGTCCAAAGGACAGAGTTTTGCATTTCACTTCCTCTTTGGTTTCCGGGCCGGTTTCACTCTCTTACGCAAGGACGGCCCCATAAAAGGCCCCCAAACCACCGGCACTGAACGACCGTCCACATAGGAGCTCGTCTGTGCAGGTATGCATTTCACCGTTCCTGCTTTGCACCGTTTTTTGGAAAAAGGGTTTTCAGCTGACTGCCTTGCTAGTGTCGCACTCTTGCCTTGCTTTCCGGCTATTAAAAGTTTCTTTAACGAAATTTTTCTTTGTGGCGTGGTGCCACTGATTATCGTCTCACTAAATACCAATCCCAGAAATTAGCTTTAGATTCGTCCAGTACGAAAGTGGGTTGGCAGCTTGCTAATGGAATCAAAATGATTCCTTCATTTCAAGCTCCAGGTTTCGGCATGTAGACATTCTGAGCTCAACGAGATACCATGGGAGGCTTAATGGAATGTTTGAGAAGCTGTTCATTGATATTATGCCACCATTTTTTTTTAAGCTTAAGGAACCAACACTTCTCTTGTTCTCCGTAAAATGTCAGTGCCGGGTAAGCTGCCGTCTGATGCCGCCGAAGTCGCCCTTCATTTGATCGCTCGACTTCGAGTAGTTAATATATGTTATACGATTAGTCAGTAATCAAGCCCTCACACTACGCTGCTGAACCACTTCGTCCACTCCATTATCTTAGAGTCACTAATGTATGATGTCAACTTTTAGTTGTGCACCGAACAACGTGTTTCCGGCTTTCCTCCGGCTGACAGACAACGCTGTAATAATTAGCCGTTGCTGACGATAACACCAAAGCAAAACAATATGGCACCGTGTGATAAGTGTGCAACGCACTTCAATTTAGGGAAACGAAAGGTTGCTCTTTGCATCGAAAGACGCATTGGACAGTACGTAAACTATGTAACACTATAAGGAAAAGTTTGAGAGAAATGTAGAATATCTGCCGAACCGCCAGTGGTGTAGGTATGTGAAAATACCGACCATAAATACCGCACGGAGAGTCTTTAACGTCAAACAAGAGGTTTGTAGCACCATACAACAGGCAAGGATTACCGGACAAGGAGAGGCGAAATTGTCGCCGCTAAATGCATTCATGCACTAGAAATGAATCCCTTTTTCAGTGAGTTGGTTCGTAATTTAGGGTAACATTTCATTTCGAAGCCTTCATTTGACCGTTTGCCATTAAAATGACGCATCCAACTAAATCATGGTGCTAGAAGCTCCGGTCCTGCACAGTCTGGTGCGTTGTTCTCGCACATGCCGATATAGTCTACTGAAGAATTATTGGTTACCACTGATGGCGGCAGTTTACTCACAAAGCGTACTGAGTAAACATTTGTTGAGAAAGCTTTCCGCGATTATTCATTTAAAGCCACGTTGCAATGTATTTAAAGATTACAAGGGTTCGCTACTATTATACCAAGTGTTTCAGAGATTACAAAGCAGTTCTAAAAAAAAAAGTCTCGTTGAGGTAGAAATATGGCTTTTTCAGGATCGTATTGACAGCGTTGGCGGACACCAGAAAACCGGTGAATCGTTTTAAGTAGGTAGTGAGCTGGTTGCTAATTTTAATGATGATCCTTTTAGCCTAGTTGCAATTAAATATTTGTAGCCGGTGGTCCGTAATAGCCTGATCAGTTTTTAGAATATAAAAACGCGATTACCGCTGGCGCTGTCGCTTGACAAAATTTGGCTTTTTTGACTAGATACATGCACTGGAAAGGTTGCTTTGCCTGCATGCTTTTCGAAAGCGTATGTATTTTGGCACGATGTAGCCAGATTTGTGGGGTAACAGCGCCAAGGATAACTGGGTTTTCTAGATTCTAAAAACAGGTACGGCTGTTACTATAACGACCGACTGCAAGTCTCTAATTGCAAGCACTTTTGCCTCGCTGTGATAGTGAAAAAGTTGATTATCAGAAATTATTTATCCAGCTTATTGCTTAAGACAATTCACCGGCTTTCCGGTGTCCGCCACCGCTTGTAATACTATGTCACAAAAGCCATACTTTAACTCCAATTATCAAATTTTTGAAAAGTAATTAAAGTCTTCCCTGATACATCTTGTATATAAGAACTAGAATCTGCCCAATTTTTCATAGCACAATTGTTTTCCTCTCAACTCATGTCTTTATATTCATCTCCGAAACTGCGCGAAAAAGCAGGACAGGGCAAGGGACGCACACACTGCGCTTGTGTGTGTGTCCCTTGCTCTGTCCTGTTTTTTCGCGCAGTTTCGAAATATCAATGTGACGCACCGACTATCCCGCCAGAAAACAAATCATGTCTTTACGCAGTCGAAATTAATAGAGTGAAATGCCCTGCTATGTTATTTGAGCTGAGTATCTTCTTTCCAGGTCGACAACATGAAAGCGTGCGTTCTCTTCGCCATCCTGGCTGCTGCTGTCAACGTGTGCCGTAAGTAGAGCCCATTCTGCTGCTTTGACATTGCGGAATGATGTGTGACAGGAAATCTCGAGCACATGAAAAAAGCCAGTGTTAGAATGAGAAAAGCGATAAGCGAAAGAAACACTAATATTGACCAGAATATATCGCTGTCTTAACAGATTACATTTAGGACACTAAAAACAGCAAACATGACGCTTGAAGCATTTTAGCTCCGTGCTGTCGATCCCGGAATAACGGCGATGCTTTAAGTGTTACGGTATGCAGCAATTTACAGAACTGAACAGAAGGGAACTGAAGCAAGTGCTTCACGTTGTGCGTTGCAGCTGTACATAAGCAATCCTATATGCACCGCGAGAAATGAGGATTCCTCGCTTAAAGTGTACAGCAACGTACAGAGGTGGTTTATGGTTTGAGGGTTTAACGTTCCAAAGCGATCGACTCCGGCTATCAGGCACGCCGTAGTGAAGGGCTTCGGAAATTTCGATTACCTGTGGTTCTCTAATTACCACTGACATCGCACAGTACACGGGCCTCTAGAATTTCGCCTCCATCGAAATGTGAGCGCCGAAGCCAGGATCGAACTCGCGACTTTTGGGTCAGCAGCCGAGCACCGTACACCGCGGTGGCTATACAGGAGGTGGATACAACCTCTGAGAGAAAGAGAGAAAAGGGGGAGAAAGAGACAAAGCATTTATTCCCGGATCCTAGAGTGTTAGGTGTCTTCATGGGTGGAGTCTCTAGTCCAGGACCCCTGCGGCGGCTGCGGCAGCTTGGGCGCGTTCGACCAGTCACGACTCATCTCAGGGTTCCCAGCTGCACAGCGCTGCATTCCAATGCTCCTATGAACAAGAAGAGTTGGTTGGCGTCCGAACATGGTCTGCCCAAAGTAGGCTTCTCATGCTGCTGTTTGCTCAGAGTTCTTCTGCCTGACGAGGACCATCCGATGGAAAAGAAAAGCTGTGACCATTGACTGCGCTTTACCAGCAAGATAACCTTGTTTCGAACAAGAACAGAACGAATCATATCATTATCATCAGGAGTGTAGGAAAAGGCTGTTTAAAGCACTGTTTATCAGCAATTTAAGAAGTTGATTTCGCTGGCTCTGTTGCTACTAGGGTATATTGGAAACATATTGCAGGCAAAGAATCTCTTCACGTGTTCTTTCCCTGCTAGAGGGAAAAAGAACAGCATGCAGGGCTAATGAAGGACAGGGATTTCGAGGAATGTGTAATCTCGCACACTCCGCCTAGAGCACTGCAACTACTGTCCATCACGGTTCAGAACGAAACGCCAGAAATACTGCTCCAAATAAGACATTTATGGGTACGGCAGCAAATGCATGCCTCGCAATAAGAGCAGCGTACAAAAAACGCGCACATGGCAGCATCTCCAGTCAACTTTCAGGGTTGATCAGTTCCCAAAGGGGATTTTCAGGACTGAAATCCCGTGAAGTAATTCAATTAAGAAGTAATTATCTTTAACATAATGCTATCTGTGCGATTAACAAGTGCACTGCAATAAAAGGTGACGCAAATTAACGACAATTCGCAGCGGTTGACTTGCGCAAAAAAAAACTGTCGACTCTATGCGGATGAAAACATCGTTCTCATATGCCATGTTTCAGGGAAGATTAACTAGTGTTCCAAAAGAGGCTTTTGAGGGTAAAAGTATGAATTTGGGGGCATAGTACTACCAGTGATGGCGGACAGCGGTAAGCAGTAAGCTGGTTAACTAGTGTATGATAACTAACTTTCTAACTTTCAGAGATAGGCAACTGGTTGCAATTAGAGAATTGTAGCCGGTTTTTGAAAACGCGATTAGCCACGCCGCTGTAGCTCGATAAAATTAGGCTGCATCGTGCAAAAATGCATGCGTTTTCGAAAGCATGCAGGCAAAGCAACCTCTCCAGTTAACCTAACTAGTCGAAAAAGCCAAATTTTGTCTACCCACAGCGCCAAATGTAATCAAGTTATCGAAATTATAAAAACTGATATGGGTATTCCTAGCGACCGGCTGTAAATCTCTTGCTGCAACTACGCGCCTAACTTTACTAGCTAAAAAGTTAATTATTAGAAATTAGTTTACCAGTTTACTTCTTAAGATGATTCACTGGCCTTCCGGTGCCCGCCAACACTGGTAATACTATGCCGCAAAAGCTGTATTTTCAACCCAAAAAGCCTATTTATTTTTGAATTTATGAAGGTGTTCGATAAAACACCCGGTATGTGCCCAGCGAGAGCCTCAAAAATTATGAGTTCTAGGACAGAAAGAGCTCTAACTCTTTTGCTGAACTGATTATGAACTGAAGGTGGGCTTCCACGTAATCACGCAAGGATCGAACCATGTGGCGGCAGTCGGCACACATGCAGTTGTGGTGCTTAAGTTCGTAGTAAAGCGGTTTTTTTGCCAATATTGATAGTTCCCTTAACCACGCTTTAACTACCAGTTTTCATGTGACAGCTAGGACAAGCCAATTTATTACGTGAACTGATGCACATCACTAAAGATTTTCACTGCGGCTACTGCATGTTGTTTCGTTCTATCTGTGTTCATTTGTTACGATTTTCGCATCTCTAACATGAAAACCAGATACAAAAGGACATCAACTGTCGAAGAGTTTTTGTAATGAGAGATTCATGTAGCATAATGACGTCTTTCATTATTGCTGAATGCGTTTGTGTGGTTGCGAGCATCTGCGTTTGGAAAGCTTGGCACGCGTATTTCTGACTGACTTGCAATTTACTTCAATGAGTGCTTGCCGAACATTTGTGCAGAATAAAAGTGTTAAGTGCTATGTTTACATTCGAAAATTGTTCTTTACTTTTTTCAGATGGCTCTACACTGCCACGCGAACTTGATCCGTGAGTTGAACACTCTACTTGAGTGGTTTTTTCGAAGGAGTACATAATATCGAAAGGCTGTGTAAAAAAAAAAGTGAAGTGAAGTCTTTATTTCATAGCAAAGTGCACAAAAAGAAGTACTGGTCAATCTAAGCACATACTGCTTGTTAGAAGACCAGGCAGCCAGTGTTGCATCCTTAAACTAGGATATAAACCATTATACATTCATAATATTCACATAACGGGAAAAAATAATAGCACAAGGTAAATACAAGTAATACAATCCTATGCGAACAAAATATAAAAAAACGAAAAAAAGAAAACCGTCAAGTTTCCCACTTGGCAAAAAAAAATCACACATCAGCACATCACATAAAATCACACATTACAGGACAAAGTTGAACACCATTTCCTTACTTCTCTCAGCATTACAGCTCGTGATTTTAAATCGTACAGTATGTCACTTAGTTCATTGAATATCTAAGGTACATAATAATTTCTGGCTTTCTTTACATGGGTCGTAAAGACTCGTGGTTTAGCATATTTCTCAGTTTTTCGTAGTAATACATCTTTCTTTACTAATAGCTTAAAACTGTTAGAATAATAGTAGCGGGTCAACCCAGTATACTTAAATAGCTCATGCACTGGAAAAGGATGAACACTATAAGAAAGCTACACAAGCAGCACGGAAGCCTACCACCACTGAAATGTATTACGAAATTGCAATATAGCTCACAACAGTGCACAAGAAAGCAAAGTAATAGTCGAGCTAAGCGATAACAGGCGGCTGTTTTCTCAAGTAGGGCGAGATGAAGCACGTCAAGTTTACCCTCAGTCTTTATGGCGTGAAAAGCCTCTGGGCTTCCGCTTTCACACTTTCATCGTGCCTTTCTGGGGAACAACTTTGTTTTCTTTTTTCGTGACATGACGAAAGAGTGCGTGAGCACACATGACCATTCTATAGCGGGAAAAGCCAGCTTGCCGACCACTGCAGGATGCGTGGTTGTAACCTTCACCTAGAGGAACCAAAATTTATTCCAGAGGCATAAAGCACGCGGGAAAGTGAAATCTAGAAGCACGTTTTACATCTGAGGGCAAAGTAATAAATGCGCTAAGGCTTCTTCTGTCGGGCTACCAGGGAAAAAAAATCGTTTGCTGGAACGCGGAGCCTTGCTGATACATTGATTTGACTGTTAGCTTGTGTATTCCTGTGAAGTAGATGATCTCGAATCAAAATTTTTTTTGAGAGTATGAGCCCATGGTTTTGTTGGTGTTTCTTTCCTCTCCGCTAGTCATATTGTAATGCCTTCTCATTTTTCGTGTATATATGCTTTGAATGTATTTAAGCTTGCCTTGAGTGAAAAAGCACGGCGTCTTCAGCCTTTCGTCAAAACACGACTGCCGTTCAATTATGTTGTATCTTGTACCTGAAATCCCTCAATAAGCGCGAAACAAAATTCCCATCTTGGGAACTTCTTCTGTGCACCATTTTAAAAAATGCCCATCATTTCAAAATACTATTCATTTTACGTGTTCCTGCTTTATTTCCGCGCTCTATCACGTCTTTGAAGCCGGAGACACCCGTGAGAAAAGTTGGCCGCCATCTTCGACTTAAGATACGTGTTAAAAGAAAAACTGAAGCATTCATTTTCAAGCTATATTCAGTCAGGACGTACTTCCTAATGACGCAAAGGGATGAAGCATGCAAGTGACTAGCAAGAATTTACATCTGGTGCAAGAATTTACGGCTCGGCTTAATGTCAGCTCAACATGAGTAGCCTACTTACTCCCGAAATGGTGAATACGTCCGATTGGTCGACACTCTAACTTCGAGAGCTGAAAAAAAAGTGCAATGTAGGCTGGGGTTCATGGCAGGCTGCCAAACGAATGCTCTGAGGTGTCAAAATACGATTAAGGTGCGTGGCACAGCGTATCGCATATCGGTGATGCCGCGGCGCTGAGAAAGAGACGCGTACGGAGACAGCGATGCATTTGCGCGCAGGGCAAAGACGACACCAAGATAGAGATATGCAGGAAAGTGTGAATGAAAGCTTGAAATGAAACTAACGTAGAGGTAGATATACGCCTAGAAAGACGGCACAATGGGGTGTTTATTAGGTCCCGCTCCTGTCTTAGTATATGGCCACGGAGAGGAAGACGACGCTTGTGCCTAGACGAGCCGAGCCGTCGATACAGCAGAAACCACCACCTTTCCGTTCAATAAATGTGCCTCTGACGATATAAACGTTCGAAGCTTGAACGTTGTCGTCAATGAAAGTTAGCAATTTATTTAGCAGCGAAGCCAGAAGTAGGAAGCTTCCATAGACGCCATCGTCCATCTAATCCAGACGCCAGCGCCAATTCTCATAGCGGCCGGAGGAAAGCCAAATGGAGCGTCGCATCGTTGTCATGGCAACAGTATCAGTAGAAAAAAAAACGTAATGCCCGAGTAAGATTCGAACCACCGCCGGCGAAAACAGAGCACTCTTGCGGTCCGGTGCCTCATACAATTCGACCTCTTCTGCTGTCTGTAACGCTGCTTGCATGCACAGGAATTATTTATTTTAGCGATTTCTGCTTTACTCACCGATGTGTGCTGAAGTATTTCAAAAATAAACTTGTTGAATTTTCCTACCCGGGGCGAAGCAACGATAGTGCTAATACGCTGTCGAAAAGACTGCAAGGAGGGGCTCAGTGCTGATTGCCGTACTAGCCCAACTTGGTGCCTTTTCCGCTGTCCCCATAGAAACAGTGGTTGCGCGAAAACTATGGCACGTAGCAGTGGCAGCAAATGGAGCTTATGCGAAGGCTCAGAAATGTCCGTAAGAAAAGGTTTCCCGCACTTCCCTCGATTGTGGCGCTCTCTTTCTTCATTTTGGCCTTTGAATCCGGGCTCGCATTTTGCCCAAGCCGTGGTAGTTCTTCATCGCCATCAGCCTGACTACGCCCACTGCTAGACAAAGGCCTATACCATGCCTCTTTATTCACCTGTGTCCTTTGCCAGCTGTAGCCACTGTATCGCCGCAAGCTTCTTACCTCATACGCCCACCTAATTTTCTGGCGTCCCTGCTACGCTTGCCTTCTCTTGGAATCCACTCCGTTACCCTTAAGGACCAGCGGTTATCTTGTCTACGCAGTACATGCCCTGCCCAAGCCCACTTCTTCCTCCTGATTTCGACTAGGATGTGGTTAATACGCGTTTGCTATCTCATCCACTCTGCCCCCTTCCGGTCTCTTAACCTTTCACCGATAAGTTTTCTTTCCATAGCTTGCTGCGTTGTCCTTAACTTAAGCTGAACCCTCTTTGTTAGCCTCCACGTTTATGCCCCGTATATGAGTGCTGGTAGCATAGAGCTGCTGAATAATTTTCTCTTTTGGGATAGTGGCGAACTGCCATTCATGATCTGAGACTACCTGCCATATGCGTTCCACCCCAGTCTTATTCTTCTAGTTATTTCCCTCTCATAACTCGGATCAGCAGCCACTACCTGCCCTAAGTACACGTATTCCCATACCACTTCCAGCACCTCGGTACCAATTGTGAACCAGTGTTCCCTTGCAAGACGTTTGAATGTTAATTAAGTCTTATGCATGTTAAATTTTAAACCCACCGTTCTCCTTTGCCTATGTCAATAATTGATCATGCTTTGCAGTTCATGTCCTGAGTGACTTAGCAAGGTAATGTCATCAGTGAATCGCAGATTACTAAGGTATTCTTCATTAACTCTTAACCCCAACTGTTCCAAATCCGGGTCTTTGAATACCTCCTATAAACTGGCAGTGAATAAAATTGTAGCGATCAAGTCTATCTGCCTGGCACCCTTCCTAATTGGAATCTTATTTTTGTCGTTAAGTAGGACCAGTGTTGTAGGCGTTACCGAAAAAAGTAACTAAATACGTTACTCGTTACACTGAAAAAAAAGAACGCGTTACCGCCCTACGTTACCTACAAAAAAAGTAACGCGCTGCCGTTACCGTTACCGAGAAAAAGTATCGCACGTTACTTTGCCGTTACTCCATGGCCATAATTTCTAATCAGTGTGTCTTCGCTGTAAGAACTCAAAATAACAATTTTATAAAGCTCATACTTCATATAATTCCAACTTCACAAAGAAAACAGCTGAACTCAACAAATTTACAGGAATTCTGGTGTGCTTCTGCTCACGAAATTACGCGGAAATCGTGTAACAATAAAGAAATGCTTAAATGTCATAGTTCCGGAAAAAATAAATTTGCGCACCAAAACAATTTTTTTTTTTGCTTGAACCTGCATAATTATCGCAAAAATGCGAGTGTTTACGTCAAGGTGTTCAAGTTCAGCTTCGCTCGCAATAACCAGAAACGTAGCCGCAGTTGCAGATAGAAACAGCCGGTTGACTGCAATCCCCTTTTCTGTGCTGTACCATTGTACTCTTTCTACGGTTCTCTTGGGGCCATCTTGAAGTGAACTGGCGACATTCCTGAGTTTGCTCAGAAGAGGGGACTGCTTCCACAAAGAATGCGAGAGTGCCGCCTGTGAAAGAGACCTTTTGGTTGGAAAACAAGCTTACGCAGAAACTGACTTACAGATTTCTGCAAATGGTCCTTTGGTGGCTCTGCATGCGTCCACTCTTTAGAGAGTAGTGTGCGTGAGTGGTTTGGGGATGGAGACAAGTGTGTGACTGCGTGTTCGTGCTTTTTTTTTAGTTTAGTGCGTCGTCAAGGGCAGGTGTTTTTTGGCATGCATGCGAGCCGCAACACAGGTCGTCGAGAACACCTGTAGATTTTGTTTATTTGCAAAATCATTTTCGGCGTTATTTTTTTTTTTTTGAAAAAGAGGCGGCGGCGGACAATTGGAATAAAAAGTAACTAGTAACGTGACACCTCGCGTTACCGAAAAATGTTAACGTAAGTACGTTACTTGTAACGCGTTACCGACAACACTGTGTAGGACTATTGTGGCTGTGCAGCCGTTGTATACTAATTCTTCCTGTACTTTTACATAAGGTTTTTCTACAATTTGATTCCGTCATCGTAAGCCAAAAATACTTAGATACGAAATAATTACGGTAATTTCCCAGCTAATTCTTATAATCCCAGAAAAACTATTCGAAGATTTTCTTTGCGGGCCTAATTTTGGACTAAAAGTCACGGTCATAAGTTGAACATGACTACTGCTATTGTCGCGACAGAGAAAATAATTTTCTACTTCAATTGCCAATTATTGAAATTAATCTCGGAAAAAGGCATTTTAGATCGACAGTAAATGGTTGAAGAGGGCTCCTCTGACTAGGGGCATGAGCACTGGCATCGGCAACCAAACGACATCCGTTCCTTCTTGGCCCCCGTACACAGGACGTCGCCTCCGCTGGAGAAGTTAAAGCAAACACCAAAAGGCCAGCGGGATAGCAGTATAAGGGAAAGGAAATTTTTCAAAGCCAAGTCTGTTTCTCTGCACTTCACAGCAAAATTTTTCCCCATGCCAAGACTGTTCGCAAGAAACACGTTGGTTTCCAAACTGTTTCTTGTGGTCCACAAAGCGATATTCCAGCACCGAAGTGCGGTCTACGTGGAGGGCGTATTAGGCATACGAAAGGGCACTTACAAGCCCTCATATTCACTGAAACGAAAACAAGCTCCCGAAAAGACGAGCGGCATAAACACACAGACTGATTTTTCTGAACCTCGTGTTTTCGAGCACTTTTTTCACGCGCGGAGAGAAGGCGGTCTCCGAACACAACTTCCTTATGACATTTGAAATCATACTGTGAACGGTGCGATTTCTTCGCTGGAGCAATATGCTACTGTCATGCGTGAACCCAATGATGCGAAGCTTTTAAAGAGACAAAAGAGTGCTGCTGAAGGCAGCATGGCGTTCGGGCCACTCATCGCATAGGAAACGATGCGTTGTTCGTTATTAGGAGCCTGGATATAGTTGCTGCCGCTGGAACTGGAACAACTCACTTACTGAAACAACGATTTATGGAATCACGCGTAAATTTGCTTCGCTTGCTCGAACATGCCCAGCGTGAGTGGCTCCTGTCTTTACCGGCCTACTGTGTTCTTTGTCACGCTTAGGCTTATTCTTAGGTGCAAACAGAATTTTCGTACGGGGTAGTCTATTACTGATGGTGAAATAAAAATAAGCGTGAAAAATACTAGAGCGACGAGGGTACACAGAAACGCCTGGACTAGAACTGAACCGAGTCCTAGACCTTGAAGGCGCTAGTTCTGTCTCTGTGGTCCTCTGTCGCACTTGTAATTTTTGCACTCCTTTAAATTCTAGCTAACTGTAAGTTCACTCCCGATAAAATGAGTATCCTGTTGGAGAGGCTACAGTGCTGAAGTCGTGCAATTAGAATTGACAGTGTGCCCACCACCATCATCAACATCAGCCTGGCTACGCCCACAGCAGGAATAGGCCTCTCGCGTATCTCTCAAATTAACCCTGTCCTGTGCAACCAACCTGTCGGTTATTCAGGAGAAGTAATCTTTGCTCGTGATCTACTTTCAGGCTTCGTACCTCACCTTTCGGCGACGGATCCCCTGACCGTGAAACGGAACGATTGTTGCGAGGTAATGAAAAATTGTTTTTCTTTTCAAAAGAGGGCATTATGGGCCCCCTTTTTTCGCGTCGCACATAAGGTAACCCTCCTCATAACCACGCAATTAACAGACCTGACCGAAAGTGATGTCACGCTCTATGCCCCATGTGCGAACAGGTGCACTGAATCTCGCAAGGATCCAGAAAGAGCATGACGTTTCGCTCTTAGCCATGTCTCTTAGCCATGTCAGTCGCTGGTCGCCTTGATCGATCACACCCTTTCCAACTGAACACGTTTATTCAAGGCAATTCTCGGATACATGATCTCCCTCCCATGACGGTCGGAGTCGCTCTCCTCCTCCTCCCCTCTTTCTCTCTTTCTGCCGCCCTCTCTCCAGTCCAGTCTCCGTTTTCACGCGGCCGCTCAGGTCACGCGCGCGCGCCGATCCAGGTGGCCGCGGTTCTCACCTTCTAGCTCTCGTGATATCGCCTAGCTGGCGCTAGGCGTCCGGAGATAGTGGGAGACTCGAATGCTTACAACACGTCTTGCAGAGACCATTAGAATTGCGCGCGGTGCTAAAACGTGCACGAACGCACGACCAATCAGTGAACAATTGTTGCAGTGCGCTTTTCTCACCGAGCGAAGTGTTCGCGTGAAAACAGAGAAAAACAATTGCAGATGCAAACGCTGAACGTCTTTTGTAGCTGCTGCCGAAATGCGTTTCCGCCGACACCACACGGAAGCCCTGCTTCTATCGAGGCTACCTACTTTCTTTCCTCTCTACCTCTTTCTATTCTGCCAAGGTATCCTAGATAAGCTCGCCTAGCCCATTTTCTGAATGAATACGCTTACTACAGCTAGATAACATTTACAACCTATTCTCCTATGTATGGGCGGACATGTATGTTGTGCATGCTACAGCTGGGGAGGTGGAGAATGTCAGGCATTAAAGGCATAGTTCGCCTTTATTGTTATCGAAGTCAGCATGCACTGCTGACGCAGCAGTAAATATAACATTGTGTGGAGAAGTTAGAACTACCATTCACTGTATTGCACCCCAAAGGAAAGGGGATATTGAAGGTTTCACAGCATCAGAAGCGCTGAATAGTAAGATTCGTGACTTCCACAACTCAAACAGAGGTGCACATTTCGGCCAATATATGCTCTGTGCCCTGTGACTTCAACTTACGTTGCCAGCTGGAAGCCCCCGCATCGGTTTAGTGTATTGCGGAGTTATGTATACATACTTGAGTTGCGCAGTTAACCTCTCGAAGGTAGCCTCTTTCGACGCACTTGACTGATTTTCGCTTATCGCAGTCATTGCTGTGTTAAATATTTTCATTATGAGTTTAGAACCCCAATACCATTAGCAGTATTAAGGTCGTGGGTGCGGTTATAGGGAAAGGAAAGGCTTGTTAAGGTTTTGCGGGGTCGCAGCGGAGCACCAGACAGAGACGACCAGCGTGGCAGGCTTCTAGTTCCGGACTGCCCGTGCCGGGCGTGCGCCACGAGCACGCGCTGTCCGTCTTTATTTTCCTCTAGCGCGCGCTGTAACGCCGATCTCAGCGCCGGCGCTTTATAGCGTCGCCGGGCGCTACAGGGCCCCCCGCCTAGACGGAACGGCGAAATGTACGCGCCGACGGGGCAGAGATGGATTAGCCACAGCGGCAAGCAGGTCTGCAGGTGGGCCGGCAACATCTGAGGGGAGCTCCTGGGGAGGTGTCTCGAGGTACGCTGGTTTGAGTCGGTCGAGGGAGACGACCTCTTGACGACCATCAAGCAGGATTGTCGCGGACTTTGTCGTCCGGGTGAGGACGCGGTACGGGCCATCGTATGAAGGGGTAAGAGGCGCCTTTACAGCGTCTCGCCTGAGAAAAACGTGCGTCGAGGAAGCAAGGTCCGGGTGCACAAAGACTTGATGGGCAGTTGAGCGAGGCGGCACTGGGCGCAGGTGCTGGAGACAGTCCTGTAGGCGTTGAAGGTATTGCAGGGGTTGGAACGAGGGAGCCGAAGGTACGAACAAGTCTCCGGGAAGCCGCAGGGAGGTACCGAAGACGAGTTCAGCCGCCGAACAGCCAAGGTCACGACGAAGGACGGCGCGAAGGCCTAGGAGTACCATAGGGAGGTGATCGACCCAGTGCTCGCGATCCCGGCGCGCAGTAAGGGCAGCCTTGAGCTGGCGATGGAACCGCTCGACCATGCCGTTGGCACAGGGATGGTACGATGTGGTGCGGCAGTGTTTAGTGCCGAGTAGCCGGGTGAGCGAAGTGAAGAGGGCGCATTCGAACTGGCGGCCGCGATCCGTGGTAACAATGCCGGGGCAGCCGAAGCGGGAAACCCACGTCGAAACGAAGGCTCTGGCAACTGTTTCCGCAGTAATGTCCGGAATGGGCACGGCTTCGGGCCAACGGGTGAAGCGGTCGACCATCGTCAGAATATACTTGTAGCCCTGAGAAGGGGGAAGCGGTCCAACCAGGTCGATATGAATATGGTCAAAGCGTGATCCAGGCGGCAGGAAAGACTGAGGGGGAGTCTTGGTATGGCGTGTCACTTTGGAGGACTGGCAAGCAAGGCACGAGCGGGCCCACTGGCGAACTTCGGTGTTAATGTTCGGCCAGACGTACCGCTGGGTAACGAGGCGCTGCGTGGCCCGAATGCTAGGATGGCAGATGTCGTGAAGGGAATGGAAAATGGCACGACGAAAAGCCTCCGGGATGAACGGTCGCGGTAGAGGCGATGATATGTCGCACCAGAGTGATCCGGGCACAAACGGATGAGGCACGAGCTGCAGACGGAGTGCTCGAGGGTGGTCACGCAGGGCGTGCAGCTCAGGGTCTTCAAGCTGTGCCCGCGCCAGGGAGGGCCAGTCCACAGCAGGTGGAGACACGCCGATGGTGGAAATGCGTGAAAGTGCATCAGCTGCCTCGTTGTCGGTGCCTTTGATATGTCGAATATCGGTTGTGAACTCCGATATGTAAGCCAGCTGACGAAGTTCACGGGAGACGTACTTCGAAGAGTTCGTACGGAACACATACACCAGAGGCTTATGGTCCGTGAGAACGTAAAAAGGCTGGCCCTCCAAGAAGTGGCGATAGTGCTGGATGGTGGAGTAGATAGCAAGCAGCTCACGGCCAAATACGCTGTAGCGAGTCTCAGCAGGCTGGAGCTTCCGAGAGAAGAAACCCAGTGGGTGCCACTCGGAGTCAATCTTCTGCTGGAGCACCGCGCCAATGGCCACGCTGGAAGCATCCACCATGATGCGAGTGGACGCGGAAGTCCTAGGGTGGATGAGGACGACTGAATCGGCGAGGGCTTGTTTGGCAGCCGTGAAAGCGGCCTGAGCTTCGGGAGACCAGGAAATCGCAGAGGAGGAGGACTTCGTGGTGCGGAGAAGGTCAGTCAAGGGGTGAAGAAGCTCGGCGCAGTGTGGGATAAAGCGCCGTGAAAAATTCACTAGGCCCAGGAACTCACGGAGCTTGCGCAGGGTAGTTGGTGCTGGGAAGTCCTTAACGGCCTGGACGTGAGAAGGCAATGGACGAATTCCCAGCGCCGAGATGTGGTGGCCCAAGAACTCGAGCTCAGAAGAGCCGAAGACACATTTCTGGGCATTGACGACCAAGCCAAACTCTTGGAGGCGTTGAAAGAGTTCCCGGAGGTGACGCTCGTGGTCCTGTGGAGTACGACTCGCGACGAGGATGTCATCGATGTAGGCGAATACCGCCGGGAGACCACGCGTCACTTCAGCGATGAATCTTTGGAAAGTTTGAGCTGCGTTGCGTAGCCCAAAAGGCATGCGCACGTACTCAAACAGTCCGAAGGGTGTAGTGATGGCCGTCTTCGGAATATCGGCCGGCTCAACAGGGATTTGGTGGTACGCCTTGACAAGGTCCACTTTACTAAAGATCTTGCAGCCATCCAGATGTCCAGTGAAGTCTTGGATGTGTGGAAGGGGATAGCTGTCGTGGACCGTGTGAGCGTTGAGAGCCCGGTAGTCGCCACACGGACGCCAGTCACCCGGTTCTTTCTTGGGCACCAGATGGAGTGGTGAGGCCCAACTACTGGATGAAGGGCGAATAATACCCAACTGGAGCATGTGGTCGAATTGCCGTTTTGCAATAGCCAGACGCTCACCGAAGAGGCGGCGCGGGCGAGCTGCGACAGGTGGACCACGCGTGACAATGTGGTGGGTGATACCGTGCTTGGGTGGCTGATGTAAATTACAAGGCTTCGTGACCTCGGGAAAGTCTGCGAGGACTTGAGCATACGGGCATGACGGAAGCAGAGTTCGGATTCCAGTGGAAGCGACAGCTGATATAACGCCAGTGATGGAAAGGCGCGTCTTGCTGTCGATGAGACGATGGTGACGCATGCTGACGTCCAGATCAAAATGCGTCAGGAAGTCGGAACCGAGGATGGGTTGATGTACATCGGCGACGATGAAGACCCACCGAAACGTGCGCCGTAGGCCAATGTCCAGAGTGAGGGATCGGAGACCATACGTTGCGATGGAGGTTGAGTTGGCCGCACGAAGAGTAGGTCCATGTGACTTGGAAGCACGGTCTGCTTTGGAGGCCGGCAGTACGCTGACTTCGGCACCAGTGTCGATGAGGAAGCGCAGGCCAGAAATGCGATCCATGACGACGAAAAGGCGGCCAGGTTGAAGAGCGAGGTCACACGCCGCCGTCAGTGATCTCGCTGCGCGTTTCCCGACCAGTTGCATGGTGGAGTGCAGCGGCGAGCGTTGTGCTGGAAAGTTCGGTGATACCAGCAGAGACGCGGACGGCGAGGACTGGACGAGTGCGGACCACTCGGGGAAGACGAACGGCGGCGAGGTGTTGAGGATAAACCGTGCGGGGCATGAGAGGACGTCCGAAGGGCATCGATAGAAGCGACCAGCTGATCGATCCGGGCCTCTAACCGTGAAATGACGGCGGTCTCCGGTGGAGAAGAGAGGGCGGCGACGGAAGGAGAAGTCGCGTCGTGGACTCGATCAGCGAGCTGGGCGAGGCGGTCAAGGGTCAAGTCGCCCGCAGCAGCCAAGACGATGCGGGTCGACTGCGGCAAGCGTTGTAGGAAGAGCTGCCGCAACAGTGCGCCATTCGGGTCTGCATTGGGTTCTCCCAGGAGCTGCCGCATACTATTGAGTAACTGGGAGGGGCGGCGGTCTCCAAGCTCTTCGTAGGTGAGCAGCTGCTGGAGGCGCGCACTCTCTGACGCCGTGGTGCGGTCCAGGATGCCATGCTTTAGTCGCTGGTACGGGGTATCGCCCAAGGGTGCAGCGATGATGTCCGCTACCTCTTGAGCCACCTCAGAAGGCAGGTTGGAAAGTAAATGACGATACCGAGATGCCTCCGAGGTGACGTGGTGCAGATGGAAGACGGCTTCCACTTGGGCGAACCAGGTCTGCGGACACTTGGGCCAGAAAGTTGGTAGGCGGAGCTGGAGAGCTGCGACGTCCCGTGGGCGCAAGGGAGCGTCAGGCGGAAGCCCGCCAGAGGGCGGTAGGTTGCTGGGGTCGGTCATGTCTTAGGCCGGAGTCACCACTGTTGAGGTTTTGCGGGGTCGCAGCGGAGCACCAGACAGAGACGACCAGCGTGGCAGGCTTCTAGTTCCGGACTGCCCGTGCCGGGCGTGCGCCACGAGCACGCGCTGTCCGTCTTTATTTTCCTCTAGCGCGCGCTGTAACGCCGATCTCAGCGCCGGCGCTTTATAGCGTCGCCGGGCGCTACAGGCTAAGAGCACTTGCTGCTGGGCTAGTTGGTTTTGGTTCATATTTGAATAGGTTTTAGGCGCAAAAAACAGACAGACACATAGGTAGGTAACAGGACGAAGCGCCAACTTCCAACTGATTTTATTGCATGCCTGAAACGTACTTATAAAGCTTGTCGTCACATGCGCAGGAGGGTCACCTAAAGATCAAGAACGACTTGATGAGGCGCGCTCCAGGAATTTCTTCTCACAGTTAAACAATACAACTGATGTGTCGCTTACGCACATGTCGCCTTTCTTTCTGATAAAAAACGCTTCTATCAATTCCCTAGCCGTAGTGTCTTTGCTTTTGCCCAGAATGCGCACATCAGTGAAGCATGGCTCACAATTGCGGGACGGGCACTTACTGATGTGTTTAGTTAGTTGTGTGCCTTCCTTTTTCTGTTCTACGTTTCTCTCATGTTCCCTCGTTCGCTCATTCAGGCACCTGCCTGTCTGACCTATGTAGGAGTGCCCGCAAGACAGGGGGATTTCGTAGACAACCCCTTCAGCACATTTTCACGAACGGGCTCCTGTGCTTTGTTCCGCAGCCTCGTTCATTGGTGTTGTCTTTATCAGTACGGGAGCAAGGGCCACCCAACTTTCTTGGTGCCGAGAAGGCGAGCCGTACAGCATGGCGGCTGGCAACTTTCTTCAAATTATGGGCCACACGATGCACGTATGGCACCATCACAGGTCTTACCTCTTCTCGAGGGACCTCTGGCCCAGCTCTACCAGTACTATTCTTTGTCTTGTTAAGGAGACTTTCAACCACCGCAGTCACGAGCGAACGGGGGAACCCGGCTGCAAAAAGCCTAGCCAATTGGTGATTAAAACTGTCCCGCATTCTGTGAGGGCATGACTTTTTGAGTGCCGATTCAAGGCAAAGCGAAGCAATACCACGTTTCACAAATTTAGAATGGCAGGAGTCAAAAGGTAGCAGCTGCTTTTTTGCAGGCGGAAAATATGACAAACAGACACGATCATGACAGAAGTCAATTTTCAAGTCTAAAAACTGTAATAAATCACCATCAGGTAGTTCGTGTGTGAACTCCAGTCCTTTTCCATGCTCTCTAAAAACAGATAAAACACTGTGCACTGTTTCGTTAAGGTTGTAAAGACCTTCTTTAGTTAAAACAATCATAAAATTATCAAGGCGGGCGGATTTGTAGTCCTCTCGGATGATAACTTCTCATCGAGAGCAACTCAGGCGGTTCGAAAGAATTCTGTTCCAATTTCTCAAAAATCTACAAAAGTGAAATCGGCCGCGATGGCCTTATGTGATCGTCTGGGATTGAGCACACTTACTAACCAGATTAGATATAGCAAAAAGAGCGCGCTCAAAGTTTTCTTTTCTGTCAAAACTCACAAGGAAAGCATGCCATTTAGAACCATTGTAACTGAAAAAGGCACGTGGCAGAAAAATCTTAGCATGTATTTGGCTAAGCACCTGTCTAAGGTGCATGTAAATGATTCTTTTTTGACGAAACGGTCAAATGAAATTTGTGACTTTTTTGAAACCAACCCCGATGTTGGGAGTGCTTTTTCAGTGGATGTAGTAGATTTGTTCTATTCAGTTCCTCATGGCCCCTTGTTTTCCGCTGTTAGGGAGTGCATTGAAGAAAATGACCCGATTTCTTTTCAGAACTCAGCCGGTATTTCCATAGATGACTTTTTAACCTTATTACAGTTTTACCTGGAATCTACTTTTGTCACTTTTGACCAGCAGTTTTTTCTGCAGAAGTCAGGAATATGCATTGGGTCCTGTGTGGCACCAGTGCTATGTCACATCTTTTTATCCCATATTGACCAAGCTCTGCAGCAAGTTTTACCCACTGACAAGGTTCTTAAAGTTTTTAGGTATGTTGATGATTTTATGATTGTTTTAACTAAAGAAGGTCTTGACAACCTTAACGAAACAGTGCACAGTGTTATATCTGTTTTTAGAGAGCATGGAAAAGGACTGGAGTTCACACACGAACTACCTGGTGGTGATTTATTACAGTTTTTAAACTTGAAAATTGAGTTCTGTGATGATCGGGTCTGTTTGTCATATTTTCCGCCTGCAAAAAAGCAGCTGCTACCTTTTGACTCCTGCCATTCTAAACTTGTGAAACATGGTATTGCTTCGCTTTGCCTTGAATCGGCACTCAAAAAGTCATGCCCTCACAGAATGCGGGACAGTTTTAATCACCAATTGGCTAGGCTTTTTGCAGCCGGGTTCCCCCGTTCGCTCGTGACTGCGGTGGTTGAAAGTCTCCTTAACAAGACAAAGAATAATACTGGTAGAGCTAGGCCAGAGGTCCCTCGAGAAGAGGTAAGACCTGTGGTGGTGCCATACGTGCATCGCGTGCCCCATAATTTGAAGAAAGTTGCCAGCCCCCCATGCTGTACGGCTCGCCTTCTCGGCACCAAGAAAGTTGGGTGGCCCTTGCTCCCGTACTGATGAAGACAACACCAATGAACGAGGCTGCGGAACAAAGCACAGGAGCCCGTTCGTGAAATGTGCTGAAGGGGTTGTCTACGAAATCCCCCTGTCTTGCGGGCACTCCTACATAGGTCAGACAGGCAGGTGCCTGAATGAGCGAACGAGGGAACATGAGAGAAACGTAGAACAGAAAAAGGAAGGCACACAACTAACTAAACACATTAGTAGGTGCCGCCGCGGTGGCTCAGCGGTTATGGTGCTCGGCTGCTGACCCAAAAGACGCGGGTTCGATCCCGGCCGCGGCGGCTAGAATTTCTTTGGAGGAGAAATTCTAGAGGCTCGTGTACTGTGCGATGTCAGTGCACGTTAAAGAACCCCAGGTGGTCGAAATTTCCGGAGCCCTCCACTACGGCGTCCCTCATAGCCTTAGTCGCTTTGGGACGTTAAACCCCATAAACCTAAGCACATTAGTAAGTGCCCGTCCCTCAATTGTGAGCCATGCTTCACTGATGTGCGCATTCTGGGCAAAAGCAAAGACACTACGGCTAGGAAATTGATAGAAGCGTTTTTTATCAGAAAGAAAGGCGACATGTGCGTAAGCGACACATCAGTTGTATTGTTTAACTGTGAGAAGAAATTCCTGGAGCGCGCCTCATCAAGTCGTTCTTGATCTTTAGGTGACCCTCCTGCGCATGTGACGACAAGCTTTATAAGTACGTTTCAGGCATGCAATAAAATCAGTTGGAAGTTGGCGCTTCGTCCTGTTACCTGTCTATGTGTCTGTCTGTTTTTTGCGCCTAAAACCTATTCAAATATGAAAGGAAAGGCGCAGGAAATGTCTGAATAGTGGTGGACACGTGAACGTATTTGGGGGGAGGGATGAACGAAGCGGTCAAACGAGGAAGAGGAAAAGAGACTCAGTAGACGCCAGATTAATTGCTACTCCCTCGGGTTCTTTAATGTGCACTGACATGGTACAGCACGCAGGCGCCTCTTCGTTTAGCCTGCTTCTAAATATGGCCGCCGCAGCCGGGATTCCGTCTCCTAACGTAATCCTCCACAGCCAAACACATAGGCTGTGTGTCCCCGCGACTGGTCAGCCGAACTGCACATTTCATCTCACTTCGCACGAATGACATATTCTGTTTTCACACTGGGAGTCACAGCTTCTGAATGCCCGGCACGTGTTTAATGCGATAGCATTAGAAGCCTAAATTCGCTCATTGGCTGGTTGGAAGGCACGTCACCAGGCTAGAGAATGCCTGTTGGCTGGAGGGAAGCGACGTCACCAGACCAAAGAACGGCCATTGGCTGGAGGTAGGTGACGTCACCAGAGCGGAAGCTACGTCATTTCTAATGCTATCGCACTGCCAATGGGGAATAGAGTTAGGTGACCCTATGAATTTTTGCTAACAAAAGCAAGCATGATAATTAATTCTTTTTTTTTTTGTTCTCCTGTAGAAATAAACAATCCCACAGGATCGAGCAGCAACAGGCCCCTAGGAAACGACCAGCTGAACCCTCCCCCAAGCCCCAGGGGAGGCCTCCCTCCTGAATTCAACTTTGCGAACACGGCCCTCAAGAAATATGCGATGTCTTACCCCGTTGAATGGGCGGCGACGCATCCTGAACAGCATCCTCTCGTGCGTAGAGGAGGAATGCTGCTGGTAAACAGCCTGCGCAGCCCCTGGGGTGTTGTAGGTGGTGGAATAATTGGCCTACTATACCCAAATCCTGCGTACTAGTGTTCCATGGTCTGGTAACAATGGTTAATCTGTACTACATCTGTAAGAAATAAAAAAAAATTACGTTTGTCATTTAATGCTGGGACTTGAAGTGCCGAGTTTTATTTTCAAAATGCTAGACTGACATTTCGAATGTTGCCATTTATTTTCTGCGCTGTTTTGCAGTTATTCCTACGCTGGATCTAGTGTTCGTCGATGGGCGAATTCAAAGTGATGTTGGAGAGGAGGAATAACCGCGAACTTGGACGAGACTTAAAGGGGTGGACACACCAAATTTTGAAGCTGTAAAAAGCCTGCTATGGGATTCCTATGTATGCAAGGGCACTCACAGCCAGGTGTTGGACGCAACAAACGTTTAAAAAATATTTTAATTCGGTTCCAAAGATTACCTAAATGCTCACTCTCACGATATAGACCCATCGCTAGCGCCATCAACGCTGACGTCACAAGGGGGTAAACAAATTAAAGTTTTAGTGACGTCATACCAAAATACAGTGACGTATGATGAGCGGGGCACAGCCGCGTGAGCGCAGTCGACGCACCAGCGAGCCGCATTTGCTGCTAACCGCCACTCGATCGGTTTGCGGCGCGCCGTTGCGAACAGCGTCGCAGCATCCGATTGCAGCTCGTCGCCTGCGTCCGGCCTGCTAGATGTCAACGGCGAGCCACTCGCGACAAACGCAACGACGGGAAGCGGCAGCCAATGCGAGTCCGGAGAGCGGCAGCGTCATGATGAAATAGGGCGCACTCCTTGGAGCCGGGCGGCCTGCGCCAGTCTTCGTGCCGACCACCGGCATCCGAAGAACGCGACAGTATTGTTTGTTCACGTTCATAGCAAACCCTGGGATATATGAATATCAAAAATGCATCGTTTCTGACGATCGTTGGCAAATACCGAGTTCCTGATAGAAGTGATGACTGCGATGCAAGCAAATTTCATCCCATAGCCGGTTTTGTGCTGCTGCTACCTGGTGCGGTTCGCCTGCCGTCTGCTAGCTCTGTTGCTGAAGACGTCGTGGAAATCGAACATATCTTTTATTGTGGGACGAGTTCACAGTAAAGGGGTGCCGAGCGGAGCACGTTTCTGAGTGTTGGCCAGTCCCGAAGCGCCCTCAGCTGCGGAGTCGGATGTGAAACCAGCTTAGGCCTAGCGACGACTAGGGCAGTCTGGGACCAGCGCGCAGCTAGGTCGTCGCCCGGCGTTGCCGCAGGCAGTGTCGTTGCCGAAAGATCCACTTTTAGTACAGTCATGCTGTCGTATCTCGAATCTAGGAAGCATCCTTACTGGTAGCATGGCTGTTTTGTGCGGACGTGAAGTACGCCGTGCCTGCCAGCCGGTCGGCCAGCCTGGATACCGTCTGCCGACGTCAAGCGAGCTGAGGAGTGTTCTTGACGTAAATAATAAACCATGGTACAAGAAATGTGAAAAAAGTGTCATTTTTGAGGATCGCTGACCAATACTGAGCTGCTGGTAGAGGTAACAACGGTGATATGAGCAATTTTCTTGCCAGAACCGCCTCGCAGCTGCCGCTGGCCCGACGTTGGGGTCCGGCTCGCCTGGCGCCCGCAGCTCCGCTGCCGAAGGCGTCGAGGAGATTGACCATACTATTGTTTTATTGTGAGATGATGCTGTTGACACTAAAGCTATTTGTGAAAAGTATTCCTTTTATTATAGCGCAGGCGACTTCCGAAGCGCCGGCCGCTTGCGAAACGACCACGGCAGCCAGGCAGCAGCAGAGCTCGTCGCCCGGAGCGCCCGCGAGCGGTGCCGTTGCCGAAAGCTCCCAACATAAGCAGGCATGCTTTGTCGCTGCTCGAGTATAGCTGGCAGTTCTGATAACAAGACGATTTTGTCTTTTCTTGTGATATTTGTACACCATCCCAAGCAGCGCTCAGGTACTGCTGCACGGCGGCGAAGTGTGACACCGGTTGTGGGCGCAGCTTGGGTAGAGCGGCGCAACGATGCTTACTGGCATTTTGCAAAGTGCTTCGCATCCTCACGCGAACTCGCGAAGGCGATATTAGCGTGCGATAAAAAAAAAGTCGATGTCCACACTCATTGGATTCAGATCCGTCAGAATCCGAGCTGCTGGTACTAGACATGCTGTTGTTTTTTTTATGCGCTGGTCAGCACGTGTGTGAGAAAGCAGACGATGCAGCAGTAGGTGCGTCACAACTTTTGTGGACCCACGTGACCAAGCGAAGTAGTTGATCTTGCCCCTCTGTGACGTCACTGTACAACTCGGCGTTCCGAAACCGAAACCGAAAATCGTTCACCTAAAAATGCGATAATAAATTATTCACTGCGAATATATGAATCTCTGAGTGTGTATCATGCTTCCTGGAGCCATAAGAAACGTTTGAAACTAAGAACGCGCGAACCACAAATTTGGTGTCTCCGCCCCTTTAAGAACGAGAAGAAGACAGGACGAGCGGTCTTCTTCTCTTTCTTAAGCCTCCTCCAAGTTCGCGGTTATTCCTCCTCTCCAGCATGTCAGACCAACTGGCCCAAAGCTTCCCCTTGTTCAAAGTGGTGTAGTCACAATCGAACATGGCCTATCAGATCACGAACTTTTCTTCGCTCGATTAAAAACTGCTGCACCATCGCGCTTCAAAGAAACTCTTGCATCTGTCCCGAGCTTTGACAGAGCCGATTACGCAGGTATCATTGAATATATGTAATTTTCACAAGAAGGATTTAGCGGTGAGGCTGACGTCAATGCGATGTGGATGCGTTTCAAGACCATCATTGTTCTTTGCATAGACATATTTGTGCCATTAAGAAAGAAAAAAAAACGAATCAACATAATCCATGGATGAATCGAGATTATTCGCCTGAAAGAGAGTAGTCACCAAATAAAGAAACAAACAGAAGATCCTGTCGTTATAACCACTTTGTCAAGTCTCTTGCATAGTTAGCTAAGAGAAGCAAAAGCGAAACACTGCAGCCAAGTATTACCAAGTTTCATTTAGAGATCTCCCCGATCACTTCTAGCGTTATCTGTCGCGGCCTGATCCTGCTCCCCAGACAATCGTTGTTAGCAATGAAATCATAATTGATAGTGCGCGTGTAGCTTCCAGCTACAACCGGTTTTTTCACTCTGTAGTTTCTGTGCCACCAAAACAGAAACCCGAGCTGCCGCCGTCATCGATGCCATGTTCAGGGATGCTTGTCATAAAAATAACGTACTAAGGAATGGTGCCCCTCCTGATGAGTGTTGACGAAAAGAAATCGGTTGGTCCAGACGGAATACGAAATTCATTTTTAAGGGGGTACGCGGAATAGATTCCGCACTATCTGCTGGATATTCTTAACACCTCGCTTCAACAGAAACAGGTCTCGGACAACTTGCGTTTAGCTAAGGTAATGCCAATATACAAATCAGGAGATAGACAAAACGTCGAAAATTGTCGGCCATTCTCAATGACATGCGTAAGTTGTAAGCTTTTGGAACACGTGATTTCCAAATCAATACGCGCTTATATGGAAAAAACAAATGCTTTTTTTTCCTAACCAGCACGGATTCAGGCAACAACTTTCTACTGTAACACAACTGCTACGAAAAACCGATGACTTTGAGAGGGCATTGGATAATAGGGGGTAGGTTGACGCACTTGGTCTCAACCTGTTTAAGGTCTTGGACAGAGTGTGCCATTCTGACCTTATTGACAAACTAAATATGATAGAAATCAATTGTAATGTGATACAGGGGATAAGCGCTCGCTTGTCAAATCGGTCTCATTATGTAGAGATTAATGGTTGTAGGTCACATTGCTTCAACGTAACATCCAGCGTCCCCCAGGAATCTGACATGGGACCAGTTTTATTTTTAATCTATATCAACGAACTCGCTTCTAATATTGATAAAAATGTTACCGTACGACTTTTCACTAATCATTGTTTACTTTATCGAGAAATAAGAGCCAAAGACGATGAAAAATTGTTAAGTGAGGCTTTGATTAGCGTTGAACAGTGCTGCGACAAGTGGAAAATGAAAATAAATGAGGAAAAAACAGTCGTCTAAAGAAAAACCAACGAGATTAAACATACACTTCATTATAGCTACATGCTGTGCTTCACCGAACTAAAAACAGTTGATGCAGCCAAATACTTGGGAGTAACAATAGCTATCGGAGCACCCACATTAACCAGTTGTTTCACTGCAGAAAAAAAAAACTGTGGTTCTTGCGTTCGGAAATTAAATCTCGCCTCTCAACCTGCGAAACATATAGCGTATCTAACATGCGTGCGGCATACATTAGAGTATGTCAGAGATATCTGGGACCCCTTCCAAATCGGCCTAATTCAAAGACTTGAGGCAGTGCAACGCAGAGCAGCCAGATTTACCTTGTCAAAATATTCACGCAAAGATTCGGTCACACAAGTGCTCAGTTCTCTGGAGTTGTCTTTCTTAGCAGACCATCGGAAATCAGCTCGGTCGAAGCTACTTTTTATCATCAAGCAAAGTTTTTAATATTGACACAACACATTACCTAACTTTACCACAATCAAGGAATTTGCTAAGAAGTCATGATTATCAATACCAGGCTCCACAATAACGTATTAATGCTTACGCCTACTCATTTTTCCCAGCTGCTGTTCCGCAATCACACACGTTGTCATCATTCTAAAATGCTATGCATTTTCTATACGTTGCAATTTTGTACTCATGTTTGTATTGTTCTTTGTTGTTTTGTTCTTTTCTGACCTGACTTTTTGTTATGAAAAATTTGTTTTCTGCCTCCACCCTGTAACACCCTTCAGCGGCCAACAGTATTGAAAAATAAATAAATTAATTAAATTAAATTAAATTAAAACCAAATTCAAGAACGCGGCAACTAACATATTATGTTAGCTATGGCGCTACTTCTGCTTTTCTTCATTCAATTTCATTTTATTTTCTGCAAAACATTATCACTCATTTATTCTGCGTCAGTTAAGCGTCATTGCTCTTTCATGTGGCACAGTCAGCTGTTGATGCACCGCAGTAAAAGAACACACTGGTCCAGATCCACCTAACACATATGCAGGACATGCAGAGAAAACAATAATTTTCTTTGCATGAAGCAACAGAGCATACGCAGGTAATCCTTTAAGCACGGCTGTGACGAATCTTGAGAATCATCTACCAGCTGACTCTGTTGTATTAATTTTTGGCAGATATTTCAATCAATCAACGAATCAATCAATCAAACAGGTTTTATTTCACCTCAAAGTTGTGAGGAGAGGGGACAAAAAGCCTACATAGGCTTGACGGTGGTCCCCACCCTCTGCAGCGGAACATTGTGTACGAAAACCCACAATCACACAACTCACCAGCACATAGTATGCCTGTGACATATTTATATACAGAGCACATTGCATCGAAATAAACATTTTCAGGGCATCAACAAGGACATAACCATCCAACATTCATGTCAAGAGGGAAGGCACAGCAACAGGTTGAGTTACCACAGTGAAGAAAGGACCACCATGTTGTTCCTCTTCTTTGCTTGTCCTTCCGACAATTCCTTATTGGCACTGATGTTCTTAAAAGTGCATACATAAATATAAAATCAGCGTGATGCCCACGTTGCTTTGTAATAATAGGTTACTAGTCGGCAGTCTGAAAAGTCTTGTATACTTCGTGGAACCTTCATGTATTTCACTAGGCCTAGCTGCCTTCTACACACTGAGAAGTTGTTGCCCGTGGCCATTCGTTAAATGCTAATCTGGCACTTACATTTTTTTTTTTGTTTCAACGGACTATAACATGCTCTTGCTGTATGCACTGATTCAGGAGTCGCAAAGTCGGCCCTGGTATTGTATCGAGAGCATCTTCACTTCATAAGTAGTTGGTGTACTGGATGGTTTTAAGCAAAAAAGCATATACAAACATCCAACAATTAAAAAATGGAATCGGTTAAAACTCAACTCGAAAGCAGTGGCTTCTGGCATGTTGAGAGTTGTGGACGACTGTTTTTGCCGAGCAACTTTCTCCCTCATTTCGTTTTTAAAGTACGAAAACGCTGAGGAGGCACTCAGGACTTAACAGCCGATGTTTTAAAACCAACTTCAACGTGAATATAATTAGGAGATTACAGTGGTCATGACCGAACACCTAAGTAAAGGCAGCCGACTCCATTCTCAGAAAGATTTTTGCCATTAGTAGCGAATTTCATTGGTTGGTGCCTGCAACCATTTTTTTTTTATCTACGGCGAAGAAAGCTCGGGTTCACCCTAGCTCATGGGCAAAAGGGTTAGCCGTCTCGGGGCGGAGGAAGCTGGATTACGGACCTCACGTTGGGCTGAGAGGAACTACTGCGTTAGCTCAACACTTGTTAACAAACGAATCTCTCCACAGTATCCCCCCCCCCTCCTATTTAAATATTCTCTATCAGGCACTCGCCCCAGTTTTGAAGCAATAGCGCTCAATTTTTCCTTTCTCGAGATCCCTGACGACGTCAGAGAGGCCACTCATGCTGAAAGCACTCGTCTGAACTCTGGAATATTGATAAAAACTTCTGAGAATGGCTTTTCTATATGATACACGTGCATCGTCACTCAAGGTAATCACCTCAGTTGAAGAAGAGCCTCGTATTCAAGATGTGTCCTCTCCAAGATGCGTAACATCGCACCCTGCTGAAGAAGCGGAATTAGGCACTAGTGGAAAGTTGCTGAAGTGTGGACAGCGTTATGAACATGGTAAATGAGGACTCAAGAATGTAGCTCGCAACATTTTAACATCATTATTCAAGGTGCTCAGAGGAGTTGCGGAAGAACATTTAGCGGATCACGCACTTCCCAGTTGCAGTTCACAGGTGACCGCCATATTGATGTCCAAATTGTTGATCTTGCAGACAACGAAGTACCAAAGGAATTCGTCCACTACGAATACATATACAGGCTTGCAGTGCGGACTGGATGCCGTCTGAACAAGCTTCAACCGGAGGTGCAAACTTGCCGCTGTATTGTGTCACTGCTGTCATCTTCACTTGGTTCTTTTAGAAACTGCATACTTGCGTACTTGTAAGTTCCATTCCGGCATTTTCGAAGTCGGGTGCGATCAACAAAGAGATGCAAACGCAATCATGTCAACGAGGTCAACAAGCCTACAATTATCCCCAACTGTGCTGAGCGAGTTTGCAAATGAGGTAAAAAAAAATTGCGCTCTTGCTTCTTCATCCCCTTTCTTAAAGTTTAATGAATGTTTTTCTCCGACAGTCGCTTTGGCAAATTGGTGTGACATTACTTTTCGCAGCGCAAGGAACAAAGGACAAATCAAGTTCACAGACTCAGCGCCGTGTCTGTGAACTTGTCTCGTCCTTTGTCCCTTGCGCTGCGGAAAAATAAAGAAATTGCTGGGGGTTTAGCATTGCTAAGCACGGAATATTGAACGATAGCAAGTTTTTGCAGGTGGACGCCAACGCCAGGTACATAAGGGCGAGATTGAGGTGTCCACTGACCCAGGAATTCTAGTTGTGCACCTTTCATTTCGTCATAACCAACGGAGTCTAGAACGTTGTCAACGCCAATGTCAGTGAGCCCCAATGAATGCCGGCGGCCCACTTCTTTTGTATGGTGAGCAAAAACATAACAGGAAATCAATACTAAAGATAGCAGAAATTGCGGCAAAAGCTCAAGAATACACAACGCAACTCGTGAAAAAAAATTGCAAACAACTCAGCGACTCGCTTATGGGTACTCTAGGCACGGCCAGAACCTGGAATCTCTTAAGAGCACTCATCGATCCGACAAAAATCAAATCGGAAAGCAATAAAGCCATCAAAAGGTTTATACACTCATTCGAGGGATAGGACGCCGCCCTCCTATAGAAGGCACGCACAAAATGTTTCAGTGATCACAGCCCCCCGCTATAGACCTTATGCGAAATGCACTGCCATCTAGCGGTCGCCGCGCGCGATCCGCCATGTTGGAGGATAGCCGCCTGATTCACAGCACGTACTGGTACACGCTCGTCGCACGCGCTTTAGTTTCACCGTCCTCAGTATGCCCACATATTGCTTAGTGCCTTGCTGTACGCAGAAGGGTCACAAAGACGCCCAGGGAAAAAAAAGGCAAGAGGGCTTGATTTGAGCGCATTTCTATTTTTGAACTGCGATCCCCGACATCGGCGACACAACTGTTGCAGTACCGTCGCTACATGTCGAGACGTCGCGAAACACATTTCGTTAGCGCCATGTAGCAAATGAAATTAGAAATAAGCTTTGTAGGCACGAAGAAAATATCACACAAAAGTAGTTTTTCTCCTGCGATTGCCCTGAAGTGCTGCGATTATCGGCCTCGCAATAGAGTAATCGTGATCAGCTGTTCAGTGGTACCGGTCGCGCTTTGTGAGAACCGTCGCTCCTAGCGTTATCCGCCGCAGCGATTTCACATGCTAGTTTTTAGTGCGAATATTTGTTTCGACGGAAACACCAGCAAGGGTCAAGTGCCCGTGGCACGGAACGTCAGTCAGTCAATTGTTTCAGTTAGACCAGGGAAAGGTGCCTATTTTGTGGAGCGACGGCTTGATTGCATGTAGCGATTTCACTTAACCGACCGGTTTCCACGAAACCTTGTTTTGTGTAAAAAAGAAAGGACCGTAAGGGAAGCCGCTCAAGCGGTACCATAGTTCCAACTAGTAGCGGGAATGCATAACGCATGTAGAATCCTCCAAAAATCTCAGTGCACAACGGCTTGCTCGTCGTGGTAAAGCCATAGACACTGCTGCATTCACGGGCTACGTGTTTTTAACGGCGATAGTCCAAGAATGGTAAACAGTTGTATAGTGGGGTCGTGCGAGGACCTAGGGGTCTATATGCCCGGTAATAAAAATAACGTGTGTTCTTTCTCTGGCTAGGGCACTAGGGCAAACTAGGGGCTCTGGGCGCTAGAGCACTAGGGCAAACAAACATATGCTGTATGAACTTTTCAAGGAAAATGAAAAGCGTCGCATGTTGACAGGCCACTTTTTTCGACACTGCCAACATGAGCGTGAAGTTTACTATCGTTCGCTTTTGGTGTCGACGCAACACACAGAAAACGCTACCACAACAGCAGCAATTCAAGCGGCATGCCCGTTCGCAAAAAGTATCCAATCAAATAAAAACTGACTCAAACTAGACTGAAATGCGCACATTTTTAGCCGTAAACGAAAATTACACTTGCTTCGTACATTTCTTGGTGTTCAGCGCCGGCAAACTGACATAGGACTCCGTGAAAAACTTCTATCTACGTACCCGGTGGCGTTCGGAAAGTGTTTTGGACGCGTAGTAAGTGTCTGCGAAGTCGCTTGGAAACTTGGGCAGCAGAAACAGGTCGACTGACCATTAAGTCATGTTTACAGGCTCAAGTGACAGGAAATAAGATTTTCGAGCCAGCACAGCAGTAAGGAAGCTAACGCAGGGCACGCCTAAATCCAGAGAGCAGAGGCGGAACGAGCTTCAGTCATCCTCCAACATGGCGGATTTCCGCTGGTTCTTCTTTTCTCCGATAGATGGCAGCAATTTTGCATAAGGTCTATACCAAGGAACGTATCGGGGAGCCGAACTCGACCGCCCCATAACTGTAGAAGAAGTTTACGCTGCCATAAGGAACACGACCAGAAATACGACAGCAGGAGCGGACAGATTCGACAACGCCCTGATCTGACACCTGAGCGACGACCTCACACAAGAGCTCGTGAGCTTTCTTAACAAACATTGGGAAGCGGAGACGGCTCCCGAAGATTGGAAATACGCCGAAGTAATAATGATACCTAAACCTGTTAAAATCTTGAAATTGAAAGCCTCAGGCCCATGTCGCTCACGTCGTGCCTTGGAAAGCATTACGAGCGGGTGGTTACGCTAAGACTGCAAAATTACATGGAAGATAACGACTCTGTACCCCATACCATGTTCGGCTTCAGAACAAAACTCTCGACGCAGGACGTTCTCCTCCAAATACAAGAAGGTGTGCAGTGAAACGCGCCCCGGGCATGTGAAAATGTTGTAATGGCCCTGTGCATCAAGGCGGCATTCGATAACGTCAGCCACGAAGCGATACTTTCGGGCCTAGACGACCTGGACTGTGGATGCAGAGTCCACGGCTACGTCAAAGCCTTCCTGTCCGATAGTACTGGCACCATCGGTATAAGAGACCTTCGATCGGACAAAATTCGCGCGCCAAACAAGGAAACACCCCAAGGGTCAGTTATCTCACCCATACTATTCAACATGATAGGCCTAGCTCGAAAATTAGAGAATACCGAAGGCCTCAGGCACGCCATGTACGCCAACGACAAACAGTCTGGACAAGCACGGGCTCCCTCGGAGACACAGAAGAAAGGCCTACAGGAAGCGGCCTCCTGTGTAGAGCAATACCTCATAGAAAGAGGACTCGCATGCTGGACCGAGAAATCGGAACCGCTGCGAGACTGCCGAGGCAATCAAAGCCGGGCCGTCCCAACGAACGAGGACCTAAAACTCAACGTCCACCTGGAAGGATCGCCCATACCCGAAAAGAAAACAATAAGAACCCTAGGCGTGTGGGTTCAATCCAACCAGCGCAGTACTCACACTTTCACCCTGCTCAAAGCAACAATGCTACAAGTCGCACGCATTATCACCCGCGTGACCAATAGGCGACATGGCAAGCATGAAGAGGACCCACTAAAACTAGTTAGAAACCTGGTAGTTAGCCGAATCACGTACAGCCTACCCTACCAGTCCCTCAACAAGAGCGAAGTACCACAAGCGGATGCCCTGCTACGCAAAGCGTATAAGACAGCGCTCCGACTACCGCGCAACACGTCTACTGAAAAACTCATGGCCCTGGGATTGCAAAACACCTTTGAGGAGCTACGAGTGGCGCAGCTTGAGTCACAAAAACTCAGGTTGTTGTAGACAACGACTGGAAGAGCTCTTACAGAGACTCGGATACCGCGAGCAGATGCGAGAAATGAAGAGGACGGAAACAATCCCCTACCAGGTTCGCAAGTCCCTCAATGTAGCGCCAATACCAAGGAACATGGACCCCAACCTCCGATGAGGCAGAAGAAGCGAGGGCTGAATTCATCGAGAAAGCATACGCTCCTCAAGACACGACCGTGTATGCAGACGTGCGCTGGAGAAGAGGAGGCACCAAAATCGCAGTGGCCGCAGTGGTCAATTCTCCTCTACGCGAAATGACCAGCGCGTCTATGCGAGACTGCACGGTGCAGAGGCTGAGGAAGTAGCCCAGGCTCTAGCGCTGGCGGAGGGCTACAGAACTGGGCGGTCGCTAACAATGCTCACGGACTTTCAAACAGCTTGCCGAAATTACAAGAATGGCAGTATAGGTCATCACGCGCACCGTATACTTCTCGCAGCGAGCTACAGAATTAAAAATGACAAAGAAGAAAACGATAAGACCACACATAAAATTGTGTGGGTACCGAGACAAACGGGGGTGGCCGGTGGCGGGAACCAAGAGGCCGACAGGATAGCTCGAGGATACATCACTTTCGGAGCATCCAACGAGACCGCGGAACTCACGCCAGCACCCAAGGAATAGTCGGCCAAACTAGAAAACTATAGAGTCAGAGGAATGCGATATCATCCGCCACACAAATCAGGCACGCCAACAGCGAAGAAGCTGTCACTTGCAGACAATTACAGAGCGGCTCTTAACCAAACCTACATATACAAACATATATAAACAAAACCCACCCTACGATATACGCGGACAAATGTATCTGGTGCGATGAAAAACCCATTCTGTATCACATCACATGGGCGTGCCAATATATATACGTGGTCCCCAAAACTGGCTGTGGTTTAGCTCTGGTCAAACCTGGAGTGACGCGGTAGCTACAGCTGGCTCCGGTCAAAGGTTTGGTCGGCGTCTTCCTTTTTTTTGGTACTAATAATGACCCTGCTACCCGACCAGACGAGATTTGGTCAAACCTTAGACTTCATTCAGTTATGATGGTCGAAATGGCCAACCTTTAATGACTCAAGTACGCCAATACGTTACCTCCATGGTCGTCCGGCTATCATCCTTGAAGGATCATTTGAAATTCAGCCTCGCCTGCAAAGCAAACAACCTGATTCCGACCTCGCTCCGCTTGCTTCCACCCGTCGACTCGGCATTTGGTTACCAAGTCGTATCAAGAGCGGAACGCCAGCTACTGCAGGCCATGATTCTAGACTGCAGAGACACCACCAGGATTCTTCAGACTCAACTTTTCTTTGCTCGTCTCCGCCTTGAGTACATATGCCCTAATGAGTTCGCGAGCATCGAACTGCATGAGAACTACAAGGCCAGCCTTCAGTCCCGCCGTTGACAAGCGGCGCACAGGAACAAGTTGATGAGATTGATGCCCTGCCGCAAGGATCCCAGAGCTGTTAGTTCCGCTGTCTGCACAAGTTCCACGGTCCACAATCTTTCTTGCTACAGACCCACCCCGCCCGAGCTAGCCGTGCTTGAACTTGGGTGAAAGTTCAACGCCGGACCTGCACCGGACACGAAGAAGATGATTTCTGCTGCTGAACGCGCAATTAGCCGAGGTGGCCATAGTCGCCGTGATGAGGCTGACACGAGCAGTGACGTTTCTTCCTACCCTTCCACGCCTACAGCCCGCACATGTTGGATGAGGAGCGCCATGCAGTCATCCTCATCATCAGCCTGACTACGCCTACTGCAGGGCAAAGGCCTCTCCCATGTCTCTCCAGTTAACCCTGTCCTTTGCCAGTTGCGGCCACCGTATCCCCGCAAACTTCTTAATCTCATCCGCCCACGTAACTTTCTGCCGACCCCTGCTACGCTTGCCTTCTCTTGGAATCCACTCCGTTACCTTCAGGGACCATCGGTTATCTTGCCTTCGCATTACATGCCCTGCCCAAGCCCATTTATTCCTCTTGATTTCGACTAAGATGTGATTAATACGCGTTTGTTCCCTCAACCACTCTGCCCGCTTCTGGTGTCTTAACTCTTCACGTTACGCCGATAACTTTTCTTTCCATAGCTTGCTGCGTTCTCCTCAGCTTAAGCTGAGGCCTTTTCGTTAGCCCCCACGTTTCTGCCCCGTAGGTGAGTACCGGTAAGATGCAGCTGTTGTACACTTATCTCTTGAGAGATATTGTCAAACTGCCATTCATGATCTGAGAGAGGCTGCTATATGCACTTTACCGTATTCTTAATCTTCTAGTTATTTCCCTCTCATGATCCGGATCAGCAGCCACTACCTGCCCTAAGCACACGTATTCCCTTACCACTTCCCGCACCTCGGTACCAATTGTGAACCAGTGTTCTCTTGCAAGACTTTTTAACGTTACTTTGGTCTTCTGCTAGGAGTGCAATCGCACCAATTTACAAACGACTTCGCGTCAAACCCTCCAACTGATGCAAATAATTTCTTTAAAGCAGATTTGAGGAATAAGACTATCGCGGTTAAAAAGCAAACTGCATAGTATATACACAGTATACTTACATGAAAGGCGCGAATTTTCTGTGAAAAAAAAACATCCACACTCATGGCCTGGGAAAACACAGCCTTACATCCTTTGGACGTACACCTCGTCTCTCAAGCGGATATATAAATGTGGACACTGTCCGTACCTTCGACGGGCGTACGGATAAGGATATCCGAAGCCGAATTGCGTTTGTATGTCCGACGGACGTCCGATCTCGGCGCAGGACGTTAGGATCTAGCTCGGACGTACAACGGATATCTGTTGTTGCTTGGGAAGGTTCGTGCGTGTAAATCACGGCAGTGTGAGGTAGCGATGACTCTCATGCGGTGCAGAACTTAGGCAGATGCGGGTTCAGTCCCTTACAGCTTTGAAAGACTTGTGGAGACTTAGAAACACTGGGCCATTTCCTACTATCTTGCCGGAGGTTTGCACATCAGAAAAGGACGTATCTAGAAATTCCAGTTACTAGGTTGGGACTCACTTTGTCGGTCCCGCTTCTTCTCTCCTTCGTTGCTAGCGCCAGAGGTTTTGCATTTCATCAAGTTTGGGAATACCTCCACAATTATATGATTGCTACCTACCGGCAGGTTCCCTTGCTAATGGTATCCAAAATTTCCGCATTTAAAAAATCTCTCAGCAATTTTTCTTCCATTCAATAGACGATATGCGAAATTGCTTGGCGGTCTGGCAACACCGCGCCCACAACTTCCGGTTTCCATCTTGGCTCGGTCGAGCTCGTCGAGCTGGTGTATCGTTTGCTATGCGTGCTTTCTTCTTGCGAGTGGAATTTCAACATGCAAGCTTCAGTTCCTGCGTTGTTTTCACAGCTGATCTTTGAATGTAGGTGCTTTCAATACTTACTCCTACCGCGTCCTCAGCTTCGCTTGAAGTCTAGCGCTGATGATCCCAATAATCGGCACTCGAAAGCGGGTTGGAAAGTCGAACCGTGACCGTGTGCTGTTATCGTGTTAATGCTCGCATTAAAGCACCAGTTCAGGCATCATGCATTATCATGGCTATTTTATTCCCAGGTGGACGCGAATTCATCTGGTAGGGTAGCGAGCGGTTATTTTGCGGTGAGTGCGCACGTGTGTTGACAAACTTCTGTGACAGTGCGAGCTTTCGTTCGCGCCGACGCCAGGAGCTTCGTGCATTGCAGTATAATCACACAAGACCCTCGACCAGCTGCGTAATTCGATTCCTTTACTGTAATGTGCAATGCGCATCCGCGGTTTTCAACGTCACCGTTTCAGAGCCCGGCGTCGGTTGATTTTCGCCACAATTCGTTGAAACCGCGTCCTGCTTAAGACGCAGTCAGTCAGTCGACATTAACAAGAGGAAAGTAGGCATGCACATATAATTCAAAATATTGTAAGCAAAGACGCAGCTTTTTTTTTTCAGATAAGCACTGAGCCACCGCGGCGTCTTGATTAGAGAAAGATGCTACAGCTGTAGGTGCATGCATGCACGGACTCGATACGCTGGTCAAGCTGTGTGTGCAGGGGCGAAATTAGCATGTTCGGTTGCTTCCGAAACTTAATTAGCTTACTCCCAAACTTGGACAAATGGCTTTGTTGCGAAGCAAGTTGGAGCTTGTTACAACGATAATAAAATCTGATGGCCTGAAGCGTTTTCAGAACACTGTTGCACATACTTCCTAGCTTAGAAATGCGTCCCTCCTTCATAATAAAGTAGCTATATTATTCGCTTCTTTTTTTTTAAGATTTTCGTCGCCGCAGATATCGAAGGTATAGGAATCCTTAAGAAATAGAGCATTCGCACCTCAGTTTTTATACGTAGGGTGTATTGCTTCACAAAGACTCCTTAACGCGCATGACATATGCGTATGGTCCAAAGAGTTTGCTCGCCCTTCTAAAACTAATTGAACACGTAGCAAACTAAGCAGTAATCTGCATATGGTTCTTCGAGTGAACTTATTTCGCCACGGCACGAGCGATTGGCACGCTCAAAAAAATTACCTTCTCTATTACGTTGTTCAAGTATGCGTCTATATATATTCACGCCCGACCAGAGAGTTGATAAATGCACGAAATCGGCTTCTAATTTTGATCAGAGAATACAAAGGCTGTGGTCCCTATCTTAATTTAAACGCAAATCAGCTCGAAAGCTTTGTCAAAAATCAGCGCAGAAAGCGAAAGCTGCGCACTCCGCGTGCAGACACATGATACCTCGCATGGCGTTTTGTGTTACTAAAACGTTGGGACGGAGTGAAAAAATAGAAAAGCGAAAAGCTGGAACGCACCTAGTTCTGGCACGCATCGTAGTGTCTTTTCACAGTGGCGAGGGTAGCGCAACACTGCATCGGCATTTTACTTTTCAAACGAAGCGCAGCCGTTTTAACCCAAAGCTGGGCAGCGGTTTCGTTTTCTGTACCGAACCAACATGGAGGACTTAGTTCTCGGAGCGCCGAGAGATGGCGCTGCGCATTTCGCGGAGAGATTAAGTCCGCTGGTAAAAATGCAGCAGCTAAATTTTGGTCGTACGTAGCGTCTATGGACGGCAGAACACCAGACCCGCTGATCAGAGATGAAGAAACGGGAAAGACGGGCGATCTCCACCGCGTACTGACAGACCACATGAGGCAACTACGCAACTGACGGCATGCCATACGTCTTCGAAGGCGTGGAAACACCCTCACGACCTCCGGACGACAGGCTGTGGACGGTTTCGAGTGGAGCGGTCGACAGAGCCATTGGCAAAATCAGCGCGCGTACAGCCTGCGGTTTGGATGGCATCCCCGCTGGCCTCGTCAAGTGCCTCGGAGCCCAGTCAAGAAAACAAATGGCGAATATCTTCGGGGACATTCTGGAAGGTGCACCGATACCAGCAGACTGGCTTCGTGCCAGAGTGACACTGATTCCCAAGAGGGGTGGGGACAGCGGCCTTCTGCGGGACTACCGGCCTCTGACAGTGACAAGTGTAATGTACAGAGTGTTTACGCAGGTGTTAAAAGTGTGGATGAGTGGCTGCGCGGAGCAAAATGGGCATCTGACGGAGCTCCAAAATGGTTTTCGTCGAGACCGGCGGCTGGAAGATAATATTTTTGTCCTCACCCAGTGTATTGAGGTTGCAAGAAGGGAAGCTCGTGGGCTGACCTGCTGTTTTATGGACGTCGCGAAGGCGTATGACAGCGTACCACATGAGCCTCTAATGCAACGCCTAGAGTCATTGGAAATGCCCTCCGCCTGGATCGACGTCCTTCGTCGCCTCTATGCACGCTGCACAGTGGTGGCCACAGTGTGCGGCGTCAGCTCGGAGCTAGTGGTCGTACAGAAAGGGTTGAGGCAGGGCTGCCCGTTGTCCCCTCTTCTGTGTATGTTGTACGCTGCAGGGGTGGAGCGTAAGCTGTTGGAAGCGCAGTTGGGGTTCACGCTAAGCTACATCAGCGGTGGTGTATAGGACCGATGGATACTGCCAGGTCTAGTCTTTGCCGATGATGTAGTACTAATGGCAGAGACAAATGCGTACCTCCAGGCCCTCATCAACATATGCGCTGAGACCATGGCACCACTTGGCCTGATCTTCAACTCAAAGAAGTCGGCGGTGCTGTTTTTCAGCGCCGCTGGACGCCGAGCAGCCGGTCCACCTACCTAACGGGGACGTCCTCGAGATGGCAACGGAATACCGATACCTAGGCATTAGGTTCAGCACGCAGCCAGAATATGCTGCAAGACGTGAGGAACACTTGAAACAAGCTTCGCAGCGAGCGGGAAACAGGCGGTGCCTATGGGGCTGCAATCGATTTGTTATGGTCCGCGAGCTGTGGAAGGCAGTTCATGTGCCCGCATTGTCATTTGCGAACTCAGTTATCTGCGTGACATCGCCCACAAGGGAATGGCTCGAGCGTGGTCAACGAGCGGTGGGACGTCTGGCGCCGGGGTGCCATATGGGCGGGTGGCTAACGAGGCAGTGCAGGGAGACTTCGGTTGGTCTACCTTCGAGGCTCGCGAGGCAAGAAGCAAAATAGCCTACGACGGCCGGCTGCGCCTGATGCACAAAAATAGGTGGGCGCGCAGAGTCTGACTATGTAAGTCAAAATTGCCTGCGGACTACATGGGTGAAGCGGCTCCAACACCTTTGTCGCAAGTTCGGCTTCTTCAGAAATGAAGTACGAGCCGACAACGCGAGGAAATGGACCAAGGCAGTTAATACCCAAGTGCGTGCGAATGAGTGAGAGGCGTGGAGGGCTGCCATGGAGGGGAAGTCGACACTGGAAGTGTACCGGGCAGCCAAGCAGGACATCTACGTTGAGAGCTTCTACGGCAGTGTAGGCAGCCGCCTGTTTGAGGCACGCGCGGGTGCCATGCCAACGCCTGTGTACCGCAAGCGCTTCGACACTACAGTCGAATGCACCCAGTGCAGAGCCTGCGGAGAGCACGACGAAACGGAGCACATCGTCCTACTCTGCGAGAAGCTGCCAACGCCACCGCACGAGGGCGCTATGCTTCCGCAGGCGTTGGGTTTCCGTTCTTCGAACGAGGGCTGCACAACGGATGCGGCAAACCATGCGGCAGTTGCAGCGACGAAGCGCCGATTGACAGAGTGGTGGACGCTGGTGCGACATTAGACCAGTACTGTTTCGTCGGTAATTGCGTGTGTGTTTGCCGCTTCGCGTTTGATAGTGGTGTTTTTATGTTTGTGTGTATCCAGCCAGGGCACCTTTGGTAGGCGCCCGCCCGTTACAAAGGGAAGGCTAAATCATCATCATCATCATCATCGTCTATTCTCTAATCTTTTCTCCCGTTTATTTTTTACTTCATCTTTATTTATTTTTATAATTTCCTCTTTAATTGTTCTGAATTCTTACCCAAAGTTAAACCATTAGCTTTGGTAAAAACTGGTCAATTGGTTTTTGACGAAAGGGGATGGCGCAGTATCTGTCTCGCATGTCGCGGCGGACACCTGAACCTGAAATTTCCGGAGAATTTCACTACGGCGTACTTCATAGCCTGAATCGCTTTCTAATGTTAAACCCCCATAAACTAATCTGTCTCGTATCTCTGTGGACACCCGAACAGCGCCGTAAGGGAAGGAATAAAGGAGAGAGTCAGTGCAAAAAGAGAGAAACGGGTGCCGTAGTGGAGGTCTCCGGAATAATTTCGACCACCTGGGGATCTTTAAAGTGCACTGACATCGCACAGCACACGGGTGCCTTTGCGTTTCGCCTCCATTGAAACGCGGCCGCCGCGGTCGGGTTCAAACCCGGGTACTCCGGCTCGGTAAACGAGCGCCTTAACCACTGAGCCACCACGGCAGGTTATCTTTGGTGCCAATTTACTTTCTTTTGGCTCTCCTCACTTAACCCTGGCCTATCCCCCGTCGTGGGTATGTGCCATTTCACCATGGAGGGGAAAAAACTACATGCATGCCACTAAGGCAAGAACAACAACAGCTACTGTCAGCCGTCCAATGGGACTCCTTGCCATGCTTTTCTCTAATCCTCCCGATGACACGCCATAAAAATGAGCCTAATGCACACTGTCAGCGCTGGCTTTTGCACTACGCAACCAAAAACGAAACTAGAACCGAAACCGCGAAACTATTTCACAGCGCCCTTTGATGACCGTGAGAGCCTTGCGCGGCTTGTGTTGTCATCATCACATGCCCGCTGTCTTTCGCTGGCGGCTTTGTTTATCGCTACTTCCTCGGAGGGCGGCGTGGTTCGTACGGCGTGTGTGTACTTTGGAGACGAAATTATGCATCAGCTGTGAGGGAGAGCGGCGCTCGATGCACCGCTGGGGCGTCCCCCAGGCAACGTAGAAGCGCCGCGATCGTGAAAGCCGTGCGTGTTTTTCCGGCAGTGTGGTGCAGTGCACGGTAAACGGCGCAACCATGTCGTCAGCCGCTCCGCTGCAGTTCGTGCCCTTCTCGTCGGCCATGGACGGCACCTTCTGGAGCGAGCTGAGTCGGCGCAAGCTGGTTCAGTACCGTCTCAGCGAGGGGCCCTTCGAGATCAGCGCCACGTACAGCTGCGGCTCGGCGGCGGGCCTTCCTGCCCTGGCGAACCTCGACATCGCGTCATTCGGCCACACCGGCGGGGGCCTCAGGACGCCAGGTGTGTGTCTGTCGCTTGACCCTGAAAATCAGCGCTCTATGGGTGTTGCAACCCTTGACCGCGTAACAATTTCAGGGTGAACGATCGCGAGTTGCAGCCACCTGTTCTGAGCGGGCGCCCGAATAGCCCATTAGGCTACTGCCCAATATGCACTGAAACTCCCTTGGATGTCCTGTGGACGTCCATGGGACATCCATGGGACGTTAACTGCCTATTGGGTGTAATGTAGAGATCGAAACTGCTGCGCTGCGCTCTAGAGTACCTCAAAAGCTAGGTGGAAACCGCAGCGTGCCGTGAGCTTTGGCGAGCCTGCTCATATTCGAGCATTGCTGTGTGCAGTGCTAATCTAATTACATCTCGGAGCTCTGGCTTCGATCGTCGTCCTTAGCTTCATTACCCTGGTGGCAATTAATGATGCCCGGCCGCTAAGCTGGACGTCCTGGGACTGAGATCTTTGTCAGAGTCGGGCACATACGAAGTCTACAGGGTGCGGACACCGTGGATGCTTCCATTTTTCATTCATGAAAGTATTCTAATGCCATCAGTTTTGGGTACTTGACGATTTCATTGTAGTCGCTTATGTGTGGTGCCTGGGTTGGCTTCCTACAATGAAAAAACACCCATGAGAGTTCAACAGTGCTGTTATGTAAAGAGAATTTGCAGGCGAACTAGCTCATGCTACTTTTGACTGGAGCACATTGAGGCTATGTTTCAGTTCCAGACTGCAGTGTTTCAGTGCGTTTTAAATGATCAGGGACAGTTGTAATAAGAAATCAGGATCCCGAGAGAAACTCCCTTCATAATGCAAAGTTTGCTGAATTAGTGGAAACCGCTGGTGACATACTCAGATGTAATTATGTACACTCTGTCAAACAGCGCCAACTGTGTGGTATTTTTCAGTGGGGAAGAAGCTCGTGTGGGTATTGGGTCTATGGCCGCCTCCAAAATGCGATTAGTTTCTTTCTTCACTGTCTGGCTGCATTACCATCGGTGGTGTACAAGAAGCAGCTCTGATATCGTACATTACTGCTTGTACAAGGATGGAACCTTTTGATGCCCTAGCTGCTTTGCACTTCTTTTAAAGGGTCAGTCTACTGAATTTTATCGACCATATTTTCTTTGCAGCAACCGATAGCTCTTTACTCAAATTACCGTTTAGCCAGCTGTGGTGCCAAGGAGTGCGGTAGAACATTTTAAAATAGAATTTATTAATGTGGGAACACATCTGTATGAGATGGTAGTCTCATCTGGCAACCATATGGATTTCCGCCCCGCGGCGACAAACATGGCGGCGCCCGTCGAAGCCGGACCTCTCGCTTCGGACTGAATTCTCGTTGTTGCTGCCTTTTTCAGTGCGTTCACTGGCCATAAATGGGGCGCCTGTCTTTCGCTTCGTCTCATCTCGCCTATAAGAAAACATATAAGAGATAAATTTGCTTTATTTTAATGATTAGAGTGACGATTCTGCCGCTCCTAGGCTTAAGTGGAGAGTCGGTTTGTTTACAGCAATGGTTCCCGTCCTGACGACCAGATGGCGTCACTATAGGCTGAGTTTATTTTTGCGTCTCTGCTAGCATACGCTGAACTAAAAGTGGGAATGTGCCTGCGTTTTGAGTACGTGTAACTATAAATATTCATGTGATTTACAGAAAAAGCGAGCGGTACGCATTCTACAGTTTACTAGAACAAAACGTGCGTTTCTCTGGCATTGGGGCATACAAATGGTACGTAGTATATTCACTTATGCTTCTACAAAAAAAGACTACCACTTTCTTGAACAAAATGAACGTTTGGGGTCGCCACCATGCATTTTTACGCGACTTTTAACGCCGAAATAAAATATAAATTCCTGCCTAAACCGGGCGCAGACCCCTCGTTATTGATGTTATAGGGTGCCAACTACCAGAATATGCCATTATTTATACACTCATCTCGGTGAGTAGACTGACCCTTTAAGCCCAGCCACCTATCAGTGAATGGGAATGTTCACTGAAAGCTTCAGCATTTAGCAATTCATGCTTTGGCAAGCGAGCAGAACTTGGCTGAGTGCCACACCTCATATGCAGGAGCATTTACTCTACTTCAGTGTTGGCCAAGCATAACTTCCAGGAGATTCTTTTAAAAATAATGTAGAATTGCATCTACGTGAGGGTAAAAAACATATCGGGTGTTCTGGACTTTGAACTTCACATTTTCAAAAGCTATTTGATGAACATCATCATCATCATCGACCTGACTACGTCCACTGCATGGCAAAGGCCTCTCCCATGTCTCTTCAATTAACCCTGTCCTTTGCCAGTTGCAGCCACCGTATCCCCGCAAACTTCTTAATCTCATCCGTCCATTCTAACTTTCTGCTGCCCCCTGCTTGACTGCCTTCTCTTGGAATCCAATCCGTTGCCCTTAAGGACCAGCGGTTATCTTGCCTTCGCATTACATGCCCTGCCCAAGCCTACTTCTTCCTCTTCATTTTGACTAGGATATAATTAACCTGCGTTGGTTCCCTCACCCACTCCGCCCTCTTCCGATCTCTTATTGTTACACCTATCATTTTTCTTTCCATAGCCCCTTGCGTTGTCCTTAACTTAAGCTGCACCCTCTTTGTTAGCCTCCACGTTTCTTCCCCATTCTGCCCTTTTCTGATGAACATAACCCTCTTCGTAATTAGAGTACATATATAAAAGCCTTATGTGAAGCACAAGTGCAGTTTTTTTTCATTTCAGGAAGTTTTCTTGTAACCTATGAAATTAAAATTTTGAAAAGAATGTGCAGTTTGTTCATTTGAAACTCATGGATTAGTGGAAGAATACGTACTGCCAAGTATTCAGGATGCAATTCACAGTTCGGGCTTTTATGCTGCCAAGTCTCTGTACGCATGTGCGGTGTAGATCTTGTTAATGCTTTTGTCATTGATCCCATCATGATGACATCAGAATTCATTTCTCGCTTGCTGAGCGTGTCCGGTGTATACTCAACTTCCATGCCAGGGGAACTTGCGAATCACACGAGGCTAGTTTTCTCACCAGCCAGAGAAAAGAAACAACTTTCTATTGCTGCATGTTTGGCAGGGTAGAGTGCTCGAGTGTAGATGAACCTGCAAATTCGTCAGCAAAATGTGTTATGCTTGTGAATGGACACTGTTCAATGTCAAGAAGGTGGTGAAAGTGAACGGAGGAAACTTTTCAATGCCTGGCGCAAGGTTGTCGGAGTGGGTCTAATAGACGCAGCACCTATCTTGACAACTTCAAACTGTGTGCATTTAGACCATGCTTTTAAATTTCTTTCGATGTAACTAGATGCCAGCTGTGAAGAAGCCTGCACATGAGTTTGCAAAAGGCATGAGTCTTCCTTCATTGTTTAGTCGAAGGCTGATCGATGACTCTTGGTTTAGTGCAATGCAGACATTATGCGAAAGCATCTGCAGGTGTATTTGACTACTGCAGCAATGTCGTAAACTGGAAAGATCGCTGGCAAGAGGAACTCTGGGAGGATTTTCTTTTTACCGGGTGCCGTCCGCACCGTTTTTCTCTGCTGGATTCTGAGCACTAAAATTTAATTTCCATTGTACAGTATGCGATGACTAAAAGAGTGTAAGAGAAATCTACACACTGATGTTTCTAATTCATAAATCATTCTATAATTTGCCTGATAACGTTGTTGGACAAGCTTATTGCACCAAAGTGCTTAACAGCAATTGTTCAGTGTGCAAAATTAAACTGCGGGTAGCAGAGTGAAAGCAGCTTACTTCTAATTTTATTCGTGCATGCCAAGCCATTTGCTTAAATTTCTTGTGATCTAGCTCATAATTTATTTGTTTTATTCATTCATTGCGAGTTCGAGATGCACATATTCAAAATATGTGCACCTATTTATCTGGCAGTTATTCCTCAAGTTCATAGCACAATGACAGTGCACACAGAACATTACTTTAAAACAGAATATTGGGTAGTTTGATGGCTTTGATTTCACTTAGCATGAGTCTGAACATTTGCAGGCTAGTGAACAGCATCGCCAATCAAATGAAGCGTAAATGTAGGTTTCCCCCATTATATTGAGGTAATATACATGGACAGCAACGTATGGGCCCTGGCAGGGGAACAATAGGCTGGAACAATCTTATCTAGCAGCCATGAATTATCAAACAGGCCAAATAATTTCACAAGCCTTCCACACAAGTAGGAAATATAACTTCTCTTGGCAGCCATTGAGGTCTTGTATGGGCCACAGGAGGTTTTTGAAAAGTCACGTCAGAGTAAGGACACTAAATAATTCTACAGCATACCTTGAGAGAGTAAATGAAATCATTAATTAATGAACACATAAAGCCTTTATTGCAAGGGAGGACCGGCTTTTTCCGCTGTTTGAGAATCTGGAGGGATGGGGCTGTAGGCGCAGAACCAATTTCTAGTCGGTCATTTCCATAGCCTTCTGAGCTGTGCATCGTAAGTCAGGCGAGAAGAATACAGTTTTCTTGGAAGCAGTCGGGGAGTTTTGAGGACTGCACTAAGCTTTTGTTCTGAATCGAGAGTCATAATCCAAAGAAAGTAATCCTACGAACTTCCCTGAAGTGAAATGCACAGGTTTTTAAGCAACCATTGAAAAAATGAAGCTCGCTTTCTTTAGTCTTTCTTATTAGTAATTTGGCTTGACAATTGCACGAGTAATTATGGTCCTAAGGTTCGTGTATTTTACACGTTCATCAGGTGAAGTTTGGCTTACAGGAGACAACCTGAGTGGCAGCACACCTATGTTAACAGCTTGCTTAGCCAGCTTTTAATAAAGTGAGGTTAGCTGGTTTTTTTTTTTTTTTTTTTCAGAGTGTGTATCGAGAGTACTTCACCTTTCATTAAGCAAAGCTCGAACATTATGGTTAAGGTTTGGTGTTCTCGACTACTATTTCCTGAAAAATTCAGCAGCCTTTCTTAGTGTTTATTTCAAAACAATCTTTTTTTCGATGGATATTGTTTTCTACTTGCGTATTATTGGTTTTTTGGTGATATAATGTGGTATTGCTGTGGGGTCAATGGTCCCTTAGAGTTTATCTTCGCCTTTTCACCTATGGGGCAGAAACGTGTAGGCTAACAAAGAGGGTTCAGCTTAAGTTAAGGACAACGCAGTGAGCTATGCAAAGAAAAATGATAGGTGTAATGTTAAAGGGACACTGAGGAGAAATTGAAGTTGGCTTGTATCGACAGAATACCAGCTCCTGATTACAAAAACGCCACTCATACTGACAACAAAGCTCTTGTAACGTAGAAAAGAGCAAGAACCAAAATACAGGTATCGCCGCCACAGGCCAAACTCGCAAGTACAAGCGTCATGACGTCATATAACAAAACAGTGTTACTGGAACCAATGGTTCTAGCAACGCTAGGACACGAGAAGCACAAATCACTGAGGCGCAGCCAATGCATGCGCAAATCTCCTTGACGTCGCCAGATGGCGCCACGTGCCGGGCAGCTACGCGCTCGCCTGAAGCATCGGGACCAATCAGCGCCTGCTCGCCGGCGTTAGGCGGGCTCCCGGTATTCCGCTAGCGGTATCAAGGTACACGGTATGCTAAAGGTGTCTATTTGCGAGAACTTCGTTGACGACTTCGAGAACGAGATCCATCGTAACGCTCGCAAAACGCCGGTGCAAACGTAAGCGAAGCGACTGTAGCGACGGCCGCAATAGCCGATAGATGCCTTCAACGTGCGGCCGGCGGTAGCTTTCTTTTCTGCTGCTGCTAGGCCGCACTGCTGGCAGCCAGAAATCACGGAGTCTGTATCACGTCATGTTTCACGTCACTTAGTCCTCTGTCGTCATAGCCGAATCCCAAGTTTGAATCACAGCGGCGGGAAAAACCTTTTCAAATTCGAATCCAAATTTCTTAGAAATAAATGCATTTTTCGCTGCCGGCCAAGTGGCAACAAAGCCATGACATGCCGAACTATCGGATTTTGCTATAAAAAATATATTAATAGTGCTCTCCTCAGTGTCCCTTTAAGAGATCGGAAGCGGGCAGAGTGGGTGAGGGAACAAACGCGGGTTAATGACATCCTAGTAGAAATCAAAAGGAAGAAATGGGCTTGGGCAGGGCATGTAATGCGAAGGCAAGATAACCGCTGGTCCATAAGGGTAACGGAGTGGATTCCAAGAGAAAGCAAACGTAGCAGGGGACGTCAGAAAGTTAGGTGGGCGGATGAGATTAAGAAGTTTGTGGGGATACAGTGGCGGCAAGTGATAACGGACAGGGTTAATTGGAGAGATATGGGAGAGGCCTTTGCCCTGCAGTGGGGGTCATCAGGCTGATGATGATGTGTAGTTGATTTACTGTGGCATTACTTAGAGGTGCGCTTGCCAAAGGAAGCACTATTACCATTAAAAAAAAGAAAGTTCGGAAGTTATGGGCTGGATCTGTAAGACAAAAACGTAAGTGTACTTTCAAAAACTAGGTTTCCTTGTTAGCCTTGGATGTGTGGGCTGGTTTGAATTTTGAAGGGTCCGTTCAAATGCTTGGCTGTTTCTGCAGCTTCTCGTTGCTGCGTGTTCTAACTTGTAGCCTCTCGCCCTGTGTGCTCGAGATCTTCGCCTTTTTCCCCTTTCATCCCTTCGTTCTATGCCAGGAACGTTGGCTAAGGCCGTTGAAGAGCAGGCACTGTGGCACATCAAACGCTGAAAGCAGCTATAGACACGGAGGGCTCTGCAATGCTCTGCCCAGTACCACAAAAAAGAAACAAGCAAGTCAAGAAGTGGCTCGGTGTGGAGGCAGATAAAAGCAGCAAAGAAAGCCGAGCACCCTGTTCAGCTAAAAAAGAAAAAATCCGGCTGATGGCAGAGGCTCCTGAAGTTGCAAGCAAAGCTAGGGACTAGACCATGCGTGCTACTTAGCAGGAGCAGCAGCATGGATGAAGAAGTAAGGGCACATTCAACAGCCAAAGGACCTGACCACGACAGATTCTTAGCACTGCAGTGTTTCGGGACCCACTTGGTCCCTTCTTCGCAGGCTACTGAGAGATGATCGAGCAGCAACAGGGAGCGGTCTACCCTACGCCGTTGTTGTCACATGACAAAGGCCATGAAAGAAGAAGTGAAAGAAAAAAAATGAGATGGAACGCTGGCACATACAAAGTTGGTTTGCATCAATTCTCCTTGGCTAAGCAAATTTGTGATCTGAGTCCTGGAGGTTTAAATTATCTAGAATTCATAGGTCTGTTTGAAATCCTTATAATATCTTATTTAGTGGTTTTCTTGGATAAGCCTATTTGTGCTTCCGCACTCAAATGGAACTGAGGAAAGAACCATCGCAAGCCACATAATCGTCAGCTGTCCTTATGCAAAGAAGTGTCTCTTGTTAGCTGCCTGGAGATAGCAAACGCATCCTTTTGCCATGTGTTATGTTGTTTTGTTATTTCAAGGTTTTAATCCCATCATACATAATGCCCTGACACGTTTCATCCTGGCGTCACAGGCGTTTTTGAGAGCTGTGTTTACGTGAAGGTAGGACGTCGAATGCAGCCGAACTGAAAAACAAAGAAAAAAATGCTGCTGAAATTTTAAATACATGAAGAGTGCAGTAAACCAAAAAATTTTTGTTTGGTTGTTTGAATTTGTGGTTAGTGCCGCAAATTCATGTACTTTTTCGCGCGAAGAGAAAATTCTTGTGGATCAAATTGAAATTTCTCGCATAAAACAAATTTAGTCTTTTTTGTTTTGCATACAGACATCACACAGAAAACAAAGCAAAGCATCAGTCGGTTTGGTTAGAAAACCCATCTACGTTCCTGTGGTCCTTAACCCATGTCGCTTCAGAGCCAAACCCTGGACTGAACCCAAACTGAGCTAAAAAAATTCCTATTTGACACCCTGTTTGGTGCACGTTAAAAAACTCCAGGTGATCAGAATCCTCCAACAGCGGTGTTTACTTACGGTACACAGCATTGACTTCAAGAGTAAAAACTCGTCTGTTTGTTAAAGGTAGTCAAGCAGAACTTTTTGCTGGGCTAGTTGGTTCATTGTGATAAGAGTGAAAACAGCGCGAAAGAAGCCCGAAGGTGAAACGAAGAAGGGACAGGAAAGAGCACTGAACTCGGACAATATATAGGAAGGCAGTGGCAAAGATAATCAGATGCAGTCAACGTCACATGGTGTAAAGAGCCATAAAAGCGATAGAAACATGACAGGGTGAACAAGCTAAAAGTCAACTGAATCAAACAAGGGATGATAACAAAAAGAGATACACTTGATGACTATGAACAGTGAAAGCAACAAGGTGTAAAGAGCCATAAAAATGGATAAAACATCAATAGCGGTTAACAAGGATAAAACCGATAAAAACTGACGAAATGAAATTGTGAAAGGAATAAAAACTGGCTGAATATGACATCGTGGGGCTAAAAAAGTGCACAGACCTTAACAATAAAACGATGAAACAGAAAATACTGAATGGCTGCCGCGGTGGCTCAGTGGCTATGGTGCTCGGCTGCTGGCCCGAACGACGCGGGTTCGATCCCGGCCGCGGCGGTTGAATTTCTTTGGAGGAGAAATTCGAGGCCCATGTACTGTGCAATGTCAGTGCACGTTAAAGAACCCCAGGTGGTCGAAATTTCCGGAGCCCTCCACTACGGCATCTCTCATAGCCTTAGTCGCTTTGGGATGTTAAACCCCATAAACCAAACCAAGAAAATACTGAATGATTGAAACACACATAGTCAGCAATAAAAACTTAGCAATGTAGTTCTAAAAAGGCAAGTTCACTCCCGTACAATGATTTTGACGCGTCACTGACACATTCCAAGCCCTTTCTTTCTGTAAAGAAGGCTTCCTTTAACTCCCGGGCTACGCTGTCTCTACTTCTATCTAGAACGACAGTTTCGCGTAACCGAGGCATGCATTTGCATTCTTTGCAATGAAGCGCTAGATTAGAGCCAGTGCCTTTTTCAAGTGAACGCTCGTGTTCCCTTAAACGTTCGTTCAAGCACCTTCCGGTTTGTCCAATATAAACTTTGTCGCAAGTAAGCGGAATCTGGTAGATCACCCCTTCCCTACACCTGACGAACATGTTGGCGGGCTTTACGCCACAGGTATGCTCACTTGGTTTTTCGTTATTAATCCTATTACACAACGTAGCTAGCTTGCAAGGGGCAGAAAACACTACGGGAATCTTATATTTATTGGCGACTTTTTTCAAATTATGTGCTACACGGTGGGAATACGGGACTACGGCTGGTCTCACCCTCTTGTTAAAGGGACTGAATTTTGAAGGCCAAATTTTTTTTTCACCACAACGGTAAACTTAGTGTGCCAGGCTCTCGATTCCAGAACGATTTAATTATAAACACTGGGGAAGATTTTTACCACAATTTTTTCCCATCAATGGATGCGCCCCATTTGAGCACCCCTAAGCTAGAAACCATGATTATTTGTGTGCGACAGCAGTTTCACGCCGTCAAAAGTGGTTTACCAAGAACTAGTCTAATCCCGTCTGCCTGACAGTGATCAGCCAGTATTAGCAGAGTCCTTCAATACTTTAAATGTATTGACTCTGGTAGCCTTGTAGGGCCGCATACCCTGCAGGACTTGGCTTTGGGGTGAAGAAGGAGGGGGGGGGGTCACCAGACTGTGTAGTGCCAGCCTTGCCTCCACTGGCACCGCATTTGGGATCAGTTAGCTAATTTACCCTATCACCTTCCCATGGAGACAAGGAGACAGGGAGTGTTTGTACCGAACAAGTAAACAAAAGGCAGGAAAATAAATCCTCCGTGCTTCAATTTCAAGTACAGAATCATTTTTTTACATTACCTGTAGTTTCTCCACATACCTCGATACTTTTTCACCTGGAATGAAAGTTAATTTTTCTTGGACAGAACTTTTATCTTTTTGCTCAGTTTAGGGCTTTTTAAGTCAAGTAACAGTGCCGTGAATACAGCGTTTAGTTTAAGGCATCTTGTTTTTGCACAACTGTGATGAACGTGAGAACTTCCTCGCTCCAAAGCATAAAATTTTGGTGCCAACTTTCTTTTATGTTTTACAAAGGATGTAAATTTGCAATGAAATGAAATATTTTTTGACTAAAAAAAGTATTGTTCATACAATAGCATTAAAAGTCTCATCGGGGTAGAAATGTGTCGTCGGTCATGAAATTCGCCCATTGGCTGGTGAGAAGCGACGTCAGCAGAGTGGGTCATTCCTATAGGCTGGAGGGAAGCCACGTAACCAGACTGAACCTGACGTCTCTTCCTGTAAATGCCCGCCGCGGTGGCTCAGTGGTCATGGCACTCGGCTGCTGACCCAAAAAACACGGGTTCAAATCCCTGCCGTGGCGGCCGAATTTAGATGGAGGCAAAATTCTAGAGGCCCGTCTTCTGTGCGATGGCAGTGCACGTTAAGGAACCTGTTGTGTCCCCTTATTGCTTTTGTGTGTGTGCGCCCCCGCGTCCTCCTCCTAACGACAGTTCGCATCCTCCTCCTAACGACCACTCAATCCTCCTCCTAACGACCACTCGCATCCTCCTCCTAACGACCGCTTGCCCCTCGTCGCACGCTGTCGCCGGATGCCCCCCCACGGTGCGTCCCCCGCACCCTCCTCCTGTTCTGGGAAGCCACTCCCTGCCGTGGACGCTTCTCCACTCCCTCCTTTCTTCGGGCGGCCAGTTCGGCTCCTGCCTCGGTCGACGCTGGTCGCACCCTCATCGGCTTTAAATAAACGAAGTCTAAAAGTACCGTGTGCGTCTTTCGCTGCATTCAACACAGCGACCGGACACGACAGTGGCGACGAGAAAGTGGATTCGACCCGCGCTACGCAACGCTATTGACAAGCCATGGCTACGCGAGGGTTTCCCAATCAGATACCAGAGTTCAACGGCTCATCGTGGTCATCGTGGGTTGGACGCCTTCAGTTCTACTTTGAAGCTAACAACATCACAGACCCAGCCTTGAAGAGGGCCAACCTGCTGACGCTGTGCGGGGAGCAGACCTACGATACTGTCTGCGCCCTTATTCAGCCAAGCACACCAGCGGCAGTGTCTTACGACGACATCGTAAAAGCGCTGCAAGAGCACTACAACCCAAGGCCATCCGAGGTCTACAGCCGGGCTCGCTTCCAACGACGAGATCAACTGGGAGGAGAAACTGTGAGCGCCTACGTAGCCGCGCTCAAGAAGCTCGCTGCCGACTGCAATTTTGGAACGCTGTCGACAACAGCTACCGGGCAGGAGGGAGACGCAGCTTCTTCTGCTAACACCACCATGCTTCCCTTGGACGTGATGTTACGCGACAGATTTGTGTGCGGACTGAGTGACGAGTCACTGCAGCAGCGCCTGTTCGCTGAGAAGGACCTCACATTCAGCAAAGCTTACGACATCGCCGTTCGAGCGGAGAGCGCCGGTCACCAGCAGAGAGGGATTCGCCGGAACACCGAGCCGGTACACCAGACAAGCAACCAGGTGCGCAAGCCTTCTGTTGTTGTAAAATCGGTCAAAAAGGCACAACGCTGCTGGCGGTGTGACGACCAACACAACCCCCAGGGATGTCGATTCCAGTCAGCCACGTGTAATTTTTGCCACAAGCGAGGGCATATCGAAAGAGCATGCATTACGAAACGGAGACTTGCCAAGATAAAGTCACCTTCCCAGCCTAATCACAGCGTCAACGCCTCAGAGAATACGCCGCTATCTGATCTCCATGGAACAACATCAGCAACACCATCTGTGTTGTACGACCTGAACACCATGAATCTCGGCACGCGACCGAAGATTTTTACAGAAGTAAGCGTACATCACCAGCTGATTAAGTTCGAGGTGGACTCCGGCGCAGCCTGTACTCTGATCAGTGAGGACACGTTCCGAACTTCATGGCCATCTGACGCACCCGCCCTGCAACAAGACGACACGCACCTGCGAACGTGGTCAGGACAGAATCTGCCGCTATTGGGCTCTGCCAACGTGCAGGTTAACTACAACGGCCAGACCCATACGCTACCTCTGCTTGTTGTGAAGGGCACAGGATCAAGCCTTCTAGGGAGAAATTGGTTTTCTCTACTAGGCGTGATGAAATGGAGTAAACATCAAAACGCCGATGCGCTAAGCCGTCTGCCACTAGACGCAACTGTTGACGAACCATTTCCACCAGGAGACGTTCTGATGTTCGAAGCACTGCCAGAACCTCCGCTTACAGCAGGCACAGTTGCAGCATCTACGCAGAAGTGCGCAGCTCTCCGGCTAGTTTACACAGCTGTTCAACAAGGCAACGTGCATAAACTCAAAGGGGACAACTTCGACGCTTACCGCAGGCGAGCTACAGAGTTGAGCACCCATCGCGGCTGCATCATATTTGGGTCCCGAGTTGTGATGCCGAGAGAACTACGCGCACAAGCTATGTCTCTCATCCACGCCGGACATCGGGGCATCGTTGCAATGAAAAAGTGTGCCAGAAGCTACATGTGGTGGCCTGGCATTGACAACGACATCGAAACAGTGGTGCGAGAATGCAAGCCTTGCCAGAGCAGCCGGAGCGCCCCGCCGAAAGCTCCTGTCCCAGAATGGGAAAAGCCAGACACACCATGGCACACACTGCACATTGATTTTGCAGGACCAATTGAGGGCTGCACTTTCCTTGTGGTCGTAGATGCCTACACAAAGTGGCTTGAGATAAGGCAAATGGGACAGACGACTTCGGCAGCAGTCATTGACAACCTCCGATCACTATTTGCAATGTTCGGCCTGCCGCGCAAGGTAGTGTCGGACAACGGAACACCGTTTGTGTCTGCGGAGATCCTCAAGTTTTATCGCGACAACGGGATCTCATCAGTTACATCGGCCCCCTACCACCCAGCGACAAACGGACAAGCCGAGCGCTACGTAGCCGAGCTAAAACGCGCCCTTGAAAGAGATCAGACAGGCTCGCTGCAGCGCCGCCTTGCGCGCTTTCTCTTCAAGCAGCACACGACGGTTCAGAGCACAACAGGCGAGACCCCCTCGAAAATGATGTTCGAGCGTGAAATGCGAACCCAGCTCACAGCCATCCTCCCCGAGCCAAAGGCAGAGACGTTCCGGGAAGAAAAAGCAATTCCGCGCTGCGGCACGCTTAATGAGGGGCAGCGCGTCCTCGCCCGACAGTTTCTGAAAAAGCCACGCTGGGAGGAAGCTACAATTGTCAGACGCATAGGCCTGCGCTCTTGGCTCGTCAACATACATGGCACAGTAGCACGCCGACATCTCAACCAGCTGCGTAGATTTACGACGCCGTCTGAGAGCTGTCCGCCAGCGGAGAGAACACGTGCACCATTTTCCCACATAGCCTGGCACCTCTTCCCGGAAGAAGAGACTTCGCCCAGGACAGACCCAGGAGACACAGCGAACAACAGCCAGCCTACAAGTGTTTCTCCCCCGAGCGCACAAAGCCAGCGCGCCTCCACGCGTGAGCGCCGACCCCCTGCACGATACCAGGCAACTTTCTAAGGGGGAAGGAAGTGTTGTGTCCCCTTATTGCTTTTGTGTGTGTGCGCCCCCGCGTCCTCCTCCTAACGACAGTTCGCATCCTCCTCCTAACGACCACTCAATCCTCCTCCTAACGACCACTCGCATCCTCCTCCTAACGACCGCTTGCCCCTCGTCGCACGCTGTCGCCGGATGCCCCCCCACGGTGCGTCCCCCGCACCCTCCTCCTGTTCTGGGAAGCCACTCCCTGCCGTGGACGCTTCTCCACTCCCTCCTTTCTTCGGGCGGCCAGTTCGGCTCCTGCCTCGGTCGACGCTGGTCGCACCCTCATCGGCTTTAAATAAACGAAGTCTTAAAGTACCGTGTGCGTCTTTCGCTGCATTCAACACAGCGACCGGACACGACAGAACCCCAGGTGGTCGAAATTTCCGGAGTCCTTCACTACGGCATCCCTCATAGCCCGAGTCGCTTTGGAACGTTAAACCCCATAAACCAAACCAAACCTTCATCGAAAGCTAGGTAGCACTGGGAGGAGAATTAACCCATTAAAGAGAGTGGACACGTGATGTCCTGTCTTTTTCACTGCTCTTGTCTCATTCCAGTGCTGTCTAGCCTTCGATATGATGAACCAACTAGCTCAGCATCAAGCGCTGTCTACATTTCACCTGGCAGATAGCTGTGACAAACGCGTGCAGTGCCTTCATGCGGAAGACAGGGCGATAATGACTGTTCATCCTGGTGGCCTTTTGTTGTTGATGCTTAAACTCTAAGCTCACTTTGAGCTTTCGGGTAAGGTAGAATGAAAAGATGGTCCCGGGATGGGGAGAGAAATCTTGAAATGTCTAAGTGGGTTTTGCAAATGCAACACTGGCACACGCTTAAATGTGACACTGGGCATCATGTTATTCGTCACTGAGTGCATGCCACAGTGCGTATGCACTAGGCAGAACTCGTTTCGGCTAAAATTTGAGGCACCACAAAATTTACTGTCTATGGACTGTGCCGTGTATTTCAGTTGTCTCGGTGTTGCATGTCGTCTTGTCACGTAGCTTGAGCGGCACTCGGTAAACACTCGTTAAACGTGCCCATTTGGCTAACCAACTGTAGTAAAACGGCAGTTTGGGCGAGTTGGTTAAGCATCTTGTAATAAAACAGCGCAAGGACACAGGACGAGAATGAAGAGAAGACACACATGGCACTGATGTGCGTCTTCTCTCCGTTCTCGTCCTGTGTCCTTGCGCTGTTTTATTACAAGTGGTTAACCAACTTGACGAGTTTAAAGCTGATCTGTCCTTTTAAATATGCTGTTTCCATTTTGCAGATTCCTGTCCACTGCGGGGCCTCCTCTACCTGCCCAACAGCGTGGCCGACATGAAAAAGATGGACAAGGCCGAGGTGATGCGCACCTCGGGCGAGCGCGTGTGGCAGGCCGTGCGCGACGGGCGAGCCGTCAAGGACCCGAGCCTCCTCAACCGCTTCTTGGCACTCATCTACGTGGACCTGAAGAAGTACACCTTCTGCTACTGGTACGGCTTCCCGGCCGCACGTCTGCCCGAAGAGGTGACGGTCACGCAGCCGCCCCGGCGCCTTGACGAGCTCTTCGATGACAAACGATTGACACGGCTGAACGCCGCCTACACCACCCTCGACACGCCTGAGAAGCGAGCAGCATTCCTCGTGGTCCCCGAGTCGTCTTCGGGAGATCTTGAGATTCGTCCCCTGGAAGATCTACCCACCCTGATTGGTTCCAAATTCTTCCTCGCCTTCTCCGACCCATCGACATCGACCACCCACCCGGGGTGGCCGCTGAGAAACCTCTTGGCCCTCGTCATTCACCACTGGGGCCGCCTGGTGTCTGAGTGCGACGTCCTCTGCTACCGGCACGAGGCACGCCACGGCCGTGTGCAGAGCGGCCACAGCCTGGTGCTTTCCGTGCACCTGGGCGGGAACTTCGTCGTCGCGGACGGCGAGGACGGAGCACCTGGATTCGTGGGCTGGGAGCGAAATGCGGCGGGGCAGCTCGGACCGCGGAGCGTCGACCTCAGTGCGAGCCTGGACCCCGCCCGACTCATGGAGAACGCGCTTGAGCTGAACCTGCAGCTTATGCGCTGGAGGCTGGCGCCCACACTGGACCTGGAGACCGTGGCGTCCACCAGGTGTCTCTTGCTGGGCGCTGGCACGCTGGGCTGCAGCGTGGCGCGTTGCCTGGTCAGCTGGGGCGTGCGGACGGTCACGTTCGTCGACAACAGCGTCGTGTCGTACTCGAATCCCGCGCGACAATCACTGTACACTGAGCGCGACTGCCGGGATGGAGGACGGCTGAAATGCGACGCCGCTGCCGATGCGCTGCGAGCCGTCTCGCCTGCCGTGTCAGCCCGGGGCGAGAACCTGACGGTGCCCATGGCGGGCCACAGTGTGCCGAACCGCTCGGAAGCTCAGGTTCGAGCCGACGTTGAGAAGCTGGAAGCGCTGATTGCCGAGCACGATGCCATCTTCCTGCTGTTGGACACGAGGGAAGCCCGGTGGCTGCCGACGCTCATAGCGGCCGCGCAGCGCAAGATCGTCATCAACGCAGCGCTGGGGTTTGACACATTTCTCGTGATGCGCCATGGCGTCGCGGGCGAATCCGGGCCTGACGACTCGGAGAAACTGGGCTGCTACTTCTGCAATGATGTTGTCGGGCCTGCAGACTCGACACGCGATCGCACTCTTGACCAGCAGTGCACCGTGACGCGTCCTGGGGTTGGCATGATGGCTGGGGCCTTAGCCGTAGAACTGTTGGTGGGCCTTCTGCAGAGTCCTCTCAAGGGCCGATGTCCCGCCTTTGGAGCCACACGGGACGGGACCGGCGATAACGAAACGGAGGCCAGCGAGAACCCACTGGGACCGGTACCGCACCAGATTCGTGGCTTCCTGGCTCGTCACATGTACATGGTACCGGCATGCATGGCGTTCCCCATGTGTACGGCCTGTTCACGGCCTGTGCTGGAGGAATACACTGGTCGTGGCTGGGAGTTTGTGCTTCAGGTGCTCAATGATGCCTCCTACTTGGAAAGACTGACAGGACTGAGCAGGTTGCATGAGGAGACTGACCTTGATCAAGTCTGGGCACTCAGTGACAGCGAGGAGAGCAGTTCTTGAACTGATCACATGTGTCACGACAACATGCTTTCTTGTCGATCACTTTTTGAATACTATAAGAACAGCACAGAGCCCGTGGTTCATTTGCATTGTGCAGAGATGGCATGAAGCAACTTGCCACACTTTACCCTTGAGAGATTTCATATGCTCTCGCGGCACTGTAGCTGAGGCCAGTGATGAGTGTAGACTTTCTCGCAGCAATGCATAGCTGGAGTTGCAGGTTCTCAGCCAATCATGTGTCTGAAATATATCCAGTGTAAATCCTAGCTAGCACTTGCCTTTCCAATAGTACAATGCATGCTCAACCAGCTATATATTATGAGATGTCATACTGCCTGGAATATAAATTGTGCAGTCCACGTGTTTGTCTTGAGCACTTAACGGCATACTCAGTTGTGTATTTGTGACATTCGCTGCTGCTTGACATGCTCGCTGTATTTTTCAGCGATATGAAAAGTTAAACACGATCCATGGGAATGTGCAGGCAATATAAGATGATGTTTCGAACCCGACGGCACTTGCCAATGACGCCAGTGTACACCCCTGTGAGCTGCTCCAGTGCTCTAGACAAGTGTATGGACAAATGTACCTGCTTTGTATAGCACGCTCATAGTAGTTGTATTGTCATTGCAATGAATACCACGGCCTTGCTGTCAGAAAAGACAGAAGATGCTGTTCAGCACACCGAATGCAAATGAACCATTGTGTTGTGCAGACAATGTCTTTTCCATTCCTTTGCCACAGTATTTAATTTTAGTGCATAGTCATGAATACTTTGGTATTTGCGCATTTTGATTGTGCATACTATTTATGAACGATGAAGGTACGCTTTTATTTTTTCCTCCGTGCGTAGCCTTGTTTAGTGAACGTGTTTGAGATACCATTAGTACAGACAGTTAACCTTAAGAAAATGTGTGTGTTATAACGGAGTAATTACTCATTGACGTCCACCCTAGCGCAGCCATACGGCTACAAAGGAAAGCTATACAGCTTTTTCAGAAACTTCGCAGTTAAAGAAAAATTCGTCCTGGTCCGGGGTTCGAACCCGGGACCACCGCTTCACCGGAGCAGTCACTCTACCAACTGAGCTAACCGGGACGGCAAGCTTATGGTAGGGCGAGGGCGAATTGATCAGTAACTCGAAGTGGGAACAGTGTTGGTCAAATGTTTTAGGGGAAACCCCCAAGGTGCAGCAGTGTCAGTGAGTAATTACTCCCTTATTACAAATCTACTCCACCTTGGGGGTTTCCCCTAAACATTTGACCAATGTGTGTGTTAATCTTTCGATGCTCCTGAGTGATATTCCATGTTTGGGGATGCAACAAATACTCAGTTTGCTGACATCAGTGTCGTGCCATGGTTTCTTTGACCGTGGGATTTTATACGTACAGCATGAAACCGTTTTTCAGCTAGTCTCGTTTGGAGGCCAGTTCTCAATTGAATAGAGTTGAGTTCGCTCACCTTTGAAAGGACTATGAACGTGAAAATGGTTTGTAGTGATAAATCAATGTGCCATGACAACAAGCTGCCGCTTGCAACAAAACGGACATTTATTGAATTGTGAAAATACATAAATGTCAGTGCTGCCTGTGATGTAAGATGGCTCAGTAGCCCATAGAATCATGAGCTTAAATTTCATGGTGCTGTTGTCACTTGTGCTGCCTTTTTGTAACTAACTGGTTTGGAGTGTCAGAATTACCGTATAAATGCGTGTAAGGGCTGCACCCGTGTATGGGCCGCACCCCGTTTTCCCCAAGGAAATGTTAAAAAAAAAATAAATCCATGTAAGGGCCGCACCCGAACTTTCCATGACCCAGGAGGGTATAGCCTTCTAAATGCACGCGCCGTGGCCTCCGCGATCGGCTCCGGCTGCAAACAACGGCGCGTTCGATCATGGAGCGCTTGATCGTAGAGGCCAAGCACACGCACAAGAGCTTCCAAAAACCGTCTATAGATGGCGCGCGAGGCCGCAGCCATCATCATCGTCAATTTTTTTCCCCCCGCATCTTCCCGCTATCTACATCGGCATCAGTATCGCCAGCTCCAGCCTTTTATGGCGTGTTAGCGCGTCCTCCGTAGTTGTGGCTTTCGCGTGCTGCCGCCGAGTAATGTAGATTTAGCACGACGGGCAAGCACGTTATCAGCTACACGGCTGGGAGTTAGCTCTCGAACGCGGCAAGCGTGCGGCGGACAGGGAATTCGACGTGGCCGAGAAGTGCGTCCGATGATCGTGCTATCAAAAGGGTGCATTGAGAAACACAAGCTGCAAAAAGCGCGCTTTCCGAGGCGAGCCGTGCTTGTTTCCCGAACTGTAAGAAGAGCTGCTCTGCTATGTGATGGAAATGCGGAGCAACGGCTACGCGTTGACAGCGGACATGCTGCGTGGCTTCTTTGGGATGAGCGTGCATCAGGGCACAGCACCAGCTTGGAGTCGAAATACTCTGCGAGTGACGATTGAACGTAGAATAAATGCCGCTCATTCCCTGATTGGTGTGTTTTTGCTTTTAATTTTTTTTTTTTTCGTGCGCCGCGTGTATGGGCCGCACCCCAAAAATTGGCCCCCGAATCTCGAAAAAAAAGTGCGGCCCTTACACGCGTTTATACGGTAGTAATGTGCAGCAAATCAGCCAAAAACTAGCTCTCTTAGCCCAAGCAAGGAATTGGTTGAAAACACTTGACCGAGTTTGTGTTTAAAACTGGTGAGATGGGCGCGCAAGTCGACGTTACGGTAGTTACGTTTTCGTTGTCGTTCACCACACCTATAAGTGAACGCAGCGATGCTAGTTTGTACCGTGTTGATGAATGTGCTGAAAAATGGTTTTAATGATTTCTCATCATAATTCATTTTAGATTAATTTTTGCCTTGCTACAGCCAGAATGCCTGCAGATGCAGCAGCTTTTTCAAGCGTTCGAATCAACTACGGCCTTTTGTGGTCGTTATGCATAACTCGCTGCATTAGTATAATATGGTGGCTAGCATAAAAACATGTTTTGTTCCAAATAACTTCTTGGGGATTAGATTAGATTATGTGTTTGAAACCTCTACTGAGGAGATAGAACATATGTTTATATGTTTTTGAGAACAACAATAATTTTAGAACAATTTACATTAAATGCTTACAAAGTCGTCACAAATGGCTCTTATTCAGAAACATTTACAAACTGTTTTGAGCTTAAGTTTCTGATCACTTTGGAGGGGGGGAGTCTCAAAGGTGCTCCGCATAGTTTTAAATGCATTTGAGTGATTACTGGAGGAATATTTCATAAATGGCCTCAAGCAATGCTAGTGACGTGACACCCGTGCTGTAGATCTTTGCAGGGTGTCGCCCCTGGAGGCCGGCGCGATATCGGTCTTCTACACAGAACCGCGTAAACACGAGGGCAATCTGGGGAAGAGCATGATGCTCAGCATTGTATGCTCGTTAGCTTAATAAATATCCTATAGTTTACGCAATCACGGCTGACATCACGAATTCAGCCACTGGAGGCGCCTTTGGGAGAGTTGTTCTTTTAATTGCAAGTTCTCCAACATATGTCTCTTTTCTCAACGAAACAGACAGGCAGAGCAGAACGGTGGGGCTAAAAAGTAACATTCAAAAAACCAAAGTAATGTTCAACAGCCTAGCAAGGGAAGAGCAGTCCGCAATTGGTAGAGAGGTGCTGGAAGTAGTGAAAGAATATGTCTGTTTAGCGCAGGTAGTGACCGCTGATCCGGATCATGAGAGGGAAATAACTAGATGAATAAGAATGGGGTGGAGCGCATATGGCAGGTTCTCTCAGATCATTAATGGCAGTTTACCAATATCCTTCAAGAGGAAAGTATACAACAGCTGTATCATACTGGTACCCACCTATGGGGCAGAAACTAACAAGGAGGGTTCAGCTTAGGTTAAGGACAACGCAGTGAGCTATGGAAAGAAAAATGATAGACGTAATGTTAAGAGATCGGAAGCAGGCGGAGTGGGTGAGAGAACAAACGCACGTTAGTGACATCCTAGTTGAAATCAAGAGAAAGAAATGGGCTTGGGCAGGGCATGCAATGCGAAGGCAAGATAACCGCTGGTCCTTAAGAGTAACGGAGTGGATTGCAAGAGAAGGCAACCGTAGCATGGGGCGACAGAAAGTTAGGTGGGCGGATGAGATTAAGAAGTTTGCGGGGATACGGTGGCCGCAACTGGCGAAGGACAGGGTTAATTGGAGAGACATGGGAGAGGCCTTTGCCATGCAGTGGCCGTAGTCAGGCTGATGATGATGTTGAGACACATGAGGGGCGCACGATAGTTCCCGCTGTTGGAAATTCTAGAAACAATTTAATTGCTCACGGGGTGTGTTCTCATATTCATTTCAACAGGAACTTAGAAGTGGTCTCATAAATTCCCCTACTTACTGCCGGGATGCGATGTTTGCGTGGTAATGCTTAGAGTGTCAAAACAGCGAACTAACCCATATATGCCTTCGTCCTGCATACAAGACAGTGCTTTTGTGTGCAGTAATTGTAAAGGTATTGTACAGACGCTTGTGGCCGCTAGCGTTGGTTGGGGAGGCTCTAAACTTTTACTTAATGCGTGCTCTGTTTGGTGCGTTATTGTGCATTCAGAAGTAGCTGAAAGTCTTCTAAGCAGAGACCGTATCGACTAATTGTGATTCAATCACATCAGCTACACTGCACAAGGAAAGCGAACAAGATTTTGCGCATTGCCTTGAGAAAACCACCACGTGTAATGAGAAATGTGATCTTAAAGATCGATGTCGAGTGCTTCAAGCTTTGCCGCACGCAATAGTTAGTGTATTTACCTACTGTCCTATATTGTAGGATGGCTCAGAAGTCAGTGTCGAGAAAAATATTCCCATCGATAGAAGAATTATTGTGAAGTGAAATGAACATTTTATATCAAAGATATTTATTTTTCTGAGTTTTAGGCATATACTGGCCAATACCTGTAGTCGGAAATTGGACCCATTGCTTTTTTCGGATGTTATGCTAGTCCATTGCAATATTTTGTAGATCACAGCAAGCGTATGTAGTTGTGTATTCTTTCTACAACGAACTGCAATCATGGTTGAAAAACAGCGCACAAAAGACTAGACACAAGAGTAAAGGCGACGACAGGACAAGCGCTGAACTCACAACTAAGGCTTTATTGCGAAAACCTGGGTATATAAGGAAGGCATAGTCATGAAAACAAAATTGAACAAACAAAACTATGACAATGATAAAACTAGCGTGCGCCCAAAGCCCAAAATCTGCCAAGAAACGTGATCTCGTTATCACTTAAAGCAACAGAAGGTTTGCTAATGCAGCCCCGTTGCTCCGTTGCGATGAAGTATGCTTCTGCTACTTCCCGCGTGGTTTGATCTCTGTGAGAATACAACACCTTTGCTTGGCTTAACAAAGCAGTGCACTTTTTCTTCTTGCTTTTCATCACTGCGCACCCCTTGCAATGAATAACAAGATAAGATTGGTCATTGCATTTATCTAAATTGTTGTTGTGTTCTTGCAAACGCTTGTTCAAGCAACGGCCGGTCTGTCCGATGTAGCGGGCTCCGCAGGAAAGGGGAAAGCTGTAGACGACACACGTGCGGCAATTGACAAACGGATCCGTGTGCGCGACACCGCAACCTTTTTTCTTTTTCGACACTTTCTTCCTTTCTATCGCAGCACACACTTGTTTAAGCTTGACAGGAGCAGACAGCAATACATCAACGTGGAACCTTTTTCCTACATTTTTCAGTCCGTGGGAGACCTGGTGCAAATATGGCACAACTGAGGTGCTTTTCTTTTCTTTTTCCGGACTGTTGAGTGGTGCATTCAGGGCCATCTGTCGCTTGAAGCACTTAAGTAATCTGGAGCAAGCCTCGTTCACCATTGCATCTTGGTAGCCGGCATTCTTTATCCTCATGATGCCTTCCTTATATACCCAGGTTTTCACAATAAAGCCTTAGTTGTGAGTTCAGCGCTTGTCCTGTCGTCGCCTTTACTCTTGTGTCTAGTCTTTTGTGCGCTGTTTTTCAACCATGAACCTATACCAACTCGCCCAACTTAACGTTCTACTAAGAACTGCAATCATTTGTCACCTGCGGGCTTTTTACCATGTGTTGCTCATTTTTGTTTTGTGTACGTGGTGGAAAGCTGTGTAATCGTGCTCAGTAAATGCTGTGTGTTCAAGCATGAAACCTCATATTTGAGTCGTGTGTTGGTTTTTGAATCCACATGCTAGCATGTGCTGCATTGTCACATGGTGTGACGACGCACAGTCGAATGAAAGTGAACACGAAGAAAAACAAAACAAAAACTTTATTGGGCGAACCTAAAGGTGTCTTAAAAGTACAGAACTTTTTGCCACTGCTATTCACACATGCGTTGGGGCTTTTGCTCAAACGAAACTGACGTCGGCCTTCTGCTGAGCTCTTTTCAAATGACACTAAGAACTTTCTTTAGCCTGCGGACACCTTCACGAAGAGCTATGATTATCGTAAAATGAAGCGCATGTAATCGCGAACAACCTCGTAGCTTCGCGCGAACATGTTTGATATAGCTCGTCTACTAAGACCCAATTGGAATTGATAAAACCGTTTGCAGAATGGTGATCGAGACTGCCAAAAGTGCCAGAACTTCGAGGCAATCCAGGGTTTCATTGAAGACTTTCCTCAATTTCCAAAAATAAGTTTTTTGAGTTAGAAGAATGCTTTCTTTGACATAGCATTATCAGCAGCGTAGTACATCAGAATACAGCTAAGACATGCTAACTAGCAGTCTGGTTAACTTATATTAAGTAGTCAACTTTTTAACTATTACTGTTAGGCTCCTTAATTACTGAGAGGCGTGAGCCCACTGTAATACTCGTATCAGTTTTTCGAATTTCCAAACTTGGTTACCCTCGGCGCGCTGCAGCCAAAAACATTTTGGCTGCATCGCGCTAAAGTGCATGCACTTTCGAGAAGCTTGCAGGCAAAGCAACCTCTCCAGTGCGCGTAACTCGTTGAAATAGCCAAAAATTTGGTGGGCCACAGCGCCGAGGGTAACCATGTTTTCGAAATTCTAAAAGCTGATATGGATATTTCGGTGGGCTATACTACTATCAGTAATTAAGGAGCCTAACAGTAATAGTTAAAAAGTTAACTAATTCACCATTAGTTAACCAACCTGCTAGTTTGCACGTATTAATTGTATTCTGATGTACTACACTGCTGACAATGCTATGTTCAAGAAAGTGCTCTTCAAACTCAAAAGCCTATTTTTACAAATTGTGGAAAGTGTTGGGTGAAACGCATTGTGTAGGCCCTACGTTAAATCGACACCGGTCGTTTGATGGGACAATGTGTTGTGCCGAAGAAGCTTTACATTTTACCATCGTCTGTCGGATCTTGCAGTACAGACTGCGGCAAACAATATGCCAATGCGACAACGAACACCGCATGACGACCGCACTGATTAAAAATGAACGTTGCTTTGATTTTGCACACGAGCCGAACTGCCAAAGTAATGCAGGAGCACTGCGCTGTGATCGCTTCCCGTCACCTGTAGTTGGTTTCGAAACGATAAGTGGCGGAAACGACATCAGTTGTCGCCTGTGTGACTGCACTAGCCAATACGGCCAGTTAGGAGCCTCCAGATAATGTACAGCCTTTGTCGAAAGTTGCCAGCCCAACGGTTTACTTTGGGGCCATGCTACTTGTGGCACGTCACCAGCGTTCCATATTTCTTGAAAGTGAGCTCTCTCAGAAGCCTAGGTCTTCCACGGATGGTACGAGAGCCCGACTACAGGGCTTTAAGAGACAATGAGAGCAGCTCCGTCGAATCATTGTTCTCAGTGACAACTGAATCTCTGGCTGTGTTGACGTTTGTCCGGCGGCTAAAGGTGCATTTATCGCTGTAAAAATCTGATTTAAACGCCTTCCCACCAGTCCATTCAAACTCGTGACGTCAGGGCGAAGTATGTGTTTCGTTTTTGGAATTTTTATAGCCTATAAAAGCTCCGTTTCTGATGACAGTGGTCTTTGTGATTGGAATGCAGTACACTGTCGATCCTTTTAAAAGCAAACACATTGTGTTAGCTTTTTACTTTTTACGAAAGTTGCGCCTGCTGATTGGATGGATGTTCTGAAGCTTCCCCTTAGAAACGATGTGGTGGCAACGGACGCGTCGCGAGGTAGTGCAAGTCTCGAGCATTGTTCCTTCCCTAATCTCCACCAATCCTCTATACTTATTGAAAATTAATTAACTATCCTCGTCTACTTCGAGCGAATTGACTACTTGCTGGCAGTTCTTAAACTGCAGTGTTTCTTGCGGTTCCGTCGTACATGCTGAGCCTTGCAGTGTGTTGAATTGTCCTCATCTCCAAACTGTGTCTGGTAGCATCTCAATATCGAGAGCAAGTTCAGGTGTGTGCGAATTAGAGCTGAGCACGCTACAGTACATACAGTACGGTAACACTGTAATGAAGTCACTTTTCTCTGGATGTGCGCTTTATTTGCTGGTTGCCTCAACCGAGCAGCCAAAGCACAACGTGCAAAGTTTCCTGTAGGCCAGTAGCCTGGGTTAGTAGGTCGCGCATGTTTTGATGTGAACGGTGCTAAATAGAAAACGCGTGAGAAACAAAAAAGGCCCAACAAGCGTTGCTTTTAGTTAGTTTTTCGTTATCATGAAAATGAATTTTCGTTTTTTGAGGAAAGGAAATGAAGCAGTAACTGCCTCGCATACCTCAGTGGACACCTGAGGGGTGCTGTAAGGGAAAGGATAATTAAAGGATTGAGTGAAAGATCCCAAGTTTCTTTTGCCCTGTCTACATTAATGTAGTAGGTTATTGTGTGTATCCATGGCATCCCCAGACATTCTTGGCTCAGTGCCACCAGACCGCTTTCCTTCTCGCATCTCAAACTGCCCTCAACTGTTTTGTAGGGCAGGATGGCAACAGGAGAGGAGCCAGGCACTTTACAATGGTGATGAAGTACAAGAAAAACCAGAGTTGCGGCACACCCACGCGCTTTCCAAGACTAGACATGCACAAGTTTACGCCTGACAGTCAAGCGTGTGAATCGGTGACGGTTGTATCGTTGTAACAGTTGTCGCGCACTGCAAATAATCGGTGATTCTCTGTTCTTTACGAAGATGTTCTACAGCGTGCACATCGGTATCTTTTCTAATTCATGGTGACTTCAAAATATGAGTTCTTGCGGCATCTTGTCGCAGATTCTTGAAGAAGTTCGCAGGCAGAAAGCGGCAAATCCATTCTTCGCTTCTTTCTTGCTTGTCGATGCTTGGTGCGAACAGAGTGCTCTAGAGAAGGACACTGTCAATACTGTCAGTAAAGGCGATACTTCTGCGACATAGTCACCTAATTGTTTTGAATTTCTTGCCATGAAAAGGCAGTATGGAATGTGCCACAAAAAGTCAAGTGTTTCCAATCTTGGAACAAATCCGCTCCTTCTGGTGCCTTACCAAATCTCAACAGTGGTCTGTCACAGCGCATCAAATTAGTACTGCGCTTTGAGGCAAATTGTGCTTAGAAGTATGCACTAAATTTAGCGATCGATAGCTACAGCGCAAATGTCTTTCTTAAGCATCTTCCTTGCTCTAAATCTCCTCTTCTTTTACGGCACTGTCCAGGTTTTCTTTCCTAACTTCCTTGGCTTAATTAGAGCGAGCAGCTAGGCATTTTACCCACGACTGTTAGCTATTTTTTTAAATAGTCTTTTTGTACATCCTCGGGACGTTCCCAGAATGTATATCTGAAGACGCTGCGTCGTCCTACAGCTGAGAATGTCCTGTCATCATCATCAGCCTGACTACACCCACTGCAGGGCAAAGGCCTCGCCCATGTCTCTCCAATTAACCCTGTCCTTTGTCAGTTGCCGCCACTGTATCCCCGCAAACTTCTTAATCTCATCCGCCCACCTAACTTTCTGCCGTCCCCTGCTATGTTCGCCTTCTCTTGGAATCCACTCCATTACCCTTATGGACTAGCGGTTATCTTGCCTTCGCATTGCACGCCATGCCCAAGCCCACTTCTTCCTCTTGATTTCGGCTAGGATGTCATTAACCCGCGTTTGTTCCCTCACCCACTCCGCCCTCTTCCGATCTCTTAACGTTGCACCTATCATTTTTCTTTCCATAGCTTGCTGCGTTGTCCTGAACTTAAGCTGAACCCTCTTTGTTAGCCTCCACGTTTCTGCCGCATAGGTGAGTACTGGTAAGGTACAGCTGTACTGATCCTCAACAAGTCTTCACTTGTTCCTGTTGTCCAGCCTTGATACGTCCTCACAAAATCCTCGAACTTGCCCCAGGTGATCTTTTGGTCTCTTTTCAGAACATAAGATGACAATGTGGCGTGGATATTGTGCGTTAGTATTTGCTTAATTATTGTGGGCAGCATTTATGAAAATTACTAAACAGTTTCTCTCCTTTTGAGCTGAATTCTGACAAAAATGAATTTTGTAGAAGTTAATTTGGCCACACTCAGAAGAATGACTGGTTTACCACACCTTTGTCAGAGCCCACGGTTTTGTTTGTGCAGTCTCTTCATGCAGTGACAGATGTAGCTCTCTCTAGACTTTTAATTGTCGACTTGCAAAACTGCACGAAAGCTGAATTACAGGAAGGTTTCTTCCAACCAAAAACCGGCCTCATTCCCAAACAATTTTCACTTCCATGTCTGCTGACTGAAGGAGAGACGAGTCAGTCACCCTCCACTGCATCCTTTTTCGAAAAGGTGAGGGGGGCTTCCCCCTAATCTGCATAAAACTGAAGCCCCGACAGTCACCATCAGCTTGCGAGATAGAGTGTAAAGGGAAGCTGTTGAAAGGTTACAACGATGCATTCCCTTGACGAGTAACTGTCTCGACCCGGTCCTCGCGTTGGCACCCAGGTGCTCTGTTGTGTCCTTTCAACAACTTCCCTCTCGTACGCATAAAGGAACATCTCCCCTCCCTTTACGAACAAGAATGCGAGATTGCCGTCTGCGAGCAAGGGTTTTCGGTTGGGAAATTGTAGAGGGCACTCGTTATTCTTCAAGTTGTCAGTTCTGCAACTTCAGTGCCGAAGTCACTGAGCTAGATAAGTGCATTTACAATGCGCGAAAAATGTAATAGTCCAACCCCACCAGAAATATGCAGTGGATAAGAACAGAAAATGTAAATGGCCTCGTGCGACTTCAACCTTTTGACATCAAATGCACTGCTCAGCTGCAGACACTGCAACTATATTGGGAAAGAAATTCTATTGCGAATTATTTTACTGGGCGCGGGCGAATTCCACGTGATTTTTAATGCCTTGCGCACCATTCCGAGAGAGAACATCGCAACGAAAAATTGTCACGGTGGTATAACCATGTATACGTACACCCCCATTGGCCCAATTATTACAAATGCTAGTGCCAGTATCTCTTATTTGCACACAGTGGCCTGTACATAAAAAAGCGTATTTATCCTGATGACACACACATATATATATATATATATATCGTTTCTTGGGTCACAATTATTTCCTTCATAATATCACTATTGCACACAAATTTTTTAATGAAACTGGCAGATTTACGATATGAGGTGCACATGCACGAGATTGAGCTGGCTTGATTTCAGTGCAATGCCACAATGACATCCTCCCAGTAACGCACAAACTGAGGACATCCTTTTGAGGACATTCGGCCATTCACTTAAGATATCCCAAGGACGTCCTGTTTGAGATGAGGACGTTTGTGCCATTTGATGATGTCTTCAGGTGGTTTGGTGTTCTCGGACATTGGCGTAGTGTCACCAGTGGCATGCATAAGAATACAGCTAAGACGTGTTATCTATTAGGGTGTTAAAGGAGCCGAAAGGGACTGTGAGGAAATTTAGGTTGCAGTATGCCTAGGATGTGAAAGGACGCTGCTTCACCAATATCCTCCCGCAAGAATTTTTTATTGAGTTTTGTGCTGAGTCATCTGTAGTCAAAATTTGAATTTACACGTCTTTGCGCCTTCCTCTCTCCACTCGTCACGCGAGCGGGAGGTGAGCTTCTTGCCGCGGCCATGACAGCTGCGTGACAACAGAAAGATGCCTCAGCGAGCCAATGACAGCCCTCCACTGCTAGCATAACGAACGCTGCATGACGCGTTGCGCGTGGATTCAGGCAAGAGCCCGACACAGCAGGTCGCTGCGAATTTTTAAATATATATTGTAAGTGATGGGTTCACTTTTGATGTCCTGTACGTGGCATAAACACACGGTGGCCTGTACATAAAAAAGCGTATTACAGACAACCTCAAACACCCTTTCAGGGACGCTTTAATTAATATTACTGAACTCTTTACCTGTTATAGCTAGGCTCATTTCTTGAGAGGATTGTAGCCCACGATAAGTAGCATCCATATCAGATGCTGGATTTCTGAAAATGCTATTCTCATCGCAGCAGCACTGCAAGGAATTTCAGGGCTGTACATGGGAAAACCGAAACCGCGCGGCCAAGAGAAAGCATTAGCCACGACTACGAGTGCGTGTCACTCAGCGATGTGGGTGTCACGCGCTGTCTGCTCGCTCGCCCTTTACACCCGAGCGTTGCGAAAAGACCCCGCAACACCCGCGCCGCCATGTGATGCGTGCTCGTAGGTGTGGCTAATGCCCTCTCCGGCCGCGCAGTTTCAGCTTTGCCCGTGTGCAGCCACGAAATTCCTTGCGCTGGCACTTTCGTAAATCCCCCGTTACCATTATGACAGTTACGTGCAAGCAACAAACTCTCCCGCACTTGCATGTTGCACTCTTCCTTTCCCGTGGCAATAAAGGCGCCTTAGTGCGCTCACCTACCATAAGGATCGCAAATAAGAGATACTGGCACTAGCATTTGTAATAATTGGGCCAATGGGGGTGTACGTATACATGGTTATACCACCGTGACAATTTTTCGTTGCGATGTTCTCTCTCGGAATGGTGCGCAAGGCATTAAAAATCACGTAGAATTCGCCCGCGCCCAGTAAAATAATTCGCAATAGAATTTCTTTCCCAATATAGTTGCAGTGTCTGCAGCTGAGCAGTGCATTTGATGTCAAAAGGTTGAAGTCGCACGAGGCCATTTGAAAACACCTGTTCGTTCACTCGCTGCCACTGCTGTTTCTGGGACAGCAGGCTATAAGAACTGAAGCAAAATCGAAGGAGGGACTGGATCGCATGGCATCTCATACCCATCGTTCGAAGCTGCAACTACATAGGAGAAGGAATTATAATCTGCCCTCCGTCAGCGAGTTCAGCGCTTTAGCCCCTGTTTACTGATGACTTATGCTTCATTTCAAACAACACAACAATTCGGTGTCTCTACTCCAAAAGCCCCTCGCGTTAAGTTTTTGCTCAAAATCATCGATCAGGTACTGCGCTCTTCGAATGATGAAGGCTGCCAGTGCCGCGTTTTTCAGCCAACGCCAGCCAGTCGCAAGGAAGGAAATATCTCGACAGCCAAGTCCATCCGAAATTATACTTATATGTTTATTTCTCACATTCACATCACTTACACATTCACTCCTCTTTCAAGAAAGCACAAAAATACCGCACATGCACACAACATAAATTAAACACTTCACTTCTCAAGCACTGTTCCACTCACTTGACACCACAACAGCACACTTTCCCAACAACGCTGCTACACACATAATGAAATCTCGAAGCAGAAAACTCGGAGCGGCCATTAGCTAAGGTGTCTGGAGCAGATAGCAGGCACAGGACGCGTGTTCCTGCATGTGCGAAAAAAGCACGCGTCTGACCAGAGCGCAGAAGCGAAAAGCATAAACTTTTTTCATCACTCAATCTCCACAAAACGCTTCTGACAGGCCTAGCGTAGCCCCAACAGGCTTGTCGACCTTTACCTTGTGAAACCAAGATTACCTTTACACAGACAAGGCCATGCACTTGTATTACGCACTTTTCTGTGAGGCTGCCTACAGACTCCATGGCCAACCAAGATAACACCTCAATGGCTGCTTCGCAAAAGTTAGAGCTGAGGATTCCATTTAATAGCATAATGACACCACTGAAAGACCCACTGACCTGAGAACAGAAAGGACATTTGCTAACAAGACTGAGCTAAGCCTAATGTGCCAACAAAACAAGACTGAGCTAAGCCTAATGTGCCAACAAAACAAGACTGAGCTAAGCCTAATGAGCCAACAAAACAAGACTGAGTTAAGCCTAATGTGCCAACAAAAGATGACAAAGGACTTGAAGCAAGCTCCACCGCAATCAGCTTGAGCTTCTGCACATACAAGCGATACGTGGCATTCAGCAACTGTTACAACATAGCAAGTGCTGTCTGTACCCACGAAAGAGCTACTAGACTGCTTTGACCGCCCATGCTTCCCAACTGCCAACAAAGACGTGTTTGAGGCTCAATGTGCAATACAGCACGCAGCTGCTACACCTTGGGTGTGCTGAATGCCCAGAAGCTAACCTAACTATCAATCATCCCAGAACAGAAGCAACAGCTGGAGGCAGAAAACAGTGCACTCCTGCTGACACACAGACATGCGTACCACCAAACCACGCAGGTGTTTCACCACTGCACAGAACTGTACACGCGAAGCCCTTAGGACAAAAAGAGAAACTGAATAACAGGTCAACAAAACTACAGTAGTTGATACCACCGGTCAAACTAGAGCTGCCTTACACACACTCCATGAGAATATGGGTTGCATTAGGCATTCACTTTGACACTGTTGATGAAAAGTAAACACCTACTCCATGACGACCACCTGCTACTTGCAAGAGCGCTATTGCAAGGCGAGCGAGGAACGTGATGATTTCTAGTAGTTATTGAGCAAATGTGTTCGTTTTAGTCCTTGGAAAGAGCGCAGTCAGACAGCATCTACAAGGAGTGGAAGCCAGAGACAAAAAAGGGGGGTGGGGGGGATGAACTACCGAGACGCACCACATATCTCCAGATGGCCTCTGGCAGACTCACTACACCATGTGCGAGACACTCACAACCACTGAAACCGTCACGAACACTCTAGAACTCGCACGCTCACCGATACAGATGCACACTACTAATATACATTTGAGTGCTGTCAACATGCCCGACAAGGAAAGAGTTTGTGTAGCAACTGTTTTTCGCGCATATAGCCACCGCGCATTACATGGGCAGCGGAGTAGCCTGGTCTAACCACATCCACAGGTGATTTTGGCATCGTGAATCAAATGACATTTTCTGCAGAGACGACGACCCACGAGAAAAGACGGAGAAAAAGAGTAGTGCACGACATATTCTGCCCTTACTTCCCAGGTCACGACTCGAGACACACATAAACAGGTGCAATTAGTGCGTTGTGGTTTCAATGCCATCTTAGCAAGAGTGATCTTACACGAGCAAAGCCACTCGGCCCACTGGTAAAACGATCGTTGGTACAGCCACGGACAAGCACATCTCAATTCATACGGAGCAACTTTTTCTTATAGAGTCATGTCCTCCAAAAAGGTCAAGACGCCCTCACAGATACTCAGTTCTTGCATCACGGTGCCAACACATGCGACAGTCTCTACAATAGTGCATCCAGCTGAAACAGCCTTGTGTGAAAGAAAGTACAAGTTTTGGAAACGCAATGCTTGGAAACTTAGTCGGACACAACTTAAGTCTGCAGTGAAGCCCCACCCACATTCAAGACTGCCACACAGAATTTTCCACGCGAAAAAAAAAATCCGTTTAAACTTTTCCGTTCGCTAAACAAGAAGATAATCAATCATAAGAAAAAATCATAAGCTCTAGAATTTTGATACCTGGCTTGTTTAAAAAAGTCAAACATTCCAAAGCCAATTTTGTAAACTGTTTTGATTGGTTAGCGGAGTACTACAAGATGCCACGGACCACAGCCCAATGTTAACTGCCTTCTTTTTTTAAGCTGTATCCTATTATAAATAGCACTAGGAGTCTAGAGAGAAGTATGAAACAGCATGCAATAGTAGCAAAACAAGAATCTACCACAGACAAGTGCTCCTCCTGTATCTAGTGAAAAGTTTTGAAAAAGCTCCAAACAGGAGACACAGCTATGAGAGGCACTCAAGTGCTATCTACCGGGCTAAACAACTCGGATCTTTGTATAAGCTGCATTTATTGAAAAAGTTGAGTGGTCCACAAGTAGTTTTGAGCACCAGGGGCACTGCTTCATCGAGAAGGGTGAAGTGATCAAGAAGAACCTGGAAGAAACGAAATCGACCGACGGAAAGAATGCCACAATGTGCAACTGCAAGTATTTGTCTGGCGTGTTCAAGGAAAGGCTCAAAGCATGCACCTATAACAAAAACAAGAAAATAGGTCGACAAGCAATATGGCCACCACCATAACCATGGCAAGGCAGTGAAGACAATTGACAGACAATCGCGGCAGACAATCGTTAACATTGCACCCACACAACTTGCAAAAGACTCGCCCAAAGGCAGGCGTGATCACACGACCCCGCACTTACAACTTCCAAGGAACCTGACTATGACGTACAATGCCGATGTTCACCAAAAGGCCACGTATGGCAACCTGGAAGCTAGGAACACGTGCTCCACAAGTTGCCCACACGAACCCTCCTCATGCAATCCTGTGAGGCAGAAATGTCCGTCAGAACACTCGGGCAAATCCTACCTCTTTCTCACACATCAAGGCTCTGCTGCACAATCAAGTAAGAAGGAAAATGAAAAGAAAAAAAGCAAAAGCACGCACAAACCAGCCATCAAAGATCACATAGCCGACCTTTTCCACCTCAATGTCACACTCACGAAGGCCATCGTGTGACCGAGTTTGTTTCAAGGACTCTGCTACTAATCGTGGTGGCTTTATGTTGCCTGTGGAGCATTGTGAAGCTGCTTCCAACACGGCCAAGCAAGCCCACAATGCACCACCACTCCATGGCAGACAGGACAACACAACCCAATACAATCCGTGGGATTATGATGCAGTCTGATAAAAACTAGATAAGGCCGCCACTCTATGCACTCTATTTCCAGTGTTGCACACACAAAAAAAAACTCTGAGCAAAAGGCACCAAACCAATGTGCGTCAAAAAGAAAGGTCAAACACCTAATCAGTGCTGAAGGGGAAAGCAATGATAAGGATTGAAATCTGCCTTCAGAAAAACGGAAGAGGCTCTCAGTGGTCTGAGCTTGATTGAACTCTCAAAACTGCTACCGGCACTCTGATGCTGCTCACAAATTGCATGTGGCACAATTCATTTCACTGCTTCGGTGACGATTCGACAGAGCAGGTCGCACCAGACAAGACATCCATGAAACATCCATGAAACAGTAGCACGGTCTAGTCGGTGCACTGTGCCCTATGCATCCATCCAGAAGGTGGCAAGCAGGATGACGCACCCCACGCAGCAACAAAACATGGCAGTGTCCAATACGCAGGGTTCATGACCCACCTCTTGAGGGTCGCACCAAATCGCCACCAGCACTGATCCACCCACAATGGTGCTTTAGTCCGTAACTTGCACCATGAAACCGGACTGCAACAGACCGGTACGGCACATGCGTTGCCACTTGTTGCATTCACCCTCGCCCCAAAAGGAAGACACGGGGCGGTTGACCAGATGTGCGTGCCTGCTCTACGTCTTGGCTGCATCACTCAAGCTCGATGCAGCGCTACAGTACGATTTCCCCAAAGTTCAGCAATCTACCGATTTCCACGGAGTCCAGCAATCCACCATTTCCCCAGAGTCCAGCAATCCACCTGGTTCTGTACAACTTGACTCCATCAAAACGACAAATGCTTGTACTTTAACCAAGTTCACAATAAAGCCACAAACCACTTCACAGTAGTGGCACCAACACCCTGGCTTTACCTTCGTCCAAGTGGGCAGCACACTGGGGTGCAGAAAGAAACAAGCAAAAGCTACAACTCGATTGTTGTCGCAGAAATGGCGCCTGCAAGTTTTGAAACGAGCCAAATCCGGTTAAACAAATGGATCTGCACGACACGCCGCTCGGTGGAGAACTACTCCATTCGGGCAAGATCCAAGACACAATCTCGCCATGCTCATTCCAGAAGCGGCTGCCCTCGACGACTTGTCAATACAAAGCGGGAAATGCAGTGTCAATCTCGGCAGGTGCATCAAGGGACCTGTGCGAGAGTCCGGTGCCAAGTGCCGCAGTGTCATTCCAACCAGCTGGCTCTCCTTGACGTCTCCACTGCATCACACTGAACTCAGAGGATGCCGGGCAATTTCAGTCTCAGCAATTTTCTTCTTTTTCCAATATCCAGCACTGGAATTCAGCCTCGAACCGAGTTGAATGTCCCGACACCACCGTCTGATGCCACACGATTCAAATGCCCCACTGTCTTTTGTAGGTGCCAAAGGTCACACCAGCAATGAAATGAGCTGGCCAGAAAAACAAAGAGGGAGGGGAAACACACGAGCACAAAAGTTGTCCGGTCCACAGAGTCCAGAATGATGCGGAGGCAAAGGGCCCCCCCAAGCGGTGCAGTTGTCGACAAGCTTCTTCTCTGCCATCCACAAGTTAGAAGAAGCCTCGACAATGCGGCCAAGGGGTGCACAGTACAGGAGAGGTGATGGTCATGGCTGCCCCTTGTGGCCATGACGGACGGAGCCCCGCCTTCAGAGGGCGTTGTGCACCTGCGGCGGCTTGTGGACAGCCGCCGCGGATGCGGAAGTGGGCCGGATCAGGGGCGGTGGCTGCTGGAGGATGGACCAACTGCCGGACCTGCGAGCAGAGGAAATGGTGCGTGAATGAACCACTCTGCACCGCAAGCGGACTAATGGCCCCGCCTGAGAAAGAGGCACTCGTGGAGGCATGCAAACGCCACCTTTTTCTAGTGATATACATCCATCATCATCATCATCCTGACTACGCTCACTGCAGGGCAAAGGCCTCTCCCATGTCTCTCCAACTAACCCTGTCCTTTGCCAGCTGCAGCCACTGTATCCCCGCAAACTTCTTAATCCCATCCGCCCACCTAATTTTCTGCCGGCCCCTGCTACGCTTGCCTTCCCTTGAAATCCACTCCGTTACCCTTAAGGACCAGCGGTTGTCCTGCCTTCGCATTACATGCCCTGCCCAAGCCCATTTCTTCCTCCCGATTTCATCTAGGATGTCATTAACCCGCGTTCATTCTCTCACTCACTCTGCCCGCTTCCGGTCTCTTAATGTTCTACCTATCATTTTGCTTTCCACCATCATACTCATAATTTATTACATCGTTAAAAGACCCCTACAACAATTTGCACCTATCTAGTACACAGGACCAGACACATCGGCGATTCAAAACGATCCCCTTCCCCTTCTCTCTAATCATACACCTCAGCGAGCCACAGGTCGCAGGCCGGGGCTATGCTCCATCTACAAATGCATCACCCAGCTCGGGTGTTTACTTTTTTTTTTTTTTTTTTGAGGCTACACGACATTGCGTGCCAGGATTTGCGGAAGAGGTCAGCTTGCTTGAGGACTTATATACGGCACGAATGCTCATTAGTCTTTACTGTACATAAATGCGTACATTTTCTGGCTACCTTCAAAAGTGTGTCCAGGAACATTTAAAGATCCACTTTTGAGATTGCTACAGCAGGTCCTCCTCTCCACCCTGATAATTTCCAGCAAACCTGATAGCCATGCAGCACTTTAGTAAGCACAGATCAATTTTACTGTTTTTTTAAAGCAGACAAGAGTCAGAATGTGAGAAAGCTGGCATCTGTTGCCAAAAGGGCATTGCCAATAAAGCATAACACAGTTTTTTAGCATGGCATCAAAACGAGTTTGTCCACCATAATGCCTGTTGGAACTCCTTCATGGATGAGAAGCATGAACATTGAAAAATGAAGAACACTGAAGAATTAGAAGGACTCAAAATACATTGGTGATTGCAGATAAAAACTGTTCCAAGATTACTTAACATTGGTAGTTAGTTACTCTGCCATCAAAGCAATGCTGCTTTGATGGACAGACAGGACTGGTGCCAGTCCTATGTTGTGTGTGTGTTGTCTCCATCTTTTAGCGCCAGTGCGCTTTTTGCGTAAACCATGTCAGGCTACAGCCAACTAGCTGAAATAAAAGTATTGCCAGATACTAGCCGTTCTTTCCCTTCCTTACGAGGGTTCAAGGCAGAAACACTTCGACAATTCTGTATCAAAACTGTGAGCAAGTAATCTCGAGGAGCTGTGTCCTTTGAGAGAATGCTGTGATAGAAACTCTCTCCCAACGCAGTGCTGAGATGGCTTTGCATCAGTCCAGAGGGTGGCATACGTGAGGGGGAAAGAAAGGCTTACGACAGCACTCGCCAACAAGTAGCACTGTTTTTTTTTTTTCATTACTGCGAGAGCAGTACTAGTTTCACTTTATGAGAAAGGTGGAACCTGTCATCCACCCACCTGGGTGCGGCCACTGGGAGGCCGGGGGGGGCCCCCTTGCCCTGTGAGGAGGGGGATCCGGGTGGGGGCCTGAGCAGAGGGGGAGGGTTGCCCACCCCTCCTCCCCCTGGAGCAGCAGCAGCTCCGTTGGAGAGGACACTGTTGCCCCCGGTGGCTGCTGCAGTGGGGGACCCCGGCCTGCTTCCTCCGCCACCCCCGGACTCCTTGGTGGTGGCTGTGGGGGGCTCCACATCACCTGCCCCCTGCAGAGGGGAGAGAGAGAGAGAGAGAGCAGGGGATGAGGCTTCTCTCAGGAGAGGATGGCAACACACGCAGCCTCTTCTTCATCCTCTCCATGCTAAGCTACGAACACACCATCGAAAAAAATTTCTGACGATTACATCACTTCCTAATGCGACATTTGAGCGCAGCTCATCAGCTGTTTCAGCTTTTCGATAGGTTGAGGCAAAGAATTCGAGCAAGACAAGTATATACAGTCGAACCCAGATATATCGAATTCAAAGGGGATCAGAAAATAGTTCGATATAGCAAAAATTCGATATACAGATATAGGCTAAAACTGCACTCCTGATCATAACAAATTCTGGCTTACCGTTTGGAACAGCCGCGAATCACATAGTATAGGCACGCAATGTGAAAGCACTTTATTTCGCGGAAAAAAATCACTAATTTTGGGCTGCTTTTTCCTCTGGGAAACGAAGTTCAAAACACTGGTCTCGATCTTCTCGAGACTGTCCAGGTGCGAGAGCCCAGTGCCTGCCATTTCACTGCAACAGCGCCGAATCAGGCTGAGCGCTGACGCCAGTTCAGTGGCTGCGCACGGACGCGTTTCTTAGACAACACAGTTGCCCTCGTCGTCGCTGGAATCGGCGTCATGAACGCCAGCTATTCCAGCCACAATGTCCTCATCAGCGAGGTCGGCTACCGCTTGAACTTCGCTGTCAGCGTTATTAAAGTCCTCAACAAGACAGAGCGGCACCGGGAAAATTGGACAAGTCGCGAAAGGTCCAAGCACTCATCGTCATCTAAATCTTCCGGACATTCATCTCCGGCCACTTCAAGGCTTGCCTTTCCAAAACAGTTGGCTACTGTGGCCTGCTTCTCGTCGCGCGTTGAAACACAGGCACACAAGAAAAACATGCGAGGCGCAGATGGAGCGATCCGAGCGAAGCCTATGCGAGCGGTAGTCAACCCGGCTGCGAAGGAATGACAGAAGGAAAAGAAAGAGCAGGGAGAAAGATCGGCGCTCTGGGCTTCGCTTTTTTTTTTTTCTCTCTTCTCCCCACACCCGCGAGCGACCGTTTTCTCCCTCTTCCTTTCCCCAGGAGGCGTGGCTTGGAAATGTCGCCGCGCGTCTCCATGCCGCGCACTCTCTCCGCTGAGCTCCAATGACCTTGCCCAAGCACACTCCGGCGGTACGGGAGGAGCGGGAAAGCTCGCGCCGGTGGGGTGCAAAAACGGGGGAACAAAAAAAAAAATAAAGCCCTGCGCCTGCTGACTGACTGCGGAAATGTTCTCCGCTGAGGCGGCTGAGGACCGGTCAGGAATGTCTTTGGGGAAAGCGCACCTTCCAGGGGCGCGGTGTTCGATATATCCAATGTCCGGCGAAAATGGAATTCGATATACAACGCAACTGTCCTATACTTTTACATAGTATTTTCAAGGGGGTAATCTGTGTGTTAGATATAGCCAATAATTCGAAATATGCGGGTTCGATATATCCGGGTTCGACTGTATTTCGAATCAAACAGAGCTTGAATTATCAAGGTTTTAGTGTACTACCATCTGTGAGAAATTCGCACCATGGTGACCATTCAAACCAAATAACTCTTGGCAAGTACAGAGAAATGTGCAGCTTCATCCACGGTGTCCACTGATATCTCGTATGCGACGTGCATAACAGATAAAGTTTCAAACCAATACCGCCAAACGAAAACATTAAAAAGATCTTGTAGATTGAAAAGGACACAGACAAACTGCAAGCACAGTTGTCTTTACTTCAAGCCATGGCCATCATCATCGTCAGCCTGACTACGCCCACTGCAGGGCAAAGGCCTCTCCCATGCATCTCCAGTTAACCCTGTCCTTTGCCAGTTGCCGCCATTGTATCCCTGCAAACCTCTTAATCTCATCCGCACACCTAACTTTCTGCCGTCCCCTGCTACGTTTGCTTTCTCCTGGAATCCACTCCGTTACCCTTAAGGACCAGCGGTTATCTTGCCTTCGCATTACATCTCCTTCTCAAGCCCATTTCTTCCTCTTGATTTCAACTAGGATGTAATTAACCCGCGTTTTTTTCCTCACCCACTCCGCCCTCTTCCGATCGCTTAACGTTACACCTATCGTTTTTCTTTCCATAGCTCACTGCATTGCCCTTAGCTAAAGCTGAACCCTCTTTGTTAGCCTCCACGTTTCTGCCCCATAGGTGAGTACCGGTTAGAAAGAGCTGTTATATACTTTTCTCTTGAGGGATATTGGCAAACTGCCATTCATGACCCGAGAGAACCTGCCATATGCGCTACACCCCGTTCTTATTCTTCTAGTTATTTCCCTCTCATGGCCATACCACCGTTAACCATGCTTTCAAGCGTCTTACACATGCCAACTGCAGCTATGAGTAAGAATGCTTTGTCTGCCCAAGAAATGGTCAGAGCAGTGCAGATTTCCCGTAGATGCCACAACATCCGCATACGGATGTCCAACGGATGTACAACAAAGCACAGAGGAACGGCATACGGATGTACAACAGAGCAGCGCGGAAGAGCAGTGGCAGAACCAACCTTGCTGTCGTCCGTGCTTGGCGTGATCCCGTGCTCGGCCTCAAACTCCTGCAGCACGGCGTCCAGGTTGTAGCGGCGGCGGTAGTTGACAAAGAAGCTGCGCACGTGCGCCTCCGTCTTGTTGCCGATCACTTCCGCGATGGCCTTGAAGTCACGGCCGTACTTGCGGATGCCTGCGCAAAAGGGCGACCGAGGCATCACCGGACCGTCACACGGAAGAAACCTTCACCACCACCACTCGACAGAATGCCAACCGAAGGCTGCTGACGACCTACAGAAGGCCAGCAAATGTTCAGGCAGATTCAGAACACACTCTGCACTCGTGTTAACGCTGTTAAGGGGGGATGAGGGTCTTAAAAACTTTTTTTCATTTGTTAACATATCTCTCCAAAACTTAGCACCTTGGTATATCATCGAATGCTGATTTCGAATATGCATTTGGATTTCAGATATCTCGGCTGGAAGGAAATATGCGGCAAAATAAAATATCCTAATTAGGTAATGTTTAATGGGCCTTTTTATTAATTTATCGGTTAAAGAAAATTTTTTTAAGAATAAGCAGCCATTTGCAAAGGCCCAAAGCACATCCAGAGCTAACAGAATGTCTACAAAATCATTTTGTTGATCATAAATAAATAATAAAGCTGGAAAGGAAAAATGATGTGGCAGTAATTAGCCCACACTTGGCCTATTTGCTAATAGTATATCATGTTTCAAGGAAAAGAGAATGCTTTAGGATGTGCAGTGGACCTCTGGGAACAGTTCCATATTCTTAAATAAAGCTTTTTTTAACTGATAAATTACCATAAAGATCCGTGAGAAATGGTCTAATTTGGATGTTACTTTGTGATAAATTTTCTTCCAGGTGAGATATCTAAATGCATATTTGAAATAAGCATTCCATGACACACCTATGTGGCAAGTTTCAAAAAGTTATGTCTACAAATAAAAAGTTCGTAAGACCCTCATCCCCCCCCCTTCATACCCGTACCCTCCTTTCAGGGAGTGCTTGGCATCACTTAAAAACGGCAGATAGACAACAGGCCTTGTAGACAACAGCACTTTTAATTCATGGGGCCCAAGTACTGGCTCAAATAAAGTTTGGGAATGCTGCCTCAGATTGCTAACACTCACCCTGGACGGCGATGAGCAGCTCGTCGTTGGTCCAGCGGGCATTCACTCGGGTGTTGCCCTGCAATGCATCGGCAGAGGGGAACACTGTCAACACATTCCACTGGTTTACGATGCCTTTACTGCACCTACTGTGCACAAAAACAGCCTCTTCACTCTCACTGCTCGATCTGAGAAAAGACAGCCAGAAAATCACGAGCCTTTGCACCAAACTGATTGCACAAACATCAGCCTACAACAGCGGAGCAAAGGGGAAAAGGAGAAATTGCTCCCTTTCTTCTTAATTGCAACAACACAGGACCTTTGACCACTGACTACAGAACCAGAGGCAGTGATTTAGCCACTGCAATTTAGAAGGAAAGGTGAAGTCCCAAATCCAAAGGCTCTCAAATTTTCAGCAGGGCATTTCTCAACCCTGACGGTCCCACCAGTGAGAGACAAAGAATCCTTGAGCTCACACCAATGCAGCATTTCACTCAGAGAACTTACATGCACTGAACAAGCGACAGGCAAGATAAGAAAAACCACAAAAAAGCAAAAATAAATAGTAAACAAACAAATAACAGAGTGCGACCTTTAGCTACTTGGTACACTGCCATGTAGGATATTAGTGTGAGGGCGTAATACACAACGAAGGAAGACAGCACAAGCAGCAATTGCCGAGTGAAGGTTCCACAGAGAGGAAAACAAAACACATAACGAAGGTTTAGATAACCCTGTGCACAATCTATGAAGCATTTACTCTCTTATGCGAGCCTTCTTCTTTATTTCTTTCCTCCCAACAAAACCTTCGGGTGTCAGTAGCACTTCTGTCAACTGCCTTTCTTGCATCCCACAGCCTTCCAGGTAAGTAATATTCTGCATACAAACATTACATGACGTTATGACAAAATATGGCAACATAAATAACTCTTCTCGCATGTGCCTCAATTATAGCTGCACATTTGCGTATTTAGGTTGAACATGCTACTGCAGCATTGGTACCCTTGCAGGCAACAACAAATGCACACATCAGACAGTGTGATTACCAGCTCTTCCTTACAAGCAGCTGTTGGCAGCGCAGTAGAGGTTTACTGTGGCCGGGAAGTGGTATGAGCTGCACCTAGTTCTCTGAATGCATGTGTCACCAGCGAACCCCACTACTTGGGTGCTCTACATCATAGCCCCTCTTGGACCGCTACAGTTTTGTGCACGGGGGGAGAAGCAGCGACAACGCACCTCGGGTGGGCGCAGGTTCTCAATGCCCATGGCCGTCTTGTGGCGCAGCTGGCTGATTATCTGCTTGTTGTTCTGCACCTGCACAGTCAGAGGAGAGAAAAGGCTGAACAACACTGTGACAAAACAAGATACGGTCACAACATACAGTTCCTCACGGAGTTGCCACAACTCTTGACGGTCACACTTCAGGGTTGTGACAGTTCCACAAGAGCTCCGAGTGATTGCTCAGTACCCATCGCTCACAACTCAGGCAATCAGCAAAGACTAGCAACACATGAACCAAGACATAAGCACACAAGGCACAGCCAGCCTTTCTAAACAGGTCGTCTCCCTTGCCATTCTTCCAACGAAGCTCTCTGCTCCACTCATGGACGGCCAAATATTTTTCTAGAGCACTTGAGATGCGCTCCTGAAGAACTGAATAGCAGGATTGGCAGGTTAGTCTACTAGGTTGGTGCTGTGCTCAGCCAGCCCATTTTCTATCACCAGGCTTTTATCTTCCTGGCTTTTCCTTATTGGCTGCTTTGGACAGAGATGGCTAAACTGATTTCGAGTACTCCACGAAGCACACAGTGAACACGGCCACAAGTTAGCCACAGACTGGCTTGCTCGACTCGAAGCGCTGGAAACCAGCATTTAACACAATGTCTTTGTACAGCATCATGTCTACCAGCCAACAAGAAAGGATGGGGGTGAGTGAATCATATCTTTCTACTGCGCAAGAAAGGATGGGGGCAAGTGAAATGTATCTTTCTCAGTCTCACAAGACGTCACAGGACACCACCACAATCGGCACTGTGCATTTGTGACATAGGGCAGCACTTGTCCGTGAGGACTGCCACGTGCAGTTGCCAGGCTTCTGGAACATGCGACGGGTCATCTGAGACATGGGAGACCAATTCTTCGCTAAGTGTGGGAAGCTAATGAACAAAGATGGGCCCTGTTCCAGGCTATTCTGCCTCATTTTCCTCCTAGAGAACATGCATGCACTCCATGAAACGCATGGAATTCTCCTCTACTGCTGTCGTGGCCCACCTGGCGCTTGAGGGCCACCAGCTCGGAGTCCATGGCCCTGAGGATGGCGTCCCCCTGGCCCTGGGGTCCCGTGGCCATGGTGACCAGGTCGGGGTACTGCAGGCACATGCCACGCGGTGGACGCCGCTTGCCACCCCCCGCTCCTCCACCCCCACGGATGGGGGCCTGCCGCTCGTGGTGCTTGCGGGCCAGGGTGCCCTTGCAGCTGCCACCCGAACGCCTGCGCATTGGACCACCAAGTCATGTCATGCAGGTACACGTGAAAGGGCTGCAGAAACAAAAAGGCTGCCCTCTGACAGCTCAACTGGCCCAATGAACCCAGTCGTTTTGACAGCCATCAAGGACAAAACATAATGTTTGTCAGTCTAGCTACGTCCACTGCAGGGCAAAGGCCTCTCCCATATCCCTACAATTAACCCTGTCCTTTTACCAGTTGCAGCTGCCATACCCTCGCAAACTTCTTAATCTCATCCGCCCACCTAACTTTCTGGCGACCCCAGCTACGCTTGCCTCCTCTTGGAATCCACTCCGTAACCCTTACGGACCAGCGGTTATCCTGCCTTCACATGCCCTGCTCAAGCTTATTTCTTCCTCGATTTCGACTAGGACGGTCATTACCCTGTGTTTGATCCCTGGCCCACTCCGCCCTCTTCCAATCTCTTAATGTTACAGCTATCATTTTCCGTTCCATAGCTCGCTGCGTTGTCCTTAACCTAAGCTGAACCCTCTTTGTTGGCCTCCACGTTTCTGCCCCATAGGTGAGTACCCATAACATACAGCTGCTGCATACTTTTCTCTTCAGGGATATTGGTAAACTGCCATTCATGATCTGAGAGAACCTGCCATATGTGCTCCACCCCATTCTTATTCTTCTAGTTAGTCCCCTCTCATGATCCCGATCAGCGGTCACTACCCGCCCTTCAACCTTCAACTTAATATCTTAATTCCCTTGGAATCCACTCCGTTACCCTTGAGGACCAGCGGTTGTCTTGCCTTTTCATTACATGCCTTGCCCAAGCCCACTTCTTCCTCTTGATTTCAACTAGGATGTCATTTACACACGTTTGTTCCCCGCCATGCAATGCCCTTTTCCTTCAAGTTTCAGCACCGTACCGGGAAGGGGACAGAGGTGACATTAAAGAAACAGAGAGCAATTAAAGCTCCCAGTTGTTGCACCCTCCCTCAAGCAAAGGAGTGGCAGTGATGCTCTTTCCACATCCCATCCTCACCACAGTGGTTGCATCAACTCCCAACACCAAGCAAGCCCCAAAGAGAAAGCACAGTGAAGCTACAGCGACAACCACATTGAAGTGCCCCAACTTTCTTCAGTGGAAAATTTAATATGTGGTGAAAAGAGAATAAAGAATCCACCAAACTGTGTGGGAAACATCAAACAGTCCTCTAGAATGCACCTCACGTTATCTTGAGAACAGGTATGAACATACAGTGAGAATTTTCTTTCCCCACCTTTTCAAGGTAACTGAAGTAACCTTTGCCACCAGACTTGAGAGCCACTAGAACGAGTCAGCTTTTTGATACCCTGGGGCAGAGCGCATCGTGTGCAAGTGCAAAGGAAAAAGTGGCTGTGGGTACGACACAATTTGACGCTTAATAAAATTAAATCTCTCCCTTCTTCTGACACAGTATGACGCAAGAGGGCTCATCACTTGAAAACAGCAAGACTACTACTCCGTAGACAACAGCTGGTGAGCTCTCAACACCACATTAGCCGAGAGTGCACAAACTGCAAGAAAACACTGCTGGAACCAAGGAGCTAAAGAATGACTATCCACACATTTGGCCCCCTACTGGGGACTGCTGTGACTGCGCCATACATCCCTCCTTCACAGCGAGTCTGCATCCCAAGTACACCTTGGGATCACATACACGACCCCAATAGCCACATGGCCTTCACGTGACTCAAAGCAACTCTGTCTGTGGACGTTGAGTGGGAGTTTCTGGCCACAGCACACTATGACAGCAGAGTCATTTATACTTCAGAAAAAGTGACCCTCAACTATCACTAAAGAGAAGAAGAAAAAGAAGTACACTCACCCTAAATACACACCAATTGGCAAGAGCAGTTCACTGCTCCCCTCGTAGCTTTATACAAGCACCAGAGTTTCAAAATTCAGCCCTTCTGTGCACTCTGCCCCCCCCCCCCCCCCCCTTCAAGGACCACCTTCTGACTGTGATACCAGCCACTTACCACGAGCAGAAGGCTCACACTGTTCAGGTGGCATCAATTAGAACCACATTCCAAGACACCCCCCCTACTCACTTCCAGTGCTGGTAGCAGCTGGAGCAGAGGCTGCCCTTGCTGGAGGTGTACGACTGGGCCATGGGGGCCCCACAGCTGGAGCAGGGGCCGCCCGGGGGGGTGGCGGAAGAGCCACCATCCTCCTTCTGCAATGGAACAACAACAGGGGACTCCCTGAGATGGCCCACAACGCACTCACTCATCTGCTGATGCCAGAGACATGCACGTGAAGGGTTTTCCAGTCTAACACAGCAGTGGCATACAGAGAGAGTGAACCACACTCTTCTGATACAATGCCCCGAGAACGCTGCAGTGTCACTCTGGCCCAAGAGCAGGGGTTTTTCATCAAGAACTTGGCCCACAAAACAGCAAAGTACCAACGCCAAAGAGTGGCCAAGGGAAGAACGGCTAACCTCAATGTTAGTTTGCAGACTGAGCCAACTCAAAAAACGGAGGCCACTCACGTTTTCGGCGTTGTCCACCTCCATGTCGCTGTCATTCTCGGAGCCACCGTCAGAGCCACCCTCACTGCGTCACAGGGGAAAAGGAAAGGGGACAAGGCCCATTAGGGAGACACCTTTAAACAAAGCCCCCCAACAGCACAGACAACACTCAGACAGTTGAGCACGAGGACTTTACGACCGAAGCTCAATCCGGCAGAATTAGCTAAGGACACTAGCCCATCAGCCGTGAACATGCCTGCGACAGGGACATGAGCATGCCGTTATTGACAATCCACTGAGAACCAAACATGTCTGAGGAGAAGGAGGAATTCCTTTTCCGAAATCTCTGATGTTAGTAAAAAGACGAACACAAATGGGAACCAATACATACTACATTCTTACAGCCAAACACAGCTAACAGCGAGTCAAGTTAAATATAAAACACACATAGTAGCAGTGAATGCATCTGACACCTGTCCCATCAGTAGACACCTGTCCCGTTGGTAGCAAAGTTACAAATGCAGGGCATGACAGAAACATAGCATCAGGCATGTTTAGTTTATTGGTTTATTGGGGTTTAACGTCCCAAAGCGACTCAAGGCTATGAGGGACGCCGTAGTGAAGGGCTCCGGAAATTTCGACCACCTGGGGTTCTTTAACGTGCACTGACATCGCACAGCACATGGGCCTCTGGAATTTCGCCTGCATCAAAATTCAACCGCCACAGCCGGGATCAGATTTGTTAAGAGTGCAGTTAATATTACATAACCACATTAATGCGTCTGAACGCATATGTACAATAAGCTGTGCTTCATAAATAATGAAGCTCCAATTCTTTTGGGGTCAGGGAACAGGACCCTCCCAAGACCGATTTCGTACCTTGAAAAGGTACGAAATTAACTTCAGACTCAACCTTCATCGTGTTTCCTGTGAACTGACTTCATCGAGTAGATTAAAAGGAAGACCGTGCTAGAACAGGATCGCACCTAAAGGGAAGCATTATGCACTATCAGCTTGACTGGCACTGATCCAGTGAACATCATGAAACATCATCCACACACTAAGTTCTCCGTTCTACTCTGAGTAACCACATGTACATTACTGAAGCACACTTGGCAACACCCCATAGCAACATGGGTGCAAGCAAATGGCAGGATATTTTGGGGACTGGCCCCTGGTCACATGACAGGGAATAACAAAAGGTGGACACACACACACACACACAGGAATGACACTACGACACCGAGGGGGGGGATATGGCATAAGTGGATGCTGAAAGTGCGAAATCCACACTTCATGCTGTTCCCATCAGTATCTCTAAGTAAGCAAGAAGACTGCGTTTTACGCCAAGTCTTTTGGCGCATAAGCAGCAGAAAGCCCTGCAAACCAACACTGCTCTCCCAATGCCCGGCACCCCACTCCAGTTAGCCAGCAGAGAGCTAGCTTGACTGAGATAAAAATGGAGTGCGCAGCAAGGAACGTGAGGATCCATGGAACAGCTGTTTTTACTGCCAAAGCTGCACACTGGCTGTTATAACCACCACAGCTGGACAGAACAGTGCAATGATTCCGACCACCCTTTTCCTATCTTGTGAGGGAAGAGCTTTACATCTGCGCCCTCAAAATGCAGCTACCCCAGGAATACCGAACTTCTGAAGCTACACACTCAACAACTTGCCATAACCACAGAGCTAAGTATACAGTCGAGGACAAAGGTCCGTGGACCACGTATTTCTCACATACTCATGGAGACCAAAAAACAAAATTTTGACTGTCACCTCCCCAAGTGTGGTCTCCAGCTGCCGGCTAATAATAGAGCTATCGCTAAATACGTGGTCCACAGACTTTTGTCCGAAACTGTACATATATGTTCTGAGGAGGAACTGGGAAGTGGAAAGGAAGGAAAGCCTGCAAGCCGCACCTGCTCTCTTGCAGTTTAGTCAGACCGGCTGGGATGCACAATCATCGCAGAGAACACAACAGCTTGTGAAGTTCAAAGACAACCTCTCGAAAAGAGCAAAAACCAAGAAAAAGACACCACCAAGCAGCTCACCAACTGAATAAACATGGGCATTCGCACGGAAATCCTGTGTTGATCAGCTGCTGTCTCTACCAACTGTGTCTCCAAATATCAGCATGACATATCAGTGGTGTGATGGTTGAGACAGTGCAAAGAAGGGATGAATGAACGAGAAGTAACATATTTACACTACTGTAAGTCGACTCGAATGTAAGTTGACCCCCAATATCATGTGTTAGGAAAAAAAGGAGGGGGGAGGGGGCATGCCCCCAGAGCTAGAGAGCAAACATAAAACTGCAGTCACTCTATAGTATACCCTATATCTCATCTGTCTCACCTTTATTTATGGTGCCATGATTTGGTTTTGACTGTCAGTCCAACCCCACTTCAGATTTTCAAATAAAAAAAGAAAGGTCAACTTACAATCGTGTAAAAGTATTAACTAATTCACATATGCAGATGCTACAGAAGCAGTCGTGTGCGTCACATTCTGTCTGTCCTCTCGCTGCTCTCTTTCATCCTTTATGCCCTGCACCCACTAACCCAGCTTGGCATTCCTTTATGAACACAATGATACCTGCAAGGTAAGAGCAAGCATTCTTGCGGCAGAAATCTGCGAGTTCCGAATTCGGACACGGATCAGCTGCATACCTCATAGCGACGTACCCTTCGTAGATCCAAAAAACAGCCAACGTCTTGACAACCAGCAACGCAATGCACTGCTCACACAACAACCTCTGAATGATCAAGCTTCAGAAAATAACCACAATGTATACCACAAATAAAAACAAGGTATAGGGAAACGAAGACCCCTCCCCCACGTAGCCCCAAGAGCCAAACCAAAAGAACGAAGTTTAGCAGAGTGGTTTGTTGGGCGAGTTGGTTTACCATATTGAAATATACCTGCGCTTAAAAGACACGGACTGAAAGATAGAGACACACACACACACAGCGCTGGACTTACAACTGAATTTTTTATTCGGGAAACACTGCTCTTTATAAACACCAGCAGCTGATAAAAATGGAAGACGGTAACACCCGGATGATGGTGACGAGACAGTTTGTTGATTTTTTATCATCCGGGTGTTACCATCTTCCATTTTTATCAGCTGCTGGTGTGTATAAAGAGCAGTGTTTCCCGAATAAAAAATTCAGTTGTAAGTCCAGCGCTGTGTGTGTGTGTGTCTCTATCTTTCAGTCCGTGTCTTTTAAGCGCAGGTATATTTCAAAAGAACGAGCCTGAACGGAGAGTGGATGAAATTTCCAAACACATGCACGAGCCCAAGTTCAAAACCAGCTGTTCAGTGTTGCCTCGTACAAGTTGACACTAGGACCGACAGCCACACGCACGAGACAACCACAGACATGGAGGAGAGACTGTGAACTGAGCATGCAAAGACAGGACAACAGAGCCAACCAGGCATGCCACATTGAGAGACAACGTGGAGACTACGGGGTGCCACAAACTGGAGGAGCGGGGGTGCAGAGGCGGCAGGGCAGAGGAGGATGGAGCGGTGGCGGAGGCGGTGCAAGATTCCTGGCGTGGCCCACCTGCCCTCCTCGCGGGATCCGGCCAGCCGGCGGGCCTGGCGGTCCATGAGGCTGGTGCGCGTGCGGGTCTTCTTCCACGAGTAGTAGTACTTCACCAGGCTGGGGATGGTCTTGTCTGGCAGCTGCAGCAAGGGGAAAACGTGAGGGGGACTTTGTCAATGGCACGTCCGAGTCTCTTTTAGAATTCGCCACTCTGTCTTGACAGTGTGCAGGGCTAGTCCAAGAGTTCCCAGGCCACCACAGAACCTCCTTTCAAGCAATGATCGTTAAAAGTAAGGAGACTCCTCGTCACTCCCCGGAGATTTTAAGCCCCGGGGGTGTCATTAATGCCCCACTTCCACGGCCCAAAGGCTGACCCTACAGCCTGGAGACTCCTGACCTTTACCTTCTGACCTGTGCACGACCTTTAACCTTTACCTTCAGTAAGGGCAATGCATTTGTCCAGTGACAGGACCCAAAAGGTCTCCTCTGTGTCACTTTTGTGCAGCCCGCTTTTCACTGGATGCCCCTGTTCCACTCGCAGTGCTGAGTGAAACACTTCTTTCACATCACCATAAGCACCACTACATGCACATAGGCCAGGCAGACCTACTTGCCCACATCTTCATACAACTCTGATCACAGCTGCCTACCACCACACGAGGAAACAAGACCTGCTACTGGCCCATCATGCTTCCAGTTCACAAGGCAGATCAAGCTCCCTCCGCCAGAAAATATCTCGAGACTCTGGAGACAAAGGACACCTCAACCACGCTACGAGCGGTAGCTTCCACTTACAGATTGGGGCAGTTATGTGCCTGTCCTTTTTTTTTTTTTTTCAAAACGCGACAGATGGTTTAGACTCCTCTGATTCTGAAGAAAGGAAAGGCGCATAACTGCCTCCTTGGGTCAGTGGACACCTCAATCACGCTCTGAGGTGCATGGCAGTGGTGTACACTGCACGGTATTTCGCGCTTAGCAAGGCTAAACTGTCAGTAATTTTTTTCCCGACTTTTGTCATTACGGTTTTCCTACATGCAATTTTTTGCTTCACGGGCACCCTTAAATCTGCCCTTGCTCCGGCCAGCCACCTTAGAGCACTTCTAGAACCAAATCACTTTCGTCAGTCTTGCAGAAATGTTACACGGCCCACTTCAGCTAGGGCAACCAACCTGGGAATCACGAAACCCCAAGCCCTTTTCTGCCAACACCACAGGGAGAAACATTAAACAGCAAAACACATCAGAGGAACCAAAACGACAGAGACATCCGACAGCTCTCCAGCACAGCTGCCCATCAAGGAAATTTTAAGCCCTTGAAAAAAATGTTTTTTTTTTTAACCAATAAAACGCACAAACTCCGCTCAACACCTGCTCGTCGGCAAGTAGGAAAAACAGATGCCAGTCCCTTGTAAGAATAACGCACCATCTGTCGGATCTTGTGGAAGTTCTTGCCGTGGAACTGGAAGGCCTGCTCGAAGAGCACCTTGTCCTCCACGGTCCACTCGTCCGGGAAGGGGGTGAAGTTGGCCAGGTCGGCCACCGCCTTCTCCAGGTCGTACTTGTGCCAGAAGAGCATGCCCAGCGCCTGCAGTGAGTAGTGCCCCACTCAGTACACAACATCCCTGTGCTAAGCACAAGTCCGGTTGCACACACTCGCAAGGAATGCTGCAAGGAGAACGACGGTGAGGCTGCAGTCGGAGATAGTTGACTGCACATTCCGTTTAATTAGTCAACAGGCGCACATCTTTATGATCGCAGTTTTATGGCCAAAACAGTGCAAGCTGAATGAGACCCGAATGAAAGAGCCGACTTGCACTCTGTCTGTCTGTCTTGTATTAGTGTCCCTACAGCAGCACACTAATCACCAGCCTGACAGTGAGCCAACTCATCCTGTTTCCATCTCTGCAACAAACAAATAAAAGCTACTGGGATGCTTCAGTAACCTGAACAGTGATGCGACAGCATTAGGTAATCACATCTGTCACTGCTTCAGTTGCAACTTCCGTGTGTGTTTGCTTCAGTTTCTTTGCAATGTGCCAGCGAGATGTGAAGTCAACTCCCAGATTCGGACTGCAGGCTGCACTAGCAGGTATCTGCTACGCTGTGATGGAGCCGACATTCGCAGATACCACATTTTTTTTGCGATTTCTGATCACGATTCTCTATCGAGGTTCCTGTCTAGAAACTAGATATCTCGCAAACTGGTGGGCAGGTTGTGATGACTTCATGAGGTCACATGATCTCTTTCGACCAAATTTTGTCTGATATCAGCAGGGTATTGGTGTGATGACAACTCTTAACACATCGAATTAAAAAAGAAGAAAGACAATGGCCTTTGTCCGGGGAAGAATATAGCAGTGTACACGCTGGCCAAAGAACACATTCAGCACAATCGTCACCAGCAACTACAAGTCCACCCAAAGACAAAGGCCTCTCGAACTTGTCTCCAAGCACACCTGTTCAGTCCCAATCACAGCCCCAACCACCCTGCACAAGCAAGCAAATTTCCTAATTTCACACCTTCATCAAACTCAGTTGTCCCTGGCTAGGTTTTGTCTCACTTAGAAGCAATCTTCCTTGGCAGCCAAACAGAATAGCAGACTTGAGGCAATTGGACAACAAGAAAATCCAGGCTCTATCATTGACATCACTGGCTATGACTACTACTGTCATTGCCAGCAACACCCTAACGATGTCCCCACCAAAACCCTCCTACTTTTACCTTCCCCTGGAACCAACTCAGTCATACTAAAGAACTACCAGTTATCTTCCCTTACATGCTCATTTCGTCTTCAATTCAACTAGCATCGCATTTGTTCCCTCACCGTCTTTCTGCCCCTTTAAAGAGGGACACTGGTCTTAGAAATAAATTTTTATTAATGAAGTCACAACCATGACATCAGAGAACATGCATTTTTTCGGGCTGATTCCAAATATGTAATTTAATTTTATGTACAACAAGTCCTTGCGCACTTGTGCAATATGATAGGTAACTTTTGCTGAGTTTGAAAGAAATTCTACTGCACGGAACTTGTTAGACTGCATGCCAATGGTTTCTCTTGACATCAAGCTATGCAATAAGGGTAAAATTGTCATCCTGCCTCTTATAGAAGGTGAGTTATAGGACCTTGAAATCATGTTTCTTCCTGTTTGTGAAGTGGCAAATTCAAAACCCTGTAACTGAACTTCTATGATAGGCAGGATAATGATTTTGCCCTTATTGCATAGTCTGATGTCAAGACAAGCCAATGGTATGCATCCTAGCTAGTTTCCTGCAGCAAAATTTATTGAAAGCTGTCGGCAAAAAGTTGCATAATATATTATATAAGTGTACACGGACTAGTTTCAAATAAAATTAAATTACATAATTGGAATCAGCATGCAAAAATACATGTTTCTTGAAGATTCAATTACTGTGACTTCATTAACAAAAATTTTTTTTCGAAGACCAACTTCCCCCCTTAATGAATACCATGACAATAAACCAGGCCTGTCCACAAAGAGAGTCCCTGCCAGGTAGACGCACCCACCTGTTCCGCATTGTAGCTGTACTTCTCCTTGGCGAGAGTCATGTACTCGTCCACTGCGGAAGAAAGCACACAGGGGTGACTCACCTCCGCCACCTGTTGAGCACACGGCTGTTAGACAGGAATGGGCCAGTCATAAAAAACAACCCTTTGAGCACAGCAAGAGCAGCATGCTAACTAGTTATGCGATTGGTTTGTAAAAGAAAGGCAGATCAAGACTTGTTAAAACCCCGCGACAGCCAGGATGCCAAGACATGTGATTATACTGCCAGTGACTGCAGCAACTACTGCCTTTCACCACCAAGATAACCCGAGTAACAACACATCTTTCGCATTTATCCATCTCACATTTCACTGAACTTTTTATTAATCAATCTGCAGGTTCCTTCACCCCAGTCGCCACCAGCGTTTTCAGCAATTACAATTTACCACTGTTCAGCGCAAACAGAAATGTTTTCTAATCATTCCTGGTGCATTCCAGTACTAATCCAGGAATATTAAGAACATGTCCTAATGCTGCATTAGCTCAGTGTGCGGCCCTAAATTAAAAACCTTCAATTTCCAAGGCACAGTGAGCGGCTGCAATTCTGCACCAGTTCCTCCACATTCATTTTTTTGTTTTGTTTTCTTGGCGACACCAGTCAGTCCTCCTCAAACATTCACCAATCACCCCTAATCCTCCTCATTCATCCCCTGCTCCAGCCACAATCTTGAGTGGAAACGATTGTTCTTCACCCCTGCAGCTGACTTGTGGTGTGGCTAGGAACAAACAGTCCTTCCTTCTACTGTACACTCTCAAAACTTTCTCTGAAGTGACCAATACCACTCGAAACCCTCAAGTCCAGCCAATCCAGCAGCAAAAAAGGCACTTAATCTGCGGCATTTAACCAGCAAGCATACACAGACCTGGAACATGCGCAACTCCCAGCTAGGAAGTCAGATGGCACATGACGCCATGTGTATCAATTGATCAGCGCACCACTATACTGATGAAGACATTCCGGCGCTTCTCAGAGTTAACTATGTCAATGTCTAGTTGGCTTCAATGCTAATGCAGTTCTGTTCCTCATGTGCCTGCCGTAACTACTTCCATCAGATGGACTACCACCTTCCATCCTCCCAGGCTAGCTGCACAATCTTTTGAATTCACGCACACTGCTTCTCTTGTGCCTCAACCTCACAGATGTCTAACCAGGCTGGGCATACAGAGGCATCAGTACTTTCTCAAACACGCACCACTACCACAATTACCACTGCTACTCACACTTGCTGTCCGAGATGTCGGCGCATGGTGACCACACCAGGAGGGCCCGCTCGGGGGCAAAATCCGGGCAGGGCTCTGCACCAGGAGAAGGTACGGCATGGCACGCTATGGCATGGCATGGCATGAGAGGCTGGCTTAAGTGATCGCAAGGTGGCTCCCAATCACGGGACAATCATGCAGGAATGTGGCAGGACATGCACATCCTTGGTCAAAGGTAATCAGGCCACATAGAGTTTGCTCTCAAGCTGGATATTGCCCCACTTGTCGGCACCCACAAAGACCAGAGGGTCCTTGAAGGTGAACACAAGGGTCCCCCTCACTCTACAGCTACTTGTAGCTTCAGCTGTGCCACAGGGACCCCAGTGCACAGGAAGAAGGCAAACCATGCGACATGAAGATGTCTGGCCAAGGGTGCACATGCCCTTCCAACCTCCTGCCCTGACCATTCCACTGACCATTCCAGTAGCAATCTGCGGCTACAATGGTCCCTACTATCATCATCATCATCAGGCAGATTAACAGAGCAAAGAGGGCCTCTGTCGTCAATCTCCCACAAACGCAATCTCCAATGGCTTGAGCTCCTACCGGTGCATCTAATTTATAACAAGGCACCCACTGCTAATACAACTTGAAGCCTTTGCCAAGGTTCATGGTTACCTCTGGATTTCATCCCACTGGGTCAATTATGTTGAAGTCAGTAGAGACTCTTCACCTTGTCACATACCACACTGCTGGTTCACTATTCCAGGCTCTCCACAAGATGTTCTTGAAATGTCCCCAAATTTTTCTTGCACTCTAAATTCCACAACCCCAATCAGCCTTTCAGTTCAGCGTACATCATATGCACATGCACACAGAGTGCCACTACAGGAACCAGGCAAAAGAAATGGTTGCTGAGGTTTCCTCAGGAGAAACAAAAGTGATGAAGGACTGCTACACCAGGACATCCACTCCTGCAGGATACTGACGAATGGGATTGTGGCCAGATGCTGACAGTTTTTTAAATGCACTGGCTATGGTTACCCCCCCTTGCTAACGTTCTTGCAGAAACCCACATTCAATAATCCCCATGCATTTTCCACATAAAAGCATTTCTGGGACAACAGTGGCATCCACGGCAAAGCTTGCCTGTGGATCTAAGGCCCTTCTAAGCACACGACTTCAACAGCTTGACCTGCAGTGACCTTGATAGCCAGGAGGCATGCTCTGATAACACCCACTGTTCATTCTTCCCCAGATGCGAGTTGAACTGTAGCCTTATCTCTTCTTGCATGTCCCTTTCTAAATTTGCAAAGTTGTTGTTGTCAATACTGCTTCCTCGATTATTGCGTGACAGCTCAGTATCGCAAGCTGTGATGTATGTGGCATGAACAGCATGAGGCATTGCTAAATGCCAGTAAACTGCTTGGCTCACCCATTGAGACGATGTCTGGAACCACCGCTTGGAAGTCATGGCCCACGCGCATTCCATGGTCTGGAAAAGAATTAAAAAAAAAAAAAACAATAATGCAAGGTGTAGCTGGTTAGCATAGAGTTTCAGGAATACACATTGGCTAGCAAAAAATAAAACAGAAAAAAATACTGTTTTTCATTCGCATTTAACATGCAAACAAGCACGGGGCTCAGAAGGTAACCGACAATGCCCAGGAACGCAACCACCGTCAAGCACAACTGAATTGGCTGAAAGAAATTAAGCACACGGTGCGTCCGTGGAAGACGAACGCGTTACGAGACACGGCGAGGTGCTCGCAGGACGCGAAGGGCGACGAATCGAGAAACATGCCATCTCTGCCGTCCGCCTGGACGGTCGGCGGGGGGCTGGAAGATGCGTACAGCATCGCCGGAGGACCAGGACGTTCTGGTCAGGGCGGAGTGTCGACGTGAAACGCCGCGCGCGTCGCCAGCGTTTAGTGCAGCACACCGGCGGGGAAAGAGGCGTTCGCGCGCGGGTTATCGCCAGCTAAAGTCGCGCCCCGGGTCCATGATCGCACAGCGTGCAGTGTCAACGGGGCAAAACGCGAGCGCCTGCCGTGAGAGAGGGCTCGCCGCTTTTCAAACGCGCGTCTCGCGAGGATACGCTGCTGCTGGCGGGCAGGGAGACATGCAGCGGCGGCGGAGCCCAGGAAAAAGCGAAGACGACGACGACGCGTGCCAGTGGCGCTTGGTTTCAAAAAACAGAAGTGCAAAAGAGCGGCCGCGCTAGGCGAGTACGGTTACCTTGCTCCGATTCGTCGGTAGCGCTCCCTTCGTCGGTGAGGTGCCCGTTCGGACTCGAGGTGTGCGATCGGCGGCCGACGCGGGACTCGTCGTTTCGATCAGCCAGCACCATGATTTTGCCAGGGACGGAGCGCTGCCTCGGACGCAGAACTAGACCAGCGCGCGGGCACAAACTTCGTGCAAACGGTAGCGAAGACGCGACTTTTTTTTTCACTTTTTTTTTTTACTAGTACGGAGCTCACACCGCGACCAACACTCGCCAAAGTGGAACTGCAAGAGAGAAAAGTGCTGCACCGACGCGCATACAGAATCAGGCGCGGAAAAAAATAGTTCTGCAGGTAGTCCCAGTTTACTTCGTGCTGCATAAGATTTGCTAAACTTTGGCTACTTTTTTGACACTTATCACAAATTCCTCGCGCAAAAATATGCCACTATAATCCAAATAATCTTTTAATTTTTACTCACAAAAATCTACGGATACGACGACGATACTAACACTACCAAAACAGCACATTTTGAATGGCCTGTATTATTAAGTAAATTTTATTAACGCGTAAAAAATTTTACTCTAACAGAGACTTTGATATATAAACTATGCACAGCTACTGTTAATTTCTTTATATATTGTCTAATCACATAAATATAAAGTAAAAAGCGCAGGCCACTACCAAGCGGGGTTAGTATCACGCTGGCTCCGTAGAAAATGAGCCTACAACGCAATATTCGTGCGCCACTCGTAGCGGTGCACCAGCGCTCAAATTTTCGTTGAAAATAAATACGTGCGTTGTTTAACGTGAAATTTCGCAGCGTATTAGTGCAGACTGGAGCCGTCTCTATCGCTCATTCGCATTTCGCGTGTCTACGGGCATTTGCAGTAGCACAAAAACTGCACAGATGTGCCGACTACACGCACGAGATTCTATCCTGCGTTTCCACCCCTTGGCTGAATAGCGGTTGCAGCTATATGCATTTAAAAGGGAAAAAAAAAAAAACGGGCTTTCGAACCCAACGCTAACTTTCAAGGTTCCCTCTCCGACGCTCATGTCATGGGCGAAAATTCATGACACTCGGAACAACCGCGCGCCGCGTATCCGCGCAGTAGCCGGACGTCAACAGTCGCAGTGTCGCAATCGCGCCCAACAGCTGCTTGCGGAGGCAGACTCATTTTCTCGGCTCCTAGGATCGCTTCATGGGCTTCCTTGCGGTATTCTGTCGAAATAAAACTGGGTGTCCCACATCCCACTTATCGTTGACAAAGTGAATTCATTTGCGTTGCTACACGGGAGAGATAAAAGTAGAATAACGGACTTTGCATCGACACATGTCACTCGTGAAACTAGTCATATATAGGTCTGATTTGAAGTTGTCCACGCGTACGTAGATCTCATATTTATTAGCGCTGCCTCTGTGATTATAAATTTAAGCCAGGAGAAACCACTAAAGGGCTCTAGAGCACTTTTACGCCAGCTGACATTCAAAACATCGCGCATTTCGATTTTCTGATGAAAAGCGCAGACAACTCGACACGTTTCTGTTCGTGACTGCTGGGCGGTACAGGAATGTTGTCACATGTGCCGATTCGGAGCAACGTCTTGGATTAATGTTTTCTGTTTCGCATCTGTCATGCGTGCTGCGCTATATAGTATGTGTAAAGTACCACGACGAAGTACCGGTATGGATATCGGAGAATATATTAGTTTGGCTTCGTCGGATGCATTTGTCATGATGGAATTCGTTCTCGCACATATTCTAGGGAAGACGACTAGAAACCACTGTCGTCGCGCCTTTTTGAAGCTGGTGTCAGCTGACAGATACAAAACTTTTGGTCTTGATCGATATATGGTGTCGGCATGTAGGAGAATTCAATGAATTGGCTGGGCATCTTAGCCAGCTCGATCGTGGATTTCGGCTGTGCACTTTAGAGCGCCTATGCACTGAAGTATGCTTTGCGGAATTATGCGTCTGAAGAGTCAATTGTTGACCGCGCGCATCGAAGGCAGTGTTTTGCGAAACTTTATTAATAATTAATATATACTACAACTACGAATGTTGACTGCGACCAACTGAACAAGATTATTTTTCCTTTTCTATATATTGCGTTCGTTGTCTCACAATCCATTTACTTTTCTTCTGTCGTTAGAGTCGCGTGGTTAACTGTCTTCATCGATGTATGTTATCATGATTATAGTTACATGATTTGGAGGACGGATTAGTTCTGAGCACAGTAGCAAAACGCTTCATAACCCGCTATTTTCCTTCATTTTTTACAAGCTAGTTGACAAGATGAATAAAAAATTCAAGGGGCACTTTGAAGATCTAAAGTGCGTGAGGAGAAAGCCTTTCCACGCAACTAACTAGTCCTGATTGGTTAACGACTAACTAGTCATGACTAGTTAGTCATTAACCAATCAAACTCACGCAATAAATTAGCCCTGATTGGTTAATGACTAACTAGCGATGACTGGTTAATGACTAGTTAGTCATGACTAATTAGCTAGTGACAAACTATTCATTATTGGTTAATCAACTAATTGTGATGACGAACTAGTCGTTAACCAGTCATAAACTAATTAGTCATGACTTGTTAGCCATGACATGTGACTAGTAATCACTGACTCACTTCAGATGTAACGGACGGACGGACAGAGTCATGGCCGTGAGTAGGGTTCATTAAAGGCCTTAATTTTTCAGCGGACTCAAGCATTACCTAAACTGCTTTCCTCGCGCGCTGAATGACACCACGGTGTGTAGGCGCCCAGATCTGTGGTCCACAACGCGTTATTATCGGGAACATAAATGGATTGTGCGATATAAGTTAAGAGCTTGTCGGTGATGTGATGGCTATGCTTGAGCGAGTAAGCATTTTTTTTAATGGCCTGAACTAGCCAGCTGTGTGTGGCACGTTCGGCGAACCGACGTCGTCGCCGTCTTTAGCAATGTCGCCCACGCTCTCCCCCATGTCCTCCCCACCACTCTCGCTCTCTCCCTCGCTGCCCCTGTCACGCTGGTGATGGATGGCCCATTGTTAGCTAAGGCGGGAACCCAGCTTGAGAGGGAGGGTGGTGTCAATACGCGGAGGAGCGGATTAGACCTCTCCCTGATGTAAACAGTGTGACATCAAAAAGGTGTGCCCCGATGGGCAAAATCATCGACTTCCGGTTCTTAACCGGTTTTTCTGGTGCCGAGCGCTCCCCCACTGCCTCTGTTCCCCGATTCGAAACGCCTCGCAGCCTTTCTTCTCACGGTGCATGTTTTGCCCATCGGACCAGAAACACGTGCGCTCATGACGTAGGTTGGGAGAGGTCTATTGGTAGGCGCCGCATCGTTCGAAACCACAGCGCTCCGATTGGGCAAGACGTGCGCGTGTTCTGAAACGCGTGCACTGCGGATCAGACACAAGATTTTAACGTCCCGAAGTTGCTCGTTGGCTATGAGAGTCGTCGTAGTGGAGGCCTCCGGATCGATTTCGACCACCTGGACATCGCACAGCACAATGGCTTCGTTTGCATTTCGCATCTGAATCACATCGCCGTTGAACTAACACGGAAGGTAAAAGCGAAAAGGTGATTTTCGACACTGTTGTGCCAGATCTTCAACAAATCTTCGTTCCGCTGGCATCCTGTCGAAGTCAGGCGCCGAGCTTATTGGCCCAGCGCCCGGCGGCAACTCGCAAAAACTTTTCCAGGCTTGTCCGGGCCGTGCACACATCCTCTGATGATGCCAGGGTAACCCGCCCCCACGAGCATTTCTGCCAGCTCCTTCCGTGGAGGGTTGTATCCAACTTCTTGCAAGACCACACAAGAAGACACAACGGACCCTCCTCTTGTGGGCTCAAGACGTCGCCCCCACCTAGGGGCCACACTAAAGCCCCTCAATAAACTTTAGGCTTTAGGCCACACTCGGCCCACCTGCCCTAACCCCCAACCCTCAAGGGTCAAATAAAGTTGTTTCTCTCTCTCTTTCCCTTGTCCGCGGGGGGCCAGCGCGGACCGCTGCTGGTGACTCACCCTCCGGACGGAGCGGGTGACGCAACCGTCGCTCAACCGCCGAGGGTATAAAAAGCGTGTACGGAGGTCGGAGAGAGAGCGAGACGCAGTCCGAGTTAGCCCGTCCCGAGAAGCCGTTATGCTATCGGACTCCGCGCCGAACCTTTGTGATGCCATGTAAATATTGTATATAAAGCCCCTTTCGCTTGCTATACGACATCGAGTTTCTTCGGCGGCATTGCCCTTGCGTGACGACTGGCAGAATTACCGGTCGCACTACCGGGACGACAATGTCATAAGTGTGGTGACAGCGCGAGATGCATCAGGCGCAGCGCATTTCGGGCAATAAACTTTCGCTGACACTCGCAGCATTTGTGGATGAGTGAATGTGGGAGCTAGGTGGCCATGCAGCAGAGAGGGAACGTCGTGCTCGGGACACCAGAGCCCGCAAGCATGCGGCGGATGGAATGATGAACGCGGTCAGAACGCTCAAACGCGCTATGCGACAAAGTCCCAAGATTCCGTAGGCGCGAACATTCAGGACTGCGTGCACGCAGGCACGTAGCCGGGGAAGGGGAGGGGGGGGGGGTGCTTTCCTCCTGAAATAAAGCCCCCAAGCCGGCTCGTACGAAAGTCCCTACCACCTCCCAACCCTCCTGCCTGGCAATGCTCTGCGCCCCCCCCCACCCCCTCCCCCGTATTTTTACAAAAGGATGTTACCACCTGTAGCTCGAATTTCAGCGACAACTTCGCTGGCACGCAGTCAGACACGTAGCCAGGTGTTTTCGGGAGTGTCCAAGGTAACCTCCTTTTGTCGCGTCCTCTCAGTTTCACAGCGATAGAGGGTTAATCCCAAGCAACCACCGATATCCTTCGGACGGGCGACAGAGGTCTATTTCGGATGTTCTGTACGTCCGCTGAGCATCCGCAAACAGCCGGTAGACGTCCGTCGGCCGTCCGAAAGGTGGCCAAAGGTATACGGTTCGCCCGCCGACGGACGTCCAGTTGAGTACGTCCATTGGCGGATCTTTCTCGAATATTCGCATATATGGTGCATGCGTGCTTTTTTCACTCCGCGCAATGCAATAAAACCAAAAACAAATTGATGCATAGCACGCATATTTTATTGTGGTTGATGATACATCAGCAGAGCAATGGGTTACATTCGGAAAATTTCTTAAATGTGACTCTTCAAATGTGGCAAGCTTGGGACACACATCCGTAATCATCCCACCCACAGGATTTCTGAAATAAAAAAGAACGCGGCAAACATCAGTCATGTGAAACAAATGGCACAATGCAGTAGCCCAAGTAAAAACATTGGAACCAATTAATAGAAGTGTTTAATGCTGCAAGTATAACAGACAATGCACTTTATCAAACACCACAATAAATATAAGGCAATAACAGCTCTCACTTTTCCACACCATATTTGACAATGTATCTGTTCTTTATTTTCGTGGGCCTTAGGGCACTAACCTGCGCAGCACTGTACGCGACTGTGCAGAGAAAGCCGCAAAGCTTCCGTTGCGAACCACTGCGACCTCACGTGCTCGTGAACATAGCGATGCCTTAAAAATTAACAAGATGCGAAAACACTCCGCCCCGCAACTTTGAAGAGGAGTGGGAATTAGTCGCGCGAGTTGAGGGCTCCCGAAAGTGTGAGAACAGCACACACTTGGGGAAGCCATCTCCTCGCGCTTACTGCTCCCACTGTCCTGTGAACGAATGTTATATGAGCATGCTGCATTGTCCTAGAAGCAAAGTCCCAAGAAGTGCACTGGATACATACCTTCGTAGGCAATCACATGTGCACTAAGCCTTCTTTACACCAAGGTCGACGCAGTACGGGATTCCGGTGTTCCAGAAGAGCTTCAGGCGCTTCCCGTATCTTTCGAATTGCTTAAGTTACATACAACTTTCGTCCACAGACCGAACAAAGCCACATTTTATAATAACAGAGCTATAAAGATCTGCGCGACAACACTACGCGACATATCAACAACAGCGCTACGGAGCCGTACTAATGGATTGCATTGGTCTGACCGCGAACTGACATCTATGATGATGGTGATAGCAGAATGCACGGGAGTTTTGTTTTGATGCTTACGAATGGTTTCAATGGCAAGTTTAGCTAGCAATACAGTGGACATGTCGAGCAACTCCTCTAATTTGAAGAAGTTTTATAAATATTGAGTTCTTGCAAAATTCTGCAACACCTGCTTCTCCTCTTAGATAAATTTAGCTCGTTGGCGGCTCTTGCACTGCAGGTAGGAGTGGAATCGTACCAATTTACAAACGTCTTCGCGTCAAACCCTCCAACTGATGCAAATAAAACAGTATACATACACGAAAGACTCGAATTTTCTGTGAAATAAAAAACGTCCATACTCATGGCCTGGGAAAATACTCGACCTTACATCCTTCGGACGTCCACCTCGTCTTTCATGCGGATATACAAAAGTGGACACTATCCGTACGTCCGGCGGATGTACGAATACGGATATCCGAACTCGGATTGTGTTCGTACGTCCGATGGACGTCCAATCTCGGCAAAGGACGTTCGGATCTAGCTCGTACGTCCGACGGATATCTGTGGTTGCTTGGGATGTACTGTGGGTAACTGCACCCAGTCATTGTTTTCAGTTCAAATTGCTTCTCTGGCTATTTCTAGCTATGCTAGCATTTGTCCTGCATCAAAAAAACACATTGGTGGCTCAGAAAACTGTATTTGTAATTCTCCCTATTCCTCCCTATCGCTCCCCCTCTTTTAACGCGATATCGTTCGAGGCCCGTTACCCAGAACATCCGGCGTCGCCGTTGTCGGCGTTGTGAGCGAAAAATAGGTGGCCACCCTCCGGAGAAGCAAGGGGCCACCTAGGTCACGTGACCTTGTGGCGTCATCCCCACCTGCCCACCGAATGCGAGCAAACCCACCGTGGCAGGTGGCGGTTAAATTAATTATTGATCAAGAGAGGTTGCTCGGGAAGAGCAACTTGGGTTGCACAAGCCCCACTGATGGCAGCGCCTTCCATCACAATGCAGTGGCGCACCATTGCGGAAGGATTGGTACGAGGACTCCCAGGGACCTGTGAATGTAAAGCTGAGAATGACCAGTTACGCATATATGGTCATTAACTCATTAAAGGAACCCTGAAATGATTTCCACAATCATATTTTACTGCAACAGCTGTGTAGAGGTGATCTCTGCGAGTATTCTAGTCCGATTCAAAAAGCTGCGCGTGGAACCAATAATTTACAAACAATTTTTAAAACTTGCCGCTCACAGCCGATTAGGGCGACACCTCACCGCGCGTTTTTAGCCTCCCCTGCCCAGTGACGTAAACTGGGTGGCCTGTGCTATAGTGAACTATAGCCTGGGCCATGTACTGGGCGACCCTTATCATTTGCTCTGCCCACTGACGTCACGCGCAATTTTTGAAATAATTCATCGTCAACTGAGCATTGATGTTCCTTGAAATACTATCTTATTGATTGCTTATTATTTTTTTAAACACACGTATACAGAGGTAAGGATCCAGCGCATTTCTTGAAAGTAACGTAGTACTTCCGGTAGTGAAGGAAATCCGTCTGCTCACAAAACCACGCGTTTTCGTCAAATCTCTGCGTCCGCCTTTGCGAGTTCCTAGCTGCGCCGACGAGTCGCTGCTGTCGTCACTGTCGTCGCCCTGTGGGTCTCGGTGTGGCGTGTACTGAAAAAGGCTCGAAGCCCATCCCAGCGGTGGCTGCACGCAGCCGCCCTTCGAGATCCGGATCCATGCCGTTCGAGCAGCTAGGCTATGTGATAGTAGCTGAATGACGAAACTCACGCGCGGGAAAAGGGCTGCGACCACCGGAAGTAAACAAGCCGAGCGCCATTGCTTGACGTATGCATAGGCGGAGCCCCGTCTTTTCTTTTTTTTTTTTCGGAGCCAGCCTCTCGTGTATGAGTTGAGGGTAGTAGGGGGGGGGGGGGAGAGGAGGAACATCATTTTTAATCGGCGATATCTTCGGTGTTGATGAAGTTTGCTTAACAATTTTTGCGGTGCGGTGACAAGTGATGGAATACCGATCTCTCGTGCGCTTTTGCTAACCTTGGCAAAGAGCTTTGCGTCATACCCTTACGGCGGAGCTTAAATGTCGCCCCCCCCCCCCCTACTTTTTTCCACATTCACTCTCTCCTCGAACGCCATCTCAAGTTGGGAGGACTGGGAGATCCATGCTCACGTCTGCAGACCCGACATCGGAGCCTGCTGCGGGTGACTATAGGGCTTCTGACGTCATGTCCCAACATGGCCAGTCTCGTGCAGTGCGGGACCGCGCAGTGGCCCAGCGGGGTCTGAAACTCACTTGCAAGTTTTTCTGCCTGTCTGTCTCCCAGTCCTTTTACTCACGCTAGCCGCAGCTCAGGTATACTTCAGATATCGATGCCAGATGCCGCGGCTAGAAACATCTTTTTACTTCCGCTGTTATTTTAATAAATAAACCACTCATAATATCATTATCTCCCCCACTCGATTCAAAATCGTGGCATCCACACCGACTCCAAGGTTGCTTCGTTGGGCAGGACCAGTGGCGTAGGCAGAAATTTTGTTCGGGGGGGGGGCTCATGTTGCAGCGCGGCGTCCTCATAGAATTTGTGGAGGGATCAAACGCAAGAATAATAACTGCATTGCAATTGACAATTTCAGTGTGTATTAGATAACGCTATGCACTGTCTAGACAAGTGAAATGTGTATTTCTTTAAATAAAATTATGTATTCGTTTGTCTTCAAAATCGTGGCAGACATAACTGATACCAATGCTTCCATGCTTTTGCGTATTTAATAAGTAAAGAAAATATCAAACGATGTCTAGAACTATATCAGTCCGAAACCAGCAAAGTAGTGCATGCCGCTGATGTGAAAAACGTAAAGGTCATGAAATGAGCAAGTATAGAGTGCACGGGCACCCAGATGAGCTCAGCGAGTCGGTGGAGGTGGGGGGCTTCATGTGGAGCAGGCATTGTGCAGGGGGATGAACCCTGCCCCTGACATAATTTATAACGGCGGTTTTTGAATCACTAATCATCTAACTTGCACCTCTGTTTGCCAGAGCAATAGCTGTAGAGGTCTTCTCGGCTTTTTCAAGGGCGGTATCTGAAGGAAGTTCGAAAGTTAGGGAAATTATGGCGGGGACAGTCAGTGGCTCCGTGCTCATCGCATCCCATCCCCGTGCCATTTGTGTAGCGCTGCCTTCCTGCGACCATGGTCTCCGGTGGTGGTGCATGTCCCTAGGTAATGGTTTGGCATAGTTTGAAGTTTAAAAGTTGATTGGGAGTGTTCTCAGTGATTTTTGTTTGCGAGGATAATGATGCCTAGCTGGTCGAGCATATCTCGTCCGTTAGCTGTAGCAACTAGTTAAAGCTAGTTTAGCTTTTAAGTGGGCCTCTCGAAGTTCGTGCGAGGTGTTATGGACTTCCACACTTAAAAAAGAAACACACTTCTATGCCAAACCGTTTCCTTTATCACCCTAAGCAACTTCAGCAATTAAATATTAGCTGCAGCGTCCTTTACTAAAACATTCCTCCGTGTGAGAGAAGAAAAGAAGTTGCAGCCGCAGATAACGCTTCCTAGGTGCACCGTAGTATTCACGGCGTCTATCTTAATATATTGTTCTTTTCTAGGCATGAAAGCGATTATTTTTCTAGGCATGAAACGGTGTTACCATTCCTTCCAGCGGAGATTTGAAATGTTGCCGGCATCGCTGACCTCTACGAAGAAAAGTTTGAAAAGTCCCGTGGCGCGTTTTCCGGTTCTGCTGGGTTGGTTTCCGCATAACACCCCACCAAAGTGATTGGTCGTCATGCAGTAGCGTCACGCATGACGTCACTCCAACGCGCGATGGAAACGTAGGCACCACGCTGAATGGTGCAAGCGGATTACCCACGGATCAACAGTGACGTAATGATAATCGATCGACGTCATTAGCTGGAGGGCCTCCCCAGAACTTGTGAAGGGCATTTACCCCTTCCTCCTTGGGTTATCTCAGACTATATCAGTGCTCTTCGACGAGCTACCTAACATTAAATCTGATTTCATGGGGCTTAACAATGTTACGAGTATTTACGAGGCATAATCATCATCAGCCTACCGCTGCAGGACAAAGGCCTCTCTCATATCTCTACTATTAACCTGTCCTGCTCCTGAAGCGGCCACCATAGAATGTGACACCCTCTACCATAGCTCGGTGTGTTGTCCCCAGTCCATGTTCAATCCTTTTCGTTAGCCTCTAAGTTTCTGCCCCTTAATTGAGTACCGGTAAGGTACAATTAACTGTTACATATACTTTCCTCCTGAGGGATATTGGCAAACTGCCTTTCATGATCTACGATTATCTTCCAAATGCACTCCACCTCATTCTTATTATCCTAGTTATTCCATTCTTGTGATTCGTATCTGCGGTCACTGCCTGCCATAACTAGTAAATATATTTCCTTACCATTTACTTGCAATTAACGCATCGCTGCCTCTTGTAAACTGCTGCTCCTGCCGAGACTATTGAACATTGTTTTTTTCGTTTCCTGCTTTATAATTTTTGGATACTGAAAAAAATTGCGCAGAAACAGGAGGACAAAACAGAGACAAGGACAAAGGCGAGCGCTTTGTCCTCATGACTCTGCGCAATTTTTTTCAGTATGACAATATCAATCAACTAGCCACACTTTCTGCTCTCCTAAGTTTAATTTTTGGACCCACCGCTCTGCTTTGCCTTTTTAGGTTCTCGATCATGCTTTGCAATTCGTTCCGAGTTACTCGACAAGGCAGTGTCGTTAGTGTTAAAAGTTTGCGTTGATGCGGGGCGTGGGAGCCCCGCATGCGAGGAACCTCTCAACACAGTTGCTGGGTGGAGACTGCAGTGAAGGGGAGAGAGAGTGTGAAAGAAAGCACTTCCTGTGCTGTGGGAGTGCAGACGGTCACGGTATGGCGCCTAGTCGGAGGGAATGGGGCTGTAGGCATCAGGTGTCGCCGGGGGAGACGCCTGCTAGCTTTTGTGGGAGAGGACGGCCCGCGCTTGTTTTCTTGGAAGCGGTCGGCTTGTACGCGCGGAGGAGGCAAGGGCTGCTGGAGCAGCCTTGCGTCGCTTGGTCGACTACACGATCTAGCACTGGAGAGATCGTGCCTTCGTGCCTAACACCCGTCCTTATTGGGATTTGATTACTTTCCTTGTGTAGGACTATGATGGTTGTGCAGCCGCTATACATGCATTCCAGTATATTGCATAGGCCTGTTCCACACCCATACTCCGTAATTCCTGCATGCCCTCTGATGTTTAAGACTGAGTCAAATGCTTTCTCATAATCTATGAAGGTTATATATGTCAGTAGGCTACAGTCTGTGTATTTCTTTATCACCTGATTGATGGTGTAAATGTGGTCTATTGTCCAGTACCTTTTACAAAAGCCAGCCTGGTCTCTTGGTTGATTGAAGTCTGTCTAAGGCTGCTCTGATTCTATTAGCGATTACCTTAGTAAATACTTAGTAGGAAAGTGACAGTATATAAATTGATAGGTGTGTAATTTTTGGAGCCCTATACGTTCCCTTTTTTATGGATTAAGAATAAGATAATGCTGGCCTTCTTACAAGATTCCGGTATGTTCGTGGTCATGAAACATTGCGTATACAGGGTGGACAATCTTTCTAGCACAATATCCCCACCGTGCTTCAACAGATGTGCAGTAATCTGTTCCTAACCAGCTGCATTCCCCTTTTGCATTGCATCCTTTGCATCCTATATTTTGCTACCATAAGGATGCCCAATTCCTCTGCACCGCTGTCTGCGTCATTATCCTCCTGTTTATTTCAGCTATATACAGTAGAGATCTGTGTAGAACTCCTCGGCTGCATTAAAACGAAGGAGACACAATATTTCGAACGAAACCAAACGATGTGCTTTGCTTCATGGGCATTAGGGTATGCCTTGTACCAAGTTTCAGTCGCAGGCGTTGAGTGGAACATATTTTAATATGATCTTCAATGTTCTCCGAGCAGGGTGTTAATGCGTGCAGGGCCTTTGTGGGGTGAATTGCACGCGGCTCACGGCCTGCTTCTGCTTGAAACCCTGACTTAGAGCTATTTTCGACCCTCGAATTAGGTGCGCTGTGTGGTCATTGTTTTGCACTCTTACAACAATATGGCGCCTGCCGGGATACAGGGATGTCCTGAAGTAGCCTTTTGCCGCCTGGAAACCTGAAAATGAATTGGTTCTGTAGCTAGCAATGGCTGGTGGGACGCGTACCGAAGCTGTGGAACGATAAGGAACACGGCTATCTTATCGCTCCACCTAATAACGTGAGGAGCGCTCTCGCAAAAATGAGCCGAACGACGAAACCAAAACTATGCGAGATTTTTTTTTTTTTTTTGTCAATATGTGAAGTGCGCCGAGAGGTGATATGTCCAGGGGGGGGGAGGCGAGTCACTTCCGTCCCGCCTAATTGGAGAAACCTCCGCTGAAGCCGCAACTCCGCACACCATCCGTTGTGAACGTAACTGAAGGAGGAATTGGCGCTAGCGTCTCTACTAGTAGAGAAGATTTAACCGAAAGAAGGTTCTGAAAGGAGAACAGGTGTCTCACTCTCTCTCTCACTGTCAATCATTTTTGAATTTCTTACTCGCGCGGCCGTTGCAACCGCCGCGCATCGTTTCCGGGTTTCGCGAACTACGTCAGTCTACTTATCTTGCGCGCTGTCGCCTGCTTTGCGACGCCGGTCGCAGACACTTTGGTGCCGTGTTCCTTCATGTGTTTGCGGGAGTTTGCGGTGAGCTCAGCAAACAAGTGCATACGCTCTTTTGAGAAATCCCCCACGAGGTTCGCCTGTGCCCGCTTTCCAGACCCCCGGGCTATGGAGTCGACGGCCTCGTTGCCGGGATTTCCCTAGTGCGCAGGCACCCAGATGAGCTCAGCGCGTCGGGAGAGGGGGCATGTGCAGCAGGCATTGCGCAGGGGGATGAACTCTGCCCCTGGTAAAATTTAGCATAGTGGTTTTTGAGTCACTAATAATGTAACGGGCGTCTGTGTATGCCAGAGCAATGGATATAGCGGCCTCCTCGGCTTCCTCAGAGGTGGTGCCTGAAGGGTGTTGCGCTCGGGTTGTGGAGAACCCGAGCAAATAAGTGACCATTCTGTGTTTAAATCGGCTTTAACTAACTTGATGGTAACATAGTACGTGTAATTCTTGAGCCCTGCCGTTTATTCTTTTCAGCTTTTATTCTTTGCTCATAATTTCGTGTTAAATTACTGTTAATTTGTTTGATTGTATTTGCTGTAACCTACTGATTTGCGCGAGCCATATTTTTGTTAACATTTTGTGTTACTTGTGACTGCTGTTCTTTTGTCATTTTGTCTATTGTACCCCACTCCCCTCTGTAATGCCATCGGGCCCTGAGGGTACTGAAATAAATAAATAAACCGCAGTGGCTACGTGCTCGTCGCAAGCGGCATGGCTAAAATGCATGGCTACAACAGAGGTTCTCAGGTTGAGTACTACGGAACCTTCCTTGGTGCGGTTTTTAGGCTCCCCGGGCGCTAAATGCATGCATGGCTCAGATCCTTTCCTGTACCCACTTTATTTTGGCACTACTCATAATTTATTTTGGCTCTAATCATATTAATCATACTGTATTTTCACTAATAATACAGGATACGATGTTATTCACGGTCAGTCATTATTGTATTTGGGCATTTTTAACGTTGGTGACTGAGACTGCGTGCCATTTTTTTGCGTGCATTTTACGCTCGGAGATAAGAAACCAGATGTATGTTTCGTGAAGGGCAAAGTATTGTACTTGAGAGAAGCAAGCGTAGCAATGGGGCGGCAGAAAATCAGATGGGCGGATGAGATTAGGAAGTTTGCAGGACAGGGTGGCCGCGGCTGGCACAGGACAGAGTTAATTGGAGAAATATGCGAGAGCCCTTAGTCCTGCAGGACAGAGTTAATTATATATATGGGATAAGTCTTTGCCCTGCAGTGGGCGTAGTCAGGCTGCATCTGCTGATGATGGTGGTTCCTAAGCACCTTTTCGAAGATGGTGAAGCAATCTTAGACTAAGCAGCTTCAGGAGAGCTTCAGCCCAGCTTCATTTGAGCTTGCCTGTTTTAAGAAGGGAGAATACTTGTATCCGCAATAGAAACACACAAGCAATACGGAAACAAATAAACAAAGACAAACAAACACTGAAGCTTCAAGCTGTGGATAGCTTCCTTTCGAAGAATATTGAGTCAACATGAAAACTGCATGACTCACATCAATTCTTCGAAAACATAGCGCAAAAAGGACACGGACGACACAGAACAGGAGTTCTGTGTCGTCCGTGTCCTTTTTGCGCTATGTTTTCGAAGAACGGTTACCAGCTAGCCCAAACCAATCTACTGTCTCACATCAATATTTTTTTTATTAACATGAACAGCTGATGAGGGAGTAATTACTCAATGTCATCCACGCAGCCATACGGCTACAAAGAAAAGCTATACAGCTTTCTCAGAAACTTTGTAGTTAAAGAAAAATTTGTCCTGGTCCGAGGTTCGAACCCGCGTCCACCCGGCACCACCACTTCTCCGGAGCAGTCGCTCTACTGAATAGGTGAACTGAGTAACTCGAAATGGGAACAGTGTTGATCCAATGTATATAGGGGAATTCTCCTCTTGTACAAGGTATTCAAGGGACGTCATCCACAAGGGGCGCTCCCGGCCGCCGCGTTCAGCAGAGTCTCGTCGCAGATAATTTCAGTCCGACCCGCAAAATCGTGTGACTGAGTGGATACGCCGTGAACTGCGCCAAACAGGAAAGAGCGGGCACGCTTAGAAGGTTCCACTTTGTTAAAACGGTGACCCGTGAAAGCGGAGGCGCCGGCGTGTTGTGCGAGATACAGGACTGAGAATGTGCCAGTGCTTGGCAAGCGGGCCAGCCCAAGATCTGAGCTGAAGGTGCCGACGGCCTGAAAGTGGCGTTTTTGGAGAGGCGAGTAATTCGACGTGTCTGTTCGCTTAGCTAGTATTAGGAACGGCGACAACAAGTCTCGCCGGGTGGCAGCCAGCCCGCCTGCTTCTACTGAATGGCTCCGAGCAACTCGAGGGTGATTGCCCCCCCCCCCTCCTGCCGTCGTGGACCGCACGGAGAAGACCCAGGTGACAGCTGATTCCAATTACCGAGCTTTGCCCGGTCGCAGTGCAGGGCCAAAAAGAAGGGGCTGAAGTTTGAGCAAAACCAGACCCCTTTCCGAAGTTTCTTCACGTGTCGAACGCCGCCGCCGCGGGGAGACAGACGTTATCTCCCCCGATTGCCGTGACCGTGGCGGGGAACAAAGGGCCTCGCTTTCTACCGCTCTTCGGCGTGCCGAGCACCGCGACGAGCTGGCGGGCATCATCCCCAACCCTCGCGAACATCTCCAAGGACGAAGGACCGCTTTCCGGCCTTTTGCTGACCTCGCGTTCCGGCCTTGAGCGGCAGGTGTCATCCGATGGAGAACAGATGTCGGTAGTAGAAGTAGTAGTAGTAGTAGGTTTATTTGGCCATATTATGTACAATATGCCCTCGAGGTGAGGCTAAAGGAGGAAGACCAAGCATGCCTCCTGACAAGGCCTACACCCCGATTAACACATCACGGAAACGGTGGCCGAATGGACAAAAGAGAAAAAACAATGAGCAACATTATCACAATAGAAAATAGTTAATGAGTGTTACGACTCATCTAGAGACCCGCGATGAAACGGTGGTGGATTCAACAGTAGCGGCAATTTCGACGGGTCGTTTGACCCCCAAGATGGCCCCACGGCTCGGTGCCAACGACCTCCTAGAAGGACCGACGACCGGGGAAGATAGGTTGCCCCTCGATTGAAAGAGGCCCGAAACGAATCAGAGGAAGCCGGCACAGCTGCGTCTGTGACGTCAACATGCCACACCTGTGTTCGAAGACGCGAGCTGCCAACTCAGTGCTACAGTGATGCGGACTTTACGCTTCCTCCTCGCCAGTTCCCACGTGCGGGCTCTCAACAGGTGTCTTAGTTGGCTGTGACGTATGGTGCCGATCTTTTGTGTCACGATGAATTGCCGCCTGGTGAAAGGGCTCAACAGGTCTTCGTTGGCTGTGACGTGTGGTGCCGATCTTTTGTGTCACGATGAATTGCCGCCTGGTGAAAGGGCGGAACCTTGGGCTATTTAACCTGCGCCCAAAGTGAGCACGAACGCTCTGAACCTTGGGTAATAGGTTCATCCAGTGCGGCTCTGAACCTTGGGTAATAGGTTCATCCAGTGTGGCTCTGAACCTTGGGTAATAGGATCATCCAGTGTGGCTCTGGGCCCTGGGTAAAAGGCTCATCCAGTCGCTCGACGTCATGAACTCTTAAATTTTGATTCCTTGCTCTTATTTTGTAAATTTTTGTAATTAAGTATCTTAGTTTCTTGCCATTAAATCTGCTTGTTTTCGTATGTCCAACCATCTGAAGTTCGACCGTTTCCTCATCCCGGCTGTGCCCCCTTGGAGACGCAAAAACTGGCCACGCTACCTCGAGCCATGACATGAGAGACAGTAATAAATACCAATTAACAGTTAACAAAACATTTTATAAAATGCACATTCAGGTAAAAAAAGGAAGACAAACACACACTCAAAAAACTAAGTATAAAGGGTTAGCTGAAAGTCAACCGGGGGGAAAAAAAATCTTCAGCTTTTTCTTAAATACAGACACACTACAACTTTCTGAAGCAATCTGAATAAGAGACTGGTAGGCATTACACAATGTTATAATTTGATAGTCTGTTATTTGTTTACCATAATTTGCTCTGGATCTTGCAGTATATAGGGCAACTGAACGTGGACCATACGCAGACCATACGGTGACCCGTGGGATCCTTCGGCTGGCCAGAAATCACCACTAACCGCAGTCGACGCTACCTCGACGGCAATCTCCTTTCCCCCAGACTCAACACGTGACGAGGGTGTGACCATAAGTGCGGTGTTTGTGCGCACAAGTGAACCTAGGGAATTTAGGGAACGAGAACGATATAAAACTCGACAACGAGTGAGGCAGAATCGTCTCACTTCAGATCACTTTGCTTGTAAAAATGTCTCCTTTCGCCACCAACGAACCTCTTCGCTCAGCAGCACTCCTGTCCTGGTCGGAACGGGCGTCGTCTCGACCGTGGTTCCGTCGAGCCGCGACCTCGAACCTCACTTTCAACACTAGCTTAACTAGCGAAGGAATCATCAACTAGTTAAGGATGGAACAAATGGATTAGATGCACAGCGCGTTGCTGCCAACCGGCCTAGATTCCAAGTCTTGTGCAAGTCAAAAATGCAAAACATTCTCACTGGGTCTGGTGTTCATGCTGCGAGTGCATGATAGTATTTGTTCGACCGTTCTGTTGAGTAAACAAGGTAGCTATAACGCTTTGCCTTTCTGCTAAGCACTAACTTTTAAGTTTAAGTAGCTCGCGGACTACAGCTGCTGGAAATATGAGTTTCTGTGGCGCAGTTTTAGAATTTGGGTAATTAACTGCTTATCCTGTTTATCCACAATTTACCCTGCATGAGTAGCAGACAGTCATCAGCTAATATTAAAAGCTGCAAGTCGTGCACAGTTTTGCGTGCAGCGCAGGCGACCAGTTTTGCTGCCGACTGCGGCATATACGCTGGCCGCCGAACCGAAACACTGAACAGGCAGCTCAGTTACAACAAGGCACAGACGAACTCGCTGCAAACTTCATGCGCACAAAGCGTTCCACAAAGACAAACGGACGTTGACACATTTCACAACTTGCAAAGATGTTACGGATCATTAGCAATATAGGCCGGGTACGGCGACTTGACACTGCGAGAGCTGGCGTGAAACGACCGCCAACATGGCGCCCTAATCGCGACGACAACCGCGCCATCTGCAATAGTATCATGAACAGGGAACGGATTAACAAGACTGGCGTGCTTAGGGAGTACTGTATATGCTGTGAGGATGAGAGGGCGACTGCGGATGAAGCCCGCAAGGTAAGCCATGCATGAGCAATGCAAGCTAAATGTGCTCCTCACCGCATCGATACTGATGTTTATTACAAAAAAAAATGTTGCAGGTAAAAGGCTGCGCTCATGTTTTTCTTGCTTTCCGTTGTCGTTCCGAGTTCTGGGAAGGCTTGCGTGGTTTAAGGGGAAGGAGGCTGCTTTCCTCCCTTTTTCCCTCAACGGCAACGTTCCCGACCCTTTCGATCGCACCGAACGCCGAACCTACGGCTCTGAGTGCCACCGTAAACTAACGGCAGCGGCAGACTTGGCTTCCGGAGCTACGCGTCCGCATCGCAGCTTCGAAAGCACACCCCTTCTCCTCGGGAAGAGTTAGGGAGAAAAGGCGCGGCTAGCGGGAAGGAGAGACGGGCACAGCGTGCATGCTCACGCTCCTGTGGCCGCGTTTCGATGGAGGCGAAGCGCTAAATGCGCCCGTGTGCTGTGCGATGTCAGTGCACGTTAACCCAAATGGTCGAAATTATTCCGGGGCCCTCCACTACGGAACCTCCTTCTCTCTTTCACTCCTGTCTTTCTCCTTTCCTTTACGGCGCGGTTGAGGTGTCCACCAAGAGTGATTGGTAAAGAGAGGTTGATCGGATGGTTCTTGACACTCACAAAGTGAACAAGGGAGGGAAAAGCCTCAGTGTGCTTGTTGACGTTTCGACAAGAGGAGTTGTCTTCGTCTTGCCGCTGTTGCGACGCAAGGTAGCAGATCCCACCGCTGCCACCAGTTGTCGCGACGCAAGGTAGCAGATCCCACCGCTGCCACCAGTTGTTGCGACGCAAGGTAGCAGATCCCACCGCTGCCACCAGTTGTTGAGACGCAAGGTAGCAGATCCCACCGCTGCCACCAGTTGTTGCGACGCAAGGTAGCAGATCCCACCGCTGCCACCAGTTGTTGCGACGCAAGGTAGCAGATCCCACCGCTGCCACCAGTTGTTGAGACGCAAGGTAGCAGATCCCACCGCTGCCACCAGTTGTTGCGACGCAAGGTAGCAGATCCCACCGCTGCCACCAGTTGTTGAGACGCAAGGTAGCAGATCCCACCGCTGCCACCAGTTGTTGAGACGCAAGGTAGCAGATCCCACCGCTGCCACCAGTTGTTGCGACGCAAGGTAGCAGATCCCACCGCTGCCACCAGTTGTTGCGACGCAAGGTAGCAGATCCCACCGCTGCCACCAGTTGTTGCGACGCAAGGTAGCAGATCCCACCGCTGCCACCAGTTGTTGAGACGCAAGGTAGCAGATCCCACCGCTGCCACCAGTTGTTGCGACGCAAGGTAGCAGATCCCACCGCTGCCACCAGTTGTTGCGACGCAAGGTAGCAGATCCCACCGCTGCCACCAGTTGTCGCGACGCAAGGTAGCAGATCCCACCGCTGCCACCAGTTGTTGCGACGCAAGGTAGCAGATCCCACCGCTGCCACCAGTTGTTGAGACGCAAGGTAGCAGATCCCACCGCTGCCACCAGTTGTTGCGACGCAAGGTAGCAGATCCCACCGCTGCCACCAGTTGTTGCGACGCAAGGTAGCAGATCCCACCGCTGCCACCAGTTGTTGAGACGCAAGGTAGCAGATCCCACCGCTGCCACCAGTTGTTGCGACGCAAGGTAGCAGATCCCACCGCTGCCACCAGTTGTTGAGACGCAAGGTAATAATAATAATAATAATAATAATGCCTTTATTTTTCATCACAAGGATGAGGGAGGCAGAGAGAAAAAGCTAGGGGTGTAGCTTGACGAGCTCTCGCCTCCCCAAAAATAGATATAACTTGTACAGGGAAAATATGCAGACAACATAACAGCATACCGGCAAAACTTAAAAAAAAAGAAAGAAAAAAAAAAAGAAAAAAGAAAAACGTGGCAGTAATACTAACGAAATAAAGGAAGCATGAACAGAACCTATTTTCTGACACAACTGTAACACTTTGTAACGCGTAAAAATCAAACGTAAAGGCAAAATTACACAAAAATTACAAATTGCAAAATTGTAATAACATAAATTTAAACACAATTACAGGAATTACAATTTAGAAGTTACAAAATAACAACCACAAAAATTATACAAAATTACAGAAATTACAATTCAAAGTTACACCCGGTTACATATACTTGAAACAAAGTTTTGCAACTCTTTTTTTTTCGAGTGCTCAACAGTCATGTTGTGACTATGGCAGAGGTTGAGATAGTGCGGTAGACTATACCTAAGCATCTGTTTGCCATACCCTGTTCTGTATGCATAAATGTGCCATATTTCGTTGTTTCTTGTTTTGTACGATGCGTGTTTTTTGCATAATGAAGCCAGTGTGGCAATGAAAGGAGTATTGTTTTTATTTTCGGTTTTGTATTTAAAGAGTAAGTAGTATGCATATAAATCATTAATTGGCATTATGTCCCCTTTCTCGAAAAGTGGTTTGGATGGGTGGTCATATGCTACATTATATACTATTCTAAGAATTCTTTTTTGTTGGGTAAGTAATTTTCGGAGGTTTGTGAAAGATGTATTTCCCCATACCAAGTGACAGTAATTAAGATGCGAGCAGAACAATGACTTATACAAAAGCATTTTCACATTTACAGGGAGAATGTTTTTGTGAGCGTAAATTGTTCCTATGACACGGGATAGTTTAGATGCTATGTAATTTATGTGCTCGTCCCAAGTCATTTTCTCATTGAAAAATACACCTAGTATTTTGAAAGAGCTAACAACATCTATTTTAAAATTATCAAGAAATATACCATCATTATTTTGGATGTTCTTGTTCTTGGGGCGGAAAATAATAGCTTTAGTTTTTGAGGTATTAATCTTGAGGGCATTAAATCTTGTCCACTTTTCAAGTTGAGTAAGCGTTGTGTTTGCTTTTGCAATCATAGATGAGGCGCATGACCCGGAAAAAAGCAAGGTGGTGTCGTCTGCATATATTACAATTTTTGTTTCTTTGTCTATTTGTGTTATGTCATTCACATATATATTAAAAAGGAATGGGCCCAAGATGCTGCCTTGGGGCACACCAGATAAGATAGCTTTGACATCTGATCGGTGACCGTTTAATTCTACATACTGCTGTCGATGTCTTAGATAACTGCTCAAAAGTAACAAGGATTGTCCACGGAAACCATATACCTGAAGCTTTTTAAGCAGTAACATGTGGTTAAGATGATCAAAGGCCTTCGAAAAATCTACATATATTCCTAAAGCTAAGCATTTGTCATCGAAAGAGTTTAAAATGAATTCTTTTTGTTCTAACAAAGCGAGTTCCGTTGACAGATTTTTCCGAAATCCAAATAGCAGATCCAGGTAGCAGATCCCACCGCTGCCACCAGTTGTTGAGACGCAAGGTAGCAGATCCCACCGCTGCCACCAGTTGTTGAGACGCAAGGTAGCAGATCCCACCGCTGCCACCAGTTGTTGAGACGCAAGGTAGCAGATCCCACCGCTGCCACCAGTTGTTGCGACGCAAGGTAGCAGATCCCACCGCTGCCACCAGTTGTTGCGACGCAAGGTAGCAGATCCCACCGCTGCCACCAGTTGTTGCGACGCAAGGTAGCAGATCCCACCGCTGCCACCAGTTGTTGAGACGCAAGGTAGCAGATCCCACCGCTGCCACCAGTTGTTGCGACGCAAGGTAGCAGATCCCACCGCTGCCACCAGTTGTTGAGACGCAAGGTAGCAGATCCCACCGCTGCCACCAGTTGTTGAGACGCAAGGTAGCAGATCCCACCGCTGCCACCAGTTGTTGCGACGCAAGGTAGCAGATCCCACCGCTGCCACCAGTTGTTGCGACGCAAGGTAGCAGATCCCACCGCTGCCACTAGTTGTTGCGACGCAAGGTAGCAGATCCCACCGCTGCCACCAGTTGTTGCGACGCAAGGTAGCAGATCCCACCACCGCTGCCACCAGTTGTTGCGACGCAAGGTAGCAGATCCCACCACCGCTGCCACCAGTTGTTGCGACGCAAGGTAGCAGATCCCACCGCTGCCACCAGTTGTTGAGACGCAAGGTAGCAGATCCCACCGCTGCCACCAGTTGTTGCGACTCAAGGTAGCAGATCCCACCGCTGCCACCAGTTGTTGAGACGCAAGGTAGCAGATCCCACCGCTGCCACCAGTTGTTGCGACGCAAGGTAGCAGATCCCACCGCTGCCACCAGTTGTTGCGACGCAAGGTAGCAGATCCCACCGCTGCCACCAGTTGTTGAGACGCAAGGTAGCAGATCCCACCGCTGCCACCAGTTGTTGCGGCTCGAGGTAGCGTGGCCAGTTGATGCACCAAGGGGGCTCGTCCGGGATGAAGGAACTGTCTGAACTTCAGATGGTTAGAGATTACAAAAACAAGCAGATTTAATGGCAAGAAACTAAGACACTTATTTACAAAAAGAAGAGCAAGGAATCAAACGTTAAGAGTTCATAGCGTCGAGCGTCTGGATGAGCCTGATACCCAAGGCTCAGAGCCACTGGATGAACCTATTACCGAAGGTCCAGAGCCTTCGTGCCCACTTTGGTCGCAGTTTATATAGCCCAAGGCTCCGCCCTTTCACCAGGCGACATTCCATCGTGACACAAAAGATCGCCACCACACGTCACAGACGCAGCTGGCCAAGACACCTGTTGAGATAGTTAATTAAAAGACTAGCGCATAAAACTATAGACAAAGACAGAGAAGGAGACAGGACGAGCGCTCGTCCTGTCTCCTTCTCTGTCTTTGTCCTAGTTTTATGCGCTAGTCTTTTAATTAACTATGTCAAACCAACTAGCCCAGCTTTCCGCCTTGATTGACCTGTTGAGAGCCCGCACGTGGGAACTGGTAAGGCCGTTGTACGATCGCTTTCGAGCGGATCCGCCAGGCAGGCGGACTGGCGGACCGAACGACCAGACAATAGGCATTCGCCCCGTTCGGCAGGCGAAAGGAAAGTTGGTGAACTTCAACTTTGGGGCGGACGAGCGAACCGCCCGGCGACCGAATTGCAGCGATTGGCTGCTTTTTACGTGACGTAAGCATCCGCTCCTGCCGGGCAAGATGGCCGTCCGTCGACTGAACTGGGGAGCGAGGCATAGGTCGTGGCTGTAGTGGTGGCACCTATGCCGCGAGGCATACTATATTGGCCACATGTTAATATTACGAGTGTTCAGAGCGACTGCGAACTTCTCCGCGTGCAGCAGCGGCGAGCAGCGACAGTTTCCCGAGTTGAAATCGACGCTGATGTAGTTGACAGAGCGCCTCTTCAAACTGACGCAAGACCTACGAGTTGGCGGTGTCACGAAGTGTTTATATGGAGCTGTTTGTGGTTGCTGCAAGCGTTCCTAATTCCTGCGAGGATCATCACGCACAGCGGCGGACAACAGCTGCTCACGGTGAACTTTTGTGCGTGCATGAGCTGCGTAGCACAGTGACTAGTCCGCGTAGTGAAAGTGATTGCGATCGAAGCGAGTGCTTTTACGTCAAGGCAGTGAAATGTGCGCCTTCGAGAGCTCACTACGCACGCCGTGCTTTCCGAATGCTGAAATGAAAGTGGCGTTGTGCAGCTAGTCGCATTCGTTGCGATGGTTGCAGTGATCGCGACCGAACCGTGCACATGACGTTGTTGCTGGCTACGCATTCGTTACCATTTTGTTGGCGATTCGTGTTGGCACTGTGCTTGAGAATTGCCGTGTGTGCGACGTGACGCGACGCGAGCTTGGCTGCACGGCCGTAGGACTGTTTTGCGGCGACAACAGCGATGTCGCCATCCTCTGCGCTTTGGTGCTCCATTCAGTACGTTTTGTGATGATGGGTGCTCGGTTTACGACTCGCCGGAGAAACTGTGTAACCTGTGTGAAAACATCGGTGCAGTGCAAATGTATCTTCGGGAGCGTCATTTATTTTTATTTCCTGCCGGCTGTGCGCACATTTGCCTGCAATAAACATATCGGCGTGATGAATGGGTGACTGAACACTTCCGCTAGCCATTTCGGTTTAGGTTGTAACAACATGGTATTACGCGATTACAAACAAGAATCATTGCCGCTTTTGAATCACGACTGATTGACAGTGTACAAATCTCTAATATGTGCCAACTCATAAGTCTGTTTTTCATGAGCATTTCAATTGATGTAGTGCAGAAAAAAAATAAAAAGTGTGGCAGCAGCTTATGCAATCAAAACTGACCACAGAGCAAGTTGAGCATAACGAGTCTTGATGAAAAAGAAGAAAAAAATATTGAGAAAACCTTTGCCATTGCTTTTTTTCTCTTTTTGCTTAGCAGTGTTAAGTCAATATTGACAAATGCTTGGCAGTATTCAGTTTAAGTGGGATGTTGGTTTCCACTGCAATCAGAAAAATACAGTGGTCTTGAAGCACCTCATAGGCAATGACAGTGTCTGTTGTTGATTTTGCTCATGGTCCTTTTCGATCCAGGGATCAGTGGTACGAAACTGGATGTGTTCGCAATGCTATTGTTGCAGAGCTGCTCGCGAAATCGGCCTTATTGGTGTTAAGCGGTTGTCCAGCGGCGCTTCCTGGGTCAGCCGCAGCACTTTGTTTAACAAGCCATTCTCGAAGCTTTGAGAAGATCTCGTCGATGCACTTGCATATGTCTGTCTGCTACCACCTTCATTTGCCTGTGACTGCTTGCTACAGACATGACTACTTGCAGACTGCAAAATAAGCCCTGTGGAGCTGGTAAAGCTACGCTAGGAACAAAGACGATGGTAACAACATCACTGCACAGGGTAGCAATTCTTGCTCTGTTGTCGTCCCTTAGCACAGTTTTGACATGCCAACTTGCCACCGGTGCACCACACAGTACGCTATGATCAAGTTCTGTGAAATTTACAGAAAGCAACAACGGGAGAGGAAGTAGGTTGTATAGGCATATCTAGTGCATGCTGCACAGATAGCTTCCTGCCTTATTATAGCCTGGCCCCTCTGTTTTTAATCCTTCATCACCCAGCACCTATGGCCCTATTTGTGTTATTGGCATGTGCTGCAAATCACCAAACACATTTCATACTCTTGACCCTGCTAGATTGTTTTGGCCCATTAAGTTGTTTGATTCAAATCGGCAAGCTTTTAGAAGACATTTCTGCAATAGCCAACTTTTTCTTGTTCTTCACGACATGCACCTTGACTGCAACATCCCCCTATGATGCTTTTGTTCTTTGCTTTGAAAAAGCATGCGATTCCCCTATTTATGTGAGGCTGGTTTTCTCGTGCTTTAACTTGCATCCAATAGCTCTAAACTGGATCCAAGCTTAAACAGCCAGCCTTCGGCAGATTTCCCTTGCCAATTCTTATGTATCTTGCCTTTTCCTGCAATCTCGGACGTCCGCCAAGGCACTGTTTTGGGCCTCATCTTTTCATTACTTGCATTATTACCGTCCCTTCAGTGTTTTGTCATATGCCTTCACTGACAGCCATATGGGGTGTGCCATATTGCAATCAATACCAGCATTTCAGTTGTTCAAAACAACAATTAGCATGCCCTGGATTGTCCTGTTTGCTAATGTTACTAAGAATGCAGTAATATTGTTTTTTATTGTCAGCATTACATTTTGCCAACTTATAAGGCCTTCCGATAAAGGTATATTCACTGTATACTGGTTCAAATACCTAATAATCCTCATACACCCACCCACAACCTAGGATATTTACACCATGACGTGTTGTTAGTATCACCGTCTTCCAAGTTACTTGCATTCAATTCCCCTGTGTGTCATCAACTTGGGTATTCTAATGGCACATGGCACAAATCTAATTTAACTAGAGTCCTTGAATTAGTTCAGTCCTGAGCCGCTTGTTTTATTTTCTCACGCCATTTTTGAAGGTCCAGTTTGACAGCACTAAAAGTGCATATTTGAATGTCTTCATCTTATGCAGGTTTTTTTTGCTCCTTACCAACACGTCCCCAACTAATCAGTCCCAACTTGTAGTCTCTCGCGCACTAGGTGCACTAACACTCTTGTGCCTCATTTAGCTCATATGCCACTGAATTTCAAGATTCGTTTTTGTTCGTGCCACAGAAGGCTGTAACGGTCTTGCATCCCACAAGGCTATGTATCTTACTGTCCTTTGAAGTGGTTACTACATAAATCATGCTATAAATTACGAACTCACTGAGCTCCTACCTGGCACACCATTTTAAAGCTCGCTACTAAACTAACGTCATTTAGGACAACTGAGGTGTGATAAATATGAAAACAAATAGATCTGATATAGTGCTCAGTCACTCGGTCACCTCGGCAAACCAGTACAATGCTCTCTTATGCATAACGTGTTCATTGAGAACTTTGTTCATAATTTATTTCAAACTATATCGGGGCAGATTTACACAATAGTAGCATTTGGGCTAACTTTGCACAAGCTAGCTCTAGCTACCTACATTCGCTCACTGCAAAGCTAAACATGCATTAGTGCACCCACCTGTTGTTGACCAGGCTTCTCTTTGTGCTTGTCTGTTCTGCTCAGCTGAGCAACACACTGACTTCATGATGTGGCTCAGTGAGAATTCTACATGTGTATGCTTATGCATGTATCTTGTATATAGTCACATGCACTAAGGATAGTATTAACTGGGCAATTGGTTCAGCTTAAAAACTCTCATCATCAGATTGCAGCAAAGAGATAGCAATAAAAGACAAAAGTCATCACTGCCTTTCTGTTTTTCTTCGTCATCCTTCGGCCTGACTTCAACTTGGGTTTTTTCCAACTTCCTTATGAATACTGATGGCTCAGTTAATTCGTTTCCTTGCAACCCAGACTGGCAGTGGAATAAGGATATTTTGCTAAGAAATTGGTAATTAGTAACTAGTACGACATTATTCTATATATAACAAGTGGTGCGGATATCGATTAACAAATACAGATTCTCTCTTTTGCTTGCTGCTTTGGGAATCAGAGTTGCCCTTAAAATTTCTCATATTATTTTTTACTGATCAGAAAGGACGTACCTTCAAGATTGCTGTAGAGCTTTACTGGAGAACTTAAGCATCTATGGCCCACACATACTTCAATGGCTTATTTTTCAATTCATTCTGTCCTGAGACATCATAGCTCTTATTTCTGAAAATTAACTTTTTCGCATTCTGCTTCATATGATTGTGTTTGTTTGAGGTAACTGCAAAATATGAAGCAGTTCCCGTTCCCTTGACTATACAAAGCATTCTATCCTAGTCTCCGCCAATATTTGCTATGTAAACTTTCCAAATCGGTTTTTGCATTTCTTTAACCTCTAGGCCAGTGTACTTACTCTCTTATCTAATTATGTATGGATTAATGAGGATGGCACATGTATACTTTTCTGAAATACGAAGCAACCACTTTGTTTTAAATTCATGGGACAGTTAAGAATGCTTTGTGGTTGTACGCACAATACGCCACCTTGTTTCTGTGCATGTCAAAATTGATTGGCTCTCAACAGAACTTTCCACACTTGTTTACTATGCTGCATACTGGTTTGCACAATGTTCACTGCAATGTCACCTCAGGAAGCACTGGTAAAAGGAAGCGGCCTGCCCACTGTCACTGCAGAACAAAAGCGTGCACTTTAGTACAGTGATGCGCACCATATCCACTTTGAAGCCACTGAGTGGTATTTCTATTTCGATTTCCGTAATTGTGTGAAAAACATGACGAAAAAAAATCAGAAAAGAAATCAGTATTATTGCGTCGTCATTTTTCTGTGATATTGTAAACACCTGCAGTTAACACTGATCTTCCATATTAGTAAAGGTTGGGAACATTGTAATTTCCTCATGTATAGATGCATTCATATCTGATGGTAACATGCTAAAATATGCAGATTTTTTCATGCACGCATAATACACACATACACATACACCTTTTCTTTAATGAGAGACAGTGGCGTGTTTGATGTCATTTGACCACACATACTATGATGTGGATAGAGTTGAAGTGCGGCGGGAGTGAACACGGACACAAGAAGAATGATATACGGGTGATGCTGGATTTCCCACAGCTGAAGAACTAAGCTGGGCAAAAATGATCTGGTTTGGTTTACGGGGTTTAACGTCCCAAAGCGACTCAGGCTATGAGAGACGCCGTAGTGGAGGGCTCCGGAAATTTCGACCACCTGGGGTTCTTTAACGTGCTATGACAGAGCATTGTTAAAGGCTGTGAACAAGCAGTCCACATCAGCAGCAGCAGATGCCCTCTCTACAGATGCAACAACCAATCTTGTCAAGGTCACCTTGACATCAGAAGCAGTAGCATGGACTTGTACTATTCCCTTTTATCTAAGAGCACACAGAGGCATCTGCTCTACGTCACCTCTTGTGTAGGACAGTCCAGCATACACTGTTCGTGATATCGCTTTGGACAGTTGGCAGTATCAGTGAGGTGTTCGTTGCGGGTTGTCTCTTTTTGTTTCATGTTAACTATGCGTATCTATTCCTACAACAAATATTTTTGTTTGCATTGAATTGGCATCTAAGCTCAGCCAACAACCAATGTTCAGTTTTGGTTTTTGGCTGTCAGAACATGTTATCACCGAACACTATAGTCAGATTCAATTTAAGTCTGCAGTGAAGCTCTGCCATCTGGACCGCCGCACAGAATTCTTCCGCGCCAAAAAAAGTAGTCCGCTGTTAAAACTTTTATTGTATACTACCATAAGAAGCTTATTACAAGAAAAAATGATGAGCTCTAGAATTCTGATACCTGGATAGATTAATAAGGTCAAACATCGAACAACTTATTTTGTTTACTGTTATTGGTTAGTGGAGTAATACAGGATGCCTCGGGCCATGACCGAGTGCTAACAACTGCGGTTTCTTTTAAGTTTTATCCTACTATACATGAGGTACGCGGTATGTGAACCAGAATCATAAAATTTCAGTCACAGCAATTTCATCTTGTTCAGATGTTTGATGTGTGTTCCACAAGGTCACCATCCTCAAATCCAGCAAACCATTGTCATGAAATGCACCATTATTTTTTTACTTGCAGTTATGTTGTAGGTAGGCAGCCAAGTCTGTGTTAAAGTACTCCACTCAGGATGTCGGTTTGCTTCTGCAAACAATGGAAACTCATTAAAAGCATGTGTTTGATTGCACAGACGGTTACCAGTTCAAAATAACAACAGTCATATTCACCCGACATCACTGCTATCATTCAGCAGCACAGAGAACCCTACGCAACGTCGTATAGGCTTGCGCCTACGCTTACGCTGCTGCTGAATGACTGCGTCGGCAGCGACGAACTGCGCGACTAATGGCCAGTTCACCCTGTTTGTGTTGCCCATGTAAGCAGTCAAAACCTCTACAGCCGAGCTACTCATCTGGTAGCTGACGAGAGCCGCGTACAAGAGCAAGAACTTCAAAAACCACGCCATGGCTCAGCCTAAGTGCCGGTCGCCGAGGGGCAAAAAAAGACCACGTTTTCGCGCCGTCTGGGTTGCCAACAGGAGCATGCTATTGGACAGACGGCAATGCCGGGTGCGCCAATCGGAACGCTTTAAACCATCCGCCTCGTCCGCCAGCTCCAAAATGATCGTACAACACCCATTCCGCCCCACGCCCGAGCGAAGGCCGAAAGCGAGCGGTTCGCTCGCTGGCGGATCCGCCCAAAAACGATCGTACAACGGCCTTAAGTCCGCATTCCTAAGTCCGCAGTCCGCATTCCTATAGCATTGTGTCGTGTTGACGTCACAGCCGCAGCTGCGCAGGTTTCCTCTGATTCGTTCCGGGTTTTTTTTTCAAGACGAGGGACACCCTTTCTTCTCCTGTCGTCGGTTGCTTCTCGAAGGGAGGTCGTTTTCGCCGAGCCGAGTGTGGGAAGAGCCTCGTCGGCCACTTCCCAGAAAGCCACCTTTTTTGGTGAGGTCATCGTGGGGTCAAGTTGAAGTCAAACGACCCGTCAAAATTGCCGCTACGTTGAATCTCCCTCCGTTTCATCTCAGGTCTTAAGATGGGTCGTAAAACCGCCTAGAAGTGAGACAGTATTACTCCGCCATTTCAGCTCCTCAAAGACCATTAGAAGAACTTTTTTTTGGGGGCTAGATGGTGCATATTGTAAGAAAAGAACAGTAGCGCAACCAAGACGAACACAAGAGAGGACCACACAGGACTAGCGCTAAAAAATAAAAAGACCAATAATGTGGGTGAATTGCGCGGACGACCATTGGACGCCGCTGGCACTGGCGCCTGGGCGCACTGGCGAGCGGGTCGCCACGGCTAGAGTTACCAAAGGTAGCCACGGCCACAAGACAGCGACACTGTGTTGGAAGAGTGTGTGACGAGACTCCTGAGAAAGGAGGCATTCGGTCTGCGGTCAACCAGTTCTTGCGTAATGTTAGTACCCTTCCTTCTTTTCCTCCACACAACCCTCTCTCCTCATCCCTGCTCTAAACTGTGACGCACGGTGTACCCTGACCACACCATCTGAGACCTAACAGCGTAGGACGCGGAGATCGCCTGAAACAAAACGATCCGCCGTAATACGGTAATACCAATAAGAGCTAAATGCAATCTTCAGACATAAATTACTACAAGAACACTCCCATAGTTTTTGCTTTGTAAAATCGAGATAGTTCACTTACACTTACAAATAACATACCGCAAAATAATCCGAAAATCATTAATGGAGGCCAGCTGTGCATAGAACTACTTTTTTTTCTGGATTTCTGCTAACAGGAATTTTTTTAAAAAAAGTAAAGGACTCCAGTGTGTTACTACTTCTACTACCAGTCATCGTCTCGATCAGAAATGATGACTGACAAAAACTTCGTCACGCAGCCAGGTGATCTGACTGGGACGGAGATTTGTGTCCAAGCAAATGCGAGGATGCAGCACAAAAGTAACTTCGGCCGCGCTGCACAGAACTATGCTCTCAATCGGGCTCATTTTCCTTTCATTTCTTGTTACGTCCTTTATTGCTGGTGGCAGGGTACAGAATGGCGGGAAAGCCGCCAACACGTGACACATGGTAGCTCAGGGTTGCTTGGCCCTAAAGATTGTCCCGCTATAACACTCCTCCCCCCTACGTCACGAAGTCCTTCAGATACGCAGGGCGGCTGCGTTGGCGCTGTGGTCGCTGGACTTGAAGGGAAGCACTCGCTTCACGGTCCTCACCACAGGAAGCAGATTCGGTACTAGGCGCTGCAGCCTCCTCCAGTCTTTCTCCTTGGTCCCGTCTTCCAGGGTCCTCTAGGCTTGAAGGAATGCCAAGCCCGGAACACCCTGCCGGGGAAGCAACCAGCGGTTCCTCCTCTTCACACATCCCAGAAGCGAAACTGTCCAATGCGTAGCTGGCAGAACGACTTCTGAGTTGGTCAACATGACGTCTCCATCGACGACCGTCCTTGGTGACGACCAAGTACGACACTGGTCCTGTGACAGCATCCACAATGCCCGGCAACCACTTGGGCCCATAGAGATAGTTGCGCACAAACACTCGATCCCCCACATCAAACAGTCGCACTGCCTGGCTACGGCGCTGCATCACCTGCTCTTGTTTCTGCTGCACACTGGACTGCAGGTCAGGATGCAGACGCTCTAACACAGTTGAAAGTTTCCTGCCCATTAGCAATTCGGCCGGGCTCTTGCCTGTTGTAGCATGAGGCAGGATATGCTGGGTCATTAAAAACCTAGCCAGACGTGTGTCGATATCGCCTCCAACCATTCGCTTGAGTACTCCCTTGGTTTCGCGCACCATGCGTTCTGCTTGACCATTCGAAGAAGGGTGATATGGGGCAACGGTCACATGTCGGATTTGATTCCGGCACATGAAGTCTCTGAACTCCTCCGAACAAAAGGCAGTGCCATTATCAGAAACAACAGTTTCTGGAATGCCATGGGTAGCAAAAAGGAAACGAAGCTTCGCACAAACTGTAGCTGTCGACATGGAATTCATCCGGCACACTTCCAACCACTTTGAGTGAGAGTCCACCACAATGAGGAAAACTTTGCCTTGGAAGGGCCCAGCAAAATCGATGTGTAGTCTTGTCCAAGGACGCTTGGTGAATTCCCAAGGGTGAATCTTTGCAGCTGCTGGCGCAGACCTGGATTCCTGACAACGTGCACAGTCTCTCACCTTCTGCTCAACATCTCTGTCGATTCCTGGCCACCACACGGCTCCTCTGGCAAGCCCCTTCATCTTGACAATTCCTGGATGAGCTGTGTGAAGAATGTCCATGACATACGGTCGAGCTGGCTCTGGAATGACCACACGACTGCCCCACAGCAAACAACCTTGGTACACCGACAGTTCATGCTTGCGGCTCACAAACGCTGCAAACTCTTCTGGCAGCTTACCCTCTGGCCACCCATGCTGCACCCAATTGCAGACTCTAGCCAACAGCTTATCCCTTGACGTGAATCTTGCCACCTTCCTAGAGTTCCATGCTACTTCCGGCGCCATTTCCAGCATCCCTACTTCCCCAAGACGCTGCTCCTCTTCCTCTGCCCTACTGGCTCTCAGTGGTAAACGACTGAATGCATCAGCATTGGAAAGCTTCTCCGCTGGTCGATACTCAATTTCATAGTCATAAGCCGATAACATGAGGGTCCAACGCAGCATCCGTGGTGATAGCACCTGGGGAATGGGCTTGGCATGGTGCAACAGTCCTAAGAGGGGTTTGTGGTCTGTCACAATTTTGAAATGTCTCCCATATAGAAACTGATGATACTTCTTTATGCCAAAGCCGATGGCGAGCGCTTCTCGGTCTGTCTGGGCATAATTCCGTTCTGCCGCACTCATAGTTCTCGACGCATATGCAACCGGTCTCTCGCTGCCATCTTCGCACACATGACTCAACACAGCACCCAGTCCGTACGGGGATGCGTCACAGGCCAGCACTAGGGGTTTGTTGACATCATAGTGCACCAGAACATGTGATGACTGTAGCAGATCTTTCGCCTGGCGAAATGCTTCCGCCTCAGCTTCCATCCAACGCCACTCGCGACCCTTGTCCAACAGCCGGTACAGTGGCTCCAAGGCATGAGCTGCTCCTTTAAGAAACTTGTTGTAAAAGTTCAGAGCTCCTAAAAAGGCTTGAAGTTCCTTTTTGCATGTCGGCTCTGGGGCCTTGTGAATAGCACGCACCTTGTCTTCTGTCGGCTGCACACCTGCAGAGTTCACACGGAATCCCAAGTAACACACTTCCTCAACACCAAATTGACATTTGTCAAACTTTAGTCGCAGACCGTCTTCATGAATTCTTTTGAGCACTTCTTGTAAACGAGCATTGTGCTGCACCTCATCCTTTCCACCGATCAAGATGTCATCCAAGAACACAAGAACACCATCAATTCCATGCAACAGTTCTTCCATGTACCTCTGAAAGATAGCCACTGCCACTGCCACGCCAAATTGAAGACGGGTTACGCGGAACAGTCCCCGATGTGTTGTAACCGTCAACAAGTCAGCTGTTTCTTCATCAACAGTCTTCTGTTGATACGCCTGTCCGAGGTCTAGCCTTGAAAACTTCGAGCAACCTGCCAGCCTGGCAAACAGCTGCTCCGGTGTCGGCAGGGGATACGTCTCCCACTGCACTACACGATTGACTGTGCTCTTGTAGTCCCCACAGATCCTTATCGATCCATCTTTTTTGACAACTGGAACGACAGGTGTTGCCCACTTCGAGTGCCGCACAGGCTGGAAAATGCCTTGGCTCACTAACTTGTCCAGTGCTTCGTCCACCTTCGGTCTCAATGCAAACGGTACTTGTCGTGGCTTCAGAAATCGCGGCGGAGCTGCCGGGTTCACCTCTATGCGTACAGGAGGCCCTTTACTTGTCCCAAGTCCAGGCTCAAAGACTGAAGAATACTTCTTGAGCAAGGCTGTTGTTCCCCTACTGCCAGTTCGACTCGGCTCGTACACACTGTGAACACCACTCAGACTTATTCCCAAAGACTTGAACCAGTCCCGACCGAGAAGTCCGATACTAGCACCCTTAACCACCACCAATCGCAGGCGATGTTCCTGCCCCTTGAATTCCACCTTCACGGTCAGTTCACCCAACACTCGTAGTTCCTTGTTATTGTAAGCTCGGAGATGAAGATTACTTGGGCGCAACGCCCTTTTCGATATTCGCAGCTTCTGCATAGTCCGGTCGTTGATGACTGAACACACTGCACCAGAGTCCACCTCCATCTCTAGGGGACTTCCGTTGACGCGCACTTCCACTCTCACGGCTGGCTCTTCACCAGACAGCACGAACACGTCGTAAACGTCCGACGCAGCATTCTTGTGACGGCCTCCACTGGCCCGTTTTTTGTTCTGAGAGTTGGGTTCAGCCGAAGCGCGAGCTGCCGCCTTCCTCCTGCATGCTCTCACTATGTGCCCTCGTTGCTTGCAGAAGTGGCACTGCATATTCATGAATGGGCAACTGCTTGGCGAATGCGCACCCTTGCAGCGGAAACATACGCTTGTGCTTCCAGGCGAACCAGCCTGCTTATGGGTACCCTCCTTGGCTGTCACTGGCGCAGAGACCTTCGCAACACACGGGTCGAAACGCTGCCCGCTCACGCTGCCAACTTCACACGATGCGGCACTGCCGCGAATTTGCTCGGTCTGTCGCTGCGCAGATTCCATTGCAATGGCTTTCTCCCGAGCTGTAGCAAACGTAAGCTCCGGCTCCGCCAGCAACCGACGCTGAAGGGTCTCGCTTCGCACCCCGCACACTAGCCGGTCGCGCAACATGTCATCGAGCGACGCACCGAAATCGCAGTGTTCCGAGAGACGTCGCAATTCTGCGATGTAGTCGGCAATTGACTCACCGGGCTGCTGTTGACGTGTGCCAAACTTGAAACGCTGTACTGTCACCGACGGTCGCGGCGAGAAGTGGTTTGAGAGACGCCTGACGATCTCATCGTAGGCCACGGCCGACGGCGCATCCGGAGAACAAAGGGAGCGAACGATGGCATACGTTGCTGGGCCGCAAACGCTGCAGAGCGTTGCTCGCTTCTTCTCGTTACCGTCGATGTCGTTTGCTTGAAAGAAAAATTCGAGGCGCTCCAAATACAAGGGCCAAGACGTCGCCTCTGTTGGAACGAATGCCCCAATCGTGCCCAGCGCAGTTGCCATTTTTACCTCGTCGCCAATTATATGTTACGTCCTTTATTGCTGGTGGCAGGGTACAGAATGGCGGGAAAGCCGCCAACACGTGACACATGGTAGCTCAGGGTTGCTTGGCCCTAAAGATTGTCCCGCTATAACATTTCTCCCTTCTGTCCGCTGCAGAACAACAGGAATTAAAAAAAAAAGAAAAGAAACCACCGCCTGCGCCTCCAATCTATTTGACACTACTTCACCTTTTATTATTCAGGTGGCGTTATTGTTGCATTCGATGCTGCCAGCCATCGGAAAGAGTGCGGTAACTGCGGTTAATGCAGGAGCAGTGCCTTCTGGCACAATGTCAAGTTCTTCCTCTGCAGAGAAAGGATTACGCATTGGTGCGTGCATAGTGGTGTGTCGCAGCGGCCTCCAGCGGGAAGGGGAAGGGGGGGGGGGGGGAGGGCTGCCTTGCTTCTGTTCGGAGCGTATCAACAGATACGGCGGCGTTATCGCGTTCGCTGACTCACATCACACGCAAGCCGTAACTCTGCCGCCTATCGCGCGGAGGTCGTCAACGCCTCCTCGCTATGACGTCGATTCGGAGTGCACGAATGCTGATAGCATGAGCGCACGGCTTGGTCGAAAACGTCCGTGCGAGCTCTGACCTGTAGTAGGTTCAGTGCCCATAGGGCAGGTCGCTCATCCCAAACTCCCATAAGACTCATTTTTGCACAGATAGTTCTCCGGAAGTCTCTCTGACTCTCAACCAAAGGGCTGATGCGCAGTGCAACAGAGAGCACGTCACTGTTTTACGTCACTTGCTCCTCACATCAGCCTTATCTATTAGCTATGACCAGGCCACGCTGCTCACGTAGTTCTAACAGCAGCGTGCCATTGTAGTCCGTATGCCCACCGAGTTACTCAATGTGGGCATCCATAGCGCTTATCATGGTGATCTGACAGTTATTGTTTAACTCTTTTATGTCCTTACTGAAACAGTTGACGAACACATCACTGTTCTGTCTACACTTCCTACATATCTATAAATGAACCGTTTCTATCCACGTCCTCTTTAGTGCAACTGTGCATAGATCATCAAATGTTCATTACACGATTTTTTTTGCCCGCCACCAATATGCGCCTTATCGAACAAGTGGGCCATATTCCCCCCACTTGATTGATTCTGAGTTCTTGTTTCATCCTTGCCAGAAGTAATTTTCTATTCTTGGTTGTCACTTCATATCTCGAAGATGTGTGTCCGTAAAAGTCCGTTTTCTGATTTCCTCTTTGTTCTGTTGCTCTTTGATCTCGTTCCACTTGGCTTCTGCTGCCCTGCACATTTATATAGGCAGGCGGAAAGTTGGCACTTATCTTTTAGTCTTTTCCGTGCTCGTGTAATGTTCTTTTCCTATCTTGATGTTCTTTACCTATCTTGAACATACTGTATTATGTTGCCGCAACTAGTTTTTTTTTTTCTGTACTGTGTTTATTGCTATATATGCACATTGTTTTTTATCATCTTCCTAGTTCTGCCATGTAACGGTCTCCTGGGCCCCGTCAAGCTGCTCACCCAGCTTTTAGCCCAGGAGACCATTGCAGTTCTTTCTGGGAAAAATAAAGAATGATTGACTGATTGATTGATTGATTTACCCTGCTGCGGTGTGGGGACTTTGCTAGCCTCTTTACCTACTTCAACAAAACTTCGTGCTGGACTAGTTGGTGTGGGACATAGTTGAAACTTGGTTCAGCGCAAAAGACGAACACAACTCCGTGTGTGTCGTTTCCTTTCTTTGTGTTCGTCTTTTGCGCTGAACCAAGTTTCAACTATTTACCTACTTCACCTTACAAGCTTCTGGATGCCGTCTAAAGAATTCCACAGCTGTTCCCACGAGCCGCCATCCCATTGGCTGCCCAAGCTCACGATGAAAATGGATTCCATCGCGTGCTAAAGCCTCCTGGGTTACCGGTGACGCGTACTTCTCGGTTTAAATGTGCCACTGCAAAATGCATTTCCTTTCCTAGCCTTCCGTTTCCCCTGTTAGTTGCAATGCCGCTCCCCTTTCTATCCTTTGCCCTTGACCTACCACTACCAGCAAGCGTCTGGGAAGGCATAAAAAATAGAAGCTGCTTATGTCGTTGGTTCGAGTCCCTCTCGCAAGCTATAGCCTCCACATCGACTAGCACATGCAAGCTATATGCAACGAAAAATCATATGATAACACTCAGAACGCTGTACGACAACAGGCTGCGGCACAATTTTGGTACCAATGTCCTCACATATATATGGCGCCAGATGGAGGTCGACCAATGGGGACTATATATATAGACGAATTACATGCGTAGAATTGCCTGAAGTGGCGGTGCTCAGCTTGTTGCGTACGGCCGCTTGATGACGTCACCCTATTCTTCCAGACATCGCGCGGCAGGATTTTCTGTAGCATCTGCGAGTTCGCACACACGGGCACTTTCGATCCTCATTGAGTCAATGCTGATCGAACTCAGTGCAGATCGACGGTTGTCACACGGCCACTTTTAAGCGCAATCGAGCTCGACCCTGCTTGACTCGATGCCCATTCTTCAAGAGTGCTTGAGGTTCCAAGCACAATCGAAAGCACTCTCGCTCTCACGAAACTGTAAAAATATACACTAGTTAACAAAACAAAACTACTAGTGTTGTTGTTGTAATTGATTAAAATGCAAGACGGAACATTTTCAGACACTATGCCTGCTTATATGCAAACATATTTATAAATAATCTCGACAGCGCGCTCCAAGCTTCGCCGTCAGTGTAAACAACAAAGATGGCGTCCTCCTGCTCGTCGACAGTGTTACAGTAACAATGTCGTCGACGCGCAAACTGCGGAGCGAGTGCGAGACCGCCGCTCTGATCGACTGCTGGCAAGACCACCTAGATGATTTGCGGCGCCAAAACAGAAACACCGTATTAAAAAAAGAAAGAAACGTTGTGTGCGTTCCCGCCGGGACTCGAATGAAAGCGGCGCGGAGCTTTGAATGGTAGCTGACTGCAGTATAACGGCGTGTGTCCAGATCTTGACGTCAGTTAAACGCATTCTTTTCCTCATTAGAACGAAAATATACATGAAGCGCAAGAGATGTACATTTCTTTCAGTAGGCAAACGAACTGTCGCGCGAGCCCGCCACGGCCGTCTTCCCGTTCGCTTGCATATTTCAACGCGATAGCATTGAAAGTCCCGTTCCGCGGAACACCTGTGATCGGCGTGACTGGGAAATCCTGAATGGCCGAGAGGGCGATGACGTAGAAAAACGTACGTAGTTTCGCTGGAAAGAAGAAAATGTTGTCGAGCGGCATCAACCGCTGTTGATTCCGAGAGTCAGGCACTCTTACCTCTTCACCGACGAGGAATGTTCATTCAATTCGCCGCACAGTAGGCGAATTACATTACAAGAACACTTAGTTAATTAGGGTCATTAAATAGCGTTATCAATTAATATGGACGATGTTTGTAAAGCAGTATGTGTTATTATATGTAATGACAACAACCTTGGAGGTGTCGATGTCCGAGAAAGGGTGCGCCAGGGGATTCCCTACCGACCGCAGGGTCCCTTTCGCGCTATCGCGTCATGCTCCGAAGTTTTTATTTCTGTTTTTGCTTACTTTCAAAATGTATCGTTTTTGCAGCACAACACCGCCGGAAATCGAATTATTGGCTTAAATTGCGCCCTCGAAGGAAATGAACTGAAGATACTCAGTCTGTGACTGGTGCGAATGTACAGCCAGTCTCTACTAAATCCGTCGTCGCTGGGTACACGTTAGCCAGAAGGGCTAAGAAAACGCGAAGCGCGTGCTTACCTTCGAAGTAACGCGCTCGCACGAGCGCGCCGCGGAAGAAAAGACTAAGCTCCTCTCGATGAAATACAAAACAGAAAGAGCGCACCCCGGACGTCGCCACATTGCTCGCTAGACTGCACTGTGGAAGCGGCAACACTATCATAGTAGTCCAGCGAACAATATGGCGGCGTCCAGGTGGGAAAAGTTTAAAGGCAAATTTCGCTTATTTCGACGCTTCACTCTAGACAACAGGTTTCCATGAAAAACAAACATTATAAAAACCAGCGCCGGCCCTGCGCTGAAAGCACGAACAATGAAATGATCCCAAGGACAGCGCATACGGGGCAGGCCGCGGCGGCCAGCCGCCGACCGCGAAACTGTGTCCTTGAACGAAGGTCACCATTTTTTGAGGCCACGGTGTCTGCTGAGGCGCATGTAGTGGAAACTTACATGCATCCCCTGGAAGCGCACGCATTTCTTCACACAGCTAAGCCGCGCAATTCTAACGTTGAGGACATCTGCGGTAAAATCGTTGAATAGCATAACTAGCATGGACAGACGTCCCTGCTCCCAATCGAACTGCAAAGACTACGGCATGAAAGCAAGCGGTTTTGAGCGGCGGTACCCGAGCCGCCCGAGGCACTGAAAACCGTTAGCGACGCTGAGAACGGCCGCCTTCCCGAACCGACACTTTATTAACGCGATGAGTGTTGTTTCCAGAAGGCGTGCACACGTTGAACACGCCATCTGCGTTAACGGCTTTTGACACTCGGTGGGAGGGAATCATAATAGGTCGAGTTCACAGTGCTCCATCGCCGATTGTTTCCCTCAACAAAAACAAACAGCAGCATGATGAAAGCTTTTGGATATGTGGCGCCATCTATCCGAAGATTAGTGAAATGTCAAGAGTACTTTCTATTGCGTTCCCCAGGTGCCGCTACATTTGTGCGCACCATAAATTTTGAAATTTTGGATAGATGAAGTGTGATCAGACAGTGGTTGTAACCCGTTCTCAGAGCAAACGATAACAAAAGCCATAGCCTCCTAGATATTACAGGCAGCCATACCCAAGCAAAAACGGTCGCGTACGCGCAGAACTGAGAGAAAGCTAACGCATAGACATCAACGCTGCAATGCGAATGTGCAGAACTCAGAGCTGCATTGAATTGATAATGAATTAGTTCATTAAAATTTAGGTTAATTAATTATAGTTGATTTATAAATTAGGTTCTGTAATAAAAAGCGACAAACTAATAACCTGGATCAAAGCTTCAAACAGGAGCCATTGTTACCCTGGAAATCACCTCGAGGCAATATCCCTGAACCATGCCTTCTCACACAGCATTCCAGTTGGGTCTGGAGTCCCCCAAGGATCTGTTCTTCGTGTCAAGTTGTACGCTGACGATTTTGTCCTGATGAAAACATTAATTGTATTGAAGATCAAATCAGGCTAAACAATGACTACCAGAAGGTAATGCTTTGTTGTGAGATGCGGCAAATGGTGATAAATTTTGATAAGACAGTTTATGTGAGATTAGCACTAAAAAGAAATATCTCCTCTTCAAGTATGGTACTACCAACAATCCGCTTTCTGGGGTAACGTGGTACAATTGTATCTCGGCCTATGAATTTCCAGTAATCTTTCCTGGGGAAAACATATTGATAATGTCTCGGCTAATGCTCTTCGGAAACTGTTCTTATTGAGGCGCGCTATGCGGTTTGCTACACCTGGATCTCGTTTACTTATAACGCTGTTGTCTGGCCAAGCTTAGAATATGCTGTAATCGTCTAGGATCCCTACACTATGACCAATATTCGCAAATTTGGAAAGGATTAGAAAAAAAGCAGCGAGATTTATTTGTAATTCGTATGGCCGCTCCTCCATTACTGACCTTTTTAGCAAAAGTGGCTTACAATCCGTTACTGATAGGAATCGTATTTGTCGCTTGAAATATTTTGTTACGTCCTTTATTGCTGGTGGCAGGGTACAGACTGGCGGGAAAGCCGCCAACACGTGACACATGGTAGCTCAGGGTTGCTTGGCCCTAAAGATTGTCCCGCTATAACACTCCTCCCCCCTACGTCACGAAGTCCTTCAGATACGCAGGGCGGCTGCGTTGGCGCTGTGGTCGCTGGACTTGAAGGGAAGCACTCGCTTCACGGTCCTCACCACAGGAAGCAGATTCGGTACTAGGCGCTGCAGCCTCCTCCAGTCTTTCTCCTTGGTCCCGTCTTCCAGGGTCCTCTAGGCTTGAAGGAATGCCAAGCCCGGAACACCCTGCCGGGGAAGCAACCAGCGGTTCCTCCTCTTCACACATCCCAGAAGCGAAACTGTCCAATGCGTAGCTGGCAGAACGACTTCTGAGTTGGTCAACATGACGTCTCCATCGACGACCGTCCTTGGTGACGACCAAGTACGACACTGGTCCTGTGACAGCATCCACAATGCCCGGCAACCACTTGGGCCCATAGAGATAGTTGCGCACAAACACTCGATCCCCCACATCAAACAGTCGCACTGCCTGGCTACGGCGCTGCATCACCTGCTCTTGTTTCTGCTGCACACTGGACTGCAGGTCAGGATGCAGACGCTCTAACACAGTTGAAAGTTTCCTGCCCATTAGCAATTCGGCCGGGCTCTTGCCTGTTGTAGCATGAGGCAGGATATGCTGGGTCATTAAAAACCTAGCCAGACGTGTGTCGATATCGCCTCCAACCATTCGCTTGAGTACTCCCTTGGTTTCGCGCACCATGCGTTCTGCTTGACCATTCGAAGAAGGGTGATATGGGGCAACGGTCACATGTCGGATTTGATTCCGGCACATGAAGTCTCTGAACTCCTCCGAACAAAAGGCAGTGCCATTATCAGAAACAACAGTTTCTGGAATGCCATGGGTAGCAAAAAGGAAACGAAGCTTCGCACAAACTGTAGCTGTCGACATGGAATTCATCCGGCACACTTCCAACCACTTTGAGTGAGAGTCCACCACAATGAGGAAAACTTTGCCTTGGAAGGGCCCAGCAAAATCGATGTGTAGTCTTGTCCAAGGACGCTTGGTGAATTCCCAAGGGTGAATCTTTGCAGCTGCTGGCGCAGACCTGGATTCCTGACAACGTGCACAGTCTCTCACCTTCTGCTCAACATCTCTGTCGATTCCTGGCCACCACACGGCTCCTCTGGCAAGCCCCTTCATCTTGACAATTCCTGGATGAGCTGTGTGAAGAATGTCCATGACATATGGTCGAGCTGGCTCTGGAATGACCACACGACTGCCCCACAGCAAACAACCTTGGTACACCGACAGTTCATGCTTGCGGCTCACAAACGCTGCAAACTCTTCTGGCAGCTTACCCTCTGGCCACCCATGCTGCACCCAATTGCAGACTCTAGCCAACAGCTTATCCCTTGACGTGAATCTTGCCACCTTCCTAGAGTTCCATGCTACTTCCGGCGCCATTTCCAGCATCCCTACTTCCCCAAGACGCTGCTCCTCTTCCTCTGCCCTACTGGCTCTCAGTGGTAAACGACTGAATGCATCAGCATTGGAAAGCTTCTCCGCTGGTCGATACTCAATTTCATAGTCATAAGCCGATAACATGAGGGTCCAACGCAGCATCCGTGGTGATAGCACCTGGGGAATGGGCTTGGCATGGTGCAACAGTCCTAAGAGGGGTTTGTGGTCTGTCACAATTTTGAAATGTCTCCCATATAGAAACTGATGATACTTCTTTATGCCAAAGCCGATGGCGAGCGCTTTTCGGTCTGTCTGGGCATAATTCCGTTCTGCCGCACTCATAGTTCTCGACGCATATGCAACCGGTCTCTCGCTGCCATCTTCGCACACATGACTCAACACAGCACCCAGTCCGTACGGGGATGCGTCACAGGCCAGCACTAGGGGTTTGTTGACATCATAGTGCACCAGAACATGTGATGACTGTAGCAGATCTTTCGCCTGGCGAAATGCTTCCGCCTCAGCTTCCATCCAACGCCACTCGCGACCCTTGTCCAACAGCCGGTACAGTGGCTCCAAGGCATGAGCTGCTCCTTTAAGAAACTTGTTGTAAAAGTTCAGAGCTCCTAAAAAGGCTTGAAGTTCCTTTTTGCATGTCGGCTCTGGGGCCTTGTGAATAGCACGCACCTTGTCTTCTGTCGGCTGCACACCTGCAGAGTTCACACGGAATCCCAAGTAACACACTTCCTCAACACCAAATTGACATTTGTCAAACTTAAGTCGCAGACCGTCTTCATGAATTCTTTTGAGCACTTCTTGTAAACGAGCATTGTGCTGCACCTCATCCTTTCCACCGATCAAGATGTCATCCAAGAACACAAGAACACCATCAATTCCATGCAACAGTTCTTCCATGTACCTCTGAAAGATAGCCACTGCCACTGCCACGCCAAATTGAAGACGGGTTACGCGGAACAGTCCCCGATGTGTTGTAACCGTCAACAAGTCAGCTGTTTCTTCATCAACAGTCTTCTGTTGATACGCCTGTCCGAGGTCTAGCCTTGAAAACTTCGAGCAACCTGCCAGCCTGGCAAACAGCTGCTCCGGTGTCGGCAGGGGATACGTCTCCCACTGCACTACACGATTGACTGTGCTCTTGTAGTCCCCACAGATCCTTATCGATCCATCTTTTTTGACAACTGGAACGACAGGTGTTGCCCACTTCGAGTGCCGCACAGGCTGGAAAATGCCTTGGCTCACCAACTTGTCCAGTGCTTCGTCCACCTTCGGTCTCAATGCAAACGGTACTTGTCGTGGCTTCAGAAATCGCGGCGGAGCTGCCGGGTTCACCTCTATGCGTACAGGAGGCCCTTTACTTGTCCCAAGTCCAGGCTCAAAGACTGAAGAATACTTCTTGAGCAAGGCTGTTGTTCCCCTACTGCCAGTTCGACTCTGCTCGTACACACTGTGAACACCACTCAGACTTATTCCCAAAGACTTGAACCAGTCCCGACCGAGAAGTCCGATACTAGCACCCTTAACCACCACCAATCGCAGGCGATGTTCCTGCCCCTTGAATTCCACCTTCACGGTCAGTTCACCCAACACTCGTAGTTCCTTGTTATTGTAAGCTCGGAGATGAAGATTACTTGGGCGCAACGCCCTTTTCGATATTCGCAGCTTCTGCATAGTCCGGTCGTTGATGACTGAACACGCTGCACCAGAGTCCACCTCCATCTCTAGGGGTCTTCCGTTGACGCGCACTTCCACTCTCACGGCTGGCTCTTCACCAGACAGCACGAACACGTCGTAAACGTCCGACGCAGCATTCTTGTGACGGCCTCCACTGGCCCGTTTTTTGTTCTGAGAGTTGGGTTCAGCCGAAGCGCGAGCTGCCGCCTTCCTCCTGCATGCTCTCACTATGTGCCCTCGTTGCTTGCAGAAGTGGCACTGCATATTCATGAATGGGCAACTGCTTGGCGAATGCGCACCCTTGCAGCGGAAACATACGCTTGTGCTCCCAGGCGAACCAGCCTGCTTATGGGTACCCTCCTTGGCTGTCACTGGCGCAGAGACCTTCGCAACACACGGGTCGAAACGCTGCCCGCTCACGCTGCCAACTTCACACGATGCGGCACTGCCGCGAATTTGCTCGGTCTGTCGCTGCGCAGATTCCATTGCAATGGCTTTCTCCCGAGCTGTAGCAAACGTAAGCTCCGGCTCCGCCAGCAACCGACGCTGAAGGGTCTCGCTTCGCACCCCGCACACTAGCCGGTCGCGCAACATGTCATCGAGCGACGCACCGAAATCGCAGTGTTCCGAGAGACGTCGCAATTCTGCGATGTAGTCGGCAATTGACTCACCGGGCTGCTGTTGACGTGTGCCAAACTTGAAACGCTGTACTGTCACCGACGGTCGCGGCGAGAAGTGGTTTGAGAGACGCCTGACGATCTCATCGTAGGCCACGGCCGACGGCGCATCCGGAGAACAAAGGGAGCGAACGATGGCATACGTTGCTGGGCCGCAAACGCTGCAGAGCGTTGCTCGCTTCTTCTCGTTACCGTCGATGTCGTTTGCTTGAAAGAAAAATTCGAGGCGCTCCAAATACAAGGGCCAAGACGTCGCCTCTGTTGGAACGAATTCCCCAATCGTGCCCAGCGCAGTTGCCATTTTTACCTCGTCGCCAATTATATGTTACGTCCTTTATTGCTGGTGGCAGGGTACAGACTGGCGGGAAAGCCGCCAACACGTGACACATGGTAGCTCAGGGTTGCTTGGCCCTAAAGATTGTCCCGCTATAACATATTTTTTCCCAGTTGACCAGTGGGCAATACAATATTGGCATCACGCTAATAACTTGTTATTCTAGTGGTTATGCTACATGCATGCGACTATCATTTCAATAAAACCTTTGTCAGCAAGAACTGACTACTATAAATATACCTGCTTCCCTAGAACCATTACAGAATAGTACAACCTTGCCGATCATATATAGTTACATTTAACTCGTTGTCACTGTTTCAGTCATCTCTTTACAGAATGATAACTTACCTAGCTCACTCAATAGGTTGACCGTTTCTATTATGGGCTTCTGCGGGATGGCACCTCTGTGATGTTTTTCTATTGATTATCTATACTCAAGGGCGTCTGCAGAACTTTTTCCAGGGGGGGGGGGGGCACCCGATGTCCGGGGTTGGGGGAGACGGTAGGTCTGTAGTTGTTTTCTACTAGGGCATAAATAATAACCGTAATTCCAGGGGGGGGGGGGGGGGCGACCACCTCCCCTTGCCCCCCCTTCCGGACGCCCATGTCTATACTACTGTAGTATGGTGTAGTAATTTTGTTGTTGTTGACGCCTTGCCTGCTGTACATTTTTTCTTTTATTTTGTCATTTTGTGTTACTGTGCAATTATGACCCACCTGCTATGGTCTTATCTATAAGACCGCAGTATCTATAAATAAGCAAAAAAAAAACATTCTAATAACCTCTTTCCCAGCTTCATAACACGTAATTCGCGATTGAATAATAAACCCCACAGTCTTGCAGCTTAATAGCAGTCTTACACTGGGGCACGCATAAGACGGGGACAGCAAGAAAATTTCCTGGCTGGTGCGTATTTACATACATACATACATACATACATATTTATTTTGTCATATTTACACATGGAAGTATGTGTGTCCGCGGAAGCGCAAGACAGGGCGCTTGTGGGCGGGCCACGGCAATCAAACAAAGTGCAGACTCAGTAAAGACAAAATTACATGGTTTGCAATATAAAAGAAAAAAAAAGAAACAAAAACATATATTGATAGGAACAACAATCACACTTGTACACACTGAAAAAGTAGGTTAAATACATAGATTATGAGGATGCAACAACAACAAAAAAAGCAACCGTGCTTCGTAACACATAACAACAAGACCTTCAAAGTGTTTCGAGCCATTATGCCAGTGTACCGTTTTAAAGGTTCTAGACGTAACTAGCCAGGATTTTACTTGTGATTTGACCTCTTTGATAGTCTGCAATGATAGTATTTTTGTTGGAAGCTGGTTAAAAAGGAAGGGGATGTAGAACATTCGGCACCTTTTTCCATAGTGTGTATATATCTTGGGAAGCTTAAACGGCTCTACTTTTCTTAGTATTTTAGGTTTGTTCACAGGAAGCTTAAAGTTATTAGAAAAGTAGTTTCTACTAATTACTACATGTGTAAATAAATCTTCAATGAAGTACACATCAGCTGCAATCATTCTTTCAGCACTATCTAAGGTCTCCTTAGACGTGCCATACAAAATGTTTGCGGAAATTCTGTGTAGTAATCTATCGATTTGGCTCCTTCTAGACAACGCACATGAGCCATAAACAGTGGCACCATACCTTAATATAGACTCTCCTATAGCCTTAAACACAAGCTGACGCAACCTAACAGAAGTATTGAATTTCATTCTGTAAAGATACATAGAAGTTACACGGAGTCGTTTGATGAGATGCTCAACATGAAAAGACCAAGGCATGTTGGCGTCGAGATGAATACCTAGATATTTGACTCTTTCAGACAAGGGCAGTGAAACACATTGACATCTAGGGCAGAAAGTACCGTGCACAATAACAGATTCCTTTAATGTGACCTTTTTGTGCGGATTTCTAAAACAAACCAGAGCCGTTTTCTGCTTGTTAATGTAAATCTGGTTACCTGAAAACCAATCACACACTTGTTTAACATCCGTTTGTAGCAGCTCTGCAGCCCTGTTGTACGACTCATTCGGAACAAGGAGCGCTGTGTCATCAGCGTACTGGTAAAGTACCGAATTCAGTCTGAGATATGCCAAGTCATTTACATAAATATTGAAAAGGAAAGGTCCTAAAACGGAGCCTTGTGGCACGCCATATAGAAGAGGTTTGAAGTCGCTGAAATTATCTTTGACTCGCACAACCTGAACACGATTTGAAAGGTAGTTTGAGAAAAATATGAGGTAATAAGGTCCGCGAAATCCAATGTTCTCTAATTTCTGCAACAGAATGCCGTGGTCCACTGTGTCGAAAGCTTTGGTTAAGTCTAAGAACAATCCAAGGACAATCTCATTTCTATCTATATGCATGTTAATATTGTCACAACAATCTTCTAGAAGATCTACAGTGCTAGTCTCGCGCCGGAAGCCATACTGTGTGCCATTTAGGATATCAAATCTGTCACAAAACGACAACATGCTCTGATATACGATTTTCTCCATTAAAATAGTAACGGTAGGCAATATAGCGATTGGTCGGTAGTTCCTCTTATCAGTTTTTTTGCCCGACTTATAGATGGGCCGTATAACATATTTTCATACCTTGTGGTATTTCCCCTGTTGAGAAGCAACCGTTAAGAATATGCAGGAGCACAATTTTTAGTTTGCTGTAATTATTTCTTAGATCTCGTAGTCTTATCGTATCCGGGAGGTTTGCTCAGTGGGAGGACCTGAAGAATATTCCATAACTCAGTGTCATCAACCGTCGGTAAGTACGCAGAGTTTGATACGTTTGGACCGTTGTATGGCGCCGGAGGCGCTTGCGGTTGCGCTTTTAAGTCCTTCACAGATGTAGCAAACTGTTCGCTGAACGAGTCCGCCGTAGATTGATTACTTTCACTGCCAAAGGTACGGCTTAATTCAGTATCTAGATTTTTGTTCTTAGTTTTACCCATTATGTCATGAAGAAGTCCCCGCGTTTTTTTCATATTACCGCGGCATTTTACAAACTCAGCAGAGTAAAACCGCCGCTTTCCTAATCTTAACTTCGATGTAAGCTTATTCCGAACTGTACGATACAACTTCTGTAACTCAGTGTCGGAGGGACTACTCTTACAAAGTTGCCAAAGCTTGCTTTTTTCAAACGATAACGCCAACATGTCATTTGTTATCCACTTCTTTTCAGAGTTTCTTAGTTTTTGCTTCACCTCTCTCATGGAACATGAGTAAATTTCGTTGAATTTCTTAACAAGTAAATCATATGCGTCCGTGTGATGATGTATTGTTAAGCTTTCCCAGTCAAAGTTCTGGATCAGGCCATTTACACGTCGGTCGTCTAGTATGGTTATTGTACGTACAGTTGACATTGGTGTTACAGGTTCGCTGCTGACCAAACAAAGAGCCTGAAAATAATGATCTGCCACTTTTTCTCGTATCACTGCAGCCATTAAGTCTAATGTTGGGCATCTTACAGCAATGTGATCAATACAAGACTGAGTAAGCCGGGCACCAGAAAATTCCTCGCGAGTATAACTACGAATAGTATTGTCAATGCCATAACCAGCTAATAAATCGACATAATCCTCAACACCACTTTTCTTTGGCTGTAGAATGTTAATGTTAAGGTCTCCCGCTAATATAACATTACTCTGAGAATGTTTGCACAGGAAGCAGGAAAGTTCAGAAAGAAATAATTGCAGGTCAGAGTTAGGCGGACGGTAGACAGTAATAACCACAAAAGACTAATCATGATTACTAAAAGAAAGCGCAAGAACCTCTGCAGCCATAAAAGTGCAAGTTAATTCCTCAACAAACCATGCATCTTTAACAAACACTAAGACGCCGCCACCTCTACCTGAGGAACGACAGAGCGAGAATGACTGAAAACCCTGCAATATAAACCCGAGAGCCTCTGACTTATTTACATGTATTTCAGTTAACACCACAACGTCTAAATGCTTTAATAACTGACACAAGTAGACATTTAGCTGGTCCCAGTGCCTTCTAATGCTCCTGATATTTACATGTACGAGGTCGAGTACAGGTTTTGAACATGAAGTCGTGAAGACGCGATCTCTGTGTTCTTTCCATTCAGGAAACGAATCAAACTGTTCGCACATGTTCATTGCAGTTTGTTGATATCGTCTTCATTCTGTATCTTTATCACAGTAGAACCCTCCACTTTCCTCATGAGCACGTGTCCATTCTTTGCCCAAGCATATTTGTATGATTTTATCTTGGCAGCGTTTTTAGCGAGCCACAGTAGCTTTTTATGGTTTTATGGTTTATGGGGTTCAACGTCCCAAAGCGACTAAGGCTATGAGAGACGCCGTAGTGGAGGGCTGCGGAAATTTCGACCACCTGGGGTTCTTTAACGTGCACTGACATCGCACAGTACACGGGCCTCGAATTTCTCCTCCATAGAAATTCAGCCGCCGCGGCCGGGATCGAACCCGCGTCTTTCGGGCCAGCAGCCGAGCACCATAGCCACTGAGTCACCGCGGCGGCGTTAAAGTAGCTTTTTAGTATAGGCAGTTATGTTCTCATTGATGTAAATGTTCTCGTCACTCAGTGTGTAGCGCTTTCGAAGCCAGAGCTCACGGTCACTCATTGACTTGAATTTGACAAGAATTACAGGAACTTTGCCATCTCTGGCCGGCAATCTGTGTACGGCTTCTACACATTCAACAGTTTCTTCCGGGATTTCCAACCTGTTTGCAAGTGACTTCAATTCAGATACCAGATCCTCCTTGTCTGCTTTCTTAATTCCATGTATCTCAATGTTCTGCCTGCGAGAATAAGCTTCGAGATTGTTCACTGTGTTTCTAAGTTCATTTATTACAATAGCTTTCACTGCTAAACTCTCAGCCTGCTCAACGCAATGCTTTTTTAGTTCAGCTACCTGAGTGTTCTGCGCGGCCAGCGACGTCTTAATTTCCTCATAGTTTGACGAAAGCAGGTCCATCGAAGTTTCGACGCTCTCAATGATTTTGCCCTGCTTGTCAATTTTTTCTATTACAGAATCATTCTTTGCAGATTGATGGTGAATAGTCTTGTCAATTTGGTCCACACGCAAACTGATTTCAGACAGTTTACCGCTAAGCGCACGGATAGCACGCAACAGTTCTGTCCTAGACGGTTCTCCCTTTTTTACGCTGCTGTCTGAATCAGAATCATGTGAATTCGTTGACTTCAGGGTCAGGCAAGTTGAGCACACCCACTTAGACCTATCAAGTGTCTTCAAGGCCTTCTTATACACGCCAGAACATTTGCCAATGTGAAGCCAGCAGCTACATTCGGTGCAACTTAAGCAATTGTCAAGCAGCACAAGTTTAGAGCACACAAAGCATTTATCATCAGCATTATAGGCGCAGCCATTGAAACACAAAGCAAGAAAACACCGGCGAAATTGCAGTCCGACGAAGTGGTCAAAAGTTATATCGTTATCTAGCTAGAGGAAAACTCTTACCTAGAACGATAATGCGTGCGTCAGTACTCGAGCCCACACTCCGTCGGACTGCAATCCGCCGATCGTCGGTAGCAGCTTAAATAGCGTGGTTCTGGACGCCGCCCATGACGCAATCCCACGTGGCCATTCGATGATAGTTCAGGAGCGCCACACCGCCGGTTTTTCAGCGTAGTCGGAGCCAGGCGATCTTCATGCGCACCGCCCGCAGATAGCCAAGGCTTTCATATTCATAGAACGATAATGCGTGCGTCAATACTCGAGCCCACACTCCGTCGGACTGCCTAACAGTCGACAGTGATAAATAGTTGTAGTAAATAGGCTTTCATATTTCCTGCTATGCGCGTTAAACTCAGCACACGCAAGCATGCGATCATCGGCTACTGCTAACTGCTGCCTCAGTAATGAAGCGGCGTCTACCTCCACACGTCTTATATATGGTCAATGCGTAACTGCACCTTTGTTATTAAGGCGGAAGCCTTTAATGCCTCATCGTTGTAAGCAGGAGTTGTCGACAGAATTGTCACGCTTTTCAATTGGTCGAAATGGTCGTGACGTCACAGTGCGCGAATTTCAAACGGGGCTAATTGTACTTTGGCTAGTAACCATGCAACCAATTAAAGGAATGGTGTAGTGATGCTCCAAGCAAGCGGGACTGAGTTTAGTTAATAGCTTAATTAAGCAATTAACCTTTCTAGTCACACAAGAAAGATAAATAAAACCGAGTAGGAAATTGGTCGAGCTGGGGAATCGAACCAGGGTCGCCGGAGTGCGAGACGAGCACGCTACCACTCCGCCATGCCAGCTCGATGCTATAGAATTGACATAGGCGCGTCTAGTGAATGCGGTGCTTCCGTTCACTCCCATCTTCCTCCCTTCCCGTTACGGCGACGTTTAGGTGTCCACCGAGTTATGAGAGACAGATACATTTCCTTTCCTCAAAAACCAATTTACCGACGAGCAAGGCGCAGAACCGAACGGGCGATGGCGTTCTGTGGGCTCCCTGACAGCGTTGCAAGACGCAGTCGCGTTCCACTCTTAGATTGGTTTTGGTTTTATGGGGTTTAAGGTCCCAAAGCGACTAAGGATATGAGAGACGCCGTAGTGGAGGGCTCCGGAAATTTCGACCACCTGGGGTTCTTTAACGTGCACTGACATCGCACAGTACACGGGCCTCCAGAATTTCTCCTCCAAAGAAAATCTAGCCGCCGCGGCCGGGATCGAACCCGCGTCTTTTGGGTCAGCAGCCGAGCACCATAACCGCTGAGCCACCGCGGCGGCGTTCCACTCTTAGAGGCGAAGCTGAACATCGTAACCCCACATCAGTGACACAAGCAGCAACACCAGGCTTAAGGCTTTCACCTCACCGCACTTTAGGTCAACAAAGTGCAACCCTGATTTTTCGTTTTCTTGTGAAGCCAAAGCGAGCAGCGTGAGGCTTCAGGCGTCGTCTTTCGAACGGCATGTCCAGGCTTCTCAACTCAGCTGGCCTATAGTCGCGTAGCAACCGCTCACTGAAAAAAAGAAAACAAAAAAAATCAAATAAGTACACAGGGGTCGCTTACGGAACTTATGTGCGAGTAATGCGAAAGCATCGCAATTCTATTCCTATTCTATTCCAACTCTATTGTAATGCCACTCTAATTATATATTCCCATTCTTTTCGAATTCTATTGTAATTTCATTCTATTTTTTTTTGTAGTGGGTGCAGTTGTAAGCACTTGTACTATTGCTATAGTTAACACTTCGCATTTTCCCGCCTTTGACGACGTTACAACGTTTCGATCAATCGCGAGTTTTATAACGCTGACACTTTTTTGGCGACGTTGGGCTTTCGTGTCGATGAACCTTCTGTGCTGTCGCGTTAAAAAAAAAAAACATAATGCACGGCAAGGGGCAGAGAACTGAAAGAATCGCTTTTCGGCTTTCTCGCTCTCTACAGATAGATCCCTGAACATCGCAAAAAACTTCTGCACATCGATTGTTTGATTGCAAAGACAGGCGTGGCTGTTACGAAATGTTGTGGCCCCTGCTATAATCAAAGCTAGCAGGCAGATTTATTCGTGATTTTAGATTACGATGTAGCAAAGCGATCGTGAGATAAATGACCAAACGAAATTTGTTGAATGCGTTCAAAGTGGGAAGGCAGCTTCTTACTGCGAACCCCATCATGCCTCTCAGTGGACGGTGCCGCCAGCACGAACGCAGTGAGTGACGATACGCAGTCATAGACAATAAGCTAACCTAAAATGACGTAGGGACCACCAGAAACTAGCGGTGGCGACGTGCAGCAACGAGAGAACATGCAACAATAAGCATAATTTGTGTCCGACGAGCCAAGGGGCGTGGCTTTGCTGGTCCGTGTTGTATGACCCCCAACTGTTCGTTCGGTGTCACAACAACTTTTTCTGCAGTTTTTGTGCCACGGAAACCCAAACGCCTGAAGGGTAACCGGTCTGTGTCTGAATACCTACTTGGTTGTGGAAGCTTTGCTCGAACTTGTGCTCGCATGCTTTCTTTACAACATTGTCAACAATGGCTGGGGTTCAACGTGGCTTGAACCTAGTTATACGAGCGAATACTCTGTTAAGCATAGTCAAATGCATAGCCAAATCAGCATAGTCAAATCAAATGTCAAGGTCAAGGTCAAAGGTGAAGATCAGGTACCCAATGGTCATAGTCATATGATCACGTGGTCATACTACCATAGTTTGGGTCATATCAACACGCAGTTAAGTTCGGTTTGACCTTGTGAGGCACTGAAGGTCATTGTCTCATCCAAGTCGAAATCAGCTGTACCCCAAGGAGCAGGACTCTCACTCTAAAAACATCACGAACAATTGCTCTTTTCACGACTTTCGTCTTTGCTGATGGATACGGTAGGATGGGTTTTTTACTGCGGGGCTCAAAAGCCCAACATATACATGGGATGAAGTGAAGTGAAGCGAGAGATCTGAAAGCTTAACAAAATCATTAAGTGGTACTTCGTATGTTAAAACCATTCGTTTGAGGCACTTCAAGAACAGTGAAAAGACTAAAGGAACTGCTGCTCAAATTCGAGGTTGCCACGCTCTAAAAACACGAACTAATCGTCCAAAAACCAAAAAATGCAACGAACACCGTTGCATTTGAGCACAGGGGGTGCGGGGGGTACTTGGGTTCAGCGGCTGAGAATTTTTTCTTATGTAAAATTCCTTGCTTGTGTGGAAGCGACCTCCCCCTTTGCTTCCCGTAAGTCTTCCCCCGCTTTTGCCGAGCGTTTTACCGCTTTACTGCAGAGCGAGGTCGATTGACATTTTCTTTGACCTTTTCCCCTTTTTGTGTTTTTTCATCAATCCCGACGTGGCCGGCGCTCCCCTTACAAAAGTGAGCGTTGAGTTTCTGGTGTCATGTTCATGCATTCCTTGTGACACACTAGAAAATCACCACGAAGTCAGGTATTCATGTCTTTCGACGATAAAAACTCAGCAGGGACTCTTTTGCGTTAATACAGAAGATTCCCTTATGTCATTGGCCATCAGCCACTCAAGTGACTTTTCTCGCCGTTAATCCCCATGCAGAAATATACCACAAAAGATTCAGATCTTATTTCACACGAATTTCTCTCATGTCATAACACATCAAGAACTCTTATGTTGTTTTCATGCATTCATTTGTGGTACGGACAAAGGCATGCATGAGATAAAAATAGCAAGCGCCGGAGGCATTGGGGGGAGGGGCGGCTATAATTTACGCTTTTATGACGGTGTCGGCAGTCTGGAAAGAGAGAGCTTGGTTACTGGCCAGTGAAGGTTTTCTTGAAAAAGAAAAAAAAAAACATTATGCTTGTCGACAACGATTGAAACATTACTCGAAAAATTCGCCCTTTTTGTTCTTTAGTGTCCAGATGAGCGGTCGTTACCTATGATCGTTATTCAATGCGATGAACCTATCGCGCGGTGGCGTTAATATGAGTGACCAAAAAACGTGCTGCCAGCAAGAGTGAAAGGAGGAAGAGGAAGAAGATGAAGAAGGGTAGGTCATGGCGCAGAGGACGGTCACCACGACCACATCGACTTTGCAGCGCCAGCAGGCGCAGCAGGTGCCAGAAGCTCCACTCCCGCCTCCCGAAGAATGGGACATCCACGGTGAGCCGTCCTCAGTACGACCGGTGGCACGGGAGGAACGCGTTCTGTCCTCCTTGCCAGTTACCGGATGCGAAGCCAGGGAGAGGTCCCGAAGTAAACTAGTTTACGATTTGGTAAAGCCGATAGTTGGGCAAGTTGGGCAACTTTCACAATGAAAAAATAGCACAAAAGGGACACGAGGGACGGAGAGGCTTGTCTGCGTCGTTCCCTATCCGTCCCTCGTGTTTCCTCTGCGCTATTTTTTCATCATGATTTGGTAGGCTGCAAGAACCACATGACTTGGAAAGCGGAAAACAAAGGAAGTGGATATATCGCCGGCAGCCGGTAGAATCCCCCGAAAAACAGAATGCCGGCAATGTCGTCTTATTGGCTGAATGTAGTTACGTGACGTGCACAGCCACATCGAGAAAGATTTTTTTCGGTATTGTTTTTGTAAATGGAGAGAGACAACAGGACAAATCAATAGCATTCTGGGATTCTTTAGGTTAGCTTTGATGGCCGGCTGCCAGCAGCTTTTTATCCGTGGTATTCTGCCGAGAAAAGAGCTGGAAAAAGGGAATGCCGCCATTGTTGATTCATTGGCTGTGTGCCGTGATATGAGCGGAATCAGCCAATGGGGTCCAACTGCCGGCAAAGCTCCCTGAGGGCTGTTTTGCTTGCTGCCGGCGCGGTATTCTTATCCAAATTAGACACTACAAGAAACGGGGCACCGGCGGAAGAAGTACCGTACAGTCTCCATATAGGCATATCCCCCACAAGTAAGGGCCCCCATTCTCTTTTGTCAGACAAAGGCGTTTGTTGGAGGCTGGTTTCGAACACAGCACCCAGCGAGGGGAGCTGCGCGGTTATCGCGGTTAATCACACAGGCACTCGCGCCCGCCCGCACCTGTGGCCCATCATTGTTGCGTGATCAACGAGACTGCTTGCCGGCTGCATCGTCGCCATTGGTAGATTTCCTCTCTTGTCGCGGATGAAAGGTGGCTGTTTGCTCGCTGTGAAAAATTCCAAAATAAAGCCAGGCACACTTCGCCGCCAGGAGATCGATGTGCGCAAAACATTATACAATCCACGCACACGAGAGAAACACAAGGACAGGCGCAACTAAAACTAAGACCGCAAGCTGCCGTCCGAAGCGGACCACCGACATGATTGTTTGATCAAATGACTGCAGCAGCGCCGGTGTTCCTGGGCGTATGTCACCTCTTGGCGTAGTGGCGCTGTACTTAATTAGTATTAGTAGTTTTAGTATTAGTAGTATTAGCATGCACCAACTAGGCCCGACAGAAGTTTTATTGAAGTTCGCGGGCAGCCGTCGCTGCACGCCTCTTCTCGTGCTGTAGGCTGAATGAAAACACGGCATATTACCATCCCCAGTTTGCGTGTGTATTAGAAGATCGACATCAAGAGGAAGAAATGGGCGTGGGCAGAGCATGTAATGCGGAGGCAAGATAACCGCCGGTCCTTTAAGGGTAACGGACTGGATTCCAAGAGAAAGCACGCGTAGCAGGGGGCGGCAGAAAGTTAGGTGGGCGGATGAAATTAGGAGGTTTTCGGGGATACGGTGGCCGCACCTGGCATAGGACAGGGTCAATTGGAGTGATATGAGAGAGGCCTTTGTCCTTCTTTAGGTGTAGTCATGATGGTGATCATGATGTGGTGTGTCGGCTCATAACCGCTCACAACCGTTCGAAAGAGCCATATATATCTGATGTATTATAATTATAATTCTTGTCTCCATGAATAAATCCAACGAAATGGGTAACTGGCATAGAACAAACGCTGTGCAGCCACCTCGAAATTAAGCCAGTGCTGTCATGCGACTTGCGCATGCGCACTGCTCGCCGTAGCGTCGTTGTGTTTTTAAGCTTCGTCTTTGACTAACGACATTTTAAGCTACTCTGTCTAACACTGCCGTTTTCTTTGTCCAATTTTCTTTCAGTACCGTAAGTACGGACGCCTTTTTACGGAAAAAAAAGTGCAGTGCATCTTCCTGATGCTAAAGCGACTTGAGAGTACCTATGTCACTGAACGCCTGGACATTATACAATTGTTTTTACAATCCCCCCCCCCCCCTTACTCCCTCTCCATGTAATGCTCTTCGAGGCCCTTACAGAGTTCAAAACAAATAAACGATATCAAAATAAATGTAATGAGCTCACGCTAAAGATTACCGAGTATCGCACTTACGCCATTAGTTAAGTAAATGGCCGGTTCAATTACGTAAAGCGCCGTTAACTGGCTTATTTAGGCTGTTGTTTATTCCCGCCCGACAGTATTGTTGCAGCACCAAAAGCAACCCGACTGTTCTTGCTTCACTGCGGCAGTGTCATGAGTGCTATATGTCTGCAGAATCGTCTCGATAACTAATCACCACTCGGCCTGTATTTGACTCGCCAAGGAACCTGAGCGAATTTTCCGTCGTAACTTGGCAGCATAATGGCAGGCACCCAAGGTGTGTTTTTGGCGCATACGCTGGAAAGGTTTATTTGAGAGAAAGATAGAGAGGTCGACCTGAAGGGCCATCATCTGACCCTCTACCCTGAACTTAGAGTGGGAAAGAGAAGAAGAAAGGTGGTTATGTTTGGTTACGATGTGGTAGAAGAGGGATGGAAATACGTATTCAACCACGCCAGGAGAGCGGCTAATCACAGCCGCGATTCGAGGCCCTTGCTGCGCAAGAAACGATGGAAGCGCCCGCGTTGCCTGGACAACTTACCACCGCATGCACCGGCCAGGCTTTCACTGCAAGAGTTGCAGTTTAGGCTTATTGTTCTTGTTGCGTGGCTGGAGGCAGCAACGCGAAAAAACCAGGTCGTCTTGTTAGCTCCTGTGTTCGTCCTCGTCTTTTCGCTCTGCTCCCTCTATCTCAGTACAAGGTCATCCGAGAGTGACCTGCTCTCGAAACGCGCCAAGGAAACGCCGGTCTTTCGCGCGCATATACAGGGCGCTTACAGCAAGAACATGCTCCGCATTCTTAATGGCGCTACGAGAACATCATCATCATCATGAGCAGCAGCAGCCTGACAACGCCCACTGCAGGGCAGAGGCCTCTCCCATATCTCTTCAACTGATCCTGTCCTTTGCTAGCTGCTACCACCGTGTCCCTGCATACCTCTTAATCTCATCCACCCACCTAATTTTCTGCCGCCCCATGCTACGCTTGCCTTCTCTTGGAATCCACTCCGTTACCCTTAAGGACCAGCGACCAGGGAAGCTGGTCCTTAAAGGGCCACTGCCCAGGGTCCGGACATTTTTGAAAAAGAAGCCCACTGCATAGATGAGGCATCGAAGATAACCTCTGCAAAATACTAGAGCCATGCGCGCCCCGAAAAGCTGCGAAAATTCAAATCAAAGCCCGCTCGTTCTGTCCTTCCTTCAAAAACGGCCCGCCCCACTACTCTGAACCCCGTTGACGTCATGGGGGGTTACTTTCGCTAAAGGCACTCCATTGGTGCATCGTTCTGACTGACGGGAGAAGGTTGGGCGTAGCCTTGGCGTCGCGTCGTCTGCACAACGCTTTCCGCAGCGCCTTCTGTTCTGGCTCATGCCTAAAAACCCGCATGAAGGAACAAAAAAAAAAAAAAAACTGCGGAGGGAGCGTGCGGCGACAGCCTTGAACCCTAGTCATAAAAAGTAAAAAATAGTAAAACTGAGGGAGTTGGTTCGCGGGGTGGCGCTTGGCGCATCCTTTGCGCGTACGAAACCAACGAAATATCCCGCCCCCTGCTGGCGCAGCTACACCCAACGGGTGTCGTCAACGCGCGAGTACATGGCCCTGTGCGCCTTCACCTACTGCCTGCCCGTGGCCGCCCTCGGAGCCACAGTGATCATCATATACGTGTTCATCGGTGAGCCTTCATCGCCCACTGCCCAGTTATTCAAGCACGGTGCTGCAGGACGCGGAGCGCATTCTCTATGCAGCCATAAATGGGCAGCCCTATTATGAACATTTACCGTAGCATGATCCGCGTTCGCGGGGGAATCACTGCTCATGCGCAGGTCGTCCTGAGGACGCCAGATGGCGCTAGGTGCTGGAACCACTTACAGTTCCTGTATATGCTACCATTGGTAGCATATACAGTAACTCCAGAACCACTCAGAGTCTGCAGTGAAGCTCCGCCCACATTCAGCCTCCGCGCACAGGATTCCTCCACGACAAAGAAGTAGTCCGTTGCTTAAACGTTTCTTCTTGCGTAAACAAGAAGCTTAGCACAAGAAAAAAATTATGAACTCTAGAATTCTGATACGTCGATTGTTTGATATAGTGAAACATTTAAAAACTGGTTTCGTTTACAGTTGTGATTGGCCAGCAGAGTAATACAAGACTCCGCGGACCGCGGCCCAGTGTTAGCAACTGCTGTTTTTATAAGTTGTATCCTACTATAAATCTATTACCAGCGCACGGACCGCGTACGGACATTGAGGCTTGAGGTCGTAACATGATTAGCTCAGCTACTTATTTTGATTTCTCGGAATGTATCTGTTCGCTTCACCCACATTTTTTTACATCGAATTCGCGTTCACTGCTAATCGCTTCCTATCATCTAAATGTTCGACCGCGCCCTTGTCACTTTGACAAAGACAGCCAAGGCTTGAATTTACCTCTGCACGCATGGCAGTATGATACGACGCCCAAATCCTCATCCTATTTAAAGCTATTATAGTATACTAAAATTTGAATGCTTTACTTGTTTAGTGCAGCTGGACAATGCGGCCAGTAGTATATTGTTCGCTGTTTTGTCCCGCCGAAAGAGCCATTTTTAACGAACAAGCTGGCCACTGCGCAAACGAATTCACATTGACTTCCTGAGTGGTGGAACTCTTGACATCAGGCGTCATGTCACGAAACCGCATGCCAAGACTGGGCCGTCCACGCTTAACATCGTTATGTAGTTCATTAGGACTATATATATGACTCCTACAGCCATAAGACACAAATATTGTTGTTATTTAATAGAAACAATTCACGAGAGGTTTAGGAAAAAGTTGCTCGTCCTAAGTCGTCATTCGCACCGGGGAAAAATATTTGGTGGGGTACTTGACGTTTACGATATTTTCTTACTTAAAAAGCCCCTTTTTCTTGTTAGCTCTACATATTAGAAATTCCCAATAGGCACTATGCTTGCTTTACACAGAGGTCTGTTCCATTAATTCAAATAAAAAGAACGTATTTGACCACGTCGCCTAAATACACAAACTTCATAATCAACGTGAAGCGGTCTATTTTAGTAGTAGTTTAATTCGCGGTCTATTATCGATTGCAATTCTTTAACGTCAGCGTTGCATCACTAATGACTTATCAGCATATTCGCAGTTATCACTTTCTTTCGCTTCAAATTGTGACGCGCCCCGCCGTGGTGGCTCAGTGGTTACGGCGCTCGGCTGCTGATCCGAAAGACGCGGGTTCGGTCCCGACCGCGGCGGCCGAATTTCGATGGAGGCGAAATTCTAGAGGCCCGTGTACTGTGCGATGTCAGTGCACGTTAAAGTACCCCAGGTGATCGAAATTTCCGGAGTCCTTCACTACGGCGTCCCTCATAGCCTGAGTTGCTTCGGGACGATAAACCCCAATAAACCAAACCTAAACCATCAAATTGTGACGCCTTCCATGTATGTGTCTTAAATAACGCTGTGTGAAATAGTGAATAAAAGAAGGCATTTTAATTACTTTCTTTTTCATTTACAAGCTTAACTAGCTCAGTATTAAAACGTTAACCGCTGTATCCACTTCGTTGCAGAGGAGACACACCTCTTCACGCCTTTCAGGGACCGTAAGTGCATGCGCTTCACGCAGTTTGCGGACGTGGCGCTAACCGCGGACTTCTCAGACGTTGACCCCTTTCCGCTGTGCGTTTCAGGCAAAACGGCAACGGGTGAGTATATATTCCTTTCCTCACCTCAACGCTTCTTTCATCCCTTTCCTCTCGCGTCCGACCACTCAAAGCTTCCCTGCTTACTATATCATCTACTGCTACTAGTCACTGTTTGCAAAAGGGCAGAAAACTGAGCTAGTTGGTTAATGTTCATTATGAAAAATCCAGGCGCTAACAAACAACGACACACAGGGGACACAGCGCTTACTGGCAACTACAAGAATTTTTATTCAGAAGTTTCTATATATGCAACAAAAACCAAAACAAACCCAGAGTAGTCGCACGCCAAATGCCAGTTGGCTTGTCTAGCAGAGAGATAAGTTTTTTGAAAGAGCGATTGAGAACCGCGTGTTAATCTTTTCCTGCACATCGGTCGGCATGCGGCGTGCCATTACTCTGGGTTGTTTTGGTTTTTGTTGTATATATAGAAGCTTCTGAATAATAATTCTTGTAGTTGCGAGTAAGCGCTGTGTCCCCTAGCTCTGTGTCGTTGTTTGCTAGCGCCTGGATTTTCATAATGACTGTTTGCAAAGCCTGTCTCTCCAAACTCAGTGAACCTTTCTTTATCTTCTTGCTTTGTAGTGCTTTTTTTCGTTTTCACTCAAGAATGCTGCCATATAACACGCTCTGTTTCCGAGTCGGATATTACTTGCCTTGCAGATCAGTGTCCTTGATGGGCACGTATGCCAGTTATGTGCATAGAAGTGGTCAATTCGACGAGCTCAAGCTGTCCTGTCCTTTTTGCCGGTTGACAGTTACGCATGCTTGTACTCCCCAGGAACCTCTGATAAACTGAAAATGATGACAATACGACGAGGATTTAAAATAAAAACGTGTCGACCAGCTGTAAGGACAGAACTAAATAAAGGTGTTGTAGAGGGCACTCAGCTTTTGCCATACATTCTGCCACAAATGGCACCTGTTCCCTTCCGGCGTTCTCTTTCGGCGCAACACGTATGGGATCCAGTCTCTTAAAGGTATACACTGAAGACAAGGCTATAAATTTTATTTCTGCCAGTAAAATCCGATAGTTCGGCATTTCGTGGCTTTGTTAATTGCGGCTTGTCCCGCAGCGAAAGGTGCATTTATTGCTAAGAGATTTGGATTCGAAGTTGAAAAACTTTTTCCCGCCGCTACGATACGAACTCGGGTCTCTCTGATGATGAAATACCAGAAGAGTGACGGAAAGCGGCGGAAACGGAAACGAGGACTCCGTGATTGCTGGCAGGGAGCACTGCGCTCCCGCCTATAGCAGCAGCCGAGATGAAACTATACCGCCGGCCAGACGTTGAAGGCCTCTATCAGCCGACGTCGCTTCGTTTACGTTTGCACCAACGTTACGATCGATCCCGTTCCCGATTCCGACAAAGAAGTTCTCGCATAGAACTGCGGCCTACATTCAGCGACCTCAGCCCCACACTGCGTGCGATGCTTTTGAGGGCTGAGGTGGCGGGTCTGGGAAGTAAGTCCTAGCGCCAAGCAGCGGCACGATGTCACTGCCGAACCACCATCACGACTGATATGTAGCGACTGATAATTGCGGGCATATTCAAATTATGTAATAACAGTCCTCGTTGGGCTGGTTATGCAGCCCAGCGTCTTGGAACGTTGACGAAGCGAACACGCCGAGCGGTGAGTTTAGCTAACGTGGAGGCGCGTTGAACAGCTTTTTTTCCTTGTCGCAGTTGCGTGTCGTTGCACGAACTTCGTCCGAAGAGCACTTAAAGAGGCACTTGGAGGTCCTCTGCTGTTCTGCACTTGTAAATCGAGGCGCACAATCGAAACCATGCAGGCACGCAGAACGCATAGCGAAGCACCCGGAAACATATCGAAACTCAGCTGGCCGCCTGTTGCGCCGCCAATCGCAGGTTTTCTTTGACTTCCAACACTCAGGTTGCCTTTTTTTCCGTCTTCCTCGTGTGATAAAAGTGCATTGATGGTTTCAAAACAAAACTTATATACTTCAATATCCAACAAAGGCGAAACCTTCATGCACATTTGTCAGCCTCAGAGACTTGTGCTTCCTTTTCTCCTATTTCATCAACATGCTTTTATCGGCGAGATTGGCCTTTGGAGGCGGTACCTGTATTTTAGTTCTTTAGTTCTTATCAGTCCTTCATTTTATCTCTCTTTTTCAGTCCAGATAGCCACGGAAGGTAAGCACTAGGTTATCCGACTTTAGTTGTTTTTAGTTCGTGACATATCCTTGTTCAGATTTTGGTGACGCGCCTACTTGGAGACAGGTCTCGAAGGTGTACAGCCCCCTCACGACGGTCTCTTCCAGTTCCGCTGTCGAGACTTTGTGATACCACCGGGACGCGCCGGTATTGGTAGCGAGGTGCTGGAAGTGCTAAGGAAATAGGTCTATTTAGGGCAGGTAGTGGCCGCTGATCTGGATCATGAGAGAGAAATAACTAGAAGAATAAGAATGGGGTGCAGCGCATATTGCAGGTGCTCTTAGATCATGAATAGCAGTTTGCCAATATCGCTCAAGAGAAAAGTCTACAGCAGCTCTATCTTACCTGTACTTACCTATGGGGCAGAAACATGGAGGCTAAAGAAGAGAGATCAGTTCAAGTTAAGGACAACGCAGCAAGCTATAGAAAGAGAAATGATAGGTGTAACGTTAAGAGACCGGAAGCGATCTGAGAGGATGAGGGAACAAACGCTTTTTAATGACATCCTAGTTGGAATCAAGAGGAAGAAGTGGGCTGGGGCAGGGCATGCAGTGCGAAGGCAAAATAACCGCTGGTCCTTTAGAGTAACGGAGTGGATTCCAATAGCAGGTAAGCGTCGAAAGGAGCGGCAGAAAGTTAGGTGGGCGGATTAGACTAAGAAGTTTGCGGGGACATGGTGAGCGCAGCTGACAACGGATGGGGTTAATTGGAAAGACATGGGAAAGGCCTTTGCCCTGCTCTGGGCGTAGTCAGGTTGATGATGATGAAACCAGCCATAACCAACCACAGCTATAACCAGCGATTATGGTTACGATTATTACGATTAGCATTGGGCGTTCCACGGAGGTCGTGGCGTCTTTGTCGGTCGTACCAGTGCAGATGCAGAAGTGGGCTTGGGCAGTGCATGTAATGGGAAGGCAAGATAACCGATATAAGGGCAACGGACTGGATTCCAGGAGGAGACAAGCGTAGCAGGGGGCGTCAGAAAGTTAGGTGAGAGGATGAGATTAAGAAGTTTTCGGGGATAAGGTGGCCGCAGCTGGCTCAAGGTAGGGTCAATTGGAGAGACATGGGAGAGGCCTTTGCCCTGCAGTGGGCGTAGTCAGGCTTGTGATGACGATGACGACTTAAGAATGGAATTAGGGGCTTGTAGTCTTTCTCCCTTCGCGCTGCTTTGCTGCTCCGTTAAAGAGAGAAGTAATTTCGGTTACATCCCAAGTTCCCAACTATGCACTCTAAACACGAAATGGGTAAAGAGGGAGTAAGCTGCCCTCCAGAGCACTCCTTTTAAAGGGCAGGCATGGTGCCCAAGCACTGGGATAGATTTCCATCACTAGAAATACGGAATACTTACGTTTGGCAACGGAAACAAATTCTCTCCTCAAATTCATGTGATATGTTCTATCAGTTACGAAGCTTTCAACCGAGGTTTCAGTCTCCTCTACTTGGTAACCTCAAGACCTCCGGTACGGCTTCTAAATGCGTCCTTCCATTGCTAACTGCCATCAAGTTAGTCTGATTTGCAGTGGCTTTGTACCTCCGTTGCCAAGGGTAAGCATTCCTTATATTTAGTGATCGAAATCTAGTGAGGACCTTGGTAAGCTACCCTGCCCTAGAAAGAAGTGAGTTAGAGGACACCTTTCTTTTTACTCCCGTATAGGTGTATTTGTGTTACCTGTTAGCTAGTACGTTTAGGCAAACTGGCAGGTACTTGGACGACGAGTTACAGGTGAAAGCCGTGTCAGTGAGTCATATATTCCATCACTGTCGACAAGGAAATGGCAACGCCATCTTAAGACACGTGCATCTTAAGCAGATCTAAACTCGCAAGTGCTTTGTTAGAAGCGGTTTTCGCGAACTGCGACGCAACCTTTAATACATGTGCACCTTTGCTTGAGATGAACTCGCAAGGGCTCTGTTAGAAGTGGTTTTCGCGGCAATCGTGACACGGGCGCTCCGTCAGCGGTAATATCACACGAAGAAAGTATATAAAAAATGAATGTTGAGGCAGCCAATGTCTAAATCGTTTGGGTAGCTTTGTTATTTATTGACGCAACGCACGGCTGTTTACGCAGAAACTGAAACCATGTCGAAAAAATCGAACACGCTAGAGGAAAATAAAAATACAGCTGGGGCAGTGCTTTAATAAAGTATTACTGACAGGAATGTACGTGCGGATTGTCTTGTCCTCATCCTGGACGACAGCAATGCAGCCGCTTATACATCAGTTGTGAGGCAGTCGCGTTTGCGCGGACTTGGAATTTAAATCTCCGAATTCACACCGACGGTTTATCTACCGGTGTCCGTGCCGCAGCGTCCCCGTGCCTGGAGCAGCCCCTGTGGGCGCCGTGCCTTTCCTCCGTGGCGCCCTCGGTCCCTCACAGCCCCTTCTACTTCGACCGGCAGCGGCAGTCGTGCTCACCCCGGGAGTCGCTGCCCATCCCGTGCCTACACCAGACAGCCGCCTTGTTCGCCACACACGCAGACTGCTTCGGCGAATGCGGCAGATTCCCCACTAATCCCAATTGTGCGTATATGCTTGGCAGCGGGTGGGATGGCCATCTGATTTTAACGCAACTTGGCCGAACAATGCAATGGCTGAAATGTTCGGTCTGCTTAAGGTGGGGTCAGTTGCCGATTTTTACGAGCATTCCCAACTAGAGAAGCAAAGCACAAGCCGGGGGAATGCTCGTACCCACCTGAGCACCAACGCGTACCCAGCGGCACTGAGGTCGAACCCAGCAGCTTCCCCGTACGAGGCGGACGCTCAAGCTGCTGGGCCACCGCTGCGGTAATGTAATGTGTGTAAGCATTCAAGGCAAAGGCCTCTCTCATGTCTCTCCAATTAACCCTGTCCTTTGCCAGTTGCGGCCACTGTATCCCCGCAAACTTCTTAATCTCGTCCGCCCACCTAACTTTCTGTCTTCCCCTGCTACGCGTGCTTTCTCTTGGAATCCACTCCGTTACCCTTAAGGACAAGCGGTTATCTTGCCTTTGCATTATATGCCCTGACCAAACCCTGACTAGCATGTCATTTACCCGCGTTTGTCCCCTCACCCATTCTGCCCGCGGTCTCTTAACGTTACACCTATCATTTTTCTTTCATAACTCACTGCGTTGTCCTTAACTTAGTTGTGAACCCTCTTTGTTAGCCTCCACGTTTCTGCCCCATAGGTGAGTACGGTAAGATAGAGCTATTGTATACTTTTCTCCTGAGAGGTATTGGTAAACTGCCATTCGTGGTCTGAGAGAACCTGCTGCTATATGCGTTGCACCCCATTTTTATGCTCCTAGTTAATCCCATCTTATGATTCGGATCAGCGGTCACTATTGCCTTAAAAACAGGTATTCCCTTACCACTTAAATCACCTCGCTACCAATTGTGAACTGCTGTTCCCTTGCGAGTCCTCAACGTGGAGCCAGTTTTCCCGACAACATTTGTGCCAAAATTGTGACGGTGGTGTCATAAGGTTACTTGTTGCATATAGCTTACAGGTGCTCAATTTGGAGGCCAGCTTGCGACAGGGATTTGAACCCTCGACATACACCTCCAATTGTATGTCTTCACAGACTCTCTACCTCTTCCCTTAAGGCGCGGTTAAGGTGCCCATCGAGATGTGAGACAGTTACTGCCCCTTTTCGTTTCCTCGAAAACCAAATTTCTTACCAAAATTTTAATTTAACTGTTGTTCGTCGTACAGCGTTCCAAGTAGTGTCATACGCGCGCGCGTGTCTGTATGGTCTGTGTGGGTGGGTGTCATTGCACCCATGGACAGCAATGCTTTCGCACTCCCACACGTAAGCAGTGTTGTCTCTTCCGAATTGTTTCTACTGGCAACATTTAATATAACCATCAAGACTGGTGGGTCCCGGGCCACCCCCTAAATCGACCCCCCCCCCCCCCCTCCAAATTCCCTAGCAATGCTCTTGGTGGGCTTTCTTCCCCCCCCCCCCCCCTTTTTTTTTCGATAAGAAATTATCTAGGTTTCTCCGGAAAAAATCCTGGCTGTGAGCCTGCTACTATAATGATTAGATCGAGTGTCTGCAGCTGGCACACGACACGTCTAATTGGAGATAGTTGGGAGCGCACTTTCTCACACTGCGACGTAGGTCTGATGGCGGTAACGATGATTTGTGCGCACCAAAGCTACGGCTTGGCTGGCAGTATACGCCGTAGTGGTAGCAGCAGGAGTATTTTGTCAGTAGCTGGTTCCTTGGCGTATGCCAAAACATCGGGGCAGAGGATCGTTCGGTTCGCCTCCATCCAAATGTAGACACCGCTGCCGGGAAACGAATCCGCGATCTCGTGCCAATCACCCTAGCCGCCGAGACACGTCGCGGGAGGTGGAGGAAAGAACTAAGCGAGAACGTGTTCTGCCGCCCCCTCTCTATATACGGTAACTCTTCTTTCACTGCCTGGCTTCATCTGGCGTAGAAATATTAATAATCTGAGTTTACGTAACGAACCACGTCGTTACACGACTGCCCTAAATCGACGCGAGTCCAAGTATATCGTTATGGGGACAGCAGTGCGAAATAAGGAGAGGGAAGAGGAAACTACGCGGGCGCTTACTGGCATGAAAAGCGTTGCAACGCTCAGAACGAATACATGCCGTAGAAAACAAAGAAAATTTTATAATGTTTTTTCTTTCTCGATATGTTTTGAGCGTCGCAAAAAAAGAATAAATACCAAACGTTAGCAGGTACCATCCAGAAAGCAGACGCCTTCCTCCGAAAGCATGGATCCTTGGCTTACACAGTTGGCTTCTGACTTGAAGTATATTGACTCTATTGACTTGAATGTGTTACTAGGGTCCCTAGTGTTACAGTCCTCCGCTGTCTCACGAACACTCTAGTCACAGAAGGTATAGACGACAGAAGTATCGTCTAATAATACTTTGCACCTGTTATCTCTCACGCGGTGCGAGATTACACCGATAGTTCGCATGTGTAAGGGGCCCTCGAAACTTTCTCCTCTTCCTGCTTTTGGGTCCGCGATGGAAGTGAAATGCTCCTCGCACTCTTACAGAGTGGCGGCTGCGTGGTGCAGGGATCCTGCCGGAGGGATGCCGCAAGCTCCGACTGGCCCCGTGCACCGTCAACGACACCGTGGCCACGTACGTGCCGCTGGATCCGACTCGGTGCGGCGAGACGCGCGAGTGCAGGGGACCCCACCACGTGTTCCAGACGCTGGCGGATTGCGAGCTAGCATGCGTCAGTAAGTGCGCCCTCGCTCTCACCGAGGCGTAGTCCTCTCCTGGACTGCCAAAGACGGAAGCGCGCTTTACGGCTTCACCAGAGTTCATCAATATATTTTGATGCGACAGCGTTAGAACCTGCACGTTGGCAAGAGCGTCCTTTGATGTGATCCGTCTGAAGCCTCGGACGAGAGGAATCGGTGGGAGGAGTCACGTGGAGAGGAGTAGGCGTGGCGGCCAATCGAAGAAGGGGATGAGGTGGTATAGATGGGAGATGCTGGAGAGGGCAAAGGGGAAAAGCGCAGTCTTAGCGCGGCGGCCAATAAGGGGACGAGGAGAGGGTGTGGTGAAGAGAGGTGAAAAGCACAGTCGGAGCGCGGTGGCCTTCAGTTCTCGTTCACTCTTTGTAGCGGTCGAATAAGTACAGAGCATTCTGACACATTCTGCAGTCTAAATTTTTGCGTTAATCGAGCCGTATGTGTTGAGGCTATTGCAAGTAATTGCATGCTACTGCAAGTTTGATGGCTGCGCTTTTCAGTGCCCAAGAGCAGTTGTAGCCTCCACGCCAAGCGGCTGTTTCGGTCACTGGCTCTGTGTTCTGCGATGTCTCGAAGTCAGTGAGCGTGCACGTGTGCACGACTTCCGCTCTTCACCTTACCCGCACATGTGTGTGCCCTCAGTCGAAGGATGGTGCAGCGTATACTTTCGTTACTGGCATAGATGCCAATAAGCCACGCGGGAAGCACGGCTCCTGCACTTCGTCGCAGTATATAGTTGTTGATGTTGTTGAACCAGTTTTCCAGCTCGTTGACGAATGAATGCATGTATCTGATTACAGAAATGCAATGCGGATATATTTTCTTTGTGTTTCGCTAGCCATGGGCATACGATATCAGTTCCTGCGCGTATAGCGTCTTATGCATATTCATTTCATCGTGGTCATTCGAATCTGCAGAGGTTGAGTCTTGTGTCATACATGTGGCAAATAACTTGAGGCTCGGTTTTACTCCTGTGACGTTCTTCTTCATACAGGTTTTCTGTCGGCAACTTTTTGCTGCACGTTTTCCGCAACTGAAAAATTGACCGGCTTTGTCTCTACAGTCATTGCATCTACTATCGCGCCTGTTTGTCTTGCAACATTCTGATTGCTGAAGCAATGACGAAGCAATACGACTCCGCCGGTGCTACTAAAAACTTATCCACTCAGCTGGCCCCCAGTGTGCGCTGTGCACCGTGATGCGTTCATCTGCTGTCAACCGGAAACCGCGCTAAGGTCGCCTCCGGCGTGTTGCAGGTCATACTGAGCGCCGCGACTCTATATATGTTGTACGGAAGAGACGGAAGTGGAAATGAAGCCAATCTAATTATAAAAAAGACCACAGGAGTCTACCACGCGAAATTTACAATAGACGGCAGTACTGAAGGCAGAGCTCTCTCGCTGAGAAATGGCAGTTTAAGGCGAATAGCTACGTTCTAAGCACGAATTAGCCTATATTTGAGTAAAAAGGGCGCAACATGTACTCTAACACACTCCCTTTCAGGGACAAAGTGTGCTGTAAGTACCGGAGCAGATTTTGATCCCTAAATACTACGGACTGCTTACGATTGGCAACGCAGGTATATTCCCACCGCAAAACAGAGTAACTTGATGCAATTAGCAATGGAAGGAGGCTTTTCAATGCGGCATCTTAGACCTTGCTGTTAACAAATAGAGGCGATTGAAAACGTCGATTAAAATCTTCGTAACTGCTAGAACTTAGCATGTTTTGACGAGGGAATTTGTTTCCGTTGCCGACCATGCATATTCCACTAGAGGACAGCTTACTACCTATTTTACTCCCATATGGGCTAATTCGTCTTCACAGTGTACAGCTCGCTGTTGATGGAAATATCTGTGCTGTAGGAGGCTACAGTGGTCAGCCAGCTCCGGCCACGTTACACCTACGGGCCGACAGTATACGGTCATAGAACAAGAGGCGGTGCCTGATCCTATCGTGTTTCAATCGTGAACTGATACGTACGCATATGAACACTCACAAAACGATGACGGAAGCCTTCGCCGCTCAGTTAATCAGGTTTACGTTAACGAGGTTAACGTCCCAAAGCGACTCAGGCTACGAGGGACGCCGTAGTCGATGGCTCCAAAAATTTCGAACACCTGGGATTCTTGCACTGACATATCACAGTTCACGGGCCTCTAGCATTTCGTTTCCATCTAATTGGGACTGCCGCGGCAGGGATAGAGCTCGCGTATTTAGGGTCAGCAGCCGAGCGCCGTAACCACTGGGCCACCGCGGTGGCTTCTTAGTTAATTAGGCACCACACTCAACATTCGGACTTCACTGGTGTTGCTGGTCTTTCATGTGTTGATGCATGATTGCAGTTAGAGTGGAAGGACAAACACGGACAAGAAAGGAAACACCACAAAGCACTACTTGTCCGTGTTTGTCTTTGCCCTGTGTGATTGTAAGCATGATTTACCAACACGCCCAGCAAGTGGCGTTGATGCATGACCTGTGTCTACTCCGGCGGCTTGCCGGGCTGTGCTCGACCGTCCCCGTCGATTGACGGAATGACTTTTGCGTCGCATGCAGTGAACTACGCGCAGAACCAGTGCGTCCCACCTCCGGTGTCGGCGTCCTGCGGCAACCTGTCTCGCGCAGTGCGCTGGTTCTTCAACGCGTTTACCCGGATGTGCGAGCACTTCGAGAAGATGTGCCTGGCCGGCCGAAACCGGTTCGACACGTACGACGACTGCGCCAGAGCCTGCCTGGTCGCCTGACGCGACTGCAGGCTCGCTTGTCGACCTTGAGGGGCCTCCGTGTACGGTGTCGGTTGCTGGCCGTGGTGGATGACGCAACGCATATTTCTTCTTGGCGAGAAGTTGGTCGGAACTTGCTTCGGACACACCCTGGCGACGTGGACGGATAGTTATTGAAACCTTGTACTCAGCTTTTTGCATGATAAGTAAATATTTTGTATGGTATTATTTTTATAGTAAATGTTTTTCTTGTAAGTTTTGGCGGTGATTACTTTTGTGTGTGTTTTCTTGCTTCGCATGGGTATAGATATGGATGTATATAGTAGCATGGCTATACTATCATTATTTCAGCAGAAAATGATATAGTATGCATTAATCTTCCTGCTCTGGCGCGAAATGCTCTCGTAACTTCAGATTCTTGCGTTCCGTTTTGCAAGGCTGTCCGCGTGACCACCGGGTGAGGCAGAATACTCGATGGCGGGAATGAATGTGCCTGGAATGGTAGAACGCACCTACGATTCAATGGCCACCAAATGCGCCTGTCGCCGGCGAGGCCTTGCGCGTAAAAGTCCAAGCCGAAAGTTCTTGCTCAGAAGGATCCTGCGCCAAATAGTTTAAGGAACGTAACAAATCTGGGTTCCTCTTTCTCTGAGAGCGCACATATGCGAGGTGCTGTCTTCACGGCGGGAGGTCGAAGAGGGAACGAAGAATGAGGCGCCGGTAAGGACGCAGTGCCGTGCAAATCGCATTGCACTTTATTAGAACACAAAGTGCGAGGCAGACAGTGAAAAGACGCCAAGTGTCAATGCAACGAGGCACGTACAATGAATTTGCGAAAAAAACGCACTTGTAGACGTACTGATAGTGCAAAAGTGAGAACATGTGGAACCTGTTCCTTCATAGAATCGACACCACAGCATCTACCTCATCTCCGTTTCAGAGAAGAAATGTGTGCCCACATTCAGTGGATGAAGATCGTTCTAGCGGCAATGTGTGCGGCCCTGTTGCTGCGTAATCACTCCCTGGCTATGTTTCCTGCCTCTGGGACAATTTAGCAATTCCCTCGTCTAATACATTATTCCGTTCTCGACTACCAATCCTTTCAGACCGCCGTCGTTATCCGTACAGACTACCGCTCGGATGAATGAACGAGTGTTTATTTCAGGTTTTGTCGTATACGGCTTCCGCTGCATGACACTCACAGCATGACAATCAAATATATGGTGTCCTGTGTGAACGTTCATCATAAATGACAAAATTTCTGCCTAATTTGCAGAGCCAGCTTCAGCGACATCGTGAACGAACACTCAGAAGAAATTGGAAACAATGTTTTCAGTAACTCATTTAATCAACACCATGAGCACCTGTGCAGATCCTAGAGGAGAGCCCAGAGACTTTCGAAGGCCGTCGCTCTATGTAATTCCTGCAAAATGTTTGTGCTCGCTGTTTTGGCAATATTGGACCACAGCGGCCGGGTTCCTTCCATACCCGCGCTGGCGCGGGGAAAGGGACTGCGGTACTCTGAGAATGTTCCAGGGGCTTGCTGTCTCCGTGAGGCTGGAGGGCTCTGCACTGCAGCGAAGGAGCGTCACGTGAAGACGCCATCGGGTGCGGCACCGGGCCTTTGTCAGTGTGCCGAGGTGCAGAACAGAGCAGGACCGGGACAGGGACTACGCCAGCGACCGGTTGATGGTGGAGAGCAGCACCTTCCAGGCGGCCGCGTTGAAGGGGCACTTGCCGCCACGGTTGAAGGCGTCGCAGTCGCCGCCAGCCTCGCCCACCTGGCGGGCACTGCGCAGGCCACGGCTCAGCAGCACTTCATCCATTAAGGTCAGGCTGCGATTGGAAGGAGCCACATGGTCAACACAACTATACTATAACAACTCTCTGAATGCAGCAAGTCTAGGGCAGCTCTGAGTAGCACGAAAGTGTCCTCGCAGCGTCGGACGCAGCTGGTCAAACGGTTTCAGAGGATGCATATCTCCTGGCGGCTTTTTAAAGCTTCCTACAAAGGAAATGTGCTATATATATAGCACATGCTTTGCCGCTCGCAAAAGGCGCTCGTGTACTGTGCGATGTCAGTGCACGTTAAAGATAAGCAGTTGGTCTCAATACGTATTTTGGAAGCCCTCTACTCAGCTTTTTTTCTTCCTTCCTCTCCAGGTGTAGTTGAGGTGTCCATCAAGAAGTCTAGACAGTTACTGCGCCATTTCCTTTCCTCAGTGGCCAGCCTAAGAACCTTCAAGAGCGTTACGTAGTAACATTTGCCCCCAAAAGAGTACAGAACTGAACAGTCGACGTTTAAGGACAGCTGATGACAAATGCGGCTTCGTCGATCCCGCGCCATCACCTGAGCATGGAGTCGAGGAACTCGACGGGCCCCGCCTGGCGGCGCTGCTTGCCCTGCTGTCCTGCGGCGGGGGCATCTGCGGTGGCCCCCAGGCGCCCCACCGAACACATGGCCACCTTGAGGCAGGCGTCCGGGTCGACGTTGTATCGCCGCAGGACGGACTCGAAGCGCGCCGCCACGCTGTCTTCGCTGCGGTTGCCCGCCCAGCCTGCTGAGGGAGAGAGGGAAACAACGCACGCATGCAACCCTACTCAGCATTCACGAAGCAGCGGGGTGGAAAGGTATTGGTCCAATATGAAAGGGAACAGTAACTGCAATTTCTGGACTGTAACTTCTGTATTGTAATCAGCTTTTAAATATGTTTGACTATACCAAATAATCCGTGTATTAAAATTATTGAGCTCATAATTTTTTCCTTGCGATAAGCTGCTTGTTTAGGTAACAAGAAACGTTTAAGCAGGCGGACTACTTTTTCGTCGTGGAGGAATTCTGTGCGCGGAGGTTGAATGTGGGCGGTAAGTTGTATCCGACTATAGTGGGCATTATCTTTCGAGAGAAAAAATATTTCGAACAAAAGAAAGCTTGCTTTTTGTTGATACATAAGGAGTGATCATTAGAGAGTTTTAGAATAGGGTGACCTTATTGGTTAGGAAGATAGGGTGAACATGCGATGAACGCTAACCCAAAGGGTGTTAGCTTTCTGCGCCTGCGCACTTGTGCCCCGCTGTTACCTATTCCCTTAACCGACAAGGTCATCATCATCGTCTTCATCATCATCAGCCTGACTGCGCCCACTGCAGGACAAAGGCCTCGGTCGTATTCCTCCGATTAACCCTGTCCTTTGCCAGTTGCAGCCACCGTATCCCCGCAAACTTCTTAATCTCATCCGCCCACCTAACTTTCTGCCGCCCCCTGCTCCGTTTATCTTCTCTTGGGATCCACTCCGTTACCTTTGACGACCATCGGTAACCCTACTTTCACTCAAGTCGGAGCTAAAGACAAAAATGACACAAGCTAAACACTTTTACTTCAACACAACACTGCCAACATTCATGAAAGAGAACCCATCGAAATTTTGGAAAACAATATTACCCTCTTCCCATGACTCTGTATCTTTCATTATCAACGAGCAGCCTTGCACTGATCCCGTAACCATTTCTGAAGCCTTCAATAGCTACTTTCACTCTGTCTTTCATCTTGATGATGGTACCAATCCTCCCTTCATTCATAGCTCGCAACACCAGTTACCCAACCTCGAAGTAAGTTACCCTGGGGTTCACAATCTGTTAGTAAAAATTGACACAACTAAAAGTGCGGGACCAGACGCCATACCTAACATGTTTTTAAAGAGGTACTCGGAATGGAGTGCCCGTTACCTTACAGTGATTTTCAACAAATTACTGGACACATCCTCCGTTCCCCGGGCTTGAAAAATTGTCAATGTCATCCCGGTGTTTAAATCTGGCGATAAACAACGAATTAGTAATTACCGACCGATCTCCCTAATTTCCACTTGCTGCAAGCTTCTTGAGCACATTATTCACAAGCACCTTGTTCAGTTCTTAACTTGTCATAATCTACTGTCACACTGTCAGCACGGTTTTCGATCTGGTTTTTCCACTGTCACTCAGCTCATTGAATTTACTCACGACATCGCTTCCGCTTTAAATAACCGTGATCAAATCGATGCAATATTTATAGATTACTCCAAAGCATTTGACATGGTCTGCCATAATAAGCTTCTTCGTAAACTACGCACAATGTTTAACGGCAATAAGTTACTGGACTGGATAACCGACTACTTATACTTAAGATCCCAGTTCGTCACTTTTAACCATGCACAGTCATCGTCAGTCACTGTAACTTCAGGTGTGCCCCAAGGGTCGGTGCTTGGGCCTCTACTCTTTATAATTTTTATTAATGATGTAGCTAATGTTACTAACGACACCGCAGTGAAGTTACGCCTATATGCCGATGACTGTGTGCTTTACCGCAACGTTGCTAACGCCGATGATCAACAGGAACTAAACAAAGTGTTTTCATTGTTCTGTGAATGGAGTAATGCATGGCAAATGAAAATTAATTTCACTAAAACAGTTGCAATGACCTTTGGTAACAAAAAGAATCCGCTGCATTTCTCTTACAGTAACAACGGTAACTGCTTGACCCACGTCAGCGAGTTCAGATACCTGGGCGTTATATTTTCGCATAACTTAAAATGGAATGCTCACATAAATAACATGTCTGGGAAAGCACTTCGCAAACTTGGTTATCTCAAACGAACTTTAAAAAATGCCACAAAGGAATGTAAATTAACTGCTTACAAATCACTAATTCGACCCATCCTGGAGTACGCCTCAATTGTCTGGTCCCCTCATTACGCGCGCGACATTGACCGTTTAGAATCAGTTCAAAAAAAAAAAGCAATAAGATTCATCTTCAGCCGGTATGATCGCAAGTTTTCACCTTCTTCCCATATGCACAGTTTATCTTTACAAACTTTAGAACATAGGCGCACACGTGAACGCATCATTATGCTGCACACGATCGTTCACACATCATCTGGCATTCAGGCACCCTTCACATTTGTGTCATCAAGCGCACGTGCAACCCGACGGAACCACCCATTAAACATTGTTCCCTTCAAACCACATATAGATTGTTTTAAATTTTCTTTTTTCCCTCTAACCGTTGAAATTTGGAATGGATTGGACGGCTCACTTCGTTCATCATTGCCAATTGAAGAGTTTGTTGTTCAGTTGCCTGACAATTTGACCCGTTGATCTGTTTTTAATACTTCTGTGTTATCTATTTCTATGCTACCCATGTTATTTGTTTTTACTCATGTATTCACCCACTCCTGCTATGTCTCTCCTCAGAGACAGCAGTATTTATAAATAAATAAAATAAAAGCTGAAATTTGGGCGAGTTATTATGCATTCATTGCAGGGGAACAGCGCCATCCTGTTTTTAATATCTGATTGTTGGCTTTCGCTGCAGGCACGTAGCCAAAATTTTTTATCGGGAGGGGCCTGAGGCACTTGTATCAAGCGAAGCCGGGGTGAGGGGCACATGCCTAACAAGAGCTCTGCTAAAAACCTGGGGGCCAAAAAACTGTACTGCCTTGAATACGTGCCTGATACCTCTAGCTCCGTACTTTAACAAATTCAGCAAGCAGCGCTTGTCTCGTCTATGTCGCGCCGTTGTTGCGCTGTTCCCCTACAGTGTTCGCATTACATGCCCTGCCCAAGCCCATTTCTTCCTTTTGATTTCAACTAGGATGTCATTAACCCGTTTTTGTTCCCTCACCCACTCTTCCCGCTTCCAGCCTCTTAACGTTACTCCTATCATTGTTCTTTCCATAGCTCGCTGCGTGTTCCTCAATTTAAGTTGAACCCTTCTCATTAGCCTCCAGGTTTCTGCCCCATAGGTGAGTACTGGTAAGATGCAGCTGTTGTAGACTGATACCTTACTTTATAACCCCCTATTGGTCAAGCACGGACGGTGTGCTCCACTTCACATTGAAGCTATAGTTGTACGAAGCCTTGCCCAAGAAAGGATATATGTCAGACATGCCGCTGCTCGTACTTAATACCTTCAGCGCCAATTTGACAGGGCTACCTTCTGTATAGTTCACCTCTTTAGCGCTTTCATTGGTACCGACGTGCGTAAGTACACGTATATGCAGCTTTGCTGACTGAGAGGCATAGGCGGACGCAGTAGGAATTAAGAAGCGCGAAAAGGTGACGCATATAGCACAAACTTATGGTCCCCATCTTTACCGCTGGCCTCACCATGACTATCATCTAAACTCGCCGACCATCACAACACGTTATCGCGACGCTGCTCATGCACACAGCGGAACCGGCGTCTCCTTTTCGATTTCTCTCACGTCGCGGCCTTCGAGGAACAAGATATTTATGCGGCTGTGCCTTACCGAGGGACCTCCTAGTCACGTTCGTAACCTTCTATCGTAGCCACGGGAGCAAGAAAAAGTCCAATTCAGCGTGATGCACTTCAGAATTTTTCGTCATGCTTTCGTTTCTTTTATTAATGCGTTGCGATCGTACTCGTAGAAGCCCCATCGTGAAGAAAAGTCCCAGTCCGGCGCATATGTGCGTGGGCGGGTGTGTAGTGCTGAGACCCTGATTTTAATCTGTCAGCGAATGTGTTAGCGTTACAAGCTCCTTCGTGGAGAAAAGTCGGTGTCCTGGGTAGGTAGGTGGGTGGGTCTGTAGGTCTGACTCTAAAAATAGAATCAGAATAATAATAGAATAGTGGCTGATTGTGTAGAACTAGAATAGAATAAGAATTAGAATGCAATCAGAATTAGACGGGAATCTGAACAAGAATAGAATAGCTCGTGGAATAGGATCAGAATTACACCGAAATCCGAATAATGATACCGCATTGTCATAACTTGATATGTCATAACTTGGGGATAATTAAGCGATCTTCAAATTTTTGAACTAATCACAATCTCAACGAGCAGCAGTGCGGCGGTGAGATGGGAACTGCGTCAAAGACGCTGGAGAGCGTGTCTGACCGTGTCGGCGCGTGGCGGCCGAGGTATCGAGAAGCGGCGTTTCGGCGGGGGTTTCTTCCATGGCGACGACGGCCGGGGGCGAGGTCAGGAGGCTGACGTTGACCGCCAGTCGCACGTACGGCAGCGGCCGGAACGAACTACTCAGCATCACCGCCGGCCACACGACGCCCGCTACACAGGCAGAGACAAGGGGATTACGCTGTGAGGGGCGGGATTACGCTGTGAGGGGCGGGATGCACCGGACTAGTGATCATTAACGCTATACTGCAGCCATTCGTACGCAGCGGATAAGGATGTGGATAGCCACGCCTACCGCGTCGTTCACAGCGCGCATAGTCGCATCGAAGACTTGTCCTACTTTCGTTCTACGAGTCACCGTCACCGCAAACACGTACACTGCAGTACACAGGCACCTTGCACTAATAATGCTGTCCTGTGTCAGAAGGGGACACTGTATCCCCGCAAACTTCTTAATCTCATCCGCCCACCTAACTTTATGCCGCCCTCTGCTATGCTTGCCTTCTCTAATTATCCTGTCCGAAGGTTTATACAAGCGGACCGGATCTCGGACGATCCGCGCGGCCGCCTACCACGTGACTCAAACGTCACTCCTCTGAGTGACCGTGAGCGTACTGCGCACATCCGATTGCATTCGGCGCCACACGATCAATGTCACTCAGAGCAGTGACGTTTCGGATCGTCCGCGATCCGGTCCGCTCGGTCATCTGAACCCACCTTCAACGACCATCCACCATGCCCCGATCAATCCCATGTCTGCTTGGTTTCTACTAAAGAATGTCATTCTGCGAGTAGCAGGTTACAAGCAAGAGTAAGAAAATGCTTAGTGCAGCAACAGCTTACATTTGCAATCGGCCCGGATCGTTTTGCGGCGCTATTCCACATCTTGTGCATGCTTTCAGTGAAAACAAAATATAATGTTCAAAGCATCTTTACGGTGTGTACTGTGCGATGTCAGTGCACGTGAAAGAACCCCAGGTGGTCGAAATTTCCGGAGCCCTCCACTACGGCGTCTCTCATAGCCTTAGTCGCTTTGGGACGTTAAACCCCATAAACCAAACCAAACCATCAAAGCATCTTTAAAGCAAAAGCGAACTATTCATTCGTGAGGCAAAGTGCAAAACAAGGAAGGAAAGTCAACCTCTCGTTTGAATCTCAGAAACTGATCGACCAAAGCCGCGTCCTTGCATATCCTATACTGTACAGTTTCAGGATCGCCCTTGTCAGAAATTATCAGCGTAAGATTGTTGCAGCAAACGGACTGTGTACATCGTGGTCTGTTACCGCGCAGGAAGAACATTAAATACTTTTAGCATAGCGCGTACCACTACCTCCACCGCTTACCGACCGTGCCCCGTCAATGCGTACCCGCTGATTGGTCCCGACGTGGCACGTGGCGCCATCTGACGCCCTCAAGGCAATCTGCGCATGCTCACTGGCAGGGCGCGGTAAGCCTTAGCAGTAGCGGTACGCGCTATGCTACAAGTACGACGAGGGGTTCCCAGCGCAACGTTCTCGAACCTTTGAGGACATCACTCGCTTTTGCGCGTAGAGCTCAATGGAAGACGGCGGTAGCAGGGCCCAACCAGCAGAGTGGACAAACAAATTTAGTGTCCAAGGCTACGCTTTATTTTTGACGGCCTATTAATCCTGGGCGCACAGAGCACTGACTGTCGCAAGTACGCGTGACACGCTTCTATAAAGCTGGTTATGCGGTGACTCTTGTACCTCTACCTAATTGCTTCTGATACGGAAGTCTATCATGGCGGACGAGCCATACTTTCAACTGTGTATCGGGCAGAAAGGGGAAGCGGATAGAGGAGGATACTGAGAAAGGATTCATAAAGGCTGACAGCCAAGAGCCCATGGGAGAGGAAGATGAAGAAGCACGTAGGTAGATATGGGTGTGTGGAGTTTAACATTCTGTAAGATGCACGTGGACTACAAAGGACACAGGAGTTGAGGCCTAAGATTCATTGCGGCCACCTGGGGTTCTTTAACTTGCACTGACATCGCGCAGCACGAGAATGCCTTTGTATTTATTCTCCATTTAAATGCGACTGCATAGGCCGGGTTTCGATCCCGTCATCTCGGGCTGTGGAGCCGAACGCCGTAGCCAAGAACTGAACCACCGCGGGTCTTGGAGAAAGCACATTCAACAGAACTGAGCAAATGTCGGGGATTTTTGGTGTGTCCTGAAGCAGCATTGCAGACCACATACGACGAAGATAGTAAACATAAAATTGGTAGGGTTTTAACGCAGTTAAACCGGGTAGAAATGCGAAAGCATGTGCTTATCCTAGGTGGCTCATAGTTTTGCTCTGATGGCTCGTCGCCACGCGTGACGATGACATCAGACTCAGAATGACCTCTGATCGAGGTCGCTATTCTGATCTGTTCGCGCGTCAGATGGAAGTTAATTAAGACGACGCCGTGCAATGCACAGCGCGAGAGTATGTTGCAGTTTAACACTGCGAAGTTGATTTGTTGGCACCGCCACGGTTTCGACTCCCAGTCGTGGATGTATTTATCTAATTTCTTTTTACTTAACATGGCGGCGCTGTTGCTAGGGATCGGCACAAAAAAGATCGAGACAGGATTAATGGTCGGTGTTGGTGAGCGTATGAGCGCTTTCGCACTATAAACGGGCTTGATGCCCGCGCTTTCGCTGTCACCAGCGGACCAGCGCTGAAATTTTGTACGATGTTGATTGAGCATCCTGCGTTCCGAAACTGCACTGCACTTCGACAGGCGTCCTTGTAACCGCTGTTGATCATGCTCACTGCCTGACCGTATTCCAGAGATACCTACACCTGTTGCGGTCAGTCTGTGCGGTATCATAAGTGCCCCATGGAGAGCCGAGGCAAGTGTTTCACGCATAAATATCGCCGCCATGCCTCCATTGGCGGAGCGTCGGCCGTCCGAACCATGAGGTTCTCTCGCTCGACTGTACACAGTACAGCGCTGCGCGCACAAGAGGTTGAGGTATGCGCGTACCTGGCGTGAATCCCACGTAGCTGAGCGTGCCCGGGAACCAGAAGACGAGCGCTGCCACGCTGCTGAACAGCACAGCCAGGGCGCCCACCGTGTTGTAGCTGAGGTGCTTCCGCAGCAGAGCCAGCGCCGACTGCAGCGCCGGCCGAAGCATGCGGCCGAACACCGGCAGCGCCTGGCGGACCTGCGCGGACAAGAACTTGCTCAGGGCTCCATTCAGGGTGAGGACACTAACGTGTTTTTGCTGGACAGACGCGGCTGAACACCACACTGTGGAACGCAGCATTTATACCACCGTGGGCAGGACTCCGTGTATTCCCTCGCCAGACAGTGAATTTCCATTCCATGTTGGTGCACATAAACCTTGCGTCCGAACTGCGCAGTCTGCATTTGTGGTCGAAAATGGCGTCTCCCGAACAAACACTGAATGAACTCAAATGGATCCGTCGGCATCGAGGCACCCTATAATTATGATGCTCGGCGAAGTTGCAGAGTAATTAACGCAACACAACCGTTCCTTATAAAACTTATCGGTAACTACCTTCCCGCACAGTGTCATCTTTTCAGTAGTTCGAAAAATTTGCGCCCCTTTTACAAAATATATTGCGGGTGGGGCAAGGGCAATAGACACAATGCATCTGACTAGCCTCCCTCAATTTTTGTGCAGTCGCTTACGGTCCTTACTGAAGTGTAGTTAAGCGCTTTACATTAGCATATGTTAGACCCCAATGCTGTTTTCTATTACAGGGATAATCAAGCCTCTCCTTCAATTCATTCTGGAGTGGAATGCGACTACAGCGAAGGTGTATGCTCGCACTGTAGACGTCACTGTGCCATTGCCAAGGGGGCTGTATAAACGAGCAGTTGTAAACAATGACTCTTAAGATGCTTGGTGCAATAGCGTGCAACTTGGAAAATCGGCCTGTGCAGTATGTCAGCATGTGAGCATGGGTTTGAAAGCAGCTGAGAGAGGTTATGGGTCTACGCAAGCGATATTGAAAAACACGGAGAGAAACGAGACCGGCTCTACGCTCTACGAAATAGCCGGCCGATTCTACAAAAATGCTAGCTCTGTACAAAACAACACAAGCCTAATCAAAGGACCCCTTCCACAACTCCCGCTCGAGTTCTGGTGTTCCACCTGTATAAAAACGTGCATGTATACACTACCCGTCAATAAAGAATGATTTACTCAACAAGGATAGCTTCGCACACATGTACACCGGGAACCACACCTGAGCGCTTGGGCCGAGGGCTCTAGGGCTTCCATTTGGGTGCACGCTGACGGAGGTATCTAGCAAGAATACATACCAGGAACATTCGCCCTGTTGCAAAGAGATCGTCGCGCACCTGCCCCGAAAGCAGAGAAATACCAAAAATCGTTAAGCCCGCCAAGGCCCATCAGAACGACTGTCAGCACAAATGCCTTGGATGGCTCGCAGCTGGCGGCGAGGGGCGGCTTGCAGCTTTCTATACCCATACCCAGAGAACACTCACAGTTACGACAACTTGATGAGCTGCTCCGCGACTTCGGTAATAGCGGTCGTTACCGACTACGCCACGACCCTCCCGCATTTTTTTCTTTTATATGTACCATTAACAATAGTGGACATGTGATTAGGGCAGACGTGAGGCCTCGGACGCCAGCAACATCATTTATAAGCAGAAGTCATTCTACAGCTGTGATTGACCAGCTTCTTGCAGGCGTGGGAGAATGCTGTGCCAATGCGACTAGGACCTTGCGGGTGCATCAGAATGTCGAAAATACAGACGAAGAGCCGCCTTCTGTGGCGCGCATGGGTTCGAGCTAGTCGGCTTCCAGGAGTGGCAAAGGCCAGATGTCTGGTCTCGTCCCTCTCTGTGTTCTTCAGTAAGCGGCTCTATGACGATAATTATCTCAGTGGCGTTTGGCCTCAGCTATACACACACCATTGTCGACACAAATATGCAACTATACCTCAGCGGTGGTCTAGTGGTCCGAGCATTCGCCTCGCATGCGGGAGGTTTGGGGTTCGATCCCAAGTGGAGCCGGGTATACCCAACGGTAATTCAATGGGCAACAAGCTTTCCCCCGGCCTGGTGCTCGGCTTATTCAGGGTGAAATGCTTGGGTAATGGGTGTTTGACCCCGCTTTGAGTAGACAAAAATACCTTGTGCCATGGCGCTCTTTCGCTCCAGATGCCCTTGCGTGCACCGTACAAATTCATCATCAATGTCACCCTAATACATATTGATAGACAGATTTATTTGACCGTGCCCCAACAGCCAGTTTGCCTAAACGAGCGCACACTAAGTCGAATACAAACACCATTATATGAACACTGTACATTATAAAGACAATTTGAAAACATTAATTTAAAATGAACTATGAAAAATAGCAATTTAGGCAAATGTGTCCATACTAACAAATGTCAAATTATATGTGAAGAGTCATAGGGCAAATGCCATGCACCTCAGGATAAAATGTAACAAAACATTTGGCGGCTTTTGCATCAGGCACACGAAATCTCAGTGACATCAATAATTGTTCGCAGTCAATGGAGCCATGCACAACTTTTTGCAGAAACTGCATGTCATGTATGAGCCGCCTGACATACTAAGGTCTGCTAAGCGAGAATTATAGTCGCAGAAACGACGGCGACCAATATATATCTGCCATAAAGGATGCGTATGAGCTTACACTGCACATTTTCGGTTTCCTTGCAATAGCGAACAGGGACGCTATTACAGGCTACTGATGCGAACTCAAGACGTGGTCTCACGAGAGCACAGTAACATGGGCGTCCGGAGGGGGGGGCAAGGGGGGGGCGGCTGCACCCCCCTGGAAAATCACTCACTCGAACCGTGAGTGATGGCCGCACGTCAGGGGCGGCGGTGCGCTCAGTCAAAAGGGTAAAAGCAGCCCCGCATGGTCACATCTGCGAAATGCCGCGTCCGGGCGTGCGTCGTTCCGCCGTTTTCAAACCACGCCATCGTTAGCTCTACTGAAGGGCGACCTGTTCCAGACATACAGCGGCACCGGCGAGCATGTGTTTCGAGCCGCCTTGAGATGGGTGTCTGTTTCTTTGATCTCTAGAGAGATAGCGACACGGAGGCAGACAGTGCACGCGGCATCTTGTTTTCGCCTATCGTTACGCCGGTCACCGATGAATTCTTAAGGAGGGAAGGTAAAATCAGCCGTGTCCACCCCCGCTTTGTCGGGCTGCTCAGGGGCAAGCGGGCGATGAGTTGGCGCCGCCGCCGCTCGCTGTCTCCTCCGATCCACGGGTAGCGCAGTTCGGTAGAAGCACCGCTTTCAGAATCTCCGGCAAAGGGGATTAGCTGCTTTTGTTCACGGCGACGCAGTCTCCCGAGGCGCCCCCACACCAGCGTTCTTTGCGTCTTCTGCGAAAACCAGCGCCTTTGGTCAACGCAGCCCGATGGCGCCTGCCTGGCTCGCCTGTCACCTCTGGCTGGGCCTCAAATCACAACAGCGCCCATGTACTGTGCGTGTCAGTGCATGGTAAAGAGACCCAGGTGGTCGACATTACCCGGAACTCTGTACTACTCCATCCCTCATAGCCTGAGTCGTTTTGGGGCTCTGAACCCCATAAAAACACAAAAACAAATTTTCCGACTGGAGTGGCGAGTGTCCCTTCCCCTCGGAAGTTGCGCGGCGTTCCTTTCACCCCCAAAGTGCGCATTCGGGGATACTGCGGCAAGTAAGCCCTTGCACGTGTGCGCGCCTCTGTGTTTGTGCTTGGGTGTTTTTAGTGGCCGGTTGTCAGCGAAGCTGAGAACAACCAAGACAGCGGACGAGAAAACGACGAGCGGAGAGCAGTGTGTGTGCGGTTGCTCGACTGTGCGGATGCGCAAGCAAGATGGAGCGAGGTGTATGAAGCTGCGAGCGTGCATTTATCTTGTAAATAAGTTTTCGTTGTATATATAGTCATCTTTTGTTTTCAACGTACGCGTTCAACAGTTTTTCCAATCAATGTGTATGATGAGTGTGCACCGAGAGCGTGTAATGAAGCACAGAAGTGAATTTATCACACGTGTAATTACGCAATTCGCCCAGAAAAATCCGAGGCGCCTACAGTTGCTGTTCAAGGAAGACTGACTGAGTGACTGTAGTTGCGTGTTTGTGAACATATTGTGCTGTGTGCTGGTCATCAATCCGGGTGAGTCGAGAACCCGTATGCAGCAAGACTGAGCACTCTTCTCCACGAAGTGATATAGCATCTTTTTGCATTTTTATCAATTTTAGTTGTTTCTTCGTTGATAAACTCCAATGTACCTCTCCTAGCCGCGCTTTAATTTGCTGTTTGTAATTTTTCTTTCATGTGTGCATTTTGTTTAATTTTTATTTATATATAAATAAATAAATTTACTCCGCAAATAGCGCCTTTCTGCTACGAACATACCCCCCCCCCCCCCCCCCCCCGGGGCACCAACGGGGCCCCCCCCTGCAAAAAATTCTGCGGACGCCCTTGCACAGTAAGGAATGCGTAAACAGTCTTATCGACGAAATTTTCTTATTAATCTAGAAATAAGACCAAAATGTCTCAATGCGCGCAAGACAATTGAAGATACATGCAAACGGAAATCAAGCCTGGAGTCAACAGTAACACCAAGGTTTCGTACATGGGCAGCACGAGACACTTGTCCGGCAAGAAGTGTATATAATCAAACATAACTGTCGCGTTTTCTAGCCAGAGACAAAACGGAAGCTTTCTGAATATTCAATTTAAGGTGATTCAACCAGCGTCATTTTTCGATGTTGGCAATATGTTGTCATTATGCGATTAAAAATGTTCCGCTTCTGCCCTTTCATCCCAAAAGCCCCTTCACATCCCACCCTTCCATTTTAACGCGCGAGCACTCACCTCGTTCATTACGTCCTGTGCGGCAAGGTCGCTGGAAGAAGCACTCTCCTTGGCGGCGTCAGCGGCTGGGAGCGCTAGCGCGGCGCACAGCAGGCAGCAGCAGGCCAGTGTCCAACGCATGGCGCGGCAGTGTCTGGACGTCGGCAGCTGTGCAGTGTATTTCGGCAGTAGGGCAGAGGCTGTGGGGAAAGCGGCTGGGCAAGGATCTGTGAGCAGTGGAGATTAGCACACCAGAGATCTTCCGGCGTAAGAGTAGGCACAAAGCAGATATGGTAGAGCAAACGAAGAAGCCCCTCCATTTTAGATGCAAGCAGATGGAATGACTAGAAACCAAAAGCAATAAAACAGTAAGCTCGAGATCCAACTGCTTTTGCACAGTTCCTTTACATTGCAATCTTGATGCGTCAGGTTTCATTAAAATTCCTCGCAATCCAACAGAAATGCGACGATCTTCAAATGCTGCTTCACCTACCTATTACTCGTACGCTACCTAAAATACCGTAATCTCCCGAATGGCTATACACACAGCAGGAACGCTGGCCTAATGATTCACGTATCATATTATCTGCGGCAGCTGTTTCACGCCTTCCACTCGCTCTGCGCAACTTATAGCTGGACTGAACTGACGAGACGCACTTCATCTGATCACATGCAGGAGTCCTCATTGCCTGAGTCGCATTGACACGCAAGTATCCAGCAGCTGTCGTTTCAGACCACTATTTGCTACGCACAAATCGAGCAGGCTCTCATCCCCCCCCCCCCCCTTTTTTTCCCCGCAAGTATGCCGACAAGGTATGCGAAGCTCAGAAAGAGCGCAACAGTCCATGGGAATCACTAACGCCATCTAATGTCACGCACACTATTCGAACGTCCCGCTATCCTAACCGATCAAAATTAAGAACAAATTTTCATCGCCATTCCAGAAAGAGACACATGAACTCACCTTGGTTGAAAATCCAAAAATCAGAAGCACGTGGTGGGTTCGTTTCCGAGCTGCTCTCAACGACCTGTTATGGGGAAGCGTACCGACACTCTCTGCACGCCCGGGACACGGATGGAGGTCGCAAAGGGCAGCACAAATCCAGTAAAAGGCGCTGAAACCGAGTGCGACACCTTCGCACCTCCGTGTGAAAAGGAAAGCGATAGGCCACGTGACCAACGACGAGCTGTCTTCTATTGGTCACTCGGTAAATAACTCACTGTCGTGGGTGGTGCAGCGAATGAAAAACAAACACGGCGCCAAGTTCAGAGTTCCTTCGCATCCGTCTAAGTGACCCCCACACTGTGCGTGTACCAAAGGGCTGACGTCGGTGAAGTCGTCCATCTATCCAACGTCGTTCCCCTATCGCCCAACCAGCAGGAGTTCTGCCCAAATCGTCTCGTGTGAAGTCTATCTTCTTTACTTCCCAAAGACACCCCGGTGAGACACTTCCATCGCTATATCGAAGAAAGGAGGCCGGAGACCGCACCGACACCGTGTCGCCAAATGTCCGTCATGTGGGAAGATAACTGTCTCCAAGCCTGTCACGGCGGGCACCTGCGACCAATCTGTCACCGAGTGTTCAAAGAAGGCTTTCAGCAGACGGTCCTTCAGGCCCAGAGCAAGCGCCCAGTCCTTCAGGAGCCAGCCGTCCCAGTGGGGAAGACCTCCCGCGAGACAATTTCCATCAATCGGGCAGCTAAAGAACCCCAGTAGAAGATCCACGCGCCAGACAGCGCGCTGCGGGCAAGACGCGCTCTGACTCATCGAACACGCACAAAGGGAAGAAAGGAACGGCGGCACGAGCGCGAAAAACAGTTACGCGAGACGGGCAACCCCTCTGCGTGAAAAGACGCCATTGTTCGGCACTGACTCGTTGAAAGAGCCAGCGAGAGCCCGCTGCGGTGGGCGGAGAAGGGCGGAGGATACCCCGTGGTTCGCTTTCCGGGAACGCGAGGGCGGGATACGTGTTGACTGGAAAGAAGGGAACGTGAAGATGGCGCCCCGTTGTGTGGGAGGCTGCAGGGGGATGCTCTGCGGGGCGGCTTCTTGCACTCTGGTCATTTTTTTTGCTCTTTTTATATTTTTTTTGCGCGAACAGGTAAAAAGCAATGCTTTTTGAGATCACCATAGAGACACTTCCCAAGCCGCAAGCAGGAGGAGGTTCCTGTTGACACTTGAAACGGGAATGAAAGTTGAACCCAATCTTTTGCTATGACTATTTCTTCCCTAAAGGTCTTGCTGTTCATGCTTTCTTCAACACAATGGCGTCGCCGGCACGGCGCCTCCCCCCCCCCCCCTCTTGCTTTCCAGTGTCTCATATCCTCTTGTTCTGCACGAACGCGGAGTTTGTTTAGTGCCATACGACGGATAATGCAGGAAAACATCGCATCTAAAAGCTACTTAGGTCATACATTATTTCCACGTTAATTTCTGCGACAAAAAACAATGACACGATTTTGTTTTTCACAAAGAAACGAGATTATACAAATACAAAAAAAACCTTTCGTGACAAGGATCAACGTCTAGATTGGCAGTATGAAAATTAACAGGATGAATGAACTGCAAAGAAGTACAAATATTAATCACATATAAAAACGACTATAGTTAGGGTCAAAGAGGTTTATTTATTTCACATTTCATTTTTACATACTGCAGCCTCGGTGAAGCTATTGGAGGAGTGAGGTAAGGGAAAAGAAAAACAGTAAATCTTAAACAGAATAAGAGCACGGAAAACATAAAATGGCTTCTAGAAACTATAGTGTATGAGTGATGAGTGGATGCTTCCGTGAAGCGAAGTAAATCCAAAGTTCAATGACCAAAGGAAAGAAGCTGCATTCATGCATGTAAGTGCGACAATAAAAAAGGCGTAAGGTTAAGGCTCTGCGAACTTCTAGAGATGGAAAGCCCGTTAAATTTCAAGTGTCTATTTAGGGGTGCAAAGTTTCAGAATGAATCAGCGTGCGTAGCCATTTCAAGTGTTCTGACGGTAGGATAGTATTGTAAGACCTAAACATCTACAGTAAGGGGGAAATTCTTCTTTATTGTTGTGGAAGATGAAGCGCAGTGATATCTTCTAAACTGTTCCTAACTCTTTGATATTCGATTTCTTATTAGCGTTCCACATAACACAGTCGTAATTAATAATGGGGGTGACAAGCGTTTTGCACGTTAACGGCTGAGTTTCCTTTGGGGCCTCAAGCAATGGCCAATGCAAGTATCCTAGATGTTTAAAAACTTTCTGACATGTCATCGATTGTTTCGACCACGACATATCATGAGAAAAGTGGGGACCGCGATATTAATATTCAGATACTCTTTGTGTCTGCGAAATGAGTACGTGAAAAAGGAGGGAGATGCACGCTTAAAAAGGACTTGGGAGTAGTTTTAGAGAAGTTAATCCTCATTTGCCATTACTTCTACTATCTACAAAATTCAGAGAGTTACTCGTTAAGCAGTTCATGGTCCAGTGGTGAGCTAACAGAGTGATGCGAGACAATCATCAACATAAAGACGAATTTTGATGGATACAGAGCGCGGCAGGTCATTGGCATGTAACATGAAAAGAAGAAAAACTTTATTCTAAAAGGCTTCTCTGTGCAAGCAGTGTTGGATTTCGTTATTCAAATCCGGAGCCTCCACGGAGACAGCCGCCGCAGAGGCTTTGTCTGTAAAGGCGAAGTGGTCCTCAAGGACTGTGCTGTTCAACGCCGCTTCCCACTGCTGCAATCTAAGAGGCGGGTTTAGAACGGCCGTGTGGAACGCCGGATGAAGCACCGATAGCAGAGTAAATAGATGAATAAAATATACAAACTGGGAGCGCTGGGTTAGGATGCCGGATATCTAATTAACGAGGGAAGCGTTATTTTTGAACAGAGTTAAGCTTTGTTGAAGAAGTTAGCGCAAAAAACGGAGAAGGGACAGAAGAAGGAACACAAAAAAAAAAACATTCACGAGCGCTACTACCAACTGTTTATTCATGCTGTCGCACAGGGCGTATAAAAAGGAAAAAAAAAAAAACGGCGAGCATGCGCATAGAGAGGGCAGATAAGGCACAGCAGTCTAGCAACAAGTCACTAAAAAAAAAAACGAGTCTAAGAAGGCACATTCAGCGGAATACACGTGAAAAGATGTGTCACTCACACAACGCTCAGACAACTTATTGATGTAATAGGCCTCTAGAAGGAGCCTAGCCTTACCATTCCCGCTTTTGCCAAGAATCGTGGTCCTCTCAAATCTTGCCCTACACGTGCTGTCCCACGAAGCAAGGTGCCGCACGAGGTTCACATTTGTGTCGTTCATTAATGCAGCGGCCAGTGTGGCCAACGTATGAAGCCCCACAAGAGAGGGGGATGCGGTAAACCACACCTGTGGCACATTGCAGAGGCGCGTTCCCATGCTTATTGTTGCAGCCCCCGCCGGCACAACCAGTGATGCGAGGGCAAAGTTTTGACAGCTTGTTGGGTGCAGAGAACACCAAGGGCACATGGTGCCTGCCAGCCATTTTTTTCAGGTTGTGGGATAGTTGGTGGACATAAGGGACCACCACCGGCTTTGAGGAAGGGGGAGCTAAACTTGTGGAGGAGTTTCAGATATGGGACAGGGTCGAAAGGTTTAGATAAGTAAAAAAAATGACAACTTGTCCACGTGAATCCAATGACTGACATTGTCATGCGTGAATTCTAACTGTCAAGAAATTCCATGGAATGTGCGTATCAATAAGCCCAGGTATGTTCTGCTTGGAATTTACCGTCAAGTGGCACTACCTTTGTTCTTTTTTCTTCATCGTAATAAAGAGCGTTTATCTCGACCTCCTGTGCTAAAGCCAAAATGTAGGGGGCCTACGGCTTTGTGAAGCTTTTACTCCAGGTCTTCATGTTTATTACTATTAAATGATGGCCACCACCGTTCCCACTTGAAGTTGATCAGTTCCTCTCGCCCTACCGTATGCCAGCCGTCCTGGTCAGCTTAGTTGTAGGACGACTGGCCCGGACAGGTGGTGGTCCCAGGTTCTAACCCCAGGCCAGGACGAATTTTAATGCGATAGCATTAGAGTTGTCACACCAGAACCCCAGCTGCGGATGCTCGGCGTGACGAAATTTTCTGACTGGTCGAGAGAGGTCCCGTGATCACAACCTGCCCTGATATGGGACACCCTGATAGGTATAAAGTGGTCCCGTGACCTTGTGAAGTCATTACTGCCTGCCCACCGTGGCAGCTGCATGACAACTTGGCCATCAGATTTCATTTTTCATTTCATTTATTTTTTTCCCTTAAGGACCCGAAGGCATTAAATGGGGGAGCAAAATCAAGATTTTTGTGGCAAGAACATATCAAAACAGAGAAAGAATAATTGGATAAAAGAGAACAACAACAAAAAAACAGTATGTAACAGTTAAATGACCTTGTGATGCGTTTACATTGCTAAGTGGAATGTACGGGATGTAAACAAGAAAAAAAAATATATATGCAACACTCAATCAATACAAGAGAAAAATACAGTGCAAAGGCATGACATAAGAAAGAAAAGTTACAACAAACAGCTGTTCAAATTGTCGAGGTGAATACGGCGGAAACTTTTTGCTCTCGTGAACAATGGTCGTTTAGGTTCTCCCGGAATGATTTGCGGTTAGTGCATGATGCGATGGAATTTGGCAGGCCATTCCATAGTGCTATCGCGTCCGGAAAAAATGAAGACTTTATTGCTAAGGTGCGACAGTTGATGCGTGCAATGCTATGGTCATGGCTTAGGCGGCTAGACGTCCTGTGCGGGTGTTGTAGCTTTTCGTGTCTCGTGCGTGGGTGATAATAGAAATGATGAAGAAGGCAGAGGCGAGATAAGATACGGCGTAACTCGATTGATGGAATGGCAAGGGACTGTTTCAGCGTGGTGATACTGGCTTTCCTTGAATAGCAAGTTATAAATCGGATGGCACGATTCGGTACGGCTTCAAGGTCAGCGGCGAGGTATCCCAAGCAACCACCGACATCCTTCGGACGGCCGACAGAGGTCTGTTTCGGATATTCTGTACGTCCGCTGAACATCCGCAAACAGCCGATAGACGTCCGTCGGCCGTCCGAAAGGTGGCCAAAGGTATACGGTTCGCCCGCCGACGGACGTCCAGTTGAGTACGTCCATTGGCGGATCTTTCTCGAATATTCGCATATATGGTGCATGCGTGCTTTTTTCACTCCGCCCGATGCAATAAAACCAAAAACAATTTGATGCATAGCACGCATATTTTATTGTGGTTGATGATACATCAGCAGAGCAATGGGTTATATTCGGAAAATTTCTTAAATGTGACTCTTCAAATGTGGCAAGCTTGGGACACACATCCGTAATCTTCCCACCCACAGGATTTCTGAAATAAAAAGAACGCGGCAAACATCAGTCATGTGAAACAAATGGCACAATGCAGCACCCAAGTAAAAACATTGGAACCAATTAATAGAAGTGTTTAATGCTGCAAGTATAACAGACAATGCACTTTACCACCTCCATAAGTATGAGGCAATAACAGCTCTCACTTTTCCACACCATATTTGACAATGTATCTGTTCTTTATTTATTCTCATGGGCCTTAGGGCACTAACCTGCGCAGCACTGTACGCGACTGTGCACAGAAAGGCGCAAAGCTTCCGTTGCGAACCACTGCGAACTAGACGTGCTTCCTACGGTTTGCCTTTCGCGCGTTGTCACTCTTGATATAGGCACAGTGAACCTATCGATGCCTTAAAAATTAACAAGATGCGAAAATACTCCGTTCCGCAACTTTGAAGAGGAGTGGGAATTAGTCCCGCGAGTTGAGGGCTCCCGCAGCTGTATGATGTAGGCTCCCGAAAGTGTGAGAACAGCACACACTTGTGGAAGCCATCTCCTCGCGCTTACTGCTCCCACTGTCCTGTGAACGAATGTTATATGAGCATGCTGCATTGTCCTAGAAGCAAGTTCCAAGAATTGCACTGGATACATACCTTCGTAGGCAATCACATGTGCACTAAGCCTTCTTTAAACCAAGGTCGACGCAGTACGTGATTCCCGTGTTCCAGAAGAGCTTCAGGCGCTTCCCGTATCTTTCGAATTGCTTAAGTTACATACTACTTTCGTCCACAGACCGAACAAAGCCACACATTATAATAACAGAGCTATAAAGCTCTGCGCGACAACACTACGCGACAAATCAACAACAGCGCTACGGAGCCGCACTGATGGATTGGATTGGACTGACCGCGAAGTGACATCTATGATGATGGTGATAGCAGAATGCACGGGAGTTTTGATACTTACGAATGGTTTCAATGGGAAGTTTAGCTAGCAAAACGGTGGACATGTCGCAGAACTCCACTAATTTGGAGAAGTTATATAATTATAAAACTAGGCATTGAGTTCTTGCAAAATTCTGCAACACCTGCTTCTCCTCTTAGATAAATTTAGCTCGTTATTGGCGGCTCTTGCACTGCAGGTAGGAGCGGAATCGCACCAATTTACAAACATCTTCGCGTTAAACCCTCCAACTGATGCAAATAAAACAGTATACATACACGAAAGACGCGAATATTCTGTGAAATAAAAAACGTCCATACTCATGGCCTGGGAAAATACTCGGCCTTACATCCTTCGGACGTACACCTCGTCTCTCATGCGGACATACAAAAGTAGACACTGTCCGTACGTCCGGCGGATGTACGAATACGGATATCCGAAATCGGATTGTGTTCGTACGTCCGATGGACGTCCGATCTCGGCAAAGGACGTTCGGATCTAGCTCGTACGTCCGACGGATATCTGTGGTTGCTTGGGATGCTTGTGATGGGTGCCAAATGGATGTCGCATACTCTAGTTTTGGGCGAATGAATGTTATAATATTGCTAGGTTTTTTATGTCAGGGGATGCGGCCTTAAAGTTACGGCGCATGTATCCGAGTGTGCGTGAAGCTTCAGCGCAGATGTGTTGAACGTGAGTTACCCATGATAGCGATGGTGTTAGATGGAGGCCAATATATCCGTAAGATAGTGCGGGGTCAGTGGGAAATGAGGCAATACTGATGCTGACTGACGGCGCGTTTTCTGGTGAATGACATGGATTTGCGTTTGTTGATGTTTAAGGAGAGGAGGGATTTATCATACCAAGAGGAGAGTGCGTCAAGATCGGACTGAAGCAAAGATGAATCGTTGGTCGTCCTTATCACTCTGTATATGACGCAATCGTCGGCAAAAAGCCGTAATTCCGATTTTATGTTGCAGAGGAGGTCATTAATGTAAATTAGGAATAGTAGTGGTGACAGGCCAGTGCCCTGAGGGACTCCCGATGTTAAATTCAAACTCTTGCCACCATGGTACAGATGATGGCGGGGACCCGTAGTAAAAGCTGCCGTTTGACAGCTTGACAAGGCCACGGGCCCCCACTTTGACATCAATGCAGTGGTTTGGCTTTTTCACATACACGCAAAAAAGAAAATACAGAAAATAAAGATAACAAAGGAAAAAAAATACATATAGCAAAGCTCTTATCAGGCTACAGTGGTCAGCATAAAATCAACAGCATTGTCCTGGCTGGAAAGAAAACTTACAATGATGGTGAAATAAAGAAGAATTAGGTAAACAAATCACCAAAATAAAAGGTTAGGTGTAGTTTGTGGCGTAGTTCGAACAGTTTGTGGCGTGTTGTATTTTGGAGATCAATATCGTTTTGTGCGAGTTTGTTAAGAAGTCGCGGTAGTTTATTTTCTAATGTTTGATTACCATAGAAAGTTCTGTATGTTTTTACGTTCCATTGCGCTATATTTCTTGGAGAAAGGAGAGTGGCTATCATTTGTAGAAGTGCATTGCTTGCGCCCTGAAAGAAAATTTTCGATCCAACGGATCAGCTTGACGGGAATTCCTAGTGATGAAAGTTTTTGAAGTTATTTATTGTGGGGGGCCTGATCAAATGCTTAGGAGTAATCGAGGAATATAGCATCTATTTGAAGGCTGTCATCCATGGATTCAAGCATATCGTGTATGAACTCGGCAAGCTAGGTTTCACATGAAAGGTGTTTCCTAAAACCATCCTGGTGCGGATAAAAGAAGTCGTTAGATTCAAGATGTGTCATCATGTGCGTGAATATAATGTGTTCTAGCAGTTTTGACGGCTAACTGGTTAGAGAAATAGGACGGTAGTTAGAGCCTGATTTGCGGTCACCGGATTTAAAGACTGGATTTGGACAATTTTCCAATCATCCGGAAATTCCTCGGATTGTAAAGACTGGGTAAAGATTAATTGTAGTATCTGAGCCGAGGTCGCTAATGTGTTTTTTAGTAGTTTACTCTTGATATGGTCACATCCTGCTGACGAAGACAATTTTAGAGAAGCAATAAGGTTACTGATACCGTGAACCTGGATCATAGGCACCATAACTGGGGAACATTCTGGTGAAGTTATGGCGGTAGAGTTGTTTGCAGAAGAAAACACCTAGACGAAACAGCGGTTCAAAACGCTGGCACATTGATCTGGTTCGACTGGTTCTCCATCAGTTCCCATAAGCGCTATTTGGTTCGGGCGAGACCTAGGAGATAGGATGCGCCAGAATTTGTAGGGGTTCGACTGCAAGATTGTAAGTAGATCGATGGAAAAGAATTGTGAAAGATTGTGAGCAACTTGCTCACCTTGGCAGGTGGCAGTTATATTAATAATAATAATCGTCATCACCTGCCTGGCTGCACCAACTGCAGAACAAAGGACTCTCTCCCATACCTCTCCAATTAACCCTATCCTGTGCCAGCTGCGGCCACCCTATATCACGGCAAACTTCTTAATCTCATTCGCCCATACCTAACTTTCTGTGGCCCCTAGCAACGCTTCCCTTCCCTTGGAATCCAGTCTGTTAACCTTATAGGGTTATCTTGCCTTCGCATTACATGCCCTGCCCAAGCCCATTTCTTCCCCTTGATTTCGACTAGCATGTCACTAACCCGTGTTTGATCCCTGACCCACTCTGCCCTCTTCCTGTCTCTTAAAGTTACACCTATCATTTTTCTTTACATAGCTCGCTGCGCTGTTCTTAAGTTGAACCCTTTTCGTCAGCCTCCCCGTTTCTGGCATATAGGTGAGTACCGGTAAGATATACAGCTGTTGTATACTTTTCTCTTGAGGGATATAAGTAAACTGCCATTCATGATCTGAGAGAACCTGCCATTGCGCTCCTACCCATTTTTATTTTGTAGCGAAAGTTACACTAGGCTAGCAGAAGCGCAATTCGCGGTGCTTGCCAAAGGCCACTACTGCGCATGCGCCGTTACCATGGCAACCAGTACCAAGGCAACCATGGCGCCGCTGCACTGCGCATGCGCAGAGTCGCGTCGCGCAGCTGTGATATGCGCTCGCTCCTCAGGCGCGCACCACGGAAGAAGGAGAGCGGCCGTGCTCGTCACGGCAGCAGTACAGGCTGCGGGAAATTGAGTCTTCCAATCCAGAAGTCGTCGCATGGTACAAGGCCGGCCGACAACGTGAACACGAGGCGGGAAAGGCTAATCGGGAGGCCGAGACCCACGAAGAACGAGAGGAACGTCTCGCGTAGAGCTATAGGCAGGCAAGCTGATGAACGACAGCGACGGCGTGTCGCTACCGAAATGTCAGTAGACGAAACTGCTTTTGCTACGTATATCCTGGCGTAGCTGAGCTATGCCACTGCCATTTTTTCGTTATTTCGCTCTTAAGATCCGGTTCTGCGATCAATACCTGCTCTAAGTATACTTATTCATGCTACCTCGCTACCAATTGTAAACTGCTGTTCCCTTCCGAGACAGCTGAACATTACTTTAGCTTTCTGCATATTAATATTTAGACCCGCCGTTCGATCTGCTCAGCCTGTCTAACTCAGTGATCATGCATGCTCTACAGTTCACCTCCTCAGTGACTTAGTAAAGCAATGTCATCATTTAAATTAATTGTAAAGAGGTAGGTGATCAGCAGTCGCAGCAGCAGAACCGACGCGCGGCGCGAGACGAGAGGAAGGCGACCGGCAGCTGAAGCAGCAGAGCCGACGCGCGGCGCGAGACCGGACTGGACCTACCCTTGCCCGCTCTAACCGGCCTTCACAACCAGTCTTCTCCTGTCAGTAAAGGCCGTTACATAATGATTGATCAAGAGAGGTCACGTCACCTTGTGGCAATATCGCAACCTGCCAAACAGGTTGCGACCAACCCAGTTTCTAGACGGCAACCTTGATAGTCGAAATAAAAAATCCGAAAAAATGTGATACATGCCTTCATTCATAGTCATCTGAATGTATACCTTATACTGGGGGCAGCTCTTATACACGCATCCAGCACCCCTCACAAAGTTATAAAAAGAAGCTCTAAGCATCGTCACATCTTTGCCGAGCCAGTTTCCATCAGCGCCATTGTTCGATACATTCAAGTTGTTGCCACGGCCTCTGCTTCTACAACTTGTGCATCTTGTTCAACATACCAGGTGTTGTAACCAAGGTTAACGTGACGGCGTTAAGGAGCTCGTGTCGCAGAAAATCCGGCGTCGTCGGCGGCGGCTTCGCTGACAGCGAAAAATCCCCAGAGAAGCAACGTAGGAGGTATAGTGGGCCACTTAGGTCACGTGACCTTATGTTGTCACCAAAACCTGCCCACTGGATTGTGATCAAACTGCGCACGGTGGTACGCGAGAAGTTGCTGGGAAGAGGAACTTGGATCGCACTGGTTCCACTGGTGACAGCATCGCAGGGCAGTGAGACAAGCTTAACGGCTGCACCACTGCGCCAGGAGTGCTATGAGGACTCCCAGGGATCTATGAATGTTGAGTGGTGGAAGACTGCTTCTGCATATGTGGGTATTAACCTATTAGCTATCGTGTCGTACCCTAAGACGGAGCTTATAAGTATCCCCTTTAATTTTTTCGTTCTCCAAACTTTATTAATTAGCAAACATTAATTAGCTTACTCTTTAATTATTGGCTTCAGTAACAAAGTGTCAATACAAAAGTTGTAGACATGACGTCAGCGCACTTGTTTCTGGCCTGGTGGGCAAGCATGCGGTTTTCGACAGCAGGTGTAACGTGTACCAAGGCGCGTCGTCAGGAGAAGAAATGCACCGGAATGCGCTCGACACATGCAAAATCGATCCAGAGGCGAAAGAGAGCTGCTTTTCCCTTTGGTTTATTTTAGTAATAAACCGCTCAGAAGAAGAAGAAGGAACACGCCCCTGTGACGCCACGTTGTTTACACTAGCCAGGAGGCGGCTATACTCAAAGAATTTGCATAGGGTGCGAAGAGCTATCAGAGAACGAATTAATTTTGGACACGTTGCCTACCATCCCCGGCAACAAACAGCCGATGAATTGTCATTGCCTGCGCTGTGAAATGTACTAGAAAGATTTGGTTTGGTTTTACGGGGTCTAACGCCCCAAAGCGACTCAGGCTGTGAGGGACGCTGTAGTGGAGGGCTCCGGACAACTTCGACCATCTGGGGCCCGTTTACTGTGCTATGTCAGTGGACGTAAGAGACCTTCAGAAGGTAGAAATTATCCGGATCCCTCCACAACAGCGTCCCTCACAGCCCGAGTCGCTTTGGGGCGTTAGACCTTGTAAAACCAAACCAAATCTCTCTAGTACATTTCACAGCACCTGTCCACCACCGCAACTGCAAACGCGTTCTTGTCTTTATACTCTGCGACAATGCACCTCAAATAATGAACCATCTAGCCGAAATTGACGTTCTTCTAAATACTCTGCAACGTCTACATAGACTGACCGGTTGTAAAGCTCTAGCTCTTACCTTCCTGCGGTCCTCATGGTGTATGGGATGCATATTCTTGGGCCAAAGGCTCTATGCATAAGCGCTTGTGCATTTATGGCGTAACTATTTTTGATAAACACTCTTCATTTCACCGAATCATTAATCCAACCCCTGTTTGGAGAAACAGAAAACTACTTCGAGACCTACGCTATGATGACTGTGCTGAAACGCTCATATGACTGTGTTGCCCGTCAGAGATACGGTGCTGCCCGGCATGTGTGCCTGGACTTGGCTCGCCAACAGTGACAAGACAGACGCCCACTGGAAGGAACGAACAGGTGGTCACTTTAATGAATGGTGAAATGGTGCAAATCAGTACTGGAAGCTGCGCTGCGTCTGTATGTCGTCGAGTATCTGCCTGAGCTGGTCGTCCTCGAACCGTCCCTCGAGGCTGGGCACCAGGGCGCGGGCCTCCTCCGGGTTGTCAGGGCACAGGTTGGCCAGCTGGGCGAGTTCGAAGCGGTGCAGTTTCTTCTGCGCCAGCAGCTGCCGCACCGCGCTGATGGTCTCACGGTTCTTGAAACGGCTGAACCGCTGGCAGTAACCCAGCGTCTTCATGAACACCTGGGACAGAAGAACACGTACCCGAGCTTCAGTGGATACTACGTCCCTCACACAGGGGTTTGTTTAGATAAAACATTATGCTTCCTTTAAACACAGACACTTTGCAGCCACAAGCGTATGGCACATCACGCTTGGGCCATTTCAGTTTCAGATGGTGGCCGCAGTTATATTGCAGTGTTGAGATGATATTAAGGCGAAAGCCTTTTAATGCCTCATTGTTGTCGACAGAAAGCTGTCAGCAGCGGTGTCATGCTTTTCTAGTCAGACAGAAAAAAATCCCTGTGCATAATGGAATTTGAACCACCACCCTTCCGTTCCGCAGCCGAGCGTGCTAATGGCTTCATTACTTCCTGCCAACGCATACATAGTTCTTGTTTAGGACGCTGGAGAGTGTTTGCAGAAAGGCATTGAATCAGACGGATGCCTCTCAAACGCCCTCCAGTGTCTCCAGCATTTAAGATTCACAAACAATTGTGTACTCAATTAACATCTTCACCCCACATCAGTGACTTTCGCCTCACCGCACTTTAGGTCAACAAAGTGCCCCCCTGAATTTTTTTTGCTGTCAAACAAAAGGCAAAGTAGTGCTGTCAACCAGTTTCATCAGCACAGGTGTACTAAAGCTTGCTTTGTTTCATAGCCATCTAAGAAGCATTGCTACGGGTTCCTACAGAGAAAAACCTCCGCTTTTTTGCCCTCCGGAGGAAGAAGTGAAACCGACAATAGCCTCTTCCCAACACTAAAGTCTCTCCACAGCGTCTTCTGCTGACCAGGTTCAAGAACAATTGAGGGGCTTTGTCTAAAAATGATCAAGTGTATTACACCGAAGCACACGCAGGCCACATGACCAAAGACGTCACATTCTTGACAGCGTCTGCTTTATACCCTCCCATATTGTGGCTCAGTCGCACCTATGGACAATGCTGTCCGTCTTTGGAGAGCAGATGTACGCAGGTGCTTTAAGGTAAGACCATTTACTCTGAGCAGTCACTCACACAGCTACTGCCATAAAAGAAAACAGAACGAAACAGTGCTGATCAACGCCGCATTAGCGGTATCACACGCATCGCGGCAGGGGTTACAAGGTCGGCCGAAACAATGGGGACTTAAAGGCTCTTGCTACGCGGAGCTAGCAGACGATCTCCAGAGTAAATGCTGGCGCAAGGTGTCGTGCGAGCTTTTGAGCTCGTATTTATGCTGCAGTTTGTTGACTTTGTATTATGACCGGCTGCCAAAGCATCGACAGAGAATGTCTAAAAATGACGTTGCGCTTTGGTGTTTATGTTGCTAGCTGTCAGACACTGTGCCATGCCACGTGCGATCTTGGCGATGGTTCATCTGCCGCCTTCATCTCCGTGTTACAGTCGCTCGTCTGATACTTGCCAAAGTGCGCAGTGCACCTTAAACATTATGACCTGGGTGCGAAAGCAAATGATCCGCTTAGTCTACATGTAGTTATCGTGCTGGCGTAACTGATTTGTGACCTACCGAGAAAACTGAGGAAGCGGCCCGATGCTGAACACCTTACACAATGCCACGCCTTTTTTTGTTGTTGCTGGGGTGGGGGGGCTTGAAGAGCGAGGCAGCAGTCGTTTCACAAGTGTGTGCAAGACAGCTACTGCAGTTTATATCGTTTATATCGGCGCTTGCATGCATGACTCGCGCGTGCTCACTGGCGGCATGCGGTATGCGGTGGCGGTACGTGCTATTCTAAACGTATCAATATTTATTCGTAACTATGGCGCCAATGAGCACGCGCTGAACGGTCTCGACGCTGGAGTCGCGCGCACGCAGCTGGCCGGCGGCACCTAGTTCGCGCCCTCAGGACGATGTGTACATGGGCAGTGGTGGTACACGCTACGCTAAAAGCCTTCAGTAACTATTGAAGCTTGCCGAAAAAATAAAACTAGGCGAGCTGCTATGCAGCGCGCCACTGCACATAGGTAGAGTGGTCGACACATGCAAACGGAGTGGTGCACATGGGCGCCTCTGAATGCAAAGAAAAAAAAATGACCAGAAGAAAACAAACAAAACAAACAAAACAAGGAAACAAAACAGAACAGGGGAAAAAGTTTAAACTACAATGCTATCACCTTGCATGTAAATAATGAGCCCTTACAACATGTAACAAGTTTTAAATACCTAGGTGTGCATCTTGATTCTGACATGCACTGGAGAAATCACACAAAACAAGTTTGTTCAAAACTTGCATATGGTTGCCATATTCTCCTCAAAACGCGAGAATGTTTTGAATTCTCCATTCTCCGTATACTATATTTTGCTTTTATACACAGTCAGTTAAGTTACTGCATAGAATCTTGGGGCAACACGTACCCTACATATCTTGAACCCATAGTCAGATTACAAAAGAGAGCTCCAAGAATTATCACATATGATACTCAAACTACACTTGCCCCAGCAGGCCACTATTTCAGTCGGCACATATTTTATCTTTACATTCTATCTACACATTAAAAACAGCACAGACAATTCATAAAATACTGCAATTCAATGGCCCGTTTCATCACAGTATCTTTATAACTCATAAAAGGGACACTAGAGCTGCAAGTGCAAATCATTCTAACCTACCAATATGCCGCAATACTTACGGGAAAAGGTTGATTGAATTCAACGGTGCAGTAATATGATATGGCATCCCTAATGATGTTAAAATAAAAATTAATTTTTCACAATCTCTTAAAATATTTTTACTGAATCTGTAAGTTTCCGCCGGTTGAGCTGTAAATTCTGTACCCAAATGACTGCAAAATTGTTAATATTTAAGGTTACTGCGTACAAAGAATGTATGCATGATAACAAGTGTATATATTAGCTATGTATGTTGTGATTTTAATATTTTGAAATTATTTATGTGAGAAGTGTTCTCTCCACCTGCCGCATTTTTGCAATTTATCATTGTGTTGGACCCGACACTAGCCTTGGCTATGGGTCCAGTACCATTGCAGATAGTTTGCTGTATTCATTTCTGTTCTCAAATAATAAAAAAACAGGTGCAGTGGGCCACAGTCATGTAGCTTACAATTTGTTTACAGGCGGTGTCCACAGTGGTGAAAAAAGCCCAGGCTTCGCACTGGTGAAAACAAGGGCAGAAAGTGAAAGTGTAATTTTGTAACTGTGGCATCGTACACAGAGTTATGGTCTCAAAGCTGCCTACATGAGAGGCCTTAGTGGTGGCCCATGAATTAATTTCGACCGCCTGGGTGTGCTTGACAACTGGCGCCACCTGTCACATGTGCTTGTCACTAACACGAACTGTGCATGCTCAGTAGGAGCTGACGGTTTCGTTTGCAACAAGTGGAACTGGAGGAGAAGAGGCACGCATGCACAGAGCGGCTATGGGAAAAAGGTGGATTTTCAAGGGCAAACAGCGCTTATAAGCGTAAGTAAAAGACAAAGACACAGAAGAGAGACATATTTGCTAAGTTTACAAGTGCCAAGTTTACCAATGAGTCACCAACTCGTTCAACTTTCTGCATTACTTAAAAGTATATTGGAGGCTGGTGAAGGCTGATGCCGTATGGATATTCTGAATCATAACCTAAAAACCTAAAAAACCGTCCGAACCTCCAGGAATGTTATTACTTTATAGCGTCGGCTGTTAATATTCCTGAACAAAGTGCCCCTCATGTCAGTGCAAAACTGCGGACCGTGCCCTCACTTTCTGCCACATGCAATGAGTTAGAGTGCAGTGCTATATTTTGCAGCGCTGTATACGGCATATTTTTGCTGATGACATGTGGATGACCAAGTCGGCATGTGTTTGTAATCACCATAAAAAGAAAAGCTGGCCAATGCCACAATGAATTAGATCTGATTTACAGGGCCCAGTTATCATTAGTGATTCGTAGTGGATCGCATAGGTCTGAATATGTGACCAAAATTAAAAGATGCACAGTTGTGTGCCACCCGTTCTGTTCTGCAAGATATATGTGCACTTGTGTACACAGCTCCTGACCAGACGAAACCTACTGATCCTGACGTGTGACCACTGGGCTCAAAGAACATGTTAGCCCTGCAGATGCCATCCAGCTTCAACTGAAGCATGTCGACAGGATTTGTCTCCCATATGACGTTTGTGTTTCATGACAGATAATAGGTCCCTAAGACAATGTGCGTCTGCCCGAGAAACTCACAAAAGAGGCCTCTCACTCAGGTGAGACGGCCAGTTGCCACTCGCAAGGACCTGTAAATTAAAGGGACACTGAACACAGCTTGGTCCGATTTCTGTTCTTGCTTAAAATCAGTTGTAGCTCTTTCTAGCTATCTTTAGCTTTGCTTGGCAGCAAAAAAACACATCATCATCATCAGTCTTACTACGCCCACTGCAGGGCAAAGGCCTCTCCCACGTCTCTCCAATTAACCCTGTCCTTCGCCAGTTGCGGCTACCGTATTCCTGCAAATTTCTGAATCTCATCCGCCCACCTTACTTTCTGCCACCCCCTGATACGCTTGCCTTCTCTTGGAGTCCACTCCGTTACCCTTAAGGACCAGCGGTTATCTTGCCTTCGCATTACATGCCCTGCCCAAAGCCCATTTCTTCCTCTTGATTTCGAGTAGGATGTCATTAACCCGCGTTTCTTCCCTCACTCACTCCACCCTCTTCTGATCTCTTAACGTTACACCTATCGTTTTTAAGGCGGAAGCCTTTAATGTCTCATCGTTGTAAGCAGCAGTTGTCGACAGAAAATGTCACGCTTTTCAATTGGTGGAAACGGTCGTGACGTCACAGTGCGCGAATTTCAAACGGGGCCAATTGCACTTTGGCTAGTAACCATACAACCAATTGAAGGGATCGTATAGTGATGCTCCAAGTAAGTGGGACTGAGCTTAGTTAATTGCTTAATTGCCCAATTAGCTTTACTAGTCAGGCCATATAAATAAATAAAAGCGATTAAGAAATTGGTCGAGCTCAGGAATTGAACCCCGGTCTTCGGCGTGAGAGACGAGCACGCTATCCACTCCGCCATGCCAGCTCGTTGGTTTGGAATGAACAAAGGCGCGTCTAGTGAATACGGTGTCTTCGCTCACTCTCATCCTCCTCCATTCCCTTCCGGCGAGGTTTAGGCGTCCACCGACAAATGAGAGACAGATACATTTCCTTTCCTCAAAAACCAATTTACCGAGGAGCGAGGCGTAGAACCGAATGGTCGATGGCGTTCTGTAGACTCCTTGGCAGCGTTGCAAGACGTCGCGTTCCACTCTTAGGGGCGAAGCTTAACATCTTAACCACACATCAGTGACCACACTTTAGGTCAAAAAAGTGCCCCCCTGAATTTTGACGGGTGTCCACCGAGATATGTGAGACAGTTACTGCGTAATTTCCGTTCCTCAAATACAATTTTCATTTTCTTCATTACGGCTCCTCGTTATCTATCTTCTTTCACTCCCACCTCCCTTCCTCTACGGTGCGGTTCAAGTGTCCACAGAGGTGGCAGAGAATTACTGCGCCATTTCCTTTCCTCAAAAAGCGTTGCGTTCAAAGGGCAAGGCATCGCGCCGAACGGGTGGTGGCGTTCCGTGGACTCCCTGGCAGCGCTACAACGCGTTGTCGCGTTCCACTCCTAAAGGCAAAGCTTAAGCGTCATTAATTAGCAGTTAATTAGCATTCAGGCATTAATCAGTAATTAACAATTAATTAGTGATTTGCCATCACTTAGTAATTAGCACTCAAATATATGTGACGCCACCGGTGCCACAGAAACAGCGAAGGTGGTGCGGAAAACGCTTCCGCCTCTACCCACTTTAGACAGTCAAAGTGCCCCCTGAATTTTTCTTTCCATAGCTCGCTGCGTTGTCCTTAACTCAAGCTGAACCCTCTTTGTTAGCTTGCACGTTTCTGCCCCATAGGTGAATACTGGTAAGACGCAGCTGTTGTATACTTTTTCTCTTGAGGGATATTGGTAAAAACACTTAGGTTGTTCAGAAAATTGAATTTAAAAGAACAGCACCCCCATCATTTGGTTCCAACACGTAACACCAAGGCCAAAAGTACAGTGTCTAGAATATATTCTAGGTACTGTGCCAATTTCACACTATTTCACAAGCTATATCATCAGGTTGCGCTTCACGACTATTTCATATCACCCCCAGAATACATTTCATGTTGCATCGATCACCGCCACAAGGTTGGCATCCCAACATGCCACACCAAATCTTCTTTCCAGTCATATCTTCCTCGCACATCTGTGGAATGGAACCGCCTTCCCCCCGATATTGCAGCGATTGCAGACAACAAAACCTTCCACGACGCAATAGCTAACATTGTTTATTCAGAAGGAGGTTGATCATGTGTTATATCTGTTTCCACTGAGCTGTGTACATTGATTTTATGTTATTTACGCTGTGTGAATGTTTGTTTCATTCTGGAGGAAATTTATTTTGTACTACCTGTTTTCACTGTATTGTATTCATTGTTCTTTACCCTAATTAACCCACTCCCCTCTGTAATGCCTTTGGCCCTGAGGGTACAATAAATAAATAAATAAATAAATAAATAAATAAATAAATAAATAAAAGGGACTCGTGGCTACCACCATGGACTGAATAACAGTGTGGCAGCCCACTCACTAATATCTGTGCCCATGAAACTGTGGGCCTATGCAGCCAAGCATGGAAGCGGCATTCTGCCATAGGAGCGAGACAGTCACATTGTCCAGCAAATCTGAGGGGACTTTTGTCACGCACTTTCCACATACCCATAAGAGAAGCAGGCCGCACTGCCCCCTCTCCAGCCGCCTTTTGTGCAGTGGCTTTTGGGCCAGCAGCAGCCCTCAGCTCGAGCTTTTAGTTTTCAACCCCATAACAGTTTGGGGGCTCGGCGAGTACAGGGTTGCCATGCATGTGCTGCTGCTTACCATCTGAGAGTGAATGGAGTCTATAGGTCTTACACCTAAGCAATACAGACAAATTCAATGCCACTAAGTGCTTACTGCCTTAACCCTTTCAGACGCCATTTTTTGTTTTATTGAAATCAGTTATTTTTTTCACCTAAGTAGTATATTCAGGCCTCAAGAAAGGAAATTTGCTAGTTTTTGAGCGTGAAAGACCAGCAGGTAAGTTTTCACAACGATGTGCAGAATTCCGTACAAAGTGCCAGATTTGTTAGAAATAGTAACATCGAAATGTTCTCATGTGTCAGCTAAGCACCCTAGCAATCGTGGAATCATTTTACGTTTCGAAGATGCACATTACGCCCGAAATTGAGCAAAAACAATCAATTTTTTTCACTTGCAACAAAATCAGTCTGCACAAAAATGATGGACAAAGTGCTGCCTAGCCCACAGTTGAGTGAAATATTATTTACTGCGTTCGCTACATGGCACAAAAAACCAACTTATTTGCGACAACAAGGCTACTCAGTTCAACTGAAACAATGAAATCACTGCTAGGTGCACTAGTCTCTACGAAAAAGCTGTGAGTTTGCTGTCTACACAATTGTGTACAAAGCACCTTAAAGGGTTAAGTTTGAATGCCATTCGTGCGGTGCTACCCAATCAAACTTAATGACATTAGCCTAACTACCATTTGCTAACCTATTGAGTTCACCAAAACTCAGTCGCCCCAGCAATGCGTACTCTCGTCCCCATTCCACAGAGAGAAAAGCATGCAACCTTTTCAGCAACAACTTCCTGTCCAGTAGCAAACGGTTCATCCGTAGCGTTAAGTCAGATGAGGCACCTTTACTGCATTATCAACGTAAGAGGCACCATTTTTACAGCCTCGGTGTGTGTGCTTGCACATGAATTTATGACTACTTTTTCGACTTGTCAAGCAAGGACAGCGGCAGTTGGTGTGTTCTGGGACAGGATTGAATAACAACATCTTTTGTGGCCTGGTGCAGGTCATCTTTTAATATGAGAGCATTAACCCCTTAACCGTTTTGGACGAGCTGCGCTCGTCCTTGCCAAGCCGTCCCCAAACCGTTTTGGATGACTGTAGCTCGTCCTCTCTGAATAGGTTCTTCTCTTCCTCGTTTCGGACGAGCAGTGCTCGGGTGTGGCTTAGATGACATTTTGCTCGACAGATGGCAGCACTGACCTGTTAATTTCATTTTCTTCTACCGCATAAACGTTTTTTTTTCTCGTATGGCAACCTGGGTTTTAAAAATGGCCTCCGGCGGAGGCGACGCGTGTTTTGCTGGCCCGTCTTCTCGGAAAAGACGCTCTTCGTCGTAATCTTCTTCAGACTATGGTGACTGAGACACCGAAGTGTACATTGTTTCAGGGAGCGAGGACGACAGTGATGACGTTGTGCTTATCAGTTCTTCCGATGAAGAAGTGGACAGCTCAGAAGCGAACTTTGCGAGCTCGCGTCAGTGCATGAAGGTCGACGTCAGTAACATCCCTACATGACCCCCTCGGTTTCTTTTTCTTGCATTTCCCGGTGAGATGTTCATTATAAGCTTGCCTGATGACTTGCTTGAATATATTTATCGCTCATTACCAACAGGAAGTTAGTTTTCCGTAATGTCAGAAATAATAAACTTGAATATGCTAATTTGACTTCGTGTTTGCTTCAAATATTTTTTAAAGATCGAATTCATGCCTTTTATTGCAATAATATTCGAAATCGGGAATAAAAAAAATAAGCAGTTTTGTTAAGAAATTCGTTGATATAACAAAATGGTGAAGGGGTTAAGGCTCCTGTTCTGAAAAAAAAATCCGGCATCATCCTATGGCCAATCTGGGCCACAAGATTTTGCTTGGCCCTGCACAACCCATTATGCTCGAAAAGTGCGCTGATCGCATGACCTTGCGGTGTCAGCACAACCTGCCCTGCGGATCACAACCTGCTCTTCAGGTAAATTAATGATTGGTCATGAGAGATTGCTCGGGAAGAGCAACCTGGGTTTTACAAGCTCCACTGACGGCAAGCACCTGCCATCACAGGGCAGTGGCACATCGCTTAACCACTGCACCACTGCACCAGGAGTGGTATGAGGACTCCCAGAGATCTATGAATGTACTAAAGGAGAGAATGACCAAATCTACATATTTGGGCATTAACCCATTAATGCTTAAAGGTGCACTGAAGAGGAATCTGAACTCGCCTTTTTGCCGCTGCAACTCAATCTACACGTTCCGAGCATTCTTACAAACTTCGATTTATTGCCCTGTGTGGCCGATTTCCCTAATGAAATCGAATTAACGTCCGGCTCCCGCCTTTTTTTTTAATTCTGCCTCGTACGGTGGGCGGAGTCGACCAACGCGTGAAGTTCCTTTCAGCCAGCTCCATGGAGGCTTTGCTTTCGCTTTATTTTGTTTTTTAGGTTTCCGTGAATAAATAGTTTCGTTTGCAGATAATATAACCGCAAAATAAGCCCGCAGAAATAAAAATACGCACGGACTATTTGCTTCTACGGACTACTACGTATTACTCCGCCGATGGCAGAGCGGCAAGCCGCCACGGGACTGGGTGAAAGGCACTCCCCGCGTCGGTCGACTCCGCCCACCGTACGAGGCAGAATTAAAAAAATAAAGGCGGGAGCCGGACGTTAATCCGATTTAATTAGGAAAATCGGCCACACAGGGCAATAAGTCGAAGTTTCTAAGAATGCTCGGAACGTGTAGGTTGAGTTCCCACGGCAAAAAGACGAGTTCAGATTCCTCTTCAGTGCACCTTTAAGGTGAAAATTAAATGTCTCCTCCAATTTTTTGCAGGCACAATTCGTTTTGGTCATTCAGGTACTCACGTGAGAGTTTAGAAGGCACCCCCAAATAAAGCATTGCAATTCACCACACGTGTTTCATGGACACAGCAAGAATGCCACTGTCCGATGCAGGTATTTCCCAACTGAGAACTGTCTCGAGTCAACAAATGCAGCTGGAACCCAGTTTTACAAAGTCAAGGGGGAATCCCAAAGCACTCATAATACACGCAAACATGAAAAAATCAGGGGGCACTTTGTTGACCTAAAGTGCTTTGAGGCGAAAGCCTTAAGCGTGGTGTTGCTGCTTGTGTCACAGATGTGTGGTTAAGGTGTTAAGCTTCGCCTCTAAGAGCGGAACGCGACAGCGTTTTGCAACGCTGCCAGGGAGTCCATTGAACGCCACCGCCCGTTTGGCTCTATGCCTTGCTCGTCGGTAAATTGGTTTTTGTGGAAAGGAAATGTATCTGTCTCGCATATCTCGGTGGACACCTGAACCTTGTCATAACGGAAAGGGAGGAAGATGGGAATGAACGAAGACACCGTATTCACTAGACGTGCATTTGTTCATTCCAAACCATCGAGCTGGCATGGCGGAGTGGTAGCGTGCTCATCTCGCACTCCGGAGACCGGGGTTCGATTCCCGAGCTCGGCCAATTTCCTACTCAGTTTTATTTACTTATCTGGTCTGACTAGAAAGGTTAATTAGGCTAATTGGTTAAGTAAACAATTAACTAAACTCAGTCCCACTTACTTGGAGCATCACTATACGATCCCTTTAATTGGTTGCATGGTTACTTGAAATTCGCGCACTGTGACGCCACGACCGTTTCGACCAACTGAAAAGCGTGACATTTCTGTCGACAACTGCTGCTTACAACGATGAGGCATTAAAGGCTTCCGCCTTAAAATGTCTCGAGCAAACCTCCAATTCATTTTTGTAAGCAAAGGCATTTCACAGCCACTGCAGCATTTTCCTAGAGTAATGACAGACCCCTATGTTTCCATCTGAGACTTGGCATACTGCTCCAGGCTGTGACCATCACCCATAATTTTGTTTTGTTTGCAAAATCAAGGTCTGCATGCGTGAGCATTACGTACGTGGCCCTATGAGTCGCATAGGTGTCTGCCATGCAAATTAAACTATATTTCCAGTCCTAGGTCTCCTCGTTTCTTAAAGTTTCCTTCGGGAGAGCTTTGAAAAAGTTTAGTTTGGTGTCCAACCTTAAAAGTACACTAAAGAGGGATCTGAACTCATCATTTTATTGCGACAACTCGATCTGCACACTCCGAGCATTATTATAAACTGCGAATTATTGTCCTGTGCGACCAATATCCATATTAAATTGAATTAAACTTCTCAGCTCTCGCCTTTGTTTTTTTTTTTTTTTTTTTTGAACTCAACTTCGAAAATGAGACAGCCAATGTGTGGGAGGTTGCCGCTGTGCCATCGGCGGAGTGATAAGCAGCGGTTAAAAAAAAAAGTGGGAGCCGGAACGTTTGATCTGATTTAACAGGGAAACTGGCCGCACAAGACAATAATTTGGTGTTTCTAAGAATGCTCAGTGTGTGCAGATCGAGTTCCCGCAATGAAAAGACGAGCTCAGATTCCTATATAGTGCACCTTTAATTTGTAAAACTGAGATTGCAGGTACACTCACTGAAGGGGAATGGGAATATGCTGGTAAGATCAGCAAATTCACGACTCGGCCTTAAATGCACACACACGACTTGGGATACATTCATATCTACAGTACAAAGGGGACGAGGGCAACAGAGAGGCGAGGAACACTGGTATTACTCAGTGCTCTTCCACATAATTTCCTTCAGGCAATGTTTCACTACCTACGTACGAGATCACCTGGGTGACCACTTACCACAGACCTCTTAAGAATGATCAATCCCATTGCTTTCAGCGTCTGAAGCGTGCTTGACCATTCTCGGTTTACACATTCGTATTGAGTCGATCCCTTGATTTTTGGCTGTTCACCCTAAATCAGCTGTGGCTACATTTTCAGTTGTGAAAACGATGGTTTGCTCCCTTTTCTATTCGCTGTGTGCGAGCTTTGTATTTTTGTCCGAGCATTCCCTTTCGCGACGCGTTCCTCCTTAACAAACAGCTTCTCCATTTCGCGTGACACGATATTCTAATCGTTCCCTGGCTTCTGCAACTGCGCCATTCACGTTGCTTCTACTCTCCTCACAACAAACATTGAGCTTCGAACTCCGCGCCAGTGCTTCTGCGGTTTCAAATGATCCGGCACGTCACCTTTGGCTTAGTTTATTTGCCCGGTCCCCTTCCTGAAAGAGTCACACACGTGCAACAGACTGCGCAAGTGATCGAAAACAGCCAACTATCATCGGCGCTGTGCAAACTAGGTAGATTTAGGTAAGCCAACTCGGCTTACAGCGGCTGTTCGGTTACATCGGGAACGGAGCAGCCAGTTATCCCCACGGAAAACCTGGCAGACACCACTGAAAACGTCACGGGGCAACATACGCGCTGCGGCCGAACACTACGCAGCGTTTCCCCGCCACCGGCAACTGCGCCGATGACAAAAACGAAAACCAGCGCGCGCGCGCGCGCGCACGGCCTGACCTCGGAGAGTTCCTGCTCTTCTTCGGCGCTCTCGTTCTGTTGCTTGCGGTGCTCGAGCAGCATGTGCACCTCACTGATGAGCAGCGTCTCGGCGTTCTCGAACTCCTTGGGGAACTGGAGCTCCGACGCGTCCTCCTCCACCTGGTCGAGCACGGGAGCCGCTGCCGCGGGGACGTTAGCCATCGCTGCACGCACGGCCCGCACTGATCAAGTGATCACGCACAGATACAGGCAGCACGACACGTCAGTTCACGATGGTGAACACTTGACGAAGGCGGTAAACGATCGCTTGTCGACAGCTCCGCAGTCAGGCAGCGGCCATCTTCCTCGACTGCTTGCTACACAAGTGGAGATATGAAGCCGAAACTTTGAATCCAGAAGTAGGGTGTTGTCCAGTGTTAGGACAGTTGCGTCGTAGTAGTGAATGTAAACCTGTAGATGGTGTAAACGTCGGGTTTAAAACATTATGTAAGTTTACTGGTTTACTTCATTTACTGATGTCGCTGTTCTGTTCAACCGAGCGCACAAAATGCAGGCGTTTGTCTCTTGTGCTTAACTTTAAATTTTTTTATTAAATGCAAATATGCTCTACCGGCTTTTCCCAAGACGAAAGCAAGCAGAAAAAAAATGCACAAATGAGTACTCATGCATCTTTTTTGTAACCTGATAATACAAAAGAAGTAAGGTTGAGACTAGAGGAGGCGCTGGTTGAGAAGTAGCCTCAGGTCTCAGTAGCCCAAGCGCGCTTGGGCGTGTCACGTGACAGTTGCGGCACTTATCTCTCTTGAGGTACTGGGAAAAAAAACGCGATTTGGCGCGAGAGTGCATGGCGTGACATGCTGCGTAAAAGTTTTTGTTCCCCCATTGCACTATTTATAGCTTGTGTCATGCACTAATACTACCGCATTTAGTTCGGAACAAAGTCGGTCTTCATAGGTCTGCATCGGACGCACCGTTTTCTTTCTGCCTATTGTCAGGTTAGCGAGCGCTTGTTGTAACGGGAGGACATTTCACTTCGTGTCTGTGCGTCCGAGTCCAGTCTTCAAGCCCGCTCTTCCAACTGTCAAGCCTCGTCTTTCCGAGGTAAGTATGCAGTCAATTGCAGCGACCTGGTTAATCCTGCGGGCTTCTTTGTGTCTTGTGAAATAGTCATTTCGAACGGCCGCCAACTCCACGAGTTGGTGCACCTCGTGCTCTCGCGTCTGCCTGACGTGAGCGCAGCCGAGATACGACATGGCCGCATCCCGGCTCCTGCTCGCTGAATTGGTGCTTAATTCCACCCAGCAAAAGTAGCTGGCGTTCCGCGAGTCCTACCCGATGCGGGGAGTGGAGCTCTACACATTGACAGCGCAGTGCTGTGGTGTATTGCCACGCGCCATTTCGCGCAAACTTCGTCCGTGGGCATGTCTTTGTTTAGGCGGCGCGGTACAGGAATGCGGTATCACATTCAGCCGCTTTGTTGATACTTTTTTCAGACCGCAAATTGTTAAGAAAGGCCTATGCCTTTCGAATGAAGCCTGACGGGTTGTGGCTTTCAGCTACTCGACAGTGAAATCTTTGTCCTTGGTTTGGCGCAAGTTAACGCAGTAAACATTTTTTTTTTTTCCAGTTCTGAGAGGACGCATTCTCGCGCTCAAGCGCTTCCGGTTACATATGGGAATGATATAGCCTTGAGCATCAGACCCCCAACATTGCAGGTGTATTTGCTTTATTTCATCCGCGGCACAGTCCTCTAGTAGGCTAGACAAGTGTTGCAGCCATCAGATGTCTCATCATGAGTGGTAATTGAAGGTGTATATGCTTCAAGGCATTGTTTAGTTATCGGACCGGATTTTAACAGTCGCATTTATGCAGCAGCGTCTACAAGAAGCATGCAAAATAATTTTTTGTTCTTATCCAAAGTAGTAATCAAAGGAGCGTTAAAGTTGTTCCTCGTGTAACATAAATTCTATTCTTGTCCTCTGTGACAAGCGTCAAGCATAACTGGGGCATGCTAGTTATTTCACAACAGTTTATGCAACATTTATTAATCAGAATTGGTACAGTGAATATTTGAAGAGAAAAACTGATTTATTACACAATATTCATGCACATACTTCACACAATTCCTTTTAACAAATCAATAATGATGCAGCATTCATTTTAAAAAAAGTACCCAGAAGCCTAACAAAAAAACTAAGTCAGCTGCAGTGCTTCATTATAGAACAAGAATGCTAGATTTTTCCATCCCCAAAGCAATGGAATTCTTGTGCAGGAATTTCGGTCATTTACTCTCAATAAGTGAAAATGAAGTCAAAATAAAGTGCAAGTTTCAGATCAAGGGAAGCATATTAATAGGCTTTTAGGGTGATGGAAGCTGACCGGAAGTTGCAGTTCAGTGAGTTTGACTTGACGAGAGTCCACTACAGTGATGTTTACTCGTGTCTGAATAAAATCAGTTTGGACTGTCGCTTGTGGATGCTGTGACCAATGAGCTTTGCAGTCTTGCAGCATAATGCATTCTGATCTTTACATGCCACCTAATTACTCGCTTCAGAAGGCAGACAAGATGGTCAGATTCAACAGCTGACTCAAACATATTGGTGTTGTAGCACAGAGTACAACTCACGAGGGTGTCCAGACAGCTCTCATAATCCTGAGTGTCAGGTAATTGACATTGTCTTCTTTCAGGTTACCACCGTGCATCTCCCCTTGCTGCCCATTCACCTTTTCGGTCAGCCGGCAGACGTAAGTTGTGGACGAAGACAGCTGGTTACGGTAAGACCACCACGATTTTTACCTGCGCAGTAGTGGCATGTTTCTGCAATGGCAGCTGCATGCAAGGAATTTTCCGCTGTGCCATTCGGTAAACAAACCCTGCAATGTAGTCAGTGACATTGTTCACATAAGTGGAAAGCAGAGGGACGCTTTCAAGTTCATATAATGCACACTATCTTCGATCATACCTGTGTCTGGTAGGACATCGCCAGTGCAATTCTGTTTTGCTGTTGTCATGTCCAGTTCATCATCTGCACACGAGTCGCGGGTTTCATCTAACGACGCCCGGTTTCCTTGAACGCCTTTTACCTCATTGTGGATGACAAGCCGTTTGTAAGCAGTAACAAACTGCGGCACTGTAGGGTTGTTATTCCACCCCCCTTTGAAATGCATAGCACCAAAAAACAACTCGATGCGGTCTTGTGACAACTTGCGTGTCGGCAGGTAACAGAGTCGCGGTGCTTCACCCAAGAACAGAGAACATGCCAGGCCTTGGAAACTTTTAAGTGGTCACGCAAAAGCCAAGGAAAGCCGTTCTCCTGGCTGTCAAAATGGTTGATTTCCCTGACACGTCGGGAAGACCTTTAATGTATTCTTTGGCTTCCTGTAAAAAATTCCAGGTGCCTTTACCGCTGGGTGTGAGTGGTGCCTTGAAGCCTTTGGCCAGAGGGCTACCTGAGTTAAGGCAGTCAAATAGTCGATCGAAGACATCAATGAGTCTAGTTGTTGGCTCCGGATATTTGCACCGCAGCATTTGCAAGTACTCCTGGCAGAAATCTATAGCATCTGCTGCATCACTACTTAAAGTTTGGGCTGCAAGGTTTTTCTTCACTGCTTCCTTCTCCCAGTGAATGTGTGCAGCACGCAACTTTGTTGCTGTGTGGAGTCCTTCTTTTTCCTGCAGGTCATGAAGTTGTACTGCGTAATTTCATTCTTCTAATGACCCGGAAGAATCTTTGAACCACTTCAATGAAGCAAAGGCATTTCGCACCAGCTTCAGCATGCGACATGGATCTAAGTAACAGTAAATCCTATCTTGTGTGACAAGGTGGGCAACCACGTTGCCAACATGGACATCAGTAACGTCTCCCAGTTCCTTAAACATAGTGAAGTCGCATTGAAGTCTACCACATATCAAATATGTCAGTCACGCCTGCATCATGCAGTTTCATATGACGCAGCACTATGTTTGCTTGTTCCTTGCCAAAAAGGCCATTGTTTAGGAAATAGCCACAAGGGACCTTTGAGTGTGAATCAATCTAGAGAGGCTAACATGAAAACAAAAGCTTCAGATGCAATTTTGTTACTATTGTCATCCATTTCATTGGCAGTGTCAACATACCGACGGAACTTCTTCCTGTTCCATTCCACGTTTTCGTATAGCCATTTCGTCAACCACGAAGTTGCAAAGAAGCTGTTTGTTCTTCTGCCATGCTCCAGTCGATTTTGTTCGGACAGCATTCATGGGCTCGCCTGTAAAGCCTGTTTCTCCGTTTATGGAACTTCACCGTTTTGTTATGGTTGATGCGTGTGGCAAAGCACACTGAAATGTGTCCTTTACTTAGTCGTATGTCTTTGCTGAGTGAAATTTCAGCATGGGTGCAAACATACGCAACAGTGGTGAGTACTTTTGACTCAGCTTAGCAAACTCATGGTCTTCATGCGACCTTTGCCCCAGTAGACGTGTCATCACTTCCAAGGGGACACCTGTAAAGCACCTTTCCAACATTTGTGAGACATCAGAAATTAGCTGCTCCTTTCAGAGGTTGCAGATGATGTCATTGAAAGTTTCTACTTTTCGCTGAAGTCGCCGCTCCTTTTGTTTACTCCGTTTCATCTTAGCACTTGTTGCAGCAGTTGAGTGGGCTTCAAGCTTCCTTTTCAACATCTTTGGGGTGTCGAACACAGCATAGTTGTGCTCAGTTGCCTGAAGAAAAAAAGCAGTTGGTTGAGTAAGCAACCCCATGTGTAAGCAAGAAAGTAACTTCTAATAGTATCCTCCTCATTTGACAATTTGACATTTGCAGCCATACAGTTTGGCTAGGATGAGACGATTTAGGAAGTAAATACAGAGCATTTAAACCTTTTTTCTTTGGAACACACTTCAGACCCTGACGGCACAAAGATATCTTTATATGTCTACATGACGCCGAAGGAACATCTCTTGCTTGAAATTACAAGGAAAGATAATGATTCTGGGTGGACTGTATAAAATTCCTGTAGTTTGCTGGACGGACTGCCAGACGCTCATGTCCATTAGGCCTATAGCATAACCCGGCTTTTCAGGGAGGCCTGCCACCAGTTTTTAAACACTTTTTTTGAGATGATGCTTACCAGCTTTCGTCTTTTTGGAGTGCGCTCAGTGTGTTTGCCAGTGCAATGGCTGTTGAAGGTACGCTTATGTACGAGCGTGCGACGATATGCATTGAGGCCTATTGCAGAACAAATGTGCTTATAGCAGTGACTTCAGAGCCGTGGGAAGTTTGTTTTATAGTCATTGAAAGCCGTGCGGCTCATTAAGCTCATCACTGCTGCGTAGGGTGGTGGACTTGACTGCGTTAGCTTTCTTTCCTATCACCTTTAAAGTTCCGCTCTTGTGGCTGGTGGTGCGCCTCAGATGGTTATTTATAAACGCGGCGCTTGTTATGTCCATTCCCGCTTACCTGAAGAAATGCGCAGCAAGAATTTCATACTCACACCGAGCACCATTTGCCTTCGTTTGCACCGACTGCAAGTGTGCGGCCTCAAGGCACTCAAGGCGAGGTAGGTATAAGTTGGCGGATTGGAACGCTTTGCAGCTGATGCGCTCAGCAGACCACCTTTGTTCTGTGGTCTTAATGAAAATCACTTTTTATCATAGTTACAGAAAAGAACAGCCTTTGAGCATTTTCAGACTAACGTTTCCTTCTTCCTTTCTTTTTGTGCCTTTGCTGCAGTCATTGTCTTGGCACTTTGCTCTAGCAAAGATGTGCATATGAGTGACTAAATAAAATGAATCACTTGAGCAGTAAATTCATCACAGTGCTGTGAGCAGCCAACAGTGTTGGTGCCATTTTCATTGAGGCCTTCCAAAAAAGGTCGCCAAATGCAGCTAGTTTGCTGGCTTTGCTTATAGTCTTCTCCACAGTGCTTGCACACACAAACAATTTTTTAGATGGGCACACCAGACAACCTGACAAGCGTGCACGCTCAGTTACCAGGAGTGCCTCGGGAGGAAGGGAATCCTGTGAGCCCACTGCATCGTTCTTGCAGTCCGTACAACACGCTGTTTTGTTCACCTTGAATGAAATGTAACGAGCTAAGTACAGTGCGGCCGTTTATAGTGCTGGCACATTATAGATATGGTCATTGGAAGTTCTCGAACAATATGGATGAAAGTCGCTTCCACATCTCTTCTTTGACCATGTTTTTTTTTTTTGAGTAAGTGCCTCACGACGCTTTGCTCCAAAGCCTGTAAATGAACTTAGAAAAACGCGATCATTGCTTCCATCACAGTTACCCTTGGCGGCTAACTTCACCGGTGTCTATGAATAAGTCAAGCGCAACAGTTGACCAAAGTTAGTTGCTGTTTGGTGATCCTCATCTCCCCCAGATGACCTCACAAGCTCAGAGACAAAACGAAAAAAACAAAAAACAGGTTTCAACACTGCCCAGAATGAACACGAAAAATTGCTCAGTTACCTCAAGTGGATCTTGATTTTAGCTTGCTGCAAGGACATGGCTGACACCATGGCTGTGCAAGATGTCAATCAAGGATGGAAGTGACATCAACGGGACACGCAAAGACTCCGTTGTCTGGTAGGATGCAAAAAGCTTCAAATTTGGGATTGATTCTGACCCATTCATCATTTGCCGGAAGTCTTCCAAGGCATGCAAGCTTACAAAATATCATGGCGGAGCAGTTCATGAGACAACTTGCAATAGTATACTTGCAGTGCATAAAAAGAAAAAAAGCATTTTTTTCATGCCTTACTCCACACACAAGTAATCGCAAGCACACAAATGTTCAGAAAGCTTACCTTAATTTTGGGAGGGTCGCGTCTGATTCCAGCTGCAGGAAATTTAGCGTTCAAGATGTCAAAAATGTCATTCAGAAGTTTTGTAAAGGTCTCTGTTCCAGCACTGTCACCGAAGCCAGGAACTTTCAGTTGCCTGTATACCTTGAGGCCAATAGCGACACTTCGGCTGAAAAGCTTTGAAAAGAAGTCGAACCAAGAAATGAATAACTCAATGAAACAACTGAACTTAAAACTGATGGATCAAGCTGGAAACAATGGAACATCTTTCACTGTCAGAGTTGTCGAGCCTGATAACTTCGCTAAAGTAACTGCAGAAAAATGCTTTGGGCAGAACTTTCAATGGAAAGTCAGTGACATGGAGATAACATTATGTTTGCCATGTTGGTCAAGGGAGATAGGCAACTGATAGAAAAATTTCTAAATGATCTATATGCAGGTGGATAACTTAAAAGTGAAAAAAGTTATGCTTTGCAGAAAATTAGTTCATGCAAGAAACATAAACGCTGCTCAAAACTCAGTACCTGAGTGGCTAGCCTAACGTTCATCTTCTGAAGTGCCTGTGGGTTCACGTGGTATGCAGTCAGTTGTGGAACTGCTTTTATGGGGACTTTCTTTTCAGCTTCAAACAGCCACACGTAGTGTTCATAATTTACTTTGCAGTCTCCTATCTGAAATGAAATAATTGCATAGTGCCTTAGAAAACAAGGTACGGCAACACAGTACAGTTTTGAGAAAACATCGCAATGCTGAGCGGAAAGCTTTGTTGTGATATGACATACCTGAGTATACTTTCATTTCATCAGATGATTCCTAATGCGCTTCATTATGTGAGAAACAACACATATGAAGTGATGCATCTGGAAGGCAGGGATGCTCCATCTTGCAGTTGGCACTCTTCAGTTTGCCGCTAACTCCAAGATTTGTCCACATGGATTTGTTGCTTCCTGCACCATCACTGATAACTGCCAACACATTGGCACCATAATGAAATAGCTGTAAAACTGAGCTCGACACTGTCTTCGCCAGAATCCATCCTGGCGCAACCTCTTTCGTTGCATATGTTGCCATTGGTTGAATCCAGGGCGCAAACATAGGGTTAAACACCACTACAAGTGCATGGTCTGCTAGCAAGTTGGTGTCTTCATTGCAAATGTCCCCATAGTTGATGAAGCCATCAAATGTGCAGGAAGCTCTGTTGAACTCTGTTGTTTCTCTTAACTTGATTTTGTCGATATAATTGAGCCATACATATGATGCTCCGCCTTTCCATTCATATGCAGCTTAATGCTTTCCAATGCAAATTTATTCATGCCATACTCGCATGGTGGGCCCCTGAGTAGCTGTGCGGGCGATTAGTGCTGGGAAGGGGTAGAATCTTCATATCAGAGGGTGTCCTATAACATTTCGGGCTTGTCAGCCTCAGGGGCAGGCACACGCATGAGCCACCCTGTCTTGTATCTGTGTCCACGAGGGGACTTGGCTGCTTGCTGCATGACAGCGGCACGAATGGCCATCTTCTGTGGCCCAGGCAAATCTTTTACAATGTTGTCTTTGGCTGTCGTGAAAGGGTTTTTTAGCTTAGCACTCAGCCGACTTACTTCTGCTTTTTTGCACTTTCTTGCAGCAGTGGCATGAATCGGACGCTTCCTAAGCACACTGGCTGCTACAGGCACTTTTTTCGTGGGCAGTTTAGATGCAGCCTTTCTCTTCAACATTGCTGTCATGCTGACACACATGACACACACTCCTCTGTCAGCATCTGTCAGAACTGTACAGTCCTTGTGGTACACAGTTCCAGTTTTGTTTGAAGAGCTTTCAGAACCACTCGCAGCACTGTGGCTACATCCAAGGCAGAATTTCATGCTGTGCATAATTTGCTCTATCGCTTCCACGTCTTTTAGCGAGCGCATCAGCACATCGACAAGCGATCTTTTGCAGTAGTTTTCCATTCCCTGAAATGTATGTGAGGTCCTCTCTTACCACAGCGCGCTTTTGAGGATGGAGAGCACTCCTGTTTTCATTCCTGCTTCGTAGAAAACTGCTTGCCGACAGTCACCAGGCTCCTCCACAACTGCTGAAAATTGCCAGTTTCGATGCAGTCGCAGCGACACACCATTCTTGATGATGTTTGCAATGTCAGTGCTAGCAGTTCCGCCTCTCTTCTTTGGTGATCGCTGTCTTTTGGTTGTAAATTGGTTTATTAATTTACGGGGGTTTAATGCCCTGAGGCAACTCAGACTTTGATGGACGCCGTAGTGAAGGGCTGCAAAAATTTCGACCACCTGGGGTTCTTTAACGTGCATGACATCGCACAGCACACGGGCCTCTAGAATTTCGCCTTGATTGAAATCCGGCCGCCGCGGCCGGGTTCGAACCCGCGTCTTTCGGGTCAGCAGCCGAGCGCCGTAACCACTGAGCCACCGCGGCGGGGCCTTTTGGATGTAGAAGACAGGTAACTGGGCAAATTGGGAAACGTGGGAATGGCACCATTTTTCAGTGCCCGCGAACCCCGTTCTATCTCCACAACCTCACCATTGATGTTGTGCTTGAATGTTTTGACGATGTCTGACGGCTGGAAATGAACGTCGCACACTTTGCATGTTTTGCCGAGTAGCTTGTGAGTGCGAGGGATCGCTCTAGCCCACCTCTCGTGAAAAAGCAGGTTCTATGGTGAAGCAAAAAAGTGCCTCATTTCTGGGCTACTTCGGTACCCGCTCGTAGAACCGGGCATGAAGCAGGTCGGTATGCTGGCTGAATTTCAACGGGTTTGAAGTTAAAAAGGCAAAACTGGTCGATGAGCGCAGCTCTTGTGGGCAAAAGATGGCCGACGTGCAGCAGCTGGCCGTGGAAATCGACGACTTCTTGCAGCGTCCAAATCACACGCTTCTCACTCTGTTAAAGAAAAGGCCGACTTTTTAACGAAAGTCACGGAGCAGTTGCATGTTCACAAACACGAGAAAACACCGAAAGCAGCAAAAGCAGACGCCTACTCGAGGAAACCGTGCCAGCGGGAAATGCACAGCCACTTGCTCACACGACGCAATCCAAACGATGGCCCAACCGTAAACCGCAGCGCCCTCACACTCCCTAGGAGCAAGTTGTACCCGGCTCCAGTGGGGGAGTTTCGAAACTGAAGTACATCTGTAAGCGTTGGCCGGCGCGGCACCCCTTCAGCAACGAGGTGAAGGCATCATTCACAGCTCACACTCGTTTTGCAGAACAGGCATTCACATACTTCGACACTGCACCTGATAAAATGTTGGAACAGGTGCCGGAACAAGCAAACGACACACTCACAACGTGGCTTTGTACGCAGTTAGGTGGCTGCTACCTCCGCCCTTTGCCAAAACATGATCCTCGGTTGATGCCAGCGCCGCTGCACAGCTGTTTTGGGCAGCGAACTAACCTCTCCCATAGAGTTACGGTGAAGTTTCATGACCATGAAGCTGTTGAAGGACTCTGCCCACGGGATGCCACATACAATCATGCCGCGATCAGATTTGCGGGACTAACGGTTCAGACTCGCGATGTGGTTCATTCTTGTGGTGGGATGTACAGTCTTTGTCAAAGGTAACCAGGCTGCACGTTTTTCTTCTCAGTCGTATACTAAAGCTATTATGCCAGCCTTCCAGCTCTAAATGTCTCTATGGTAAGAAGAACCCCTGTTCTCACCTTCAAAGAACTTTTCGATCTTTAGGGAAGCCGTGAGGGCCCTGTTATACGAATGAGAAGCGAACCATGGAGCCTGGTTACTTTTGACAAATACTGTACCTAGGCCCTATATGGCCTATGAGGTGTAAGTCTGGGCGACATGGCAGGGCTCAGCAAATCCTGCCTTGATCCCCGATTACAGAGGACATGACTCATAAGTAGTTGTCAGCTGTCTCAAGACCTGCGGTGTATCTTTAGTTTATTCTCTTTCATCATCAATACCAAAAAGCCATTTTCTTATGCGTATGATTTGATGGTCAAAGAGTTAAAGGGACACTGAGGGCAACTGTGCCATTTTTTTTTTTGTTAAGATCCAATAGTTCGGCATTTTGTGGCTTTGTTGCCACTTGTGTAGTGGCGCAAGATGCATTTATTTCCAAGAGATTTTGATTTGAAGTTGAAAACTTTTTCCCGCCACTCTGATTCAGACTCAGGACTCTCTGATGACGAAATAACCAAAAAGTGGCGTAAACTGACAAAGACGTGGACTGCATGATTGCTGTCAGAGAGCGGTGCAGCCTAGCAGCAGCCGAAATGAAAACTACTGCCGGCGAGATGTCGCAGGCCTCTATCGGATGTTGCTGCCATCGCTTCGCTTACATTTGCGCCAGCGTTACAGTGGATCCCATTGTTGATTCTGACAGCGCAGTTTTCGCGAAGAACTGCGGCCTGCACTTCAGTGAACTCAACCCCACATGGCGTGCAATGCTTTTGAGTGCTGAGGTGGTGAATCTGGCAGGATAGTCCGAGCGCCGAGGAGTCGGCAGCAAGCCAGTCTACTGGTGCGGCAACTGTTACCGCTCGGCCACCATCACGACTGTTGAGTAGACGTACATATGGACATAATGAAATTGCATAATACTAGTCCTCTTAGCACTGGTTATGCAGCCTAGTGTCTTGGTGCGTTGACGACGCAAACATGCAGAGCGATGCATTTGCTGACGTGGAGGCCTGTGGGACATTAGCTAGCCACGGGTGTTTTCGTCATCGCAGGTGCGTGTCGCAGCATGAACTTTGTCCAAGGAGCTCTTAGAGGGGCACTGGGAGTTCCTCTGCGGCTCTGCACTTGTAAATGAACGCTTGTCAAAAACAAAACCATATGGGCACGCAAAGCGCATAGCTGCAAAGCACCAATACATACTGAAACTCAGCTGGCCCTCTGTTGCACTGTCAAGTAAAGGTCTTTTTTTGGCTTGCAACGATCAAGTTGTCTTTCTCCAGTCTTCCTCTTGTGATAAAAGTGCGTCAGCAATTTCAAAACAAAACTTGTATACTTCAGTTCCCAAATGTGTAGATTTAAGAGACAGGAAGAGAATCATCATCATCATCAGCCTGACTACACTCACTGCAGGGCAAAGGCCTCTCCCCCATGTCTCTCCAGTTAACCCTGTCCTGTGCCATCTGCGGCCACCCTATCCCCCACAAACTTCCTAATCTGCCCGCCTAACTTTCGCCCCCTGCTATCTGTTTGCCTTCTCTTGGAATCCACTCCGTTACCCTTAAGGACCAGCGGTTACGTTGTCTTCGCATCACATGACCTGCCCAAGGGTCAAGGAATAAACGCAAGCTAATCATATTCCAGTTGAAGTTAAGAGGAGTAGGGTATGGGCAGAGTATTTTGTGTGAAGCAAGATAACTGGCAGTTTGTTACGCCAGCAGAATGGATTCCATGAGAAGGAAAGCACAGCAGTGGGCAGTGTCTTTGAACAATATGCATTTCACGGCAGTGTGTATCGCGCTGTACAAGAAGCAGGGGACAGGAAAAGGAAGAATACACAAGACAATGTACACAAAGAAAACAGTATGCAAGACTCTAGAGTAAGACATTAGGACACTACAGTATGTTCAGATGTCATGGTCCTAAGTGATGGATGGAAGTAAAGGTCATGAGGTGTATAGAAAACATCCTTGCAAGCAGTTATTTGCACCACGGAGCTTTATGTGGTATATACCGTATTTACTCGCATAATACGGGCATTTAAAAAAAAAAAAAGCCCCGACATTTGAGGGTTGCAGTCGTGACTATGCAGTAAATACGCTACATGTTCACTCTTACAATATATGCAGGAATTCAGGCAACTACAAGTCACGAAAAGCAAGCCAGCCAGAGTCAAGTTGTGTGCAGTGCATCTGGTTCATCTGGTTCTAGCACAGCATTCCAGGCCAGTGCAATGCCTGTGCCCATCGATGCGTCCCGGGCCAACGCAGTGCCTGAGCTTAGCAGTCAAACTGTTGACAGTGGCGAACTTGCACAGTTCCAGGAGTGCAGGCTAGATGATCCCTGCTTGCAGGCGTCGGTGGGTGATGCATCTTCGGCTCGCCAAGGCTTGCTGGTGTCCGATGCTTCACACCCACAAGGAGGGGGGCCCACACGGGGCAGAGGGCGTAAAAGAAAGGCAGACCGGGCAGACGAAGCACTTCTAGCCCTCATCGACAAGCTTAACGAGGCCCTGAACCCATGGGAAGAATACGACGAGCTTGATCTTTTCGGATTGTTGTTGGCTGAAATGATGAGAAGAGTACCGCAGCGATATCAGATGGAGCTGCGGATTAAGCTTCTGCAAACAGTTGAGCAATACACTGTTCAATAAAGGTGTGCTGTCCAGATTTTTTTTTCCAACAGGGGTAATGTTGAATCATTTTGGCCATTTGCCGCCGCGGTGACTCAGTGGTTATGGTGCTCGGCTGCTGACCCGAAAGACGCGGGTTCGAACCCGGCCGCGGCGGTGGAATTTCTTTGGAGGAGAAATTCTAGAGGCTCGTGTACTGTGCGATGTCAGTGCACGGTAAAGAACCCCAGGTGGTCGAAATTTCCGGAGCCCTCCACTACGGCGTCTCTCATAGCCTTAGTCGCTTTGGGACGTTAAACCCCACAAAACGAAAACGAAACATTTTGGCCATTTGGCCACCATTTCCATGATGTGTTAATTGGGGTGTAGGGCCTTGTCAGGAGGCATGCTTGGTCTTCCTCCTTTAGCCTCACCTCGAGGGCATATTGTGCATAATATGGCCAAATAAACCTACTACTACTACTACTACTACTACTACTACTAGGCTACTAGTAGACTTCTTCGCCCCGAGAAAAGTGTTATCATTATTGCATGCAGCACAAAAAGATGGCACTTATCCTGCGTGAAGAACATTGTGCGTAAAAAGGCATGAATGTATTCGACAATCCGCACACAGTCTTGCAGGAACTCTGAGGTTGACTCAGGGCAGCTACCCACGCAAGCAGTGCATTAAAGGTGCACACATGCATTCAAGGCATTCGAGATCATTGGTGTTCTGAATTGGTCACCATAACCATACTTTTTAAATACAATGTTAATATCCTTTCTTTCATAACATATTCGATACAGGCACAAATATGTTACTTTTCACAAGAGGAAGCATGTTGGATGGTACTTGTAAACCAGCGCAACAGCTCGAAGCCAAACAAGAAACGGACAAAACAAAACAAAGAAAACTTTGTAGTAAACGGATATTTTGCTATAGGAAACGGTGCCAGGGCTGTTTACTGTTATAAGTGGGCTTGACTGTACTGCTTTAAAGTGGTTCTTGAATAGCAGACAGCAAATGGGTATAACACACTGTACAGCAGCAAACAGCTTTTTGCTTGGCCAAAACTAATGCAGTATGTATGCATTTTTCTTGTGTGCCAAAGCATCCTACCTTAAAGGGCAACTGAAGCGGTTTTAGAATTTCATAAGTTTAAGGTTGCCAAATGTGCGAAATGTGCTGTTAAAGCCTGCGAAATCGTTTTGCTCTAGCATTTGAAATGGTGGCGTAATCGCCGAATAAAGTCATCGTCGGCGTTCAGGCTTCTCTGAAGTGTACAGCGACGGGCAGAGGCCCGATAATGACGTCACGTTTGACGGCACTGCGTTTCCAGTGAAGAAAGGGTTATTTCATGGAAGCAAACCGACGCCATCGAAGGTGAAGCTCACAATGCATTGTTTGGCGCCATCTAACGACGCATAGCAGCATGAAGGCATAAGCAGCGTACATCTGAAGTTTCGGCGATAATGACGTCACTGCCGAGTTTCCTCGCACTCCTCCAACGTAGTGAGGAGAAGCCTGAACATCGTCGCGGTTTTAATTTACGATTATGTCACCATTTTAAATGCTAGTGCAAAAATACTTTGCATGGTTTACCTAGAAGCTTGATATATACGAATTCTTGAAAAACCTCGAATTCTCAAAAACCGTTTCAGCTTCCCTTTAAGGAGCATAGGTAGAGCTGTACTGCTCTGCCACTCGTCTCAAGGATTCCTCCTTTGCAATCCCTGCTGTTGCCATTGCCAGGAGACTTCACCAGCTGTGCTACAGATGTAAGCAGCAAACAAGTCCCTGCCTGCAGAGGTATCAGCGTGGTAGTTTCTGGCACGGGTTGGAGCAAGCGGAAAATGCCGGGGCTCCGAACTGCCCCTTTCCCCAACCGCCCCTTGGATGCCTTGCCACCAGTATCCGTCCACAACATTCCCAAACACGTCCTCTCTGTCTGTACATTCGCGCTCGAGGATTTCTGAGCATCGGGAAAATGTGCAGGACGCAGGCAGTTTTGACTACATGGATGACATTCTCGGGGCACATGGGGATCGTTCGCAACAGTATGCATCACCTCGCCGCAGTAATACCAAAGGCATTCTCAGGACATCGTCTGAAAAAGAAATGCAGTCATATCCATAAGGATCTGGAAAACATGCTTATGGCATGTTCAACAAGTGTATTTAGAAATACATGCAGATGGAGGGATACAGATATTGCAACAGAAATGTTAATATGATATCATGTTGATGTATTTAAAAGTTCTGTCTCTGAACTTTTACTTTTTTGTAACGATGCCTTGGTCCTTAGACTATGAAGACTACTGAAGAAGCTTCAGTTCTAACTCTGGATAAAGCTAACAGATTTACAAAATAGGCATTTTTTCTACCACCTTCTTTCAATTATGTTTATTGTAATTTCAATTTATACTGTGCTCTGCTCAATCAGTAATTGAGGACTCTCTTGTTATCGAGGTGCCTTGATCAGTAAAGGTGCGTGAAGTCTCTCAGTTGGAAGGCTTCATCGCCCACAAAAGTATATGGCGCTATAACTGCTGACCCAGGAAGTCTCCCAAGGTTGGGAATCTCGAGACTTCTACTGTTGAGGTCACGTCGCAGCTTTTGAATGTTCCACCGTAGATAGGTTAGAGCGATGTTGTTCGTACCTCGGGATGGTCTCCGAAGTTGTTCTTTTCTCCAGCAAAATGCAGAATAAGATGCAGCCGGTTACTGCCAGAAAAGATAGACGATTTTATTTACATATTAGGTTATAAGGAGTCCCACCCCACAAGCACACTGAAGCCACATTTTATACATTCTCAATTCCCCAGGTACCTATCTGGGGAAACTTGGTTGTTTGAAGATCACCAGTCACATTCCTTGACGAAAACATCACAAAAGGGCGGAACATCACCCTCTCGCCGATCCTCCCACCGCGACAAAAAGGCGGGACATTCAAACTCTCGCTGGTCCTCCCACGCACAGATGGTTGATTTGTGTATTTTGTTCACCCATCGTTCCGTGGAATTAGGAGTCCTTTCGCGGCAACTAAGGTGATATATACATTCTCGCTGTCACGTCGGAGCCGTTCCGCACCTTGATGGACTCCCTTTCGTTGTCGGTCCGCTGTTGGTTTTGAGCGAACTTGAGAATCCAAACAGACGCGTTTCCGCCGACAGCCGATTTAGGGGCCTCCGTCCCCTGGTTGCGCCGCCACGCTTCCCCCCGCAGCAGCCGCCGATAACAGCTGCCGCAAAGGTTAGCCAGCAGTGTCTCTCGGCCGTGAAGGAGGGGACGACGGCCGTTTCTCGACCTCGAAGGAGAGGGTAAGGAGCCACCGGCGGGCGCACGTGTGCGCGACCACAACACTTCCCAGAACGGGACACCGCAAGCAAATGCGTACACAAATACACACACACTCAGCGTGCCGAAACCGGCCGTTATTCACGTAACCCAGTCCCGCTGGCGCCAACTGTCGTCGCTGCAGACGGCGCGTCGAGCCCAACAACAGTCATTGAACTAGCCTTCATTGCCTTCGTCTACCAATACATATTTGTAGTGGCTATCAACAGTAGCCATCAGCACTACTGAGTACGTGCCCGGTAACAAAGCATAGTGCATACTGAACCAAAAGTGTAACACATAACACTACATGAATTTGAAATGCTCAATGTTGCAATGACCAAGGTGCGCTTGCACGTTATACGTCATGGTAGCTTAATTCGCCCACTTATACCTCATAGTAATAAGGGAAAGTTTTGCTCATGCAAATTTAAAAACTAGTGGGAGATGGTGATTGGTACATCATTGCAGCTACAGTCTGTGCCTTGTACAGCTAGCTGCAAGTAATATAGTCTTCAAATCTACAAAGTGCCGGTGCAGAGAGAGGGCCAAGAAACACAAGGTGCTATGACCAGGAAATGACAGACGATCCAGGCAAGAACAAAACTAGGATATCAAAAGTCACCGTATGTACTTGGGCCAAGCTGCGGTTGTGACAGCACCATATGGTTAGAATAATAGAGGAACAATGCAGAAATCAATACGAAATAACATATTTTTTAACTGCCTGCAAGGCGACAATTATTCAGCATCCATAAAACAGAAGCGCATTCCTTTCGTTCAAAGAAACAGTAAAAGCAGGTAGCTAAAAAGGAAAGAGAACGACAAACGAAAGCCACGAATGATGCCGCAAGTTGAAATAACCAATATCAGAGTGTATATGCTGGGAAACGCCGTGTGGACAGGGCTTTCAGTAAGCAAGGTCGATCAAAATCGGTTATTGATGTCCTTGAAATTTTCGTATTTGCATGGTAATTTTGATCATGATGCTGTTACAATAAACGGCACAAATTGCACCGGTATGAACAGTTGTACATTTTCGTAGTTGCCCGTTTATGGGCCAGAAGGATCAGAGCTAAAGGAACAGGACAAATGGGGAAGTTTAGCGAAGCGGTCAATGACTAATCCACGTTGATGTCGATGTCTCTGTGGGTGTGTAGAAGCGCCAGCCCAACCATGCGTCCAGCACACATTGTTGAGCGCAAGTAGTGTTTTGGTAATTTCATGCTCGAAAATGTTCTCTCTGCGCTGGCAGTGGTCACTGGCAGGGGACTATAATTGGCAGCAGCTTGTACACAGTTGGGTAGAACCTGCTGTTTTAATGAGGAAGGGCATCTATTCCTGTGTTGGGTCGCTGGCTTGCTGCTTCTTTTGCCCACTTTGTCCACCATAGTCGCAGTTCTCCCAAAGCGGCCGTCGCATCCACGTCCTGCACAAAAACGACCAGGTGATTTTCTGCTCCTTTCTCTCGATCGCCTTGCATTGATGTTATTGCAGATGGTACAGTTACAGAAAACTCCTTTGGTATTGTTCTGTGCTTTTCGAACCATTGGTGTAACTGTGCTAATACTCGGTTCATGAAAGGAATGAACGCGGTTCTCCGGAAATATTCTTCGCCATTTTCTGATGCAACGCTTCCATGATCCTGCTGTCAGACACCGGCTCGTGGGCTGGTGATTTCCACACCCAGGTTTTTCTTGCCAGTTCCTGTACATGAGCAAAGATTTTTGAGAATGAAGCATTAGCATTCTTGCAGTCATTTTCGATGGCCTGCTGTGCAACATCTATGTCATCAACGGTGGCGCTCATGTCAATGTTCCTGGTCTGCAGCTTCTCTGACAGAGGCAGAGTCATCGCTAACACATGTTCCGCCACATGCAGGCTCACAAGGAATGCCGGTGACAAAAGTGCCAACGCTAGGCTATTTGCCTGAACAGGACTTCCGCCATTGCCGTTTAATTTTATCTCCTCTAGTGCCGCAATCAGCGGTTCAAACATTGTTATGAAAAAAACTGTATCATGCTTTGTGAGGATGTGGAAGATTGCAGGTTGTATTTAACACAAACACAAAAACGCTTTTCCACCCAGCGCGTTTCAAACAATCCCAAAAGTCGCTGCCTTGTGGACTCGGTACACGTCAAACTTATCATTTCTCGTAAAATGCGTGAGCGGATAGGTGATTTGCGGAAAGCATCCGACTTTGCCTTTATCGTTCCAGAGCAGTTTCGGATATCGGTGATGGAGCACGCCGCTCAGATAACTAGGTTGAGGGAGTGGCTGGCGCAAGTGTGTACAGTGCGGATGGATATTTCTCACGAACGTCAGCTTGCACACCATTCGTTTTACCAGCCATGGAGCTGGCAACATCATAACCAACCTTCACCATGAAGATGAAAGAAGCCAACAGCCACAGAAACCACAGATGATGCATGTTAATTCCAAGGTGTAGCAGAAATTTTATAATGGTGTCGGCGAGGGCACCGCCCCGCCCCTTAGGTCCTGAATTGGCACAAAACGTAAGAGCACTTCTTCGATGTCGTTGTCATCCTTGTTTTTAGGTACCTTGCACAAACTGGGAGCTGTTCGATTCCAGCAATACCCGTTGTTTCGTCAGCAAGTACGGAGAAGCAGCCTGCAGCGTTTACTTTTGCAACTAGGCTTTCTTTGATAATTTCACTGCAAATTTCTATAATTTTGTTTTGTGCATCTGGGCTTAAATACGAGGCATTACTGGGGCAGCTTTCCAAATGGTTCTTCAGATCTGTATCTCCACAGTCAGCTCGCATGCGAAGAAGAGCTCTGAAAACACCAGTATTTTTAGTTGAGGCTTTGGTTAAATCCATGGGACTAATGTCCCTATGGCCACGGAGAGCCAGACCTTGTCGCCCGCAAAAGACAACTGTCTCAATTAGAGGCCGTTACTTTCTTCTGTTTTTGCTTATTTGGCTTTGCCTGCACTGATCCAGCGGATCGAGCACATTGGGTGCGCTTCCTGAGAAGTTTTGGAGAAAATTATCAGCTGCCAGCTTGGACTCGCAGGTATATTTAGTTTATAAGAATAATAAATTCATTGAAGTTCCCTGTTTGAAAATGTAAAACACGACTTTTGAAATGTCCCTTCAGCTTTCGCGTCAACAGTTCACGGGAACTTCATGCCCATTAAGTTTCCGAATTGGAATGCATGACTGTAGACTCCGCGGCCGCTGTGAGATGCCGTGGCGGGCCCGCTTGCCGTTGATAGGCCCTTGACAGTTTGTGCTAGGATGGGGCTCCTTGCGTTACGTGACTCCAGGTGCGTGGGCGTCGCTACGAAATCCAACCCGAGTTAGCAATGTTCGCTCCAAAATGTCTTTTTTAGTCTGAAAAAGACATTGTAGGTGACAAAATTCAGAATGACTTCTGGCTCCGGTGGTTGTTTTGGTCAGCGGTGCGTGACAGTCTGAAGAAATTTAGTAGAGGGGGGGGGGGGGGGGGCTAGGGGGCTGAAGCTCCATAAGCCCCCCCCCCTTCCCTTGCTACTATGCCCCTGCAGCATGGCACAATGTGGGCGGACCCTCAGTCCCCCCAGGCAGAGGAGTAAGTTTCACACGGCGGACGGACAACTCCGCCCTCTGTGTAACATGCGCATTCGCAGAAAAGTCACAAGCAAAGGTAACAGTGAACGCTCTTCCTCATTCTCTTTTTTTTTTTTCATGGCTGGGTTACAAAAAAAAATGATCACAGCAGTTCGTTGGATTATGCTGGATTCCAAAATTTATTACAAAGATTATATGCAATTATGGAGGATATATAGGCGGCCCACGGCTTCTTAGGGCTTAGTCATGGGCTGGCAGAGGTATGCTCAAAGTGAGTTTCATTTTGGTTGCCAAGCTCAAACAATACCTCTGGTGGGATGCTCTGCAAGCCATTTTTGGGGACATCGATCGGTGGAGACTCGGAATTCACCGTCAGGCCTGGTCGCACCAGACTTCCTAGCGCACTGGAGGAGGCCTCAGCACCTCTGGCATGACACAGCCCATTAACACGGACTATCTTCTCATTTGCAGATTGTGTGTGGCGGATGTGAGTGGTCACGTTGGACAGGCTCTCCACTATTCGATATGGGCCGACCCACTATGGCGACAGCTTTCTCGCAAACCCTTTAGATTGGACCTCAGCGTGTAGTAACGGAGTGATCCGTTTGGCGTTTCAATCACTTGCCACCACACACATTCTTTTTCTACAACACAACAACCAACATTTATTTACATGGATGAGAAAAGGTGGCACATTCCATCATCGACCACGGCAAGTCCACCACACAGCACACACTCTTAGCACACACTGCCAACTCACCCGTCTCCCGTCCCCACCGTGACCGCCCCGACCCCTTTCCCAGAAAGGGCATATAATCCCCTCCGAGGTCGTCGTGCGGGGAGGTTCGGCGCATTCGGCGCCCACTGGTCTCAAGGTAAGGGGGTAATGCCCTGTGCGGCTACCACCGTCCGTTCTAACACCCCCCCAGAATGCGTGGAGCGCATTCTACAATTCTGTCAACTGCGCCAAAACGAACCAAGCATCTCAGGGGTCGAAGCGGGCGGCTCCCCATCCGCCGTCGGCAGAGTCGTTAGCCCTCTCCCTAGGAGAAAGTTTGAGGTGGCTAGGCTGGGCTAGGGGGTCGCCCTCTCCGACCTTGTTGTACACATGAGTCAATGGCCGAGGATTTACAATGGCTTCAACTTCGCCAAGGATGGTGGCTAAGTGTTCAGCTTCTAGGCATTTCTTTCTGATCACTTTTCTTAATACCATCTGCACTGAGTGCACCATCCTTTCATAGAAATGACCCCACCGTGGCGCCCGGTCAACAATAAAGCGCCCCACGACATCTGGGTGGCGCAGTGTATTCCACAGTTCGGTCAGTTCGTTTGCTGCTCGCTTGAAGGTCTTCGCGTTTGGTAACGGTCCCGTCGGGCACCTTGCGGTGGAGAACTGAACCGTTGACAAGTGACACAAGCACGCACCACCATTTTCACGAAATCTCTGCCGAGGGCGACCCAACACCTCTCGTGCAGTTGCACGAGTCTGTCCCTTGCTCCGGCGTGCAGCATTTTTCGGTGTGCGTTGATTGACAGGAGAGAGGAATGCCGATGGTCTTTCTGCAGGACGATGGGGCTCTTTCCGTAGGTTATCTAACCTTTGTCCTACTTCGTTCTCGCTTGGGTTTTCTGCTGGTGTGTCGTTTTCCTCTAATGTGGCTCGCAGAACGATCGCCTGGGCGCTACTCAGTACTGGGAAAGACTAACTGCTCTTTCCGTGCACTGCCCATTTGAACATCGTCTCCAACGCGGTCAGGCTGCCTTTTAGACGACGAATTTGACCTGTCACCGCTCCCCAGTAATGGTCCGATCCGATCAGAATATCAATTGAGCGGTGTTCTAGCTCGTTCAGGTCATCGCCTAAACTGCAGCCAAGGTTGTGCAATTCTTGTATGATACTTTCGTCTGGGCTTGGGAGATCCTGCTGACAGATGGTGTTTCAAGAGCGTCGATCTCGTACCTTCGGTTATGTGCTGGCTTCGCAAAGTCAGCTGAACCCTTCGAAAGGTGCGTTCTTGTTTACCGCCTCCAAACGCCGACTGTTAAGATTTCGGTACCGAGCAGCTTGCAGTTGAGCTCCTTTGATAGCTGTTTGGTAATAAAGGAGTGTGGCTACCCGTGTCGAGCATAATTCTAGCCAGTTTTGCTGCACTCTTCAGTTCATGCGCATGATTGCGGGACATGGACTTACCAGTTGTGTCATTGGGTTGCTCCCTGCCTGCCCGCCCTTTCTCGGCACTCAACTTCGATCCGAAGGAATTCCAGAAGTGCGCGCAGCTCTTTCTTATGCACAGACTCTGTTCCTGTTTCGGAGCTGGTGTCGGTGGTTGAGGCGTTGCCGTTGCTGGAGCCCTCTGCGTCCTTCGAGGCCATCATCCTGTTGTACAGCAGGCTCAGGTCGGTCGGAAGCGCCCGGAGCACAAGAGGGTAGAGCATTGCGCAGTAAGATTCTTCGCCCACACCCAACGCCTTGAGGCCTCGCATGTGAGCCTGAAGGCTGTCATACCAGCGCCGCAGACTGTGGGCACTGCCGGTCGATGACACCTGTGTGGCAGCCCTCAGGCCCTCCATCTGGTCCTGGATGAGGATGGCTTGATTAGCGAATCGCTGCTTCAGGATGTCAATGGCGTGGTTGTAGCACTCCGCCGTCAGCTGCAACCCCTCGATGGCAGATGCTCCGTCTCCTGTCAGTGCAGATCGCAAATACTGAAATTTCTATGCTGGTGATAGGTCCGAATTCTTGTGTATCGATGCTTCAAATAGCTCCCAAAATGGCTGCCAATTCCTTCTTTCGCCATTAAATTTCAGGAGTTCCAATTTGGGGAGTCTTGTTTTGGCAGTCGTTCCTGTCGTTGTGCTTCAACCTTCGTTCGAGTTAGTGCTTCCCACGTTCGTTCCTTCTGCGGTGCGTTTCGCTGCAGACTTCAGCTTGGTTAGGGAAGTCACAATCTTGTCGCCGTATTCAATGACGGTAGCAAACTCTGCGTCGGCTTCCTGTTTGCTGATCAGAGGCTCGATGGCGGCGTCTACCTCGTTCAGTTGACGTTAAGTCAATTGCAGACGCTCGATAATAACCTCTAGATCCTCGGCGTTCGGTGCGGTAGACTTCAGCAGTGCTTCTGCCTCTCCAACCAGACGCGTTGCTTGAGTTCGCAGGGCCTTCCTCTTTCTCTTCGAGATCTCCATGTCTTCAGAGGAGTCGATCTTGGTGGTCCGTTGATGTTGCAGAATCGTTCTCCCGGGTTTTGGCACCAGATATTAGTGTAGTAACGGAGTGATCCGTTCGGCGTTTTAATCACTCACCACCACACACATTCTTTTTCTACAACACAACAACCACCATTTATTTACATGGATGAGAAAAGGCAGCACATTCCATCATTGACCACAGCAAGTCCACCACACCACACACTCCTAACACACACTGCCGACTCACCCGTCTCCCGTCCCCACCGCGACCGTCCCAACCCCTTTCCCAGAAAGGGCATATAATCTCCTCCGAGGTCGTCGTGCGGGGAGGTTCGGCGCGTTCGGCGCCCACTGGTCTCAAGGTAAGGGGGTAATGCCCTGTGCGGCTACCACCGTCCGTTCTAACACAGCGTGCAGATACACTCTGTCGCCTGCCATGAAATCTGCCTCCCTGCTAGCATTTTCTAGACGCCTTACTCGTGACTCTGCGGCCGACCAGTGAGCCTCTCTTGCTGTCTTGTGTGTGTCACTTGACCTTTGTGCGAGCTCAGCCTGGTAGTCGTCTAGGATGTCGTAGTGGTCCTTCAGTTCCTCATATGCTGGCTTGGGGAGCACTGGTTGCCTCCTGTTAAGTAGAAAGAAGGGGCTTTCCTGAGTACCTTTGTGGACAGCAGAATTGTACGCTGATGTTGCGAACGGCAGCCAAAGATCCCAATCACGCTGATCTCTGTGCACATAGTGTGAAAGCATCTTAATCGGTGTTTGGTTCAACCTCTCCACGGCCCCGTTGCATTCAGGGTGGTAGCTTGTCATCTGGAGTTTTTTGACACCCAGCAAGTGGTAAACATTCTGCATCAGCTTTCCGCTGAAATTAGTTCTTTGCTTGGTGAGTAGTTGTGAAAGAGCACCACCACGCTATACCACCCCTTTGACAAATGCCCTTGCAACAGTCTCAGCCTTTTGATTTTAAAAAGCAAATGTTTCGGCATCTCAGCCTTTTGATTTTAAAAAGCAAATGTTGCGGCATACCGTGTCAGGTGATCCACAAATACGAGAATGTGGCGCTTGCCGGAAGTCGTACTCGGCAAAGGTCCTACGATATCCATGGCAGTCCTTTTGAACGGTCTTTGTACGCCCTGAAGAGCCTGCAGTGGTGCGGGTTTCCTTCCTTTCGGGGTTTTTTGAAGCATGCTGGATTCGCAGTTCCTACAACACTGAGCAATGTCCTTCCTCGTGCCAAGCCAGAAGTACCCTTTGCTGACCCTCTGACAGGTATTTCGGAAGCCTGGGTGGCCCGCGCTCGGTATGGCGTGATGCAGCCACAGGATTTCTTCTCTCATAGACGATGGAACAGCACTCCGACCCATGTCATGTGCCTTGTCCTTGAATTTTAGAATAACTTGCTGATCCAGACAATATCGGCCAGCTTCCTTTCCCTCCGAGTTCTCACATTTGCTTACAATTTTCCTAACTGACGAGTCTCTCCTCTGCTTGTCGTGTAGATGGGCCCACTCCACAGAGGGGGAAAACTCGGTTACGGCAGAGCGGCTCAGGCCATCAGCGTTCTGATTTGTCTTCCCCGGGTTATGAAGGACCTCAAAGCTATATTCCTGGAGAAGCAGGTTCCAGCGAGCCAGTCTAGAGTTCTGGTCCTTGACATTCATTGGCCACTTCAGCGGTTGATAGTCGGTAACAATTTTGAAAGGGCGCCCGAAGAGGTAGCAACGAAAGTGGCGTACCCCTCACACTACTGCTAGGCATTCTTGTTCGGTTGCCCTGTAATTATGCTCAGTCGCGTAAAGCTATCTACTTGCGTAAGCTACCAGATGTTCCACGCCGTCGTGCATCTGTGACAGTACTGTGCCTAGGGCACGCTTAGATGCATCAGTCGCCAGTATGGAAGCAGAGAACAGGTGCTGGGAACAGAGCCTGGGAAGCGAAGAACAGGGGCTTCCACAAGTTTGTTCTTTAGTTCCTGAAAAGCTCCCTCAGCCTGAGAAGACCAAAAAGGTTGTTTGCTCATTAGTGTGGTCATTGGCTTGGCTGCTGCAGCAAAATTAGGACGCCTATTATAGGTGGCAAGACCAAGAAACTGGCACACTTCGGTTTTGATCGTCGGTCGCAGAAAACTTTTCACGCACTCTAATTTTTCTGGATCAGGCCGGACACCTGTGGCCGAAACATGTTCCAGGTACTTAACCTATGGTTTCAAGAACTGGCACTTGGCCGGTTTCAGCTTAAGGCCTGCCTCTCTAATACGACTGAATACACGTTCCACATCCTGCAAATGACTCTCAAAGGACTCTAAATACTGATGTCATCGAGGTACACATGACAAAGCTTGCCCAGCAGGCCTGCAAGTATGACGTTGGCCGTTCTCTGCCCTACTGCTCGCTGTTTACGAGTCCCATCGGCATACGGTTCTACTCGTAGTGCCAGAAAGGAGTGTTGAAAGCTGTTTTTTCATTGTCTCGGGGATCCATCTCTGTCTGCCAGTACTACCCACTCTTCATATCCACAAAAGTGAAATACTTTGCTTTCCCAAACTTCGACAGGGTATCGTGAATGTTTGGCAACAGATAGAGGTCCACCCTAGTGACCTTATCAAGGTCTCCATAGTCCACTCCACACTCCATGAGCACACTCCATGAGCACACTCCATGAGCACACTCCATGAGCACACTCCATGAGCACACTCCATGAGCACCGTCAGGCAATCTGTAGAGTGGGGATTTGGCAACATTATCTCGTCGTTCGCGTTTCTGGACTTTAAGAAGAACAACAAAATGCAACTGCAGGCAGTTCCAAGGATGTACCGAGTGGCCGTCCTGCTCAGCAACTGCCAAGCGTGCATGTACGGCAACCAGATCTCAGTATATTTTGGATTGGAGCCACCATGCCTTTTTGATAATTTGAGATGTAATGTGCAATAAGTGACAACACATGCTGTATTTATTTTATTCATTTAGAGCCTTTCTAAAACACTGTCTGTGCCTTGCAAGTAACAAATATTCGGCACTAAGCTGCAACCTCAGCTTAACAACTGGAGGCAGCAAGCTGAACCTGGATAGAGCAATTTTTTTTTCTTTTCTTTTTCTATCTCCTCTACCCGCTTATTTTTTCTGTGAGCGCCTTTAAAAGGCTTAACATTGCTTGGTTGGTTTGCGTGGAAAGTTGGCTCTGTTCGTGCCTATGTTCTTCTTCTTTTGCTTTTATTTCGAGCTCCAGTTTCCGGAGCTGGAATTCCTTTTCCAATTTTTCTTTCTTGCTCATGTTTTTGCTCCGAATGTTCTAGTTCTAGATCTAGGTGCATCTTTTCAAGCGCGAGGCGGCTGTGTTCCAGTTCAGCGTCTTTGTCATGCGTATCTCTCTCATGACACCACCTTTTCTCCAGGAATTCGCGGTCGGCCGTGGTTTCAGCATCCTGGTTCCTTTTCCGTTCTGCGCAAGTAGTCCAATATATGTGCGGTTCGTATGACATTGCACCGCAATGAGGGATTAAGCTTGCAAACAAGACACCTACAAGTGGGATGCTAAGTTAGTTAACACACAACTCATTTGCATTATATTCTCATTCATTCAGTTTTGTTGTGTTGTTGCTCATTTGAATTACATTGAATGCTCAGTAAAGCGTAACATTCTAGTATTGTGTTATGGTGACAGGGATACACCATCACAAGATAAGCTAGGCAAATTAGCATGTGACGTGTTACAGTGTAAGGGACTTACAAAATCTAGGCTACTGCTGTGGACGGCTGTGTTGGTTGCTGACTTGGTGCACTTGCATTGTTGAGTGGTGTGGCACTTGTGCTTAGTTCATCCTGTGGTAAGGCTACTGGGCTGCATACTCCACTACGCCAGCAGCAATTTCTTCCATTATTCCTGCAGCAGTCTCCGATGGATCGTTCTCGTTGGAAGAACTTTGCGCTGCATATAGCGAATGAGAAGACAAGGTTCTAATTTCACAATATAGCAATGCAAGAAAGAAAGGCCGAAATGTATTAGCTCTGCCTGCCCTCATGATCGTGTGTGTTGTTGGCAAGTGCCAGTTTTCTTGCAATAAAGTGCATATTACTGGTGACTCAGACCTACTGCACTGTTCCACAGTGATCACTGACATTCAGTGATCCTTTGGACCTTTTCAGCGGAGCCTGCCTTAGCTTGAATAATATAGAATGCTTGTTATAGACTGCCCAGTATTTCGTTTTCTGTGTATCGAAGAACACCTGCTACCGACAGGAAAACGATCGCTAGCGTGATGTTAAACGCTCAACGCCCTGAATTGACGTGCCAAAATGCACAGCTTTAAATTCCAGGCTACGTACAAGAGTCTTGGCAAGGTGCTAGTGTTGATGCTGCCGCGAACACTGCAGTAGCTTTGTCCCGGGCGGCAGCGGCAGCCTGTCTGGGAGCCGGCACAGCCGCCGGCTGGCGCCGCTTGATGGTGTAGCCATACACCCGCGCGAGGTCAGCGAGGTCAGCGAGGTCAGCGAGGTCAGCGAGGTCAGCGAGGTCAGCGAGGTCAGCGAGGTCAGCGAGGTCAGCGAGGTCAGCGAGGTCAGCGAGGTCAGCGAGGTCAGCGAGGTCAGCGAGGTCAGCGAGGTCAGCGAGGTCAGCGAGGTCAGCGAGGTCAGCGAGGTCAGCGAGGTCAGCGAGGTCAGCGAGGTCAGCGAGGTCAGCGAGGTCAGCGAGGTCAGCGAGGTCAGCGAGGTCAGCGAGGTCAGCGAGGTCAGCGAGGTCAGCGAGGTCAGCGAGGTCAGCGAGGTCAGCGAGGTCAGCGAGGTCAGCGAGGTCTTGCAGTAGTTTTTCTTTTTCGTCGTACTCTTCCTCGGTGCCGGATCTAGAGAGTAAAGAACGCGTAAACTTTCCGAAACAAACAGTCTGTATAGAGCTCACCACTGACTCGCATGTTGTTGTGCGCTCTTCTGGTAAAGGAGAGAAAAACGCTTCCCACAGTAACCGGGCACGTCCTTTACATGCATAACATTGAAGGCAAATCTATTACAGTAATTGTAGCCTCAAGATATGAGAAACTTGGTACTTACTTCCTGAGGTTTGCGCGATCCTGGGCAACGAAGTACGCCAGCAACAAGTCGCAACGTTCGCGCAATGTGCGCACGGAGAAAACCTTGTGCGTCGCGTACTGCACATTAGTTGCGATTCGCGTCCACTTTGACAGATCGGCAATCTGCAAATGGATTGCACGCGCACACTTCTCGCAGCAACGCCAAATTGTCGGCAATTAAAAAGCGCGCGCGAGGCATGTTTGTAGAGTGTACTAGAATAGGTTGAGTGGCCCGACCACAGCCGCGTCCGTGAGCACGTGCCGCGTCCGTGAACGCGTGCCGCGTCCGTGAGCGCGTGCCGCGTCCGTGAGCGCGTGCCGCGTCCGTGAGCGCGTGCCGCGTCCGTGAGCGCGTGCCGCGTCCGTGAGGCGCGCCGCCCGGAAAGGGCAGAGGGCGCTGCGAGCGACCTGGCTTGGTCGGCTTGTTGTCGCCTGCTTGCGGCGTTGCGGATCGCCGCACGCTTTGGTGGTACTCCGGCGGCTGGTTGCGCTGTTCATTCAGTACGGACACAGATTTGCATGATCATCCTTTAAATAACAGACTGCTTGTGCGCGAAGACAATTTAAGTGCCTCCCAATTGTAACGAAATACTGCCGAGAGAATTGCTTGCTCGGAGCGTCTGCTGCCGTGACGGATTACGCGCTGCGCAATCGCTGCTCTGAACTTGTTTCGACCGCGGCGATCACCTAGACAAGTCTGAATCGATGCCGGCGTCATGTTGCGAATGCAAGTTTTTATTTGCTTTGTGTAAGCTTTGGAAACTCTAGCAAGAACAAGCGTTCCGTCGAACCTAGCAGCCGACACGACGGTCGCATTAACAGTTTCGACACACTGCATGGCCAGTTTCTCCCTCAGTACATCTTCTTCCATAGTGGCATTCTTAGATCTCATTCTTTCAATTTGCCCCTTTAGGCTGAACACCTTCTTGGACAGCCGCCGGTGCTTTTCTAAAGTGGACCTTAGCTTCTGCGCAGCGGTCTTGGTCTTTTTGACACGTTGATTCTTCAGCCAGGAGATTCTTGTAAGAAGAGCTTTTCGCAGCGACAGGACATGCAGGGCATTCCTAGAAAGAATGTGCAGTCACAATCTTGTTAGTCAACAAATATGCTGCAAGCAAGGAATAGGTAATGAAATGACTGAACTAGTGCTTCTATCCCTGGGCAGTAAAGGCACTGTAAAAGAATGATTCGAGCTCTTTGACAACAGGGAATGTTTGCAGCTTTTAGATTTTTAGCCTGTAGCGAGCCCCCTGTTTAGCATTACATGAAAATAATGCCCAAATCCATGCAACTGACAATAAAGGTGATGAAGCAATATTTACCCTCTGTTGTTGTCACCATGCACTTTTTGCTGTATAAACTTCCCTGCTTGACATCTGTTTTTTGCAGGAGTGATTTTGTAAGATCCTCTGTCAAAATTGTTGACGCACAAATGGCACCAGAACATGTAATTAAACTTGAGGCATGAAGGAGGGCTTCTTCTGCTTCAGGCACAGTTCTTACAGTTCCTTCGGAAACCTGTTTCCCTCTGAGAAATGCCTTGAAGGAGACATCCTTCTTTTGACTGAGGCTGAAAAGAACCGCTCTGTCCGAGCGCACTGTTCCAGTGCACGCCTCCAGGTGTGTGAGCGCATATACGGTGCCTTCGAAGTTTTCGAAATGGTGTAATGACCACTTGGCTGACGGAGTCTTAAGATGATTCGAATTATCCGCATCAATGCTTGGCGAGCCACAATCGTTGCTTTCTAGTTCATCTTGTAAAGCTGTTGTCGAGCATGGGCTCTCTTCCCTCCTTTTTTTTCGCCTTGCACCCTGCAGCTTTGTAGACGCTTTACTTTTGCGAGGCGCACGTTCGACCGGGGCCGCCTTGCTTAGATATTTAGGGGCATTTGGCAGTATTGCAGGCACTGCATCACTTGCGAGCGTCGGCACTCCACACTTCTTTCCCGCCCACAATGTGCACGTACTCACGGAGAATATAGCGGTCCTCGAAATGCAGTTCACATACAGCACACTTGCTATCCAACGGCTTGTCGGCGCAATGTAGATTCTTTTCCCACAGCTTCTTACGGGCTTCGTCCTTTGGCACGCTGAACAAGGAGAGTTGGCTTCCACACCAGGCGCGTAGCAGTGCTGATGCCGGTCCTTCGGCATATTAAACACCTCACAATCTCAGCCACGCTCAGTGAATCTCAGCCAATCTCAGTGAAGAATTTCATTACAAAACACAACAAACAACGTTTTGCACTCATGCCACCATCAGCACATCTCTCCGAGTGGGACCCGGCGCGGCCGGCGCTTCCCAATCCACCTCGACCGCAGCGCCCCCGCATAGCTTTCCGCGCGCGGAGCGTCATTCGAAAGCATGCGCGTTGGCGCGGGTCGCGGCACTCAACCTATTGTAGTACACTCTAACGTTTGCGGCCCGGTTCGCTGCCATGTTTGAAAACGTGTCTCGCGCTCTCTCGTTTCCAACGAGAGCAACACGCAGATGTCTTAAAGTTACGTACGCAGAGGACAGGATGTCTGCGTACGTACGCGGCGGATACGCAATACGTAAGACTCGAGCTGCGTACGACGCATGCGCAGTGGAGGGCCCGCAATCCGGCTACGTACGTAAGGTTCTTGCGTATGGTTACGTACGCAGAATTAAAACTCTGTTAAAAATTCACAGTCCTTCGTTTGCAGCTTTTTTTACCTTGCTTTAGTTGCAGGTGCATTTCTTGCCAGACTTATTGCATGTGCTGTGCATTTCATGTTATTGCAGATGCGTGTACTTAAGGGTATGCTCTTCTTTGGCTTCTTTACCCAAACTTGTCAGACACATTGCCCCAACGAGGGCCATCTTTCGCGTCCATAATGTTCATCTCGGAGTCTGTGGATTCCTTTCACATCAAATGCACATTGTGCTAGGCTTTGTTGCAGGATGCAGCAAAGGGAGCAGTTTAAATCAAAATCGTTAGCGTGGTTTAAGTACTGACTTCGGTCACCCGAGGGGCTTGGAGCACTCACTGATTGGTTAAGGCCGTGGAATCAGTTGTGGCTTTCAGTTGCGACAAAAATTGTTGTGGTGGAGTCTTTGGGTTAAAAAAAAATGCCTGCACAGCACTGCAGCTTTGTGAACTGGCTTTCCGAGTAAATGCTCAGTGCATCGGGACCAAAATCTATCTGCTAATAAAATCAACCTTATAGAGTTCATCTGGATGTATAATTTTGCTCATTAGCTAAAAGAATCAACTTTTATTGGCTGTTGCTTTTGATCGCAGCTGCTGTGCAGCTGTGGTCTCAATATAAGTTGCCTTGACGTGGTCGGTAATTGATTTATAATGGATGTGCCACCGCGGTGGCTCAGTGGTTATGGTGCTCGGCTGCTGACCCGAAATACGCGGGTTCGATCCCGGCCACGGCGGCTGAATTTCTTTGGAGGAGAAATTCTAGAGGCCCGTGTACTGTGCGATGTCAGTGCACGTTAAAGAACCCCAGATTGGTCGAAATTCCCGGAGCCCTCCACTACGGCGTCTCTGATAGCCTTAGTCGCTTTGGGACGTTAAACCCCCAATAAACTAATAAACTAAACATGCCTGATGCTATGTTTCTGTCATGCCCATGTTTCTGTCAAACCCCATAAACCAACCAACCAACCAACCAACCAACCAACCATTTATAATGGATGTGCCTTTGAGACCATCAGTGCTGTCATTGCGTCTGTGGCATCAGGCGCTATGCAGCAAGAAATAGGGTCGCTGATTCAAGCGTGTTTTGGTAACAACATCCACCTAACTATTTTCATGTCTGGTCCAACGGTACTTTGCGGTGCCACATTGTTCTTTTCTGCTTCAGCCAGTCAGTGAGCGCCTCCAGGGATCTGTGCCTCGAGAGATCAAAGTGAGGGTATGGGCCCACGTTGTCTTCTTAACTTGCAAGGTCGGGTCGTACATTGCTTCTCTATGAGTGAGGCTTTCTAGTGTGGTTGGACCTCGGCTTGTGGAGCCTTCCTGGCTGTGGTTGTTGTTCACGGGGTTCAGGCAGGACCCCGGCCTGCTTTGAGGCGTGTGGAAGCTTGGCTTCGGTACAAACTTGCAGTGACTTTAGGACCCAAACTCCACGGCCCTGATGTGCAAGGAGGATGCTCTGGCTCTACTCATTGAATGCATCAAGTATGTCTAGGCACTCTTTAAATTGCATTGTAGCTGCATAGCCTCGAAAAATTATGTCCACATTGTTGCCCTTGGTTTGTGATGCTCCTGGTGTGCAGCTAAAGACATTAGTTAGACATTTTAGAGCGCAGCTCTTTGGCGTCCGTTCCTGGGTTTCGCGTCGTCGTCGGCGTTGTCGTCGGCCTCGTAACCAGCTCCGCCCCCCTTTCATCCCCCCAGCGCTAGCAGCGACCGACTGATACCGCTGGATGCCGCTGACGCCGCTAGAGAGTCAAGATAACGTGACTGCATAGAACACCGTCGCCGCCATGCAGAAAGAGGAGGAAAGGGTCCCCCCCCCCCTGTTCTTGTGTGGCGGATAGGGTGCTCTTCAGTTGCCGACGCGCCGGTTATTTCACGTAGGCCCCGGCACGTCGACGAATACGTGACCACCTTCCCACGGCTAGACCTGGTTCTTAGCGCTGCGGAAGCGAGGGTATCATATTGTTTGTGTCGGCATCGGCGGCGTTATCCCTGAAACCAACTCCGCAGCTGGGGTTGACTCACTATCGGCGTCAGCGGCATCAGTCAGTCGCTGCTATCTCTTCCCTCCTCCCTTTATCGTGTTGTCCGCTTGCTGCGCGCGCTTCTGCCCCCATCGTTTGCCGCTGGGTGTACACGCCGCCCCCCTCCCCCCTCTTCCTGCGAGTCTCCGGTTGTCAAAGCGCCGGCTCGAACTTAATTCCTTTCTTCGCTCCTCCTCCAATGCAACCCCTGTGCGGTGGCAATCAGAGAGCCAGATCGGTGGCGGCGGATCTGTATATGTGCACCGCCCGAGCCGAAATTGCAAACAGCTTATTTGCTGCGCTCAAATTTCGCATTAGGAAGTAATGTAATCGTCGGTAATTTTTTTTTTTCTTAATCTAATTTCATTTCCCCTTGTCCCCATGAATTCTGTTGACGTGTGCGTCTATGTGTACAGGCGTTTTATGTGAGAAAATTGCTAGAACTGATGCAAATTTGTTTCGCTGTTGCGAGTTGAAGCTTGGGCAGTCAGCAATACTTGTTACTAGGCACCTTGCCTTGGGGAAACGGCAATAAAGGTAGTGGACCTTCCTCTTGCGAGAACAGCAGCATGGACTGGCTACAAGCTGAACTATAAACCAGGATTCTTCTGCACTTAAACGGGTCTTAACTCACCCTCGCAACTTGCCTATGCTGTTCACTAGGATAAATGTTCAGGCTAATTGGTTTGTCGTGACTGTAGTGGGATGCCAGAAGGAGGCAGGGACAAAAAAAAGATGGGCACGCAGCAAATCTATTGTCACCTTTATAATCCTAATCTACGCATCAAATGAACTGTCATGAAATGAACAGATAATTTGACTGTGATGATATTGTCCTCTGGCTCAGTTTCTGGGTTGAAGCTGAGTGGCCCTTGTGTCTTTATTGCAATGTCAGCTTTGAAAGAGATGGCAACAGTGCATCTGTTTTCCAAGTTTTCAGCGTATGTCAAACAACTGCGGATGATTTTGAAATTTATCTGGAGTCTCTAGCTATGGTGTTTCCAGCAACACTGAGAGCTGTGGCCTGTTGCTTGACTGATTTGTTCGAAATGCAGGTGGTACTCTACCTGTCGTGCCACTTCTGTGGGAGTGGAAACAGGAACTGCCAGCATCACCCACAGTGTGGACAGGGACTGTCCGCTTCCAGGGTAAGTGGGGAGGTGCTTCGCGGATGCTTTCAAAGAAGGTATGGCCTCTTTCTGTGTTTTATTCTCAGAATAGACTAGGCAAAGGCGCTTCCCTAATCCTTCTGGATGCTATCTACACAGCTGCGCACATAACAAACTTGCTTTTTCTGACAGCGTGTTACACCTGGTGATGGTTTCTGGCTGTCCTCTGGTAGGGGGTGGCACATCCTACACCGTTTTTGCGCAAACATATTTAGCCACCAGAAAAAAAGTCAATTCTTTCTTTTCTTTCCCGACTCTCAAGTGTGATGTGCACCTTCGGAATGGAGTGATTGATAATCCCTGCAGGGTTTGTTTGACAAGCTCTGAAAAGTTGGCTTGGGGGTTAGGGCGCTCAGCTACTGAGCTTGTGGGGCGCACTCGCCCCCTGTGGTTAGCTCCCCCACAAGGCACCCGCAGTTGTGTTACTTTAACTAACGGGAGGGCGCTTGCGTCGCAGCGACACCAGCGCCACGGATGGCGTTTTGCTGCGCGCGCGTGGGTGAGAGACGGGTCTCTTCTCCTTGGGACCGGGGAAGCACGCGGACATGTCGCATGCCGCTCCGCTCTTCGCCGCGGGCGCCTCGTAGTCGGAACATGCTCCCGCCACCCCGTCCCGCCCAGCCTCGGAGCTTCCCCTTTGCCCTAGCATGGGCGAACATTCGCTCGTAACCGTGCTGGTGAGTTGGACGTCCTCGATTCCTCAGCGTATTCTGTTGCTAGCTGGCGTTATTGTTGGTGTAGCAATAAATGGCTTGTTTGTGTCGGCCAATGTGTCGTTCCTTTGTTACCGCAGAGCAAGGCTGGTCGGCGAGTGCTCGGTAGCGCTCGCGACCACGAGGTGGGGTTCGCGCGGTTTTGAACTGGGTCAGCCGCGGTTGAACGGGGAGAACGGGTTTATCTCCCCAATTAAACCCACAAGCTGGAAGTCCCGCGTTCAGTCCCACCCATAGCAGCCGTGTTTTCAGTGATGGCAAAACTCAAAAGTTGCCTGTGTGCTCCACGATGTCAGCGCATGTTGAAAATCCTCATGTGGTTTAAATGAATCTACGGCGTCCCTTGTAGTCCATGTGTCGTTTCAGGATGTTAAGGGGAGGCGCTGTTCGAAAAATTTTTCTTTATACTTTTTCTTCTTTAAGCCTAAGATCATGCTAGCAGGTGTGGGCACTTAGTAACCAGGCCCTGTGGGTTGCGTTTTCGTGATGACAGGGAACTTCAGACTGCGGAAAAGAACTAATAAATTGGTGCGCCATCTTCTGACTCTGAGTCATCATCGTTTGGCGGAGCAGCAGAAACCTGACGAACGATCTTGTCAAAAGTCGAGTTCTGCGCATGTCATCACAGCACTGCCAGCATCTGAGAAGGTGTCAAATGAAACGGTGTCCGGAACCGCAATGCCACCACTTCGCGGGTCCCGAAGAACATCTTCGGCGTCAGTAGGGAGCACATCGGACGGCGACAGATCCCGGGGCGCCACTGCATCCGCTTCATCAGGTGTGACAAATCCAGCGTGCCGAAAGCAGTTCTGCAGAGTGACAGGGGTCACCGCCTTCCAGGCATCCGCAAGCATGTCTATGCCGACAGAAGGCTAACCGCATACTGCTTGCCGACGTCAATGCAGAGGATCATGCGGCTAAGAGGCGTGTCCTGTACAGGACCTTCAAATTTTTTATGACACCCTGGTCCATGGGCTGTAAACTCATGGTGTTGGGCAGCAGGAATTCCAAGTTGATGGAATCGAGATCGTGGATGTGCCCACGTGCATCGCAATTGTCTACAAAGAGTAGTACTTTCTGGTTTTGTGACTTCCTGTCGAGTTTGCAGATGTAATTGCTGAAAAGCTGCTGCATGATCCATGCTTTTGCGTTGGCTTCATACCACACGGGCAGCGACTTCACGCCCTTGAAACACCTCGGGGGAAGCTTCCCCGTCCCCGACATGTTGCTGCCTACCATTACGGTGACGCGCTCTTTACTGTACTTCCCGCCGTGGCAAGGATTGTCAGAAACAGAAAGGGTCTTTTCGGGTAGCATCTTTTAGAAGAGAGCTGACTCGTCGCGTTGAAAACATCGTCCGGCGAAAACTGGCGCAACAGCAACTCCAGAGTCTCAGAGCGATAATTTGCTACAGGGGTCCGGTCGACGGCACCGCTCTTGCCACACATCCTCTTGAAAGTGAGGTGGTACCGTTTTTTGAAATTGCGGAGCCACCCATAACTGTGCATGAAGCCCTCGATGTTTATTTATTTATTTATTTATTTATTTCAGTACCCTCAGGGCCCGAGGGCATTACAGAGGGGAGTGGGGTACAATAGACAAAATGACAAAAGAACAGCAGTTACAAGTAACACAAAATGAACAAAAATATGGCTCGCGCAAATCAGTAGGTTACAGCAAATACAATCAAACAAATTAACAGTCATTTAACACGAAATTATGAGCAAAGGATAAAAGTAAGCATACCACGCAAACAAAAAAAAAACACGAGGAAATTGTTGAAAATGGCAGATGTTCATCTTGAGAGCGAATGTTTCTGCCTAAGCGAGGGGAATGCACATGGTCGTCGTAACAGCGAGACTGCTTCTAAAAAGAAAAATGATATGATGAGCAACGCACCACTTGAGGCTGCCGAAAGCCACGCGCAGCTGGGTCGGGACGGTCGGCGAATGCCTAGGCCGACAGCTGCCGTCGTCGCTGGCCAGCGGCGGAGCTCAGAAACCGAAACTACGCAGCCAGACTATTTATTATTTGGCCTGGCAACAGGTGCCCTCCTATTGTCACGCCCGTGGTAGCCGCTTATAATGTACCATGCAGTAGGTTGGATTTTTACAGGATTCCTTGCCATGCTGTGGCACCCCAATGCGCCTCTTTGGGAGCCTCATGCAAAGTTCCACAAGTGGGCTTTCCCGCACATCATGGTTGACCTAAACGTGATGCCGGAGCTCACGCTCGGAGAGTTATGAAGGTGACAGGATGAGTGCCATGGGTATGGGCGTTACATATCCCCCATATTATGAAAGAATGGAACTAGCGCGCTTTCTCGCTGCGATTGCTCAGAGCGGGTGGCTGGCCATCTTGTTCACATGAGGTGTCGCACGTAAGGAAGCCCACCTGGGGAATTTCGCATGAGCTCACAGCAGCCGAATGAGATCGGTCCACGCGATAACACGCTGGAGAAGTAAGCGGAAAGGGCTCATTTACATTGTTTTCCTGGCACCTCAAAACTCTCTTGTCGGATAATTTGTCCAGGTATTGGGGCTTTTGCCATGGTCATATTTATGAGTTAGTGCGGTACATGTTTGCTGGGGAATATTCAGAAATTCTCTATTATCAATATGAACTGTACATAAAAGATATTTGATTTGTATTTGAAATTTCGAATATTCCTACACCCCTAGAAGAAACAACTTTTCGGTGGTTGTAGTAAGTCCACCATATTGTAGCTTTGCCATGGTCGAAATTATAAAAGGCTGCGCGGTACACAATTGCTGGCGAATATTCAGATGTTCTTGAGTATGATTGAGCTGTATATGAAGCATATTTGATTCGTATTCGAAATTTCGAATATTCGCACGCCCCTTGAAAAAACAACTCGGCGGTTGCTATAGCGAGTCTGCCTGATTGTCAAAGGGTCAAGAATTGTTGCCTCTGCTGGCCGCACTAGCTTTAAAGGTGGCGGTGAACTTTTGAGATGAGGCAGCTGTAGTGCCTGCCTTGTTCTTGGCGGAATCGCCATGCCACTTCAGCTGGGGGCTGTAAACCTTCATGTCACCGTGTGGCCCCCCTCATGGTGAAATTCCGTACTAGTCAAAAGCAAAAATGTCTATGGTGTCCATGGCCATCGGTCTGTGGAGCTTTTGCTTATGTGTTGGGGAAAGAAGAACCGGCACAAATTGTTAAAGACGGCGTAGCATTTATGACACGTTGGTCATTAGACGGTTAAGTACTCTTCCCTGGCATTATGAGGACCCTTTCTTTAGGCAAGAGGAACTGTGCTCATTAGAGCCATTGAGAAGAATTTGGTTCAAATCGAAGGAGCCACTGGCGCACACTGGTGCCCACAAGGTTGTTCACTTGCGAGCACCGCGCGCATTCCGCAAAGCCATAAATTACCTTATTTGCTTGCGTATAGGTCGACCCCTATACATTGGGCTCACTGAGGAATAAAAAAAAATCATTCGAATATTTCTATCCTTATCTTTTGAAAAACGGAAAAAACTTGTTTTTTGAAGAACGACCATAAAATGTTCTTGGCGGAATCGCCACGCCATTTGAGCTGGGTGCTGCAATCTTTGATGTCACCGTGTGGCCCCCTCATGGTGAAATTCCGTACTAGTCAAAAGCGAAAATGTCTATGGTGTCCATGGCCATCGGTCTGTGCTGCTTTTGCTTATGTGTTGGGGAAAGAAGAACCGGCACAAATTGTTAAAGGCCGCGTAGCATATATGATATGCTGGTCGTTCGAGGGTTAAGTACTCTTCCCCGACATTATGAGGACCCTTTCTTTAGCCAAGAGGAACTGTGCTCATTAGAGCCAATGAGAAGAGTTTGGTTTAAATCGAAGGAGCCACTGGTGCACACCGGTGCCCACATTCCACAAAGCCGTAAAGTACCTTATTTGCTTGCGTATAGGTCAACCCCTATACATTGGGCTCACTGAGAAATAAAAAAAAATCATTTGAATATGTCTACCCTTATCTTTTGAAAAACGGAAAAACATGTTTTTTGAAGAACGACCATAAAATGTTCTTGGCGGAATCGCCACGCCACTTGAGCTGGGTGCTGCAATCTTTGATGTCACCGTGTGGCCCCCTCATGGTGAAATTCCGTACTAGTCAAAAGCAAAAATGTCTATGGTGTCCATGGCCATCGGTCTGTGGAGCTTTTGCTTATGTGTTGGGGAAAGAAGAACTGCCAGAAAATGTTAAAGCTGGCGTAGCATACGTATATGATACGTATAGCATATATGAATTCCATGTGCCATTCCTCGTACTCTGCTGGCAAATGCTGGCAGATGGTTGTTCTACGATGGAAGGAGAGTCTGTTGCGCCGCACAAACTTTTGCACCCAACCCCGACTCGCTTTAAACGTTGACCGACCCATCCCATCTCGGTGTGCCAATTGCCGAGCCTTCATTTGTATGTCCTCTCATGACACCTGGAGACCCTTTGCACGCTCCTCTTCCACATGAAGCCTCACTTCCTTTTTGAGAGCTTCATACCTCCTGGTTGCTGGCCCGTGAAGAGCGCAGCGCTGCCCGTTGCAAGCAAACAGTCGGTCCCGCTGATTCCGCCAACCCCTAATCAACTTTTCATTTACGTCGAACTCTCGCGGAGAGGCACAGTTGTTCGAGTTCTCCGCAAAAAGAATCACTTATCTTATCTATTCACATAAGGTCAAAGAAGTCTTATCTATTCACATAAGGTGTTCATGATAACACGCTGCAACAGTCCTGGCTGCTGAAACGAAAAGTACTGTGATTAGTGTCGATGACAAACAATGTAATCTTTTAGTGTATTGCAAAGTTCATAACTTGGGTCGGTTGTGTGAAATTGCTTAGTGCACATCAGTATTTTATTGCAGTTTTAATTACAAACTGTTGAATGCATTCTGGCTGTTTGTGAAACTCGCTTGCTTGACATATTGTGCATTGAAATGCAAAAGCAGTGCAGTACTTGAAAAAGCTTTTTTTTTTTAGTGTTATACATCGAGCATCCATAGAGATCATTGTGCCTTGCATCCAGCAAAGAATTGCTATCGTCACTGTCTTCAGCATTCAGTGCTGTTCCCCACACAACAAAGCTATTTTGTCTGATGGCAGTGCATTACGAATGGCGCGTTATCTTGTTTGTTTTTTTAGTTGCTTTGGATAAAAGTTCTCTCCAACTTCTCATTTTCTCAACCACTGTGCATTTAGTGCATAGACATGACGTTGCCAACGCTCATTCTCGTCATGATCGATGAGCAACCTTTCATGTGAATTTTAAATGAATAACGCCCGTTCTTCTCTGCTGTACATTGCACAGTCCTTCTCATCACTGCTTTTATGTATAGTAACTCATGAAGCCTCAATTTTTTTTCGAGACCTTTGTATCTCCTGGTTGCTGGCCCGTGAATAGCGCATCGCTGCCTATTGCAAGCACACAGTCGGTCCCGCTGTTTCTGCCAACCTCTTGTCAACTTTTCATTTATGTCGAATTCGCGCTGAGAGCCACAGTTGTTCGAGTTGTCCGCAAAAAGAATCACTTGTTGCTTGAAGTCGGTGGCGTAGCTCTGTCGACGTGACATTGTTGCTCAAGCGTACAACTACAAATGCGATCGCAAAACGACGACGGAGAGGAAGACAACAAAGACACAAGAACAGGCGTTCCGAGTGACTGATATACAGTGGAATCCCGCTACAACGAAATCTGCGGGGCATATAAATAATTTTGCTGTCGCGGAATTTCGTTGTCGAGAAATTACAGGCGACTTCAGCATAAAAAAAAAATTGTTTCCAGAAGTCCGTAAGCTTTCTCTGCTTGCGTTTTGCTGCCAGCAGTGGTGTCACGTGACTCTCACACTCTGTTATGAGAGCCATCGCAACGTCGTCATCGTGAGAGCCCAGGAACTTCCTAATAACATCAAAAGCATCCATCAGCTGTGACGAGGTTGTCAAAGTGGGTGAATCCTGGGCGGAGTCGTCTTCAGCAGCAGACGGCGGCTCTTCCGGCTCTCGAACATTTTTAATGATGTCCTCATCACTCAGCTCCTCGTAGACAAGCACATTCGCGTCAACGTTGAGGAAATCGTCCAGCTCTATATCGCCAGGGATGTTTCCTGCATCCTGGAGGGATTTCCAGGCTGTACGATCCCCGGAGTCGGCGATGATCGCGCGTCATCTTCCGCGGCTGCAGCTGTGCTGGTCGCCTCCTGGTCAACAAACCCGGCGTGCTGGAAGCAGTCGTAGATCAAGGTGGACCGCGTCACGTTCCACGCAGCAGCCATCATCTGAAGACCCATGCATAGGTCCACCTTCGTCTCTCCGCCGGTCTCGATGTTTTAGAGAATACGTTGGTACAGCCTCTGGCGATAAGCGCACTTCACGCTTCCAATGGTGGCTTGATCCAGCGGCTGAATGATCGAAGTGCAGTTCGGCGGGAAAAATCTCACTTCGACGCTTGACAGCTTTACGTCGTCGGTGCGGTAGGCAGAACAATTGTCCAAGAGCAAACAAACCTTTCGATTCTGCCTGCTCATGTCACGGTCAAGTGCCGTAAGCCAGTCCGCAAATATGGCACGGGTCATCCACGACCGCCTGTTAGCAACATGCTTGACGGGAAGGCTCCCCTTGAAGGTTCCCCTCGAAGCAGCGCGGTTTGGCACTTTTCCCAATAACTAATGGGGGACGCCTGCCCGATCCATCCATATTCGTGCACAGCAGCACAGTCACCCTTTTCTTGCTGTGTTTGCCACCCTGGCAATGCTGCCCTTTAAAGTCTGGCGTCCTCGCTGGCAGCATCTCATAAAAGAGGCCAGCCTCGTCCATGTTATAATTATCGGGCGGCACGTAGCCGCTCATAATATCAGCCACGTTGTCCACCACCCATTCTGATTGCGCCGCCAGTGTCTGCGGAACTTGCTTCCCCGCACAAAACTTTTCCCACGCTGTTGTGCCTCGCTTTGAAGCGATTGAGCCAACCTGCGCTGGTCTTAAAATGATCCAGGCCTAGCAAACAGGCATAATTGAGGGCCTTCTGCTGAACAACACTGCCGCTAAGCGGAATGTTCTTGGCTCGCGTTTCGGCGAGCCAGGTGTAGACAGCCTTGTCGAGCTCCTCGTATGTTGGCTGCGTCACCTTCGTGTGTTGAGCTGAAGTGCCCGACGCAAGTGCCTTGCCAATGTTTTCTTTACTGTCCAGTATCGTTGACAACGAACTCTGCGCGATGCCGAAATCTGCGGCAATATTCGCCTTCTTCCTGCTTTCTGCTTCTGCGATAATACGCGTTTTTTTTTTTTAGCGAAAGAAACTTCCGCTTCTACGCTAGCGGTGACATCCTAGGAAGCTACCAGCGACTAGCAGAGACGCGACGAGACCACGCTAAACGATGCACTGTCTCATTGACATGTCTCATTGAATAAACGCTTCTGAAGAAATTATCAGAGAACAACTGATGCAAGCAACGGATGGATTCAGGACAGTCTGACAGCAAACGCACTTTATGTAGTTACTGACCGCAGAGGTCAAAACAAGTCGCCTCTAAGCTGGTGGTACCTGTGAATTATGCTCAGTGTATGGTGTCACTGCCTCACAAGACCTGATGCAGTGGATGTAAATGGTGGAGCATTGGCGAGTGAAATAAGCTAAGAAGTCTGCCATTCTACTTTTGCATTCATGTAAGGCAGCTCATGTCATCTGCTGCTAGCTAAGCAATGATCGTCAACATTTTCCTGTTGATTTTCAGTGGAAATTCAATACACAAGTTCAACAATTTGTGTGGCACTGATTCATAGCAAGGTCAACACAGAGTCAACATGCTTACTTTCAACATTTTCTATAGAAGTTCGACACGCAGTTAACACAATTTGCATGACGCATTTAGCACCTGCTGAGAAAAAACACATGGGCAGCTCTTCAACAGGCACTCAACATGTGTTCAACACTGCTCAAGTAGAAATTTTCCCCGATTAGAACTGAATTTCAACGCCTTACATTGCCCCAACTGGTTGAAACTTCAAAAGAAAATCAACACTCATTTTTGTGAGGGCATGTCCCCGAGCTTCGCTTGTATTACCCGTTTGTTGAAAATAGCTTGTGTTGTCGTAGTGAGTTGAGAACGGGGAAACGTCTACGTGCACCCTTCATCCAGCCTGCTCCTTTGTCCTCATCCGATGACAGTGAGAGGGCAGTTAGTGTTTGCAATGTGTGGAAAACACGAGCTCCACCAGCTGCTTCAAACGTCCCACTGACGTGATGCGTAGAAATTTGGAGCTCGGTAGCTCAATGCTAAAGCCATTATAGGAGTTGCCCCGCATACATTTGGTGCAAAATCACCTCCAGATAGTTTTTTCGCGGTAATAAAGGACTCAAAAAACACCTATAAAAAAAATAATGTTTTTTTTTCAAGAAGTCCTTTTCCGTGCTTGCTTGGGCATCCCATGAACCTACTCACTCCATTTAGCAGCATGTCTTTAGCGATATGTCTAAAGAGGATCAAAGCTGTCCGGTGTCCCGCACAAAGGATATTCAGCGTGAGAATACCACGTCTTCATCACGACGTGAGAAGTTCCCATAAGGGCAAAAAGCGCTACCAATGTGACTTGTGCCAAAAGACATTCAGTCAGAGGCAAAACGTACCCACAAGAAGGCTTTTCACTAAACATAGCAGTTGTTCGATAATGCCCCTGGTATAAGTTTTTCTAACTAACAATTTGTGCACAAGCTAACAAGATTCTAGCTGAATACCCTTTGAAAGGTGCCTGAGCCAGCCTGCATCATTCACTTCATTCGTATGTTTTGTCCGTTTTGGCAAACTTGTCAGAAAAGGGCAGTCGCTCTGAGTCTTTCCTGATCACGGAGAGTGAGCTTGCTATGCTCTTAAACTTGCATAGGTTGAAATAAAATCATGTTCATATATGAATGGCATCCCTTCGTTCTCGGGGAGTTACATTTAAAAACCTTGTAACGTGCTCACTTGGACATCCCATAAACCTACTCACTCCATTTGGCAGCATGTCTTGAGCGATACGTCTGAAGAGGATCAAAGCTGTCCAGCGTCCCGCACAAAGGATATTCAACGTCAGAATACCACATCTTCATCACAACGTGAGAAGTTCCCATAAGGGCAAACAGCGCTACCAATGTGACTTGTGCCAAAAGACATTCAGTCAGAGGCAAAACGTACCCACCACAAAAAGGCTTTTCACTAAACATAGCAGTTCTTCGATAATGCCCCTGGTATAAGTTTTTCTAACTAACAATTTGTGCACAAGCTAACAAGATTCTAGCTGAATACCCTTTGAAAGGTGCCTGAGCCAGCCTGCATCATTCACTTCATTCGTATGTTTTGTCAGTTTTGGCAAACTTGTCAGAAAAGGACAGTCGCTCTGAGTCTTTCCTGATCACGGAGAGTGAGCTTGCTATGCTCTTAAACTTGCATAGGTTGAAATAAAATCATGTTCATATATGAATGGCATCCCTTCGTTCTCAGAGTTACATTTAAAAACCTTGTAACGTGCTCACTTGGACATCCCATAAACCTACTCACTCCATTTGGTAGCATGTCTTGAGCGATACGTCTGAAGAGGATCAAAGCTGTCCAGCGTCCCGCACAAAGGATATTCAACGTCAGAATACCACATCTTCATCACAACGTGAGAAGTTCCCATAAGGGCAAAAAGCGCTACCAATGTGACTTGTGCCAAAAGACATTGAGTAAGAGGCGAAATGTACCCACCACAGGAAGGCTTTTCACTAAACATAGCAGTTGTTCGATAATGCCCCTGGTATAAGTTTTTCTAACTAACAATTTGTGCACAGGCTAACAAGATTCTAGCTGACTACCCTTTGAAAGGTGCCTGAGCCAGCCTGCATCATTCACTTCATTTGTATGTTTTGTCCGTTTTGGCAAACTTGTCAGAAAAGGACAGTCGCTCTGAGTCTTTCCTGATCACGGAGAGTGAGCTTGCTATGCTCTTAAACTTGCATAGGTTGAAATAAAATCATGTTCATATATGAATGGCATCCCTTCGTTCTCGGGGAGTTACATTTAAAAACCTTGTAACGTGCTCACTTGGACATCCCCATAAACCTACTCACTCCATTTGGGAGCATGTCCTGAGCGATACGTCTGAAGAGGATCAAAGCTGTCCGGCGTCCCGCACAAAGAATATTGAACGTGAGAATGCCACGTTTTCATCACGACGTGAGAAGTTCCCATAAGGGCAAAAAGCCCTACCAATGTGACTTGTGCCAAAAGACATTTAGTAAGAGGCAAAATGTAAACACCACAAGAAGGCTTTTCACTAAACATAGCAGCTGTTCGATAATGCCCCTGGAATAAGTTTTTCTAACTAACAATTTGTGCAAAAGCTAACAAGATTCTAGCTGAATACCCTTTGAAAGGTGCCTGAGCCAGCCTGCATCATTCATTTCATTCGTATGTTTTGTCCGTTTTGGCAAACTTGTCAGAAAAGGACAGTCGCTCTGAGTCTTTCCTGATCACGGAGAGTGAGCTTGCTATGCTCTTAAACTTGCATAGGTTGAAATAAAATCTTGTTCATATATGAATGGCATCCCTTCGTTCCCGGAGAGTTATTTTCAAAAACCTTGCAACGTGCTCACTTGGACATCCCATAAACCTACTCACTCCATTTGGCAGCATGTCTTGACCGATACGTCTGAAGAGGATCAAAGCTGTCCGGCGTCCCGCACAAAGGATATTCAACGTGAGAATGCCACGTTTTCATCACGACGTGAGAAGTTCCCATAAGGGCAAAAAGCCCTACCAATGTGACTTGTGCCAAAAGACATTTAGTAAGAGGCAAAATGTAAACACCACAAGAAGGCTTTTCACTAAACATAGCAGTTGTTCGATAATGCCCCTGGTATAAGTTTTTCTAACTAACAATTTGTGCACAAGCTAACAAGATTCTAGCTGACTACCCTTTGAAAGGTGCCTGAGCCAGCCTGCATCATTCACTTCATTTGTATGTTTTGTCCGTTTTGGCAAACTTGTCAGAAAAGGACAGTCGCTCAGAGTCTTTCCTGATCACGGAAAGTGAGCTTGCTATGCTCTTAAACTTGCATAGGTTGAAATAAAATCTTGTGCATATATGAATGGCATTTCTTCGTTCTTGAAGAGTTATATTCAAAAACCTTGTAACGTGCTCACTTGGATATCCCATAAATCTACTCACTCCATTTGGCAGCATGTCTTGAGCGATATGTCTGAAGAGGATCAAAGCTGTCCGGCGTCCCGCACAAAGGATATTCAACTTGAGAATGCCACGTTTCAATCATGATGTGAGAAGTTCCCATAAGGGCAAAAAGCCCTACCAATGTGACTTGTGCCAAAAGACATTCAGTAAGAGGCAAAATTTGAGCCATCACAAGAAGGCTTTTCACTAAACAGAGCAGTTGTTCAATAATGCCCCTGGTATAAGTTTTTCTAACGACTAATTTGTGCACAAGCTAAAAAGTTTCTAGCTGAGTACCCTATGGAAGGTGCTTGAGCCAGCCTGCATCAATCACTTCATTTGTATGTTTTGTTCGTTTTGGCAAACTTGTCAGAAAAGGACATTTATTGTTCCCTTAGAATACACAGACAGTCGCTCTGAGTCTTTCCTGATCACAAAGGGTGAGCTTGCTATGCTCTTAAACTTGCATAGGTTGAAATAAAATCTTGTTCATATATGAATGGCATCCCTTCGTTCCCGGAGAGTTATTTTCAAAAACCTTGCAACGTGCTCACTTGGACATCCCATAAACCTACTCACTCCATTTGGCAGCATGTCTTGACCGATACGTCTGAAGAGGATCAAAGCTGTCCGGCGTCCCGCACAAAGGATATTCAACGTGAGAATACCATGTCTTCGTCACGACGTGAGAAGTTCCCATAAGGGCAAAAAGCCGTACCAATGTGACTTGTGCCAAAAGACATTTAGTAAGAGGCAAAATGTAACACCACAAGAAGGCTTTTCACTAAACATAGCAGTTGTTCAATAATGCCCCTGGTATAAGTTTTTCTAACTAACAATTTGTGCACAAGCTAACAATATTCTAGCTGACTACCCTTTGAAAGGTGCCTGAGCCAGCCTGCATCATTCACTTCATTTGTATGTTTTGTCCGTTTTGGCAAACTTGTCAGAAAAGGACAGTCGCTCTGAGTCTTTCCTGATCACGGAGAGTGAGCTTGCTATGCTCTTAAACTTGCATAGGTTGAAATAAAATCATGTTCATATATGAGTTGCATCCCTTCGTTCTTGGGGAGTTACATTTAAAAACCTTGTAACGTGCTCACTTGGACATCCCATAAACCTACTCACTCCATTTGGCAGCATGTCTTGAGTGATACGTCTGAAGAGGATCAAAGCTGTCCGGCGGCCCGCACAAAGGATATTCAACGTGAGAATGCCACGTCTTGATCACAACGTGAGGAGTTCCCATAAGGGAAAAAGCCCTACCAATGTGACTTGTGCCAAAAGACATTTAGTAAGAGGCAAAATGTAACACCACAAGAAGGCTTTTCACTAAACATAGCAGTTGTTCAATAATGCCCCTGGTATAAGTTTTTCTAACTAACAATTTGTGCACAAGCTAACAATATTCTAGCTGACTACCCTTTGAAAGGTGCCTGAGCCAGCCTGCATCATTCACTTCATTCGTATGTTTTTTCTGTTTTGGCAAACTTGTCAGAAAAGGACAGACATTCTGAGTCTTTCCTGATCACGGAGAGTGAGCTTGCTATGCTCTTAAACTTGCGTGGGTTGAAATAAAATCATGTTCATATATGAATGGCATCCCTTCGTTCTTGAAGAGTTATATTCAAAAACCTTGTAACGTGCTCACTTGGACATCCCATAAACCTACTCGCTCCATTTGGCAGCATGTTTTAAGCGATATGTCTGAAGAGGATCAAAGCTGTCCGGTGTCCCGCACAAAGGATATTCAACGTGAGAATACCACGTCTTCGTCACGACGTGAGAAGTTCCCATAAGGGAAAAAGCCCTACCAATGTGACTTGTGCCAAAAGACATTTAGTAAGAGGCAAAAATGTAAACACCACAAGAAGGCTTTTCACTGAACATAGCAGTTGTTCATAATGCCCCTGGTATAAGTTTTTCAAACTAACAATTTGTGCACAAGCTAACAAGATTCTAGCTGACTACCCTTTGATAGGTGCCTGAGCCAGCCTGCATCATTCACTTCATTTGTATGTTTTGTCCGTTTTGGCGAACTTGTCAGAAAAGGACAGTCGCTTTGAGTCTTTCCTGATCACGGAGAGTGAGCTTGCTATGCTCTTAAACTTGCATAGGTTGAAATAAAATCATGTTCATATATGAGTGGCATCCCTTCGTTCTCGGGGAGTTACATTTAAAAACCTTGTAACGTGCTCACTTGGACATCCCATAAACCTACTCACTCCATTTGGCAGCATGTCTTGAGCGATACATCTGAAGAGGATCAAAGCTGTCCGGCGGCCCGCACAAAGGATATTCAACGTGAGAATGCCACGTCTTGATCACAACGTGAGGAGTTCCCATAAGGGAAAAAGCCCTACCAATGTGACTTGTGCCAAAAGACATTTAGTAAGAGGCAAAAATGTAAACACCACAAGAAGGCTTTTCACTGAACATAGCAGTTGTTCGATAATGCCCCTGGTATAAGTTTTTCTAACTAACAATTTGTGCACAAGCTAACTAGATTCTAGCTGACTACCCTTTGAAAGGTGCCTGAGCCAGCCTGCATCATTCACTTCATTTGTATGTTTTGTCCGTTTTGGCAAACTTGTCAGAAAAGGACAGTCGCTCTGAGTCTTTCCTGATCACGGAGAGTGAGCTTGCTATGCTCTTAAACTTGCATAGGTTGAAATAAAATCTTGTTCATATATGAATGGCATTTCTTCGTTCTTGAAGAGTTATATTCAAAAACCTTGTAACGTGCTCACTTGGACATCCCATAAACCTACTCACTCCATTTGGCAGCATGTCTTGAGCGATACGTCTGAAGAGGGTCAAAGCTGTCCGGCGTCCCGCACAAAGGATATTCAACGTGAGAATGCCACGTTTTCATCACGACGTGAGAAGTTCCCATAAGGGCAAAAAGCCCTACCAATGTGACTTGTGCCAAAAGACATTCAGTAAGAGGCAAAATGTACCCACCACAAGAAGGCTTTTCACTAAACGTAGCAGTTGTTCGATAATGCTCCTGGTATAAGTTTTTGTAACTAACAATTTGTGCAGAAGCTAACAAGATTCTAGCTGAATACCCTTTAAAAGGTGCCTGAGCCAGCCTTCATTATTCACTTCAGGCGTATGTTTTGTCCGTTTTGGCAAACTTGTCAGAAAAGGACAGTCGCTCTGAGTCTTTCCTGATCACGGAGAGTGAGCTTGCTATGCTCTTAAACTTGCATAGGTTGAAATAAAATCATGTTCATATATGAATGGCATCCCTTCGTTCTCGGGGAGTTACATTTCAAAACCTTGTAACGTGCTCACTTGGACATCCCATAAACCTACTCACTCCATTTGGGAGCATGTCTTGAGCGATACGTCTGAAGAGGATCAAAGCTGTCCGGCGTCCCGCACAAAGGATATTGAACGTCAGAATTCCACATCTTCATCACAACGTGAGAAGTTCCCATAAGGGCAAAAAGCGCTACCAATGTGACTTGTGCCAAAAGACATTCAGTAAGAGGCAAAATGTACCCACCACAATAAGGCTTTTCACTAAACATTGCAGTTGTTCGATAATGCCCCTGGTATAAGTTTTTCTAACTAACAATTTGTGCATAAGCTAACAAGATTCTAGCTGAATACCCTTTGAAAGGTGCCTGAGCCAGCCTGCATCATTCACTTCATTCGTATGTTTTGTCCGTTTTGGCAAACTTGTCAGAAAAGGACAGTCGCTCTGAGTCTTTCCTGATCACGGAGAGTGAGCTTGCTATGCTCTTAAACTGGCATAGGTTGAAATAAAATTATGTTCATATATGAATGGCATCCCTTCGTTCTCGGGGAGTTACATTTAAAAACCTTGTAACGTGCTCACTTGGACATCCCATAAACCTACTAACTCCATTTGGCAGCATGTCTTGAGTGATACGTCTGAAGAGGATCAAAGCTGTCCGGCGTCCCGCACAAAGGATATTGAACGTCAGAATACCACATCTTCATCACAACGTGAGAAGTTCCCATAAGGGCAAAAAGCGCAACCAATGTGACTTGTGCCAAAAGACATTCAGTAAGAGGCAAAATGTACCCACCACAAGAAGGCTTTTCACTAAACATAGCAGTTCGATAATGCCCCTGGTATAAGTGTTTTTCTAACGACCAATTTGTGCACAAGCTAACAAGTTTCTAGCTGACTACCGTATGGAAGGTGCTTGAGCCAGCCTGCATCAATCACTTCATTTGTATGTTTTGTCCGTTTTGGCAAACTTGTCAGAAAAGGACAGTCGCTGTGAGTCTTTCCTGATCACGGAGAGTGAGCTTGCTATGCTCTTAAACTTGCATAGGTTGAAACAAAATCATGTTCATATATGAATGGCATTCCTTCGTTCTCGGAGAGTTACATTTAAAAACCTTGTAACGTGCTCACTTGGACATCCCATAAACCTACTCACTCCATTTGGCAGCATGTCTTGAGTGATACGTCTGAAGAGGATCAAAGCTTTCCGGCGTCCCGCACAAAGGATATTCAACGTCAGAATGCCACATCTTCATCACAACGTGAGAAGTTCCCATAAGGGCAAAAAGCGCTACCAATGTGACTTGTGCCAAAAGACGTTCAGTAAGAGGCAAAATGTACCCACCACAAGAAGGCTTTTCACTGAACATAGCAGTTGTTCAGTAATGCCCCTGGTATAAGTTTTTCTTACTAACAATTTGTGCTCAAGCTAACAAGATTCTAGGTGACTACTTTTTGAAAGGTGCCTGAGCCAGCCTGCATCATTCACTTCATTTGTATGTTTTGTCCGTTTTGGCAAACTTGTCAGAAAAGGACAGGCGCTCGGAGTCTTTCCTGATCACGGAGAGTGAGCTTGCTATGCTCTTAAACTTGCATAGGTTGAAATAAAATCATGTTCATATATGAATGGCATCCCTTCGTTCTTGAAGAGTTATATTCAAAAACCTGGTAACATGCTCACTTGGACATCCCATAAACCTACTCACTCCATTTGGCAGCATGTCTTGAGCGATACGTCTGAAGAGGATCAAAGCTGTCCGGCGTCCCGCACAAAGGATATTCAACTTGAGAATACCACGTCTTCATCACAACGTGAGGAGTTCCCATAAGGGAAAAAGCCCTACCAATGTGACTTGTGCCAAAAGACATTTAGTAAGAGGCAAAATGTAAACACCACAAGAAGGCTTTTCACTAAACATAGCAGTTGTTCAATAATGTCCCTGGTATAAGTTTTTCTGACTAACAATTTGTGCACAAGCTAACAAGATTCTAGCTGACTACCCTTTGAAAGGTGCCTGAGCCAGCCTGCATCATTCACTTCATTTGTATGTTTTGTCCGTTTTGGCAAACTTGTCAGAAAAGGACAGTCGCTCTGAGTCTTTCCTGATCACGGAAAGTGAGCTTGCTATGCTCTTAAACTTGCATAGGTTGAAATAAAATCTTGTTCATATATGAATGGCATTTCTTCGTTCTTGAAGAGTTATATTCAAAAACCTTGTAACGTGCTCACTTGGACATCCCATAAACCTACTCACTCCATTTGGCAGCATGTCTTGAGCGATATGTCTGAAGAGGATCAAAGCTGTCCGGCGTCCCGCACAAAGGATATTCAACTTGAGAATGCCACGTTTTCATCACGATGTGAGAAGTTCCCATAAGCGCAAAAAGCCCTACCAATGTGACTTGTGCCAAAAGACATTCAGTAAGAGGCAAAATTTGAGCCATCACAAGAAGGCTTTTCACTAAACAGAGCAGTTGTTCAATAATGCCCCTGGTATAAGTTTTTCTAACGACTAATTTGTGCACAAGCTAAAAAGTTTCTAGCTGAGTACCGTATGGAAGGTGCTTGAGCTAGCCTGCATCAATCACTTCATTTGTATGTTTTGTTCGTTTTGGCAAACTTGTCAGAAAAGGACATTTATTGTTCCCTTAGAATACACAGACAGTCGCTGTGAGTCTTTCCTGATCACGGAGGGTGAGCCTGCTATGCTCGTAAACTTGCATTGATTGAAATAAAATCATGTTCAGATATGAATGGTGTCGTGTCCGGTCGCTGTGTAGAATGCAGCGAAAGACGCACACGGTACTTTAAGACTTCGTTTATTTAAAGCTGAAGAGGGTGCGACCAGCGTAGACCGAGGCAGGAGCCGAACTGGCCGCCCGAAGAAAGGAGGGAGCGGAGGCGTCCACGGGAGGGAGTGGCTTCTCAGAACAGGAGGAGGGTGTGGGGGGCGCACCGTGGGGGGGCATCTGGTGACAGCGTGCGACGAGGGGCAAGTGTCGTTAGGAGGAGGATTGAGTGGTCGTTAGGAGGAGGATGCGAGTGGTCGTTAGGAGGGGAATGCGAGTGGTCGTTAGGAGGGGGCGCACACACACAAAAGCAATATGGGGACACAACACTTCCTTCCCCCTTAGAAAGTTGCCTGGTATCGTGCAGGGGGTCGGCGCTCACGCGTGGAGGCGCGCTGGCTTTGTGCGCTCGGGGGAGAAACACTTGTAGGCTGGCTGTTGTTCGCTGTGTCTCCTAGGTCTGTCCTGGGCAAAGTCTCTTCTTCCGGGAAGAGGTGCCAGGCTATGTGGGAAAATGGTGCACGTGTTCTCTCCGCTGGCGGACAGCTCTCAGACGGCGTCGTAAATCTACGCAGCTGGTTGAGATGTCGGCGTGCTACTGTGCCATGTATGTTGACGAGCCAAGAGCGCAGGCCTATGCGTCTGACAATTGTAGCTTCCTCCCAGCGTGGCTTTTTCAGAAACTGTCGGGCGAGGACGCGCTGCCCCTCATTAAGCGTGCCGCAGCGCGGAATTGCTTTTTCTTCCCGGAACGTCTCTGCCTTTGGCTCGGGGAGGATGGCTGTGAGCTGGGTTCGCATTTCACGCTCGAACATCATTTTCGAGGGGGTCTCGCCTGTTGTGCTCTGAACCGTCGTGTGCTGCTTGAAGAGAAAGCGCGCAAGGCGGCGCTGCAGCGAGCCTGTCTGATCTCTTTCAAGGGCGCGTTTTAGCTCGGCTACGTAGCGCTCGGCTTGTCCGTTTGTCGCTGGGTGGTAGGGGGCCGATGTAACTGATGAGATCCCGTTGTCACGATAAAACTTGAGGATCTCCGCAGACACAAACGGTGTTCCGTTGTCCGACACTACCTTGCGCGGCAGGCCGAACGTTGCAAATAGTGATCGGAGGTTGTCAATGACTGCTGCCGAAGTCGTCTGTCCCATTTGCCTTATCTCAAGCCACTTTGTGTAGGCATCTACGACCACAAGGAAAGTGCAGCCCTCAATTGGTCCTGCAAAATCAATGTGCAGTGTGTGCCATGGTGTGTCTGGCTTTTCCCATTCTGGGACAGGAGCTTTCGGCGGGGCGCTCCGGCTGCTCTGGCAAGGCTTGCATTCTCGCACCACTGTTTCGATGTCGTTGTCAATGCCAGGCCACCACATGTAGCTTCTGGCACACTTTTTCATTGCAACGATGCCCCGATGTCCGGCGTGGATGAGAGACATAGCTTGTGCGCGTAGTTCTCTCGGCATCACAACTCGGGACCCAAACATGATGCAGCCGCGATGGGTGCTCAACTCTGTAGCTCGCCTGCGGTAAGCGTCGAAGTTGTCCCCTTTGAGTTTATGCACGTTGCCTTGTTGAACAGCTGTGTAAACTAGCCGGAGAGCTGCGCACTTCTGCGTAGATGCTGCAACTGTGCCTGCTGTAAGCGGAGGTTCTGGCAGTGCTTCGAACATCAGAACGTCTCCTGGTGGAAATGGTTCGTCAACAGTTGCGTCTAGTGGCAGACGGCTTAGCGCATCGGCGTTTTGATGTTTACTCCCATTGCGGTAGACCAGAGCGTAGTCGTACGCTGAGAGTTTGATGGAATGCTGCGTCGGCTCGATGACACCTTGCTGCTCCAGTTTGTCCAACTCTTTTTCAACTGAATCTCGGAGAGCAAACGGCACCGGCCTGGCCTTCAGAAATTTGGGTTGCGCGTTGTCCAACAACTCCAGTGTGACCGGGGGCCCTTCGTTTCCTGGAATCTCTTCCGAGAATACTCTTTCGTATTTCTCTTGCAGTTGCTCAACCATGTTCTGGCTCGGCGTCTGGTGTATGCCGCATATCATCACGCCTAGTGGAGAAAACCAATTTCTCCCTAGAAGGCTTGATCCTGTGCCCTTCACAACAAGCAGAGGTAGCGTATGGGTCTGGCCGTTGTAGTTAACCTGCACGTTGGCAGAGCCCAATAGTGGCAGATTCTGTCCTGACCACGTTCGCAGGTGCGTGTCGTCTTGTTGCAGGGCGGGTGCGTCAGATGGCCATGAAGTTCGGAACGTGTCCTCACTGATCAGAGTACAGGCTGCGCCGGAGTCCACCTCGAACTTAATCAGCTGGTGATGTACGCTTACTTTTGTAAAAATCTTCGGTCGCGTGCCGAGATTCATGGTGTTCAGGTCGTACAACACAGATGGTGTTGCTGATGTTGTTCCATGGAGATCAGATAGCGGCGTATTCTCTGAGGCGTTGACGCTGTGATTAGGCTGGGAAGGTGACTTTATCTTGGCAAGTCTCCGTTTCGTAATGCATGCTCTTTCGATATGCCCTCGCTTGTGGCAAAAATTACACGTGGCTGACTGGAATCGACATCCCTGGGGGTTGTGTTGGTCGTCACACCGCCAGCAGCGTTGTGCCTTTTTGACCGATTTTACAACAACAGAAGGCTTGCGCACCTGGTTGCTTGTCTGGTGTACCGGCTCGGTGTTCCGGCGAATCCCTCTCTGCTGGTGACCGGCGCTCTCCGCTCGAACGGCGATGTCGTAAGCTTTGCTGAATGTGAGGTCCTTCTCAGCGAACAGGCGCTGCTGCAGTGACTCGTCACTCAGTCCGCACACAAATCTGTCGCGTAACATCACGTCCAAGGGAAGCATGGTGGTGTTAGCAGAAGAAGCTGCGTCTCCCTCCTGCCCGGTAGCTGTTGTCGACAGCGTTCCAAAATTGCAGTCGGCAGCGAGCTTCTTGAGCGCGGCTACGTAGGCGCTCACAGTTTCTCCTTCCAGTTGATCTCGTCGTTGGAAGCGAGCCCGGCTGTAGACCTCTGATGGCCTTGGGTCGTAGTGCTTTTGCAGCGCTTTTACGATGTCGTCGTAAGACACTGCCGCTGGAGTGCTTGGCTGAATAAGGGCGCAGACAGTATCGTAGGTCTGCTCCCCGCACAGCGTCAGCAGGTTGGCCCTCTTCAAGGCTGGGTCTGTGATGTTGTTAGCTTCAAAGTAGAACTGAAGGCGTCCAACCCACGATGACCACGATGAGCCGTTGAACTCTGGTATCTGATTGGGAAACCCTCGCGTAGCCATGGCTTGTCAATAGCGTTGCGTAGCGCGGGTCGAATCCACTTTCTCGTCGCCACTGTCGTGTCCGGTCGCTGTGTTGAATGCAGCGAAAGACGCACACGGTACTTTAAGACTTCGTTTATTTAAAGCTGAAGAGGGTGCGACCAGCGTCGACCGAGGCAGGAGCCGAACTGGCCGCCCGAAGAAAGGAGGGAGCGGAGGCGTCCACGGGAGGGAGTGGCTTCCCAGAACAGGAGGAGGGTGTGGGGGGCGCACCGTGGGGGGGCATCTGGTGACAGCGTGCGACGAGGGGCAAGTGTCGTTAGGAGGAGGATTGAGTGGTCGTTAGGAGGAGGATGCGAGTGGTCGTTAGGAGGGGAATGCGAGTGGTCGTTAGGAGGGGGCGCACACACACAAAAGCAATATGGGGACACAACAAATGGCATCCCTTCGTTCTTGAAGAGTTAAATTCAAAAACCTTGTAACGTGCTCACTTGGACATCCCATAAACCTACTCACTCCATTTGGCAGCATGTCTTGAGCGATATGTCTGAAGAGGATCAAAGCTGTCCAGCGTCCCGCACAAAGGATATTCAACGTGAGAATACCACGTCTTCGTCACGACGTGAGAAGTTCCCATAAGGGCAAAAAGCCGTACCAATGTGACTTGTGCCAAAAGACATTTAGTAAGAGGCAAAATGTAACACCACAAGAAGGCTTTTCACTAAACATTGCAGTTGTTCAATAATGCCCCTGGTATAAGTTTTTCTAACTAACAATTTGTGCACAAGCTAACAATATTCTAGCTGACTACCCTTTGAAAGGTGCCTGAGCCAGCCTGCATCATTCACTTCATTTGTATGTTTTGTCCGTTTTGGCAAACTTGTCAGAAAAGGACAGTCGCTCTGAGTCTTTCCTGATCACGGAAAGTGAGCTTGCTATGCTCTTAAACTTGCATAGGTTGAAATAAAATCTTGTTCATATATGAATGGCATTTCTTCGTTCTTGAAGAGTTATATTCAAAAACCTTGTAACGTGCTCACTTGGACATCCCATAAACCTACTCACTCCATTTGGCAGCATGTCTTGAGCGATATGTCCGAAGAGGATCAAAGCTGTCCAGCGTCCCGCACAAAGGATATGCAACGTGAGAATACCACGTCTTCGTCACGACGTGAGAAGTTCCCATAAGGGAAAAAGCCCTACCAATGTGACTTGTGCCAAAAGACATTCAGTAAGAGGCAAAATTTGAGCCATCACAAGAAGGCTTTTCACTAAACATAAAAGTTGTTCAATAATGCCCCTGGTATAAGTTTTTCTAGCCTGCATCATTCACTTCATTCGTATGTTTTTTCTGTTTTGGCAAACTTGTCAGAAAAGGACAGACATTCTAAGTCTTTCCTGATCACGGAGAGTGAGCTTGCTATGCTCTTAAACTTGCGTAGGTTGAAATAAAATCATGTTCATATATGAATGGCATCCCTTCGTTCTTGAAGAGTTATATTCAAAAACCTTGTAACGTGCTCACTTGGACATCCCATAAACCTACTCACTCCATTTGGCAGCATGTTTTAAGCGATATGTCTGAAGAGGATCAAAGCTGTCCGGTGTCCCGCACAAAGGATATTCAACGTGAGAATACCACGTCTTCGTCACGTCGTGAGAAGTTCCCATAAGGGAAAAAGCCCTACCAATGTGACTTGTGCCAAAAGACATTTAGTAAGAGGCAAAAATGTAAACACCACAAGAAGGCTTTTCACTGAACATAGCAGTTGTTCAGTAATGCCCCTGGTATAAGTTTTTCTAACTAACAATTTGTGCACAAGCTAACAAGATTCTAGCTGACTACCCTTTGAAAGGTGCCTGAGCCAGCCTGCATCATTCACTTCATTTGTATGTTTTGTCCGTTTTGGCAAACTTGTCAGAAAAGGACAGTCACTCCGAGTCTTTCCTGATCACGGAGAGTGAGCTTGCTATGCTCTTAAACTTGCATAGGTTGAAATAAAATCATGTTCATATATGAGTGGCATCCCTTCGTTCTCGGGGAGTTACATTTAAAAACCTTGTAACGTGCTCACTTGGACATCCCATAAACCTACTCACTCCATTTGGCAGCATGTCTTGAGCGATACGTCTGAAGAGGATCAAAGCTGTCCGGCGGCCCGCACAAAGGATATTCAACGTCGGAATACCACATCTTCATCACAACGTGAGAAGTTCCCATATGGGCAAAAAGCGCTACCAATGTGACTTGTGCCAAAAGACGTTCAGTAAGAGGCAAAATGTACCCACCACAAGAAGGCTTTTCACTGAACATAGCAGTTGTTCGATAATGCCCCTGGTATAAGTTTTTCTAACTAACAATTTGTGCATAAGCTAACAAGATTCTAGCTGAATACCCTTTGAAAGGTGCCTGAGCCAGCCTGCATCATTCTCTTCATTCGTATGTTTTGTCCGTTTTGGCAAACTTGTCAGAAAAGGACAGTCGCTCTGAGTCTTTCCTGATCACGGAGAGTGAGCTTGCTATGCTCTTAAACTTGCATAGGTTGAAATAAAATCATGTTCATATATGAATGGCATCCCTTCGTTCTCGGGGAGTTACATTTAAAAACCTTGTAACGTGCTCACTTGGACATCCCATAAACCTACTAACTCCATACGTCTGAAGAGGATCAAAGCTTTCCGGCGTCCCGCACAAAGGATATTCAACGTCAGAATGCCACATCTTCATCACAACGTGAGAAGTTCCCATAAGGGAAAAAGCCCTACCAATGTGACTTGTGCCAAAAGACATTTAGTAAGAGGCAAAAATGTAAACACCACAAGAAGGCTTTTCACTGAACATAGCAGTTGTTCGATAATGCCCCTGGTATAAGTTTTTCTAACTAACAATTTGTGCACAAGCTAACAAGATTCTAGCTGACTACACTTTGAAAGGTGATTGAGCCAGCCTGCATCATTCACTTCATTTGTATGTTTTGTCCGTTTTGGCAAACTTGTCAGAAAAGGACAGTCGCTCTGAGTCTTTCCTGATCACGGAGAGTGAGCTTGCTATGCTCTTAAACTTGCATAGGTTGAAATAAAATCTTGTTCATATATGAATGGCATTTCTTCGTTCTTGAAGAGTTATATTCAAAAACCTTGTAACGTGCTCACTTGGACATCCCATAAACCTACTCACTCCATTTGGCAGCATGTGTTGAGCGATACGTCTGAAGAGGGTCAAAGCTGTCCGGCGTCCCGCACAAAGGATATTCAACGTGAGAATACCACGTCTTCATCACGACGTGAGGAGTTCCCATAAGGGAAAAAGCCCTACCAATGTGACTTGTGCCAAAAGACATTCAGTAAAAGGCAAAATTTGACCCACCACAAGAAGGCTGTTCACTAAACAGAGCAGTTGTTCAATAATGCCCCTGGTATAAGTTTTTCTAACGACTAATTTGTGCACAAGCTAAAATGTTTCTAGCTGAGTACCGTATGGAAGGTGCTTGAGCCAGCCTGCATCAATCACTTCATTTGTATGTTTTGTTCGTTTTGGCAAACTTGTCAGAAAAGGACATTTATTGTTCCCTTAGAATACACAGACAGTCGCTGTGAGTCTTTCCTGATCACGGAGGGTGAGCCTGCTATGCTCGTAAACTTGCATTGATTGAAATAAAATCATGTTCAGATATGAATGGCATCCCTTCGTTCTTGAAGAGTTAAATTCAAAAACCTTGTAACGTGCTCACTTGGACATCCCATAAACCTACTCACTCCATTTGGCAGCATGTCTTGAGCGATATGTCTGAAGAGGATCAAAGCTGTCCAGTGTCCCGCACAAAGGATATTCAACGTGAGAATACCACGTCTTCGTCACGACGTGAGAAGTTCCCATAAGGGCAAAAAGCCGTACCAATGTGACTTGTGCCAAAAGACATTTAGTAAGAGGCAAAATGTAACACCACAAGAAGGCTTTTCACTAAACATAGCAGTTGTTCAATAATGCCCCTGGTATAAGTTTTTCTAACTAACAATTTGTGCACAAGCTAACAATATTCTAGCTGACTACCCTTTGAAAGGTGCCTGAGCCAGCCTGCATCATTCACTTCATTTGTATGTTTTGTCCGTTTTGGCAAACTTGTCAGAAAAGGACAGTCGCTCTGAGTCTTTCCTGATCACGGAGAGTGAGCTTGCTATGCTCTTAAACTTGCATAGGTTGAAATAAAATCATGTTCATATATGAATGGCATCCCTTCGTTCTCGGGGAGTTACATTTAAAAACCTTGTAACGTGCTCACTTGGACATCCCATAAACCTACTAACTCCATTTGGCAGCATGTCTGGAGCGATACGTCTGAAGAGGATCAAAGCTGTCCAGTGTCCCGCACAAAGGATATTCAACGTGAGAATACCACGTCTTCGTCACGACGTGAGAAGTTCCCATAAGGGAAAAAGCCCTACCAATGTGACTTGTGCCAAAAGACATTCAGTAAGAGGCAAAATTTGAGCCATCACAAGAAGGCTTTTCACTGAACAGAGCAGTTGTTCAATAATGCCCCTGGTATAAGTGTTTTTCTAACGACCAATTTGTGCACAAGCTAACAAGTTTCTAGCTGACTACCGTGTATGGAAGGTGCTTGAGCCAGCCTGCATCAATCACTTCATTTGTATGTTTTGTCCGTTTTGGCAAACTTGTCAGAAAAGGACAGTCGCTCCGAGTCTTTCCTGATCACGGAGAGTGAGCTTGCTATGCTCTTAAACTTGCATAGGTTGAAATAAAATTATGTTCATATATGAATGGCATCCCTTCGTTCTCGGGGAGTTACATTTAAAAACCTTGTAACGTGCTCACTTGGACATCCCATAAACCTACTCACTCCATTTGGGAGCATGTCTTGAGTGATACGTCTGAAGAGGATCAAAGCTGTCCGGCGTCCCGCACAAAGGATATTGAACGTCAGAATACCACATCTTCATCACAACGTGAGAAGTTCCCATAAGGGCAAAAAGCGCTACCAATGTGACTTGTGCCAAAAGACATTCAGTAAGAGGCAAAATGTACCCACCACAAGAAGGCTTTTCACTAAACATAGCAGTTGTTCGATAATGCCCCTGGTATAAGTTTTTCTAACTAACAATTTGTGCACAAGCTAACAAGATTCTAGCTGAATACCCTTTGAAAGGTGCCTAAGCCAGCCTGCATCATTCACTTCATTCGTATGTTTTGTCCGTTTTGGCAAACTTGTCAGAAAAGGACAGTCGTTGTGAGTCTTTCCTGATCACGGAGAGTGAGCTTGCTATGCTCTTAAACTTGCATAGGTTGTAATAAAATCATGTTCATATATGAATGGCATCCCTTCGTTCTCGGGGAGTTATATTCAAAAACCTTATAATGTGCTCACTTGGACATCCCATAAACCTACTCACTCCATTTGGCAGCATGTCTTGAGCGATAGGTCTGAAGAGGATGAAAGCTGTCTGACGTCCCGCACTAAGGATATTCAACGTCGGAATACCACACCTTCATCACAATGTGAGGAGTTCCCATAAGGGCAAAAAGCGCTACCAATGTGACTTGTGCCGAAAGGCATTCAGTAAGAGGCAAAATGTACCCACCACAAGAAGGCTTTTCACTAAACATAGCAGTTGTTCGATAATGCCCCTGGTATAAGTTTTTCTAACTAACAATTTGTGCACAAGCTAACAAGATTCTAGCTGAATACCCTTTGAAAGGTGCCTGAGCCAGCCTGCATCATTCACTTCATTTGTATGTTTTGTCCGTTTTGGCAAACTTGTCAGAAAAGGACAGTCGCTGTGAGTCTTTCCTGATCACGGAGAGTGAGCTTGCTATGCTCTTAAACTTGCATAGGTTGAAACAAAATCATGTTCATATATGAACGGCATTCCTTCGTTCTCGGAGAGTTACATTTAAAAACCTTGTAACGTGCTCACTTGGACATCCCATAAACCTACTCACTCCATTTGGCAGCATGTCTTGAGTGATACGTCTGAAGAGGATCAAAGCTTTCCGGCGTCCCGCACAAAGGATATTCAACGTCAGAATACCACATCTTCATCACAACGTGAGAAGTTCCCATAAGGGCAAAAAGCGCTGCCAATGTGACTTGTGCCAAAAGACGTTCAGTAAGAGGCAAAATGTACCCACCACAAGAAGGCTTTTCACTGAACATAGCAGTTGTTCAGTAATGCCCCTGGTATAAGTTTATCTTACTAACAATTTGTGCTCAAGCTAACAAGATTCTAGGTGACTACTTTTTGAAAGGTGCCTGAGCCAGCCTGCATCATTCACTTCATTTGTATGTTTTGTCCGTTTTGGCAAACTTGTCAGAAAAGGACAGGCGCTCTGAGTCTTTCCTGATCACGGAGAGTGAGCTTGCTATGCTCTTAAACTTGCATAGGTTGAAATAAAATCATGTTCATATATGAATGGCATCCCTTCGTTCTTGAAGAGTTATATTCAAAAACCTGGTAACGTGCTCACTTGGACATCCCATAAACCTACTCACTCCATTTGGCAGCAGCATGTCTTGAGCGATACGTCTGAAGAGGATCAAAGCTGTCCGGCGTCCCGCACAAAGGATATTCAACTTGAGAATACCACATCTTCATCACAACATAAGGAGTTCCCATAAGGGAAAAAGCCCTACCAATGTGACTTGTGCCAAAAGACATTTAGTAAGAGGCAAAATGTAAACACCACAAGAAGGCTTTTCACTAAACATAGCAGTTGTTCAATAATGCCCCTGGTATAAGTTTTTCTGACTAACAATTTGTGCACAAGCTAACAAGATTCTAGCTGACTACCCTTTGAAAGGTGCCTGAGCCAGCCTGCATCATTCACTTCATTTGTATGTTTTGTCCGTTTTGGCAAACTTGTCAGAAAAGGACAGTCGCTCTGAGTCTTTCCTGATCACGGAAAGTGAGCTTGCTATGCTCTTAAACTTGCATAGGTTGAAATAAAATCTTGTTCATATATGAATGGCATTTCTTCGTTCTTGAAGAGTTATATTCAAAAACCTTGTAACGTGCTCACTTGGACATCCCATAAACCTACTCACTCCATTTGGCAGCATGTCTTGAGCGATATGTCTGAAGAGGATCAAAGCTGTCCGGCGTCCCGCACAAAGGATATTCAACTTGAGAATGCCACGTTTTCATCACGATGTGAGAAGTTCCCATAAGGGCAAAAAGCCCTACCAATGCGACTTGTGCCAAAAGACATTCAGTAAGAGGCAAACTTTGAGCCATCACAAGAAGGCTTTTCACTAAACAGAGCAGTTGTTCAATAATGCCCCTGGTATAAGTTTTTCTAACGACTAATTTGTGCACAAGCTAAAAAGTTTCTAGCTGAGTACCGTATGGAAGGTGCTTGAGCCAGCCTGCATCAATCACTTCATTTGTATGTTTTGTTCGTTTTGGCAAACTTGTCAGAAAAGGACATTTATTGTTCCCTTAGAATACACAGTCGCTCTGAGTCTTTCCTGATCACGGAGGGTGAGCCTGCTATGCTCGTAAACTTGCATTGATTGAAATAAAATCATGTTCAGATATGAATGGCATCCCTTCGTTCTTGAAGAGTTAAATTCAAAAACCTTGTAACGTGCTCACTTGGACATCCCATAAACCTACTCACTCCATTTGGCAGCATGTCATGAGCGATATGTCTGAAGAGGATCAAGGCTGTCCAGCGTCCCGCACAAAGGATATTCAACGTGAGAATACCACGTCTTCGTCACGACGTGAGAAGTTCCCATAAGGGCAAAAAGCCGTACCAATGTGACTTGTGCCAAAAGACATTTAGTAAGAGGCAAAATGTAACACCACAAGAAGGCTTTTCACTAAACATAGCAGTTGTTCAATAATGCCCCTGGTATAAGTTTTTCTAACTAACAATTTGTGCACAAGCTAACAATATTCTAGCTGACTACCCTTTGAAAGGTGCCTGAGCCAGCCTGCATCATTCACTTCATTTGTATGTTTTGTCCGTTTTGGCAAACTTGTCAGAAAAGGACAGTCGCTTTGAGTCTTTCCTGATCACGGAGAGTGAGCTTGCTATGCTCTTAAACTTGCATAGGTTGAAATAAAATCATGTTCATATATGAGTTGCATCCCTTCGTTCTTGGGGAGTTACATTTAAAAACCTTGTAACGTGCTCACTTGGACATCCCATAAACCTACTCACTCCATTTGGCAGCATGTCTTGAGCGATACGTCTGAAGAGGATCAAAGCTGTCCGGCGGCCCGCACAAAGGATATTCAACGTGAGAATGCCACGTCTTGATCACAACGTGAGGAGTTCCCATAAGGGAAAAAGCCCTACCAATGTGACTTGTGCCAAAAGACATTTATTAAGAGGCAAAAATGTAAACACCACAAGAAGGCTTTTCACTGAACATAGCAGTTGTTCGATAATGCCCCTGGTATAAGTTTTTCTAACTAACAATTTGTGCACAAGCTAACAAGATTCTAGCTGACTACCCTTTGAAAGGTGCCTGAGCCAGCCTGCATCATTCACTTCATTTGTATGTTTTGTCCGTTTTGGCAAACTTGTCAGAAATGGACAGTCGGTCTGAGTCTTTCCTGATCACGGAGAGTGAGCTTGCTATGCTCTTAAACTTGCATAGGTTGAAATAAAATCTTGTTCATATATGAATGGCATTTCTTCATTCTTGAAGAGTTATATTCAAAAACCTTGTAACGTGCTCACTTGGACATCCCATAAACCTACTCACTCCATTTGGCAGCATGTCTTGAGCGATACGTCTGAAGAGGGTCAAAGCTGTCCGGCGTCCCGCACAAAGGATATTCAACGTGAGAATGCCACGTTTTCATCACGACGTGAGAAGTTCCCATAAGGGCAAAAAGCCCTACCAATGTGACTTGTGCCAAAAGACATTCAGTAAGAGGCAAAATGTACCCACCACAAGAAGGCTTTTCACTAAACATAGCAGTTGTTCGATAATGCTCCTGGTATAAGTTTTTCTAACTAACAATTTGTGCAGAAGCTAACAAGATTCTAGCTGAATACCCTTTAAAAGGTGCCTGAGCCAGCCTTCATTATTCACTTCAGGCGTATGTTTTGTCCGTTTTGGCAAACTTGTCAGAAAAGGACAGTCGCTCTGAGTCTTTCCTGATCACGGAGAGTGAGCTTGCTATGCTCTTAAACTTGCATAGGTTGAAATAAAATCATGTTCATATATGAATGGCATCCCTTCGTTCTCGGGGAGTTACATTTCAAAACCTTGTAACGTGCTCACTTGGACATCCCATAAACCTACTCACTCCATTTGGGAGCATGTCTTGAGCGATACGTCTGAAGAGGATCAAAGCTGTCCGGCGTCCCGCACAAAGGATATTGAACGTCAGAATTCCACATCTTCATCACAACGTGAGAAGTTCCCATAAGGGCAAAAAGCGCTACCAATGTGACTTGTGCCAAAAGACATTCAGTAAGAGGCAAAATGTACCCACCACAATAAGGCTTTTCACTAAACATTGCAGTTGTTCGATAATGCCCCTGGTATAAGTTTTTCTAACTAACAATTTGTGCATAAGCTAACAAGATTCTAGCTGAATACCCTTTGAAAGGTGCCTGAGCCAGCCTGCATCATTCACTTCATTCGTATGTTTTGTCCGTTTTGGCAAACTTGTCAGAAAAGGACAGTCGCTCTGAGTCTTTCCTGATCACGGAGAGTGAGCTTGCTATGCTCTTAAACTGGCATAGGTTGAAATAAAATTATGTTCATATATGAATGGCATCCCTTCGTTCTCGGGGAGTTACATTTAAAAACCTTGTAACGTGCTCACTTGGACATCCCATAAACCTACTAACTCCATTTGGCAGCATGTCTTGAGTGATACGTCTGAAGAGGATCAAAGCTGTCCGGCGTCCCGCACAAAGGATATTGAACGTCAGAATACCACATCTTCATCACAACGTGAGAAGTTCCCATAAGGGCAAAAAGCGCAACCAATGTGACTTGTGCCAAAAGACATTCAGTAAGAGGCAAAATGTACCCACCACAAGAAGGCTTTTCACTAAACATAGCAGTTCGATAATGCCCCTGGTATAAGTGTTTTTCTAACGACCAATTTGTGCACAAGCTAACAAGTTTCTAGCTGACTACCGTATGGAAGGTGCTTGAGCCAGCCTGCATCAATCACTTCATTTGTATGTTTTGTCCGTTTTGGCAAACTTGTCAGAAAAGGACAGTCGCTGTGAGTCTTTCCTGATCACGGAGAGTGAGCTTGCTATGCTCTTAAACTTGCATAGGTTGAAACAAAATCATGTTCATATATGAATGGCATTCCTTCGTTCTCGGAGAGTTACATTTAAAAACCTTGTAACGTGCTCACTTGGACATCCCATAAACCTACTCACTCCATTTGGCAGCATGTCTTGAGTGATACGTCTGAAGAGGATCAAAGCTTTCCGGCGTCCCGCACAAAGGATATTCAACGTCAGAATGCCACATCTTCATCACAACGTGAGAAGTTCCCATAAGGGCAAAAAGCGCTACCAATGTGACTTGTGCCAAAAGACGTTCAGTAAGAGGCAAAATGTACCCACCACAAGAAGGCTTTTCACTGAACATAGCAGTTGTTCAGTAATGCCCCTGGTATAAGTTTTTCTTACTAACAATTTGTGCTCAAGCTAACAAGATTCTAGGTGACTACTTTTTGAAAGGTGCCTGAGCCAGCCTGCATCATTCACTTCATTTGTATGTTTTGTCCGTTTTGGCAAACTTGTCAGAAAAGGACAGGCGCTCGGAGTCTTTCCTGATCACGGAGAGTGAGCTTGCTATGCTCTTAAACTTGCATAGGTTGAAATAAAATCATGTTCATATATGAATGGCATCCCTTCGTTCTTGAAGAGTTATATTCAAAAACCTGGTAACATGCTCACTTGGACATCCCATAAACCTACTCACTCCATTTGGCAGCATGTCTTGAGCGATACGTCTGAAGAGGATCAAAGCTGTCCGGCGTCCCGCACAAAGGATATTCAACTTGAGAATACCACGTCTTCATCACAACGTGAGGAGTTCCCATAAGGGAAAAAGCCCTACCAATGTGACTTGTGCCAAAAGACATTTAGTAAGAGGCAAAATGTAAACACCACAAGAAGGCTTTTCACTAAACATAGCAGTTGTTCAATAATGTCCCTGGTATAAGTTTTTCTGACTAACAATTTGTGCACAAGCTAACAAGATTCTAGCTGACTACCCTTTGAAAGGTGCCTGAGCCAGCCTGCATCATTCACTTCATTTGTATGTTTTGTCCGTTTTGGCAAACTTGTCAGAAAAGGACAGTCGCTCTGAGTCTTTCCTGATCACGGAAAGTGAGCTTGCTATGCTCTTAAACTTGCATAGGTTGAAATAAAATCTTGTTCATATATGAATGGCATTTCTTCGTTCTTGAAGAGTTATATTCAAAAACCTTGTAACGTGCTCACTTGGACATCCCATAAACCTACTCACTCCATTTGGCAGCATGTCTTGAGCGATATGTCTGAAGAGGATCAAAGCTGTCCGGCGTCCCGCACAAAGGATATTCAACTTGAGAATGCCACGTTTTCATCACGATGTGAGAAGTTCCCATAAGCGCAAAAAGCCCTACCAATGTGACTTGTGCCAAAAGACATTCAGTAAGAGGCAAAATTTGAGCCATCACAAGAAGGCTTTTCACTAAACAGAGCAGTTGTTCAATAATGCCCCTGGTATAAGTTTTTCTAACGACTAATTTGTGCACAAGCTAAAAAGTTTCTAGCTGAGTACCGTATGGAAGGTGCTTGAGCTAGCCTGCATCAATCACTTCATTTGTATGTTTTGTTCGTTTTGGCAAACTTGTCAGAAAAGGACATTTATTGTTCCCTTAGAATACACAGACAGTCGCTGTGAGTCTTTCCTGATCACGGAGGGTGAGCCTGCTATGCTCGTAAACTTGCATTGATTGAAATAAAATCATGTTCAGATATGAATGGTGTCGTGTCCGGTCGCTGTGTAGAATGCAGCGAAAGACGCACACGGTACTTTAAGACTTCGTTTATTTAAAGCTGAAGAGGGTGCGACCAGCGTAGACCGAGGCAGGAGCCGAACTGGCCGCCCGAAGAAAGGAGGGAGCGGAGGCGTCCACGGGAGGGAGTGGCTTCTCAGAACAGGAGGAGGGTGTGGGGGGCGCACCGTGGGGGGGCATCTGGTGACAGCGTGCGACGAGGGGCAAGTGTCGTTAGGAGGAGGATTGAGTGGTCGTTAGGAGGAGGATGCGAGTGGTCGTTAGGAGGGGAATGCGAGTGGTCGTTAGGAGGGGGCGCACACACACAAAAGCAATATGGGGACACAACACTTCCTTCCCCCTTAGAAAGTTGCCTGGTATCGTGCAGGGGGTCGGCGCTCACGCGTGGAGGCGCGCTGGCTTTGTGCGCTCGGGGGAGAAACACTTGTAGGCTGGCTGTTGTTCGCTGTGTCTCCTAGGTCTGTCCTGGGCAAAGTCTCTTCTTCCGGGAAGAGGTGCCAGGCTATGTGGGAAAATGGTGCACGTGTTCTCTCCGCTGGCGGACAGCTCTCAGACGGCGTCGTAAATCTACGCAGCTGGTTGAGATGTCGGCGTGCTACTGTGCCATGTATGTTGACGAGCCAAGAGCGCAGGCCTATGCGTCTGACAATTGTAGCTTCCTCCCAGCGTGGCTTTTTCAGAAACTGTCGGGCGAGGACGCGCTGCCCCTCATTAAGCGTGCCGCAGCGCGGAATTGCTTTTTCTTCCCGGAACGTCTCTGCCTTTGGCTCGGGGAGGATGGCTGTGAGCTGGGTTCGCATTTCACGCTCGAACATCATTTTCGAGGGGGTCTCGCCTGTTGTGCTCTGAACCGTCGTGTGCTGCTTGAAGAGAAAGCGCGCAAGGCGGCGCTGCAGCGAGCCTGTCTGATCTCTTTCAAGGGCGCGTTTTAGCTCGGCTACGTAGCGCTCGGCTTGTCCGTTTGTCGCTGGGTGGTAGGGGGCCGATGTAACTGATGAGATCCCGTTGTCACGATAAAACTTGAGGATCTCCGCAGACACAAACGGTGTTCCGTTGTCCGACACTACCTTGCGCGGCAGGCCGAACGTTGCAAATAGTGATCGGAGGTTGTCAATGACTGCTGCCGAAGTCGTCTGTCCCATTTGCCTTATCTCAAGCCACTTTGTGTAGGCATCTACGACCACAAGGAAAGTGCAGCCCTCAATTGGTCCTGCAAAATCAATGTGCAGTGTGTGCCATGGTGTGTCTGGCTTTTCCCATTCTGGGACAGGAGCTTTCGGCGGGGCGCTCCGGCTGCTCTGGCAAGGCTTGCATTCTCGCACCACTGTTTCGATGTCGTTGTCAATGCCAGGCCACCACATGTAGCTTCTGGCACACTTTTTCATTGCAACGATGCCCCGATGTCCGGCGTGGATGAGAGACATAGCTTGTGCGCGTAGTTCTCTCGGCATCACAACTCGGGACCCAAACATGATGCAGCCGCGATGGGTGCTCAACTCTGTAGCTCGCCTGCGGTAAGCGTCGAAGTTGTCCCCTTTGAGTTTATGCACGTTGCCTTGTTGAACAGCTGTGTAAACTAGCCGGAGAGCTGCGCACTTCTGCGTAGATGCTGCAACTGTGCCTGCTGTAAGCGGAGGTTCTGGCAGTGCTTCGAACATCAGAACGTCTCCTGGTGGAAATGGTTCGTCAACAGTTGCGTCTAGTGGCAGACGGCTTAGCGCATCGGCGTTTTGATGTTTACTCCCATTGCGGTAGACCAGAGCGTAGTCGTACGCTGAGAGTTTGATGGAATGCTGCGTCGGCTCGATGACACCTTGCTGCTCCAGTTTGTCCAACTCTTTTTCAACTGAATCTCGGAGAGCAAACGGCACCGGCCTGGCCTTCAGAAATTTGGGTTGCGCGTTGTCCAACAACTCCAGTGTGACCGGGGGCCCTTCGTTTCCTGGAATCTCTTCCGAGAATACTCTTTCGTATTTCTCTTGCAGTTGCTCAACCATGTTCTGGCTCGGCGTCTGGTGTATGCCGCATATCATCACGCCTAGTGGAGAAAACCAATTTCTCCCTAGAAGGCTTGATCCTGTGCCCTTCACAACAAGCAGAGGTAGCGTATGGGTCTGGCCGTTGTAGTTAACCTGCACGTTGGCAGAGCCCAATAGTGGCAGATTCTGTCCTGACCACGTTCGCAGGTGCGTGTCGTCTTGTTGCAGGGCGGGTGCGTCAGATGGCCATGAAGTTCGGAACGTGTCCTCACTGATCAGAGTACAGGCTGCGCCGGAGTCCACCTCGAACTTAATCAGCTGGTGATGTACGCTTACTTTTGTAAAAATCTTCGGTCGCGTGCCGAGATTCATGGTGTTCAGGTCGTACAACACAGATGGTGTTGCTGATGTTGTTCCATGGAGATCAGATAGCGGCGTATTCTCTGAGGCGTTGACGCTGTGATTAGGCTGGGAAGGTGACTTTATCTTGGCAAGTCTCCGTTTCGTAATGCATGCTCTTTCGATATGCCCTCGCTTGTGGCAAAAATTACACGTGGCTGACTGGAATCGACATCCCTGGGGGTTGTGTTGGTCGTCACACCGCCAGCAGCGTTGTGCCTTTTTGACCGATTTTACAACAACAGAAGGCTTGCGCACCTGGTTGCTTGTCTGGTGTACCGGCTCGGTGTTCCGGCGAATCCCTCTCTGCTGGTGACCGGCGCTCTCCGCTCGAACGGCGATGTCGTAAGCTTTGCTGAATGTGAGGTCCTTCTCAGCGAACAGGCGCTGCTGCAGTGACTCGTCACTCAGTCCGCACACAAATCTGTCGCGTAACATCACGTCCAAGGGAAGCATGGTGGTGTTAGCAGAAGAAGCTGCGTCTCCCTCCTGCCCGGTAGCTGTTGTCGACAGCGTTCCAAAATTGCAGTCGGCAGCGAGCTTCTTGAGCGCGGCTACGTAGGCGCTCACAGTTTCTCCTTCCAGTTGATCTCGTCGTTGGAAGCGAGCCCGGCTGTAGACCTCTGATGGCCTTGGGTCGTAGTGCTTTTGCAGCGCTTTTACGATGTCGTCGTAAGACACTGCCGCTGGAGTGCTTGGCTGAATAAGGGCGCAGACAGTATCGTAGGTCTGCTCCCCGCACAGCGTCAGCAGGTTGGCCCTCTTCAAGGCTGGGTCTGTGATGTTGTTAGCTTCAAAGTAGAACTGAAGGCGTCCAACCCACGATGACCACGATGAGCCGTTGAACTCTGGTATCTGATTGGGAAACCCTCGCGTAGCCATGGCTTGTCAATAGCGTTGCGTAGCGCGGGTCGAATCCACTTTCTCGTCGCCACTGTCGTGTCCGGTCGCTGTGTTGAATGCAGCGAAAGACGCACACGGTACTTTAAGACTTCGTTTATTTAAAGCTGAAGAGGGTGCGACCAGCGTCGACCGAGGCAGGAGCCGAACTGGCCGCCCGAAGAAAGGAGGGAGCGGAGGCGTCCACGGGAGGGAGTGGCTTCCCAGAACAGGAGGAGGGTGTGGGGGGCGCACCGTGGGGGGGCATCTGGTGACAGCGTGCGACGAGGGGCAAGTGTCGTTAGGAGGAGGATTGAGTGGTCGTTAGGAGGAGGATGCGAGTGGTCGTTAGGAGGGGAATGCGAGTGGTCGTTAGGAGGGGGCGCACACACACAAAAGCAATATGGGGACACAACAAATGGCATCCCTTCGTTCTTGAAGAGTTAAATTCAAAAACCTTGTAACGTGCTCACTTGGACATCCCATAAACCTACTCACTCCATTTGGCAGCATGTCTTGAGCGATATGTCTGAAGAGGATCAAAGCTGTCCAGCGTCCCGCACAAAGGATATTCAACGTGAGAATACCACGTCTTCGTCACGACGTGAGAAGTTCCCATAAGGGCAAAAAGCCGTACCAATGTGACTTGTGCCAAAAGACATTTAGTAAGAGGCAAAATGTAACACCACAAGAAGGCTTTTCACTAAACATTGCAGTTGTTCAATAATGCCCCTGGTATAAGTTTTTCTAACTAACAATTTGTGCACAAGCTAACAATATTCTAGCTGACTACCCTTTGAAAGGTGCCTGAGCCAGCCTGCATCATTCACTTCATTTGTATGTTTTGTCCGTTTTGGCAAACTTGTCAGAAAAGGACAGTCGCTCTGAGTCTTTCCTGATCACGGAAAGTGAGCTTGCTATGCTCTTAAACTTGCATAGGTTGAAATAAAATCTTGTTCATATATGAATGGCATTTCTTCGTTCTTGAAGAGTTATATTCAAAAACCTTGTAACGTGCTCACTTGGACATCCCATAAACCTACTCACTCCATTTGGCAGCATGTCTTGAGCGATATGTCCGAAGAGGATCAAAGCTGTCCAGCGTCCCGCACAAAGGATATGCAACGTGAGAATACCACGTCTTCGTCACGACGTGAGAAGTTCCCATAAGGGAAAAAGCCCTACCAATGTGACTTGTGCCAAAAGACATTCAGTAAGAGGCAAAATTTGAGCCATCACAAGAAGGCTTTTCACTAAACATAAAAGTTGTTCAATAATGCCCCTGGTATAAGTTTTTCTAGCCTGCATCATTCACTTCATTCGTATGTTTTTTCTGTTTTGGCAAACTTGTCAGAAAAGGACAGACATTCTAAGTCTTTCCTGATCACGGAGAGTGAGCTTGCTATGCTCTTAAACTTGCGTAGGTTGAAATAAAATCATGTTCATATATGAATGGCATCCCTTCGTTCTTGAAGAGTTATATTCAAAAACCTTGTAACGTGCTCACTTGGACATCCCATAAACCTACTCACTCCATTTGGCAGCATGTTTTAAGCGATATGTCTGAAGAGGATCAAAGCTGTCCGGTGTCCCGCACAAAGGATATTCAACGTGAGAATACCACGTCTTCGTCACGTCGTGAGAAGTTCCCATAAGGGAAAAAGCCCTACCAATGTGACTTGTGCCAAAAGACATTTAGTAAGAGGCAAAAATGTAAACACCACAAGAAGGCTTTTCACTGAACATAGCAGTTGTTCAGTAATGCCCCTGGTATAAGTTTTTCTAACTAACAATTTGTGCACAAGCTAACAAGATTCTAGCTGACTACCCTTTGAAAGGTGCCTGAGCCAGCCTGCATCATTCACTTCATTTGTATGTTTTGTCCGTTTTGGCAAACTTGTCAGAAAAGGACAGTCACTCCGAGTCTTTCCTGATCACGGAGAGTGAGCTTGCTATGCTCTTAAACTTGCATAGGTTGAAATAAAATCATGTTCATATATGAGTGGCATCCCTTCGTTCTCGGGGAGTTACATTTAAAAACCTTGTAACGTGCTCACTTGGACATCCCATAAACCTACTCACTCCATTTGGCAGCATGTCTTGAGCGATACGTCTGAAGAGGATCAAAGCTGTCCGGCGGCCCGCACAAAGGATATTCAACGTCGGAATACCACATCTTCATCACAACGTGAGAAGTTCCCATATGGGCAAAAAGCGCTACCAATGTGACTTGTGCCAAAAGACGTTCAGTAAGAGGCAAAATGTACCCACCACAAGAAGGCTTTTCACTGAACATAGCAGTTGTTCGATAATGCCCCTGGTATAAGTTTTTCTAACTAACAATTTGTGCATAAGCTAACAAGATTCTAGCTGAATACCCTTTGAAAGGTGCCTGAGCCAGCCTGCATCATTCTCTTCATTCGTATGTTTTGTCCGTTTTGGCAAACTTGTCAGAAAAGGACAGTCGCTCTGAGTCTTTCCTGATCACGGAGAGTGAGCTTGCTATGCTCTTAAACTTGCATAGGTTGAAATAAAATCATGTTCATATATGAATGGCATCCCTTCGTTCTCGGGGAGTTACATTTAAAAACCTTGTAACGTGCTCACTTGGACATCCCATAAACCTACTAACTCCATACGTCTGAAGAGGATCAAAGCTTTCCGGCGTCCCGCACAAAGGATATTCAACGTCAGAATGCCACATCTTCATCACAACGTGAGAAGTTCCCATAAGGGAAAAAGCCCTACCAATGTGACTTGTGCCAAAAGACATTTAGTAAGAGGCAAAAATGTAAACACCACAAGAAGGCTTTTCACTGAACATAGCAGTTGTTCGATAATGCCCCTGGTATAAGTTTTTCTAACTAACAATTTGTGCACAAGCTAACAAGATTCTAGCTGACTACACTTTGAAAGGTGATTGAGCCAGCCTGCATCATTCACTTCATTTGTATGTTTTGTCCGTTTTGGCAAACTTGTCAGAAAAGGACAGTCGCTCTGAGTCTTTCCTGATCACGGAGAGTGAGCTTGCTATGCTCTTAAACTTGCATAGGTTGAAATAAAATCTTGTTCATATATGAATGGCATTTCTTCGTTCTTGAAGAGTTATATTCAAAAACCTTGTAACGTGCTCACTTGGACATCCCATAAACCTACTCACTCCATTTGGCAGCATGTGTTGAGCGATACGTCTGAAGAGGGTCAAAGCTGTCCGGCGTCCCGCACAAAGGATATTCAACGTGAGAATACCACGTCTTCATCACGACGTGAGGAGTTCCCATAAGGGAAAAAGCCCTACCAATGTGACTTGTGCCAAAAGACATTCAGTAAAAGGCAAAATTTGACCCACCACAAGAAGGCTGTTCACTAAACAGAGCAGTTGTTCAATAATGCCCCTGGTATAAGTTTTTCTAACGACTAATTTGTGCACAAGCTAAAATGTTTCTAGCTGAGTACCGTATGGAAGGTGCTTGAGCCAGCCTGCATCAATCACTTCATTTGTATGTTTTGTTCGTTTTGGCAAACTTGTCAGAAAAGGACATTTATTGTTCCCTTAGAATACACAGACAGTCGCTGTGAGTCTTTCCTGATCACGGAGGGTGAGCCTGCTATGCTCGTAAACTTGCATTGATTGAAATAAAATCATGTTCAGATATGAATGGCATCCCTTCGTTCTTGAAGAGTTAAATTCAAAAACCTTGTAACGTGCTCACTTGGACATCCCATAAACCTACTCACTCCATTTGGCAGCATGTCTTGAGCGATATGTCTGAAGAGGATCAAAGCTGTCCAGTGTCCCGCACAAAGGATATTCAACGTGAGAATACCACGTCTTCGTCACGACGTGAGAAGTTCCCATAAGGGCAAAAAGCCGTACCAATGTGACTTGTGCCAAAAGACATTTAGTAAGAGGCAAAATGTAACACCACAAGAAGGCTTTTCACTAAACATAGCAGTTGTTCAATAATGCCCCTGGTATAAGTTTTTCTAACTAACAATTTGTGCACAAGCTAACAATATTCTAGCTGACTACCCTTTGAAAGGTGCCTGAGCCAGCCTGCATCATTCACTTCATTTGTATGTTTTGTCCGTTTTGGCAAACTTGTCAGGCAAACTTGTCAGAAAAGGACAGTCGCTCTGAGTCTTTCCTGATCACGGAGAGTGAGCTTGCTATGCTCTTAAACTTGCATAGGTTGAAATAAAATCATGTTCATATATGAATGGCATCCCTTCGTTCTCGGGGAGTTACATTTAAAAACCTTGTAACGTGCTCACTTGGACATCCCATAAACCTACTAACTCCATTTGGCAGCATGTCTGGAGCGATACGTCTGAAGAGGATCAAAGCTGTCCAGTGTCCCGCACAAAGGATATTCAACGTGAGAATACCACGTCTTCGTCACGACGTGAGAAGTTCCCATAAGGGAAAAAGCCCTACCAATGTGACTTGTGCCAAAAGACATTCAGTAAGAGGCAAAATTTGAGCCATCACAAGAAGGCTTTTCACTGAACAGAGCAGTTGTTCAATAATGCCCCTGGTATAAGTGTTTTTCTAACGACCAATTTGTGCACAAGCTAACAAGTTTCTAGCTGACTACCGTGTATGGAAGGTGCTTGAGCCAGCCTGCATCAATCACTTCATTTGTATGTTTTGTCCGTTTTGGCAAACTTGTCAGAAAAGGACAGTCGCTCCGAGTCTTTCCTGATCACGGAGAGTGAGCTTGCTGTGCTCTTAAACTTGCGTAGGTTGAAATAAAATCATGTTCATATATGAATGGCATCCCTTCGTTCTTGAAGAGTTATATTCCAAAACCTTGTAACGTGCTCACTTGCACATCCCATAAACCTACTCACTCCATTTGGCAGCATGTTTTAAGCGATATGTCTGAAGAGGATAAAAGCTGTCCGGTGTCCCGCACAAAGGATATTCAACGTGAGAATACCACGTCTTCATCACGACGTGAGAAGTTCCCATAAGGGAAAAAGCCCTACCAATGTGACTTGTGCCAAAAGACATTCAGTAAGAGGCAAAATTTGAGCCATCACAAGAAGGCTTTTCACTGAACAGAGCAGTTGTTCAATAATGCCCCTGGTATAAGTGTTTTTCTAACGACCAATTTGTGCACAAGCTAACAAGTTTCTAGCTGACTACCGTATGGAAGGTGCTTTAGCCAGCCTGCATCAATCACTTCATTTGTATGTTTTGTCCGTTTTGGCAAACTTGTCAGAAAAGGACAGTCGCTCGGAGTCTTTCCTGATCACGGAGAGTGAGCTTGCTGTGCTTTTAAACTTGCGTAGGTTGAAATAAAATCATGTTCATATATGAATGGCATCCCTTCGTTCTTGAAGAGTTATATTCAAAAACCTTGTAACGTGCTGACTTGCACATCCCATAAACCTACTCACTCCATTTGGCAGCATCTTTTAAGCGATATGTCTGAAGAGGATCAAAGCTGTCCGGTGTCCCGCACAAAGGATATTCAACGTGAGAATACCACGTCTTCATCACGACGTGAGAAGTTCCCATAAGGGAAAAAGCCCTACCAATGTGACTTGTGCCAAAAGACATTCAGTAAGAGGCAAAATTTGAGCCATCACAAGAAGGCTTTTCACTAAACAGAGCAGTTGTTCAATAATGCCCCTGGTATAAGTGTTTTTCTAACGACCAATTTGTGCACAAGCTAACAAGTTTCTAGCTGACTACCGTATGGAAGGTGCTTGAGCCAGCCTGCATCAATCACTTCATTTGTATGTTTTGTCCGTTTTGGCAAACTTGTCAGAAAAGGACAGTCGCTCCGAGTCTTTCCTGATCACGGAGAGTGAGCTTGCTGTGCTCTTAAACTTGCGTAGGTTGAAATAAAACCATTTTCATATATGAATGGCATCCCTTCGTTCTCTAAGAGTTATATTCAAAAACCTTGTAACGTGCTCACTTGGACATCCCTTAAACCTACTCACTCCATTTGGCAGCATGTCTTGAGCGATACGTCTGAAGAGGATCAAAGCTGTCCGGCGTCCCGCTCAAAGGATATTCAACGTCAGAATACCACATCTTCATCACAACGTGAGAAGTTCCCATATGGGCAAAAAGCGCTACCAATGTGACTTGTGCCAAAAGACGTTCAGTAAGAGGCAAAATGTACCCACCACAAGAAGGCTTTTCACTGAACATAGCAGTTGTTCAGTAATGCCCCTGGTATAAGTTTTTCTAACTAACAATTTGTGCTCAAGCTAACAAGATTCTAGCTGACTACTTTTTGAAAGGTGCCTGAGCTAGCCTGCATCATTCACTTCTTTTGTATGTTTTGTCCGTTTTGGCGAACTTGTCAGAAAAGGACAGTCGCTCTGAGTCTTTCCTGATCACGGAGAGTGAGCTTGCTATGCTCTTAAACTTGCATAGGTTGAAATAAAATGATGTTCATATATGAATGGAATCCCTTCGTTCTTGAAGAGTTACATTTCAAAACCTTGTAACGTGCTCACTTGGACATCCCATAAACCTACTCACTCCATTTGGGAGCATGTCTTGAGCGATACGTCTGAAGAGGATCAAAGCTGTCCGGCGTCCCGCACAAAGGATATTGAACGTCAGAATACCACGTCTTCGTCACGACGTGAGAAGTTCCCATAAGGGAAAAAGCCCTACCAATGTGACTTGTGCCAAAAGACATTCAGTAAGAGGCAAAATTTGAGCCATCACAAGAAGGCTTTTCACTGAACAGAGCAGTTGTTCAATAATGCCCCTGGTATAAGTTTTTCTGACTAACAATTTGTGCACAAGCTAACAAGATTCTAGCTGACTACCCTTTGAAAGGTGCCTGAGCCAGCCTGCATCATTCACTTCATTTGTATGTTTTGTCCGTTTTGGCAAACTTGTCAGAAAAGGACAGTCGCTCTGAGTCTTTCCTAATCACGGAGAGTGAGTGAGCTTGCTATGCTCTTAAGCTTGCATAGGTTGAAATAAAATCATGTTCATATATGAATGGCATCCCTTCGTTCTTGAAGAGTTATATTCAAAAACCTTGTAACGTGCTCACTTGCACATCCCATAAACCTACTCACTCCATTTGGCAGCATGTCTGAAGCGATATGTCTGAAGGGGATCAAAGCTGTCCGGCGTCCCGCACAAAGGATATTCAACGTGAGAATACCACGTCTTCATCACGACGTGAGGAGTTCCCATAAGGGAAAAAGCCCTACCAATGTGACTTGTGCCAAAAGACATTCAGTAAAAGGCAAAATTTGACCCACCACAAGAAGGCTGTTCACTAAACCTAGCAGTTGTTCAATAATGCCCCTGGTATAAGTGTTTTTCTAACAACCAATTTGTGCACAAGCTAACAAGATTCTAGCCGACTACCCTATGAAAGGTGCTGGAGCTAGCCTCCATCATTAACTTCATTTGTATGTTTTGTTCGTTTTGGCAAACTTGTCAGAAAAGGACATTTATTGTTCCCTTAGAATGCACAGACAGTCGCTCTGTGTCTTTCCTGGTCACGGGGGGTGAGGCTGCTATGCTCGTAAACTTGCATAAATTGAAATAAAATCATGTTCATATAAGATTGGCATCCCTTTGTTCTTGGAGAGTTGCATTCAAAAACCTTGTACCCAATATTATTCCCTGGTCATAGTTGTCACTCTGCCTCAATGAAGAGATTCGGGGGAGTGAAAGGTCGCACAATAAGTCATTTTATGCGAGCAGTCTGAGTTGGGTAATTTTTGTGAGATTAATAGACCCTTTAGAAAATTCAGCGCCATCTGGTGTGTGGTGCGCAAACCGCGGTACCTCCGCCATTACTTGGGCATACGCCTGCTGGTATGCGCTCGGGCCAGATTGAAAAGTACGGCGCCCGGCGAAGCCACAACAAGTGCAATTTTCTTGTTTCTTTGTCCTAGCCATGTTCCTTGACACTGGCTCTCTGCTCCAAGCTATAGTCGCGATGCCGGCATGCTGCTGTGTGCCTTTCTGCAGCCAGCGCGGCGAAGAGACGCGCACGGAAACAAGCTGTTTCCAGAGCACGGAGCGCATGGAGTAGCTGCATGCTTCTTTCTTTTCGTCCGTGACCTGTTTGTTTTCACATTAAAATAAATCATGGAAGTATTGAAAGAGCAGCGAAAAGTTCCTTCTACCGTGTAGCCGCTCCGCTGTATAGTGAGCACAAAAATAAAGGTGCCACCTTCGGCGCACTCGAGGACACAGACAGTCGTTCTGTGTCTTTCCTGATCACGGAGGGTGAGCCTGCTATGCTCGTGAATTTGCATCAATTAAAATAAAATCATGTTCATATATGAATGGCATCCCTTCGTTCTTGGAGAGTTGCATTCAAAAACCTTGTACCCAATATTATTCCCTGGTCATAGTTGTCACTCTGCCTCAATGAAGAGATTCGGGGGAGTGAAAGGTCGCACAATAATTCATTTTATGCGAGCAGTCTGAGTTGGGTAATTTTTGAGAGCTTAATTATAAAATAAGTCTTTACTGTCACTGCGCCTGGAACTACTTTGCAGTTGTCCAAAATGCCCCTGGTATAAGTCTTTTTTTCACTACCAATTTGTGCACAAGCTGACAAGATTCTAGCTGACTACCCTATCAAAGGTGCTCGAGCTAGCCTGCATCATTAACTTCATTTGTATGTTTTGTCCGTTTTGGCAAACTTGTCAGAAAAGGACAGTCGCTCTGAGTCTTTCCTGATCACGGAAAGTGAGCTTGCTATGCTCTTAAACTTGCATAGGTTGAAATAAAATCTTGTTCATATATGAATGGCATTTCTTCGTTCTTGAAGAGTTATATTCAAAAACCTTGTAACGTGCTCACTTGCACATCCCATAAACCTACTCACTCCATTTGGCAGCATCTTTTAAGCGATATGTCTGAAGAGGATCAAAGCTGTCCGGTGTCCCGCACAAAGGATATTCAACGTGAGAATACCACGTCTTCATCACGACGTGAGAAGTTCCCATAAGGGAAAAAGCCCTACCAATGTGACTTGTGCCAAAAGACATTCAGTAAGAGGCAAAATTTGAGCCATCACAAGAAGGCTTTTCACTAAACAGAGCAGTTGTTCAATAATGCCCCTGGTATAAGTGTTTTTCTAACGACCAATTTGTGCACAAGCTAACAAGTTTCTAGCTGACTACCGTATGGAAGGTGCTTGAGCCAGCCTGCATCAATCACTTCATTTGTATGTTTTGTCCGTTTTGGCAAACTTGTCAGAAAAGGACAGTCGCTCAGAGTCTTTCCTGATCACGGAGAGTGAGCTTGCTGTGCTCTTAAACTTGCGTAGGTTGAAATAAAACCATTTTCATATATGAATGGCATCCCTTCGTTCTCTAAGAGTTATATTCAAAAACCTTGTAACGTGCTCACTTGGACATCCCTTAAACCTACTCACTCCATTTGGCAGCATGTCTTGAGCGATACGTCTGAAGAGGATCAAAGCTGTCCGGCGTCCCGCTCAAAGGATATTCAACGTCAGAATACCACATCTTCATCACAACGTGAGAAGTTCCCATATGGGCAAAAAGCGCTACCAATGTGACTTGTGCCAAAAGACGTTCAGTAAGAGGCAAAATGTACCCACCACAAGAAGGCTTTTCACTGAACATAGCAGTTGTTCAGTAATGCCCCTGGTATAAGTTTTTCTAACTAACAATTTGTGCTCAAGCTAACAAGATTCTAGCTGACTACTTTTTGAAAGGTGCCTGAGCTAGCCTGCATCATTCACTTCTTTTGTATGTTTTGTCCGTTTTGGCGAACTTGTCAGAAAAGGACAGTCGCTCTGAGTCTTTCCTGATCACGGAGAGTGAGTGAGCTTGCTATGCTCTTAAGCTTGCATAGGTTGAAATAAAATCATGTTCATATATGAATGGCATCCCTTCGTTCTTGAAGAGTTATATTCAAAAACCTTGTAACGTGCTCACTTGCACATCCCATAAACCTACTCACTCCATTTGGCAGCATGTCTGAAGCGATATGTCTGAAGGGGATCAAAGCTGTCCGGCGTCCCGCACAAAGGATATTCAACGTGAGAATACCACGTCTTCATCACGACGTGAGGAGTTCCCATAAGGGAAAAAGCCCTACCAATGTGACTTGTGCCAAAAGACATTCAGTAAAAGGCAAAATTTGACCCACCACAAGAAGGCTGTTCACTAAACCTAGCAGTTGTTCAATAATGCCCCTGGTATAAGTGTTTTTCTAACGACCAATTTGTGCACAAGCTAACAAGATTCTAGCCGACTACCCTATGAAAGGTGCTGGAGCTAGCCTCCATCATTAACTTCATTTGTATGTTTTGTTCGTTTTGGCAAACTTGTCAGAAAAGGACATTTATTGTTCCCTTAGAATGCACAGACAGTCGCTCTGTGTCTTTCCTGGTCACGGGGGGTGAGGCTGCTATGCTCGTAAACTTGCATAAATTGAAATAAAATCATGTTCATATAAGATTGGCATCCCTTTGTTCTTGGAGAGTTGCATTCAAAAACCTTGTACCCAATATTATTCCCTGGTCATAGTTGTCACTCTGCCTCAATGAAGAGATTCGGGGGAGTGAAAGGTCGCACAATAAGTCATTTTATGCGAGCAGTCTGAGTTGGGTAATTTTTGTGAGATTAATAGACCCTTTAGAAAATTCAGCGCCATCTGGTGTGTGGTGCGCAAACCACGGTACCTCCGCCATTACTTGGGCATACGCCTGCTGATATGCGCTCGGGCCAGATTGAAAAGTACGGCGCCCGGCGAAGCCACAACAAGTGCAATTTTCTTGTTTCTTTGTCCTAGCCATGTTCCTTGACACTGGCTCTCTGCTCCAAGCTATAGTCGCGATGCCGGCATGCTGCTGTGTGCCTTTCTGCAGCCAGCGCGGCGAAGAGACGCGCACGGAAACAAGCTGTTTCCAGAGCACGGAGCGCATGGAGTAGCTGCATGCTTCTTTCTTTTCGTCCGTGACCTGTTTGTTTTCACATTAAAATAAATCATGGAAGTATTGAAAGAGCAGCGAAAAGTTCCTTCTACCGTGTAGCCGCTCCGCTGTATAGTGAGCACAAAAATAAAGGTGCCACCTTCGGCGCACTCGAGGACACAGACAGTCGTTCTGTGTCTTTCCTGATCACGGAGGGTGAGCCTGCTATGCTCGTGAATTTGCATCAATTAAAATAAAATCATGTTCATATATGAATGGCATCCCTTCGTTCTTGGAGAGTTGCATTCAAAAACCTTGTACCCAATATTATTCCCTGGTCATAGTTGTCACTCTGCCTCAATGAAGAGATTCGGGGGAGTGAAAGGTCGCACAATAATTCATTTTATGCGAGCAGTCTGAGTTGGGTAATTTTTGAGAGCTTAATTATAAAATAAGTCTTTACTGTCACTGCGCCTGGAACTACTTTGCAGTTGTCCAAAATGCCCCTGGTATAAGTCTTTTTTTCACTACCAATTTGTGCACAAGCTGACAAGATTCTAGCTGACTACCCTATCAAAGGTGCTCGAGCTAGCCTGCATCATTAACTTCATTTGTATGTTTTGTTCGTTTTGGCAAACTTGTCAGAAAAGGACATTTATTGTTCCCTTAGAATGCACAGACAGTTGTTCTGTGTCTTTCCTGATCACGGAGGGTGAGCCTGCTATGCTCGTAAACTTGCATATATTAAAATAAAATCATGTTCTTATATTAATGGCATCCCTTCGTTCTTGGAGAGTTGCATTCTAAAACCTTGTACCCAATATTATTCCCTGGTCATAGTTGTCACTCTGCCTCAATGAAGAGATTCGGGGGAGTGAAAGGTCGCACAATAATTCATTTTATGCGAGCAGTCTGAGTTGGGTAATTTTTGAGAGCTTAATTATAAAATAAGTCTTTACTGTCACTGCGCCTGGAACTATTTTGCAGTTGTCCAAAATGCCCCTGGTATAATCACTACCAATTTGTGCACAAGCTGACAAGATTCTAGCTGACTACCCTATCAAAGGTGCTCGAGCTAGCCTGCATCATTAACTTCATTTGTATGTTTTGTTCGTTTTGGCAAACTTGTCAGAAAAGGACATTTATATTTCCCTTAGAATGCACAGACAGTCGCTCTGTGTCTTTCCTGATCACGGGGGTGAGGCTGCTGTGCTCGTAAACTTGCATAAATTAAAATAAATTCATGTTCATATAAGAATGGCATCCCTTCGTTCTTGGAGAGTTGCATTCAAAAACCTTGTACCCAATATTATTCCCTGGTCATAGTTGTCACTCTGCCTCAATGAAGAGATTCGGGGGAGTGAAAGGTCGCACAATAATTCATTTTATGCGAGCAGTCTGAGTTGGGTAATTTTTGAGAGCTTAATTATAAAATAAGTCTTTACTGTCACTGCGCCTGGAACTATTTTGCAGTTGTCCAAAATGCCCCTGGTATAAGTCTTTTTCGCACTACCAATTTGTGCAAAAGCTGACAAGATTCTAGCTGACTACCCTATCAAAGGTGCTCGAGCTAGCCTGCATCATTAACTTCATTTGTATGTTTTGTTCGTTTTGGCAAACTTGTCAGAAAAGGACATTTATTGTTTCCTTAGTATGCGCAGACAGTCATTCTGTGTCTTTCCTGATCACGGAGGGTGAGCCTGCTATCCTCGTAAACTTGCATAAATTAAAATATAATCATGTTCATATATGAATGGCATCCCTTCGTTCTTGGAGAGTTACATTCAAAAACCTCGTTACGTGCTCACTTGGACATCCCATAAACCTACTCACTCCATTTGGCAGCATGTCTTGAGCGATATGTCTTAAGAGGATCAAAGCTGTCCGGCGTCCTGCACAAAGGATGTTCAACGTGAGAATATCACGTCTTCATCACGACGTGGGAAGTTCCCATGAGGGCAAAAAGCCCTACCAATGTGACTTGTGCCAAAAGACATTCAGTGAGAGGCAAAATTTGACCCACCACATGAAGGCTTCTCACTAAACATAGCAGTTGTTCAATAATGCCTCTGGAATAAGTTTTTCTAACTACCAATTTGTGCAAAAGCTAACAAGATTCTAGGTGACTACCGTATGAAAGGTGCTTGAGCCAGCCTGCATCATTCACTTCATTTTTATGTTTTGTCCGTTTTGGTAAACTTGTCAGAAAAGGACAGTCGCTCTGAGTCTTTCCTGGTCACGGAGAGTGAGCTTGCTATGCTCTTAAACTCTCATAGGTTGAAATAAAATCATGTTTATATACGAATGGCATCCCTTCGTTCTCGGAGAGTTACATTCAAAAACCTTGTAACGTGCTCACTTGGACATCCCATAAACCTACTCACTCCATTTGGCAGCATGTCTTGAGCGATATGTCTTAAGAGGATCAAAGCTGTCCGGCGTCCTGCACAAAGGATATTCAACTTGAGAATGCCACGTTTTCATCACGATGTGAGAAGTTCCCATAAGGGAAAAAGCCCTACGAATGTGACTTGTGCCAAAAGACATTCAGTGAGAGGCAAAATTTGACCCACCACATGAAGGCTTCTCACTAAACATTGCAGTTGTTCAATAATGCCCCTGGAATAAGTTTTTCTAACTACCAATTTGTGCACAAGCTAACAAGATTCTAGCTGACTACCGTATGAAAGGTGCTTGAGCCAGCCTGCATCATTCACTTCATTTGTATGTTTTGTCCGTTTTGGCAAACTTGTGAGAGAAGGACATTTATTGTTCCCTTAGAATACACAGACAGTCGCTCTGAGTCTTTCCTGATCACTGAGAGTGAGCTTGCTATGCTCTTAAACTTGCATAGGTTGAAATAAAATTTTTGAGAGCTTAATTATAAATTAACTCTTTACAATCACTGCACCTGGAACTATTTTCGTGACAACACATGAAAACCTGCTCGTGTGAAAATTTTTTTTGTTTATTCAGGCAGCGTTAGTGGTAGTAGTTGTCCAGCCTCAATATAATGTGCCTTACTTCGATTTGCAGGCTTTAAGAGTTATTTGTTCTGGAAGATGCCAATTCTGGGTCGCCATGTACTCCAACCACGCGTCGCAGTCTCTGTCTCGGGGGACTGCTCCCAGCTCTGGTGCGTCGGCGTCAGCCTCGTCGTCCGTCTTCGCCGCCAGGATGGCATGTTGGAACCGAGTCGCCGCCATCCGTCCTTTTGCCACCATTTTTCTGAAACCCGTGCCGGATCTGTAGGCATAGCTGAGAACTGATCCGTTAGCGATGATCCCAGTCGGACCATCACAGATGACAAACTTGTGTGTTGAGCGGCTTCAAAGCCTAAGAATGCTGCAATTGTGTTACAGAACCGATGAGTTCCAGGTCCTATTGAGGCTGACCAGGGAGATCGTGTTGACAGGAACAGGTCTGCCAGGTAGTGATAGTAGCTGTTCTCTATACCGAGCTCTTCTCTCGGGCTGATCATCTTTTTGAGTTCATCGAACAACTTGCGTGGTGAACACCCAGTAGTAGATTTCCTTGGGCTTGCAGGAGATTGCCCCTGGCTGCTCTCTGTACAGCTCCGAGAACTGTGCAATCTTTTTTCCCGGCACAGCAAAGTCCCGGTACGGAGGATTCCAGCTTCATGGTTGACGCAGGCGTTTAAGAACATATCTGCTGCAGCAAGTAGCATCCGAAGAGGCTTGTGACACCCCACACAAACTTCGCCGATGTGGTGCGCGGGCGCGGCGCACCACACCGGTCTCAGGCACCTGCGCAGCTCACACACAGTGAGACTGAGGCAGGGCCATCCGCGCCTCCGGCAGATGCAGCGAGAGCTGCTATGCCACTCCCCAAAAAGGGCCCGCCGGCCACCAAGTCGGCAGCCCGCAAGGCTTCCCCCGTTCGGGAGAAGCCCGCACCCGCTCTGCCCGCGGGTTCTCCGCGGAACTCCACTGCCTCCACTGAGGCGATGGACACAACTCGGAGCTCGCCTCCGCTGCTGCAAGGGCGTGGCTCTCTCTATATCGAAAGAAAGAAAAAACCCTAATAACAGGCCCTCTACAAGGAGGGACCTAACGTCTCAATCCTGAAATCATCACGGCATTCTTATCCACTGGAACTGCCATGGAATTCTCAATAATTATAGTGATGCAACAGATATCTTAAATTCTCTATCTCCTGTAGCACTGTGTCTGCTACAGGAGATAGAGAATTTCAGATATCTGTGTGCCTGTGTGAGTGCACTGGTGTTGCTTCAGGGTGCTGTCTAGAGTAAAGCTGCTACCACAGCTGCTACCACATGACTTTCGCTGGCAGCAAATGATGCTCGTCGAAAGCAGTTGACGATGGTGCTGGCTGTCATCCATGCCGCGTTGAGCATCTCTATAGCCATAGACAAATCGACCTTCCTGTCGTGGTTCAACTTCATGTTCAACACAAGACGGTCAATTACTCGCTTGCGGCATCCAGCCTTAAAGGACATGATCACGCCCTGGTCAAGGGGCTGTATCACTGCCGTGCAGTTCGGGGGCAAGAACCAAAGTTCAATGCTCTTCAGCGCCACAGATGTGTGGTGGGCAGCACAGTTATCCAAGAAAAGGCATATCTTGTGATTCTGCCTCTCCAATGTCTCGTCCCAGTCACGGAGCCATCCAGCAAAAACTTCCCTTGTCATCCAGGCTTTCCTGTTTGACTCGTGCTGCGGTTGAAGTCACCTCTTTTCTTTAAGGCATCGTGGCAACGCACTTTTGCCTATCACAAAAGGTGGCAGTTTCTCGGACCCGTCCATATTCGTACAAAGCAGAAACGGTGATGCGGACCTTACTGTGCTTCCCTCCGCGACAGAGCTCGCCTGTAGAGGACTCAAAAGACACCTATTAAAAAAATAATGTTTTTTTTTTTCAAGAAGTCCTTTTCCGTGCTCACTTGGACAATTCATAAACCTACTCACTCCATTTGGCAGCATGTCTTAAGCGATGTGTCTGAAGAGGACCAGCGTCCCGCACAAAGGACATTCAACGTGAGAATACCACGTCTTCATCACGACGTGGGAACTTCCCATGAGGGCAGAAAGCCCTACCACTGTGACTTGTGCCAAAAGACATTCAGTAAAAGGCAAAATTTACCCACCACAAGAAGGCTGTTCACTAAACCTAGCAGTTGTTCAATAATGCCCCTGGTATAAGTGTTTTTCTAACGACCAATTTGTGCACAAGCTAACAAGATTCTAGCCGACTACCCTGTGAAAGGTTCTTGAGTCAGCCTGCATTATTCACTTGATTTGTATGTTTTGTCCGTTTTGGCAAACTTGTCAGAAAAGGACAGTCGCTCTGTGTCTTTCCTGATCACGGAGAGTGAGCCTGCTATGCTCTTAAACTTACATAGATTGAAATAAAATCAGGTTCATATATGAATGGCATGCCTTCGTTCATCCCTTCGTTCTTGGAGAGTTACATTCAAAAATCTTGTACCCAATATTATTCCCTGTGCATAGTGGTCACTCTGCCTCAATGAAGAGATTTGCGGGAATGAAAGGTCACACAATAATTTATTTTATGCGTGCAGTCTGAGTGGGATAATTTTTGAGAGCTTAATTATCAATTAACTCTTTACAATCATGGCACCTGGAACTATTTTCATGACAACACAGGAAAACCCGCTCTTGTGAAAATTTTTTGTTTATTCAAGTTTATTCAAGCAGTGTTAGTGGCAGTAGTTGTGCAGGCTCAAAGTAATGTGCCTTACTTAAATTTGAAGGATTGAAGGGTTCGTTGTTCTTTAAAGAGTTCACCAACGTCTGCATCACCATTTCTCAGAGCACTGTCTCTGCTGTATATACCTTATTTACTTGCGTATAACCCGCCCCTCCATGTAACCCGCACCCCTAACTTTAAACTCTGCGAAAAAAAAAATCCTCGCGTATAACCCGCATGTTTACCTGAAAAAATAAAATAAAAAGAAAGGAGCACTAGAAAGATACAACTGCACACTCTGTGATCATTTCGTTTTCACAGCATTTATTCAAACGACCACCACAGCGTCACTGTTCATCCGTTTCTCAGTTGTCGCCTCTCTCACTGCTGCCTTCTGAGGCCTCATCTCCGCTCTCAAAGACGGAGTCATCTTCGGAGCCATCCAAGCTGTTGCTATTGCCACATTTTCTGAAGCTTTTATGCACCAAGTCGGCCGGTATCGCTTTCCACGCGCCCACGATCCACTGGCATAGCAGTGGAATGTCAGGCCTTCGGACGCGTCCCGTTGGTGGGAGGGCGTGAAGGCCGTCGGCCATCCACTGGGCATACAGCCGCTTCATGTGTGCCTTGAACGGCTTGTTCAAGCACATGTCGAGCGGCTGTAGCATGGACGTCACGCCGCCGGGTATCACGACCAGGTCGGTGCCGGTCTCGGCGAGGTTAGACTTCACTGCAGCAGTGCAGTCTCCTCGGAATGAATCCAGGACGAGCATCGACCGGCGTGCCAGCAAGGCTCCTGGTCTTCTTTCTTAGATAACTCGTATCCAGTCGGTGACTAGGCCACGGTTCATCCAGGAATTTTCTTCCGCACGCACGACGATTCCTGGAGGCAGTGGTGTGGTAGGCAGAGTGTTACGTCTAAAAAATCACATACGGGCGCAGTTTGGTGCCGTCTGCCAAAGCACATAGCATCACAGTGCAGCGCAGCTTGGCATTTCCACCGGTCAGCACGCTGACCGATTTGGCAGTCGTCTTTTCCATTGTCACGTCCATCGGCCTCTCAAAGTAGACCGGGGTTTCGTCAGCGTTCCCCACCTGAGAGAGCGAATAGCTGTGCTTGTTCCGCAGTCCGATGACATACCGTTGAAAGCATAACAACTTTTCCTCATAGATATCAGGCAGCCGCTGGCACATGGTTTTTTGCCGCCGCATAAAAAATCCATGCCTTCCCATGAAGTGCTGAAGCCATCCACGGCTTGCACTAAACTCACGTGGAACGTTCATTTCTCGGGCCAACTTCAGGGCTTCCATCTGCGCCATTTCTGTCGAAACAGCGTGGCCACTACTCCTCTGCTCCTCTGAACTTTTCCAGCTGCGTCTCGAGGCGTGGGTATGCGCCAGTCTTCGCACCACGAAACGCTCGCCTGTCCCGGTTTGTAGTTGAAGACTATCCTTTTTCTTTCTCCAGTCGCGAATGTACGACTCGTCGACGGCATGCTGTCTCGCAGCAGCTCTGTTGCCGATTTCTTCGGCACTAGAAATAATCCTTAGCTTTTCTTTCGCTGTGAAAGACTGCTGCCGAGTAGGACTCATGACGCTAGGCTCAACTACGCCACCCCAATAAAGCGTAGCCAACGGCGTGGACAAGAACAAACAGACTATGGATGTGGATTTGGCGATGTCTTTTGATGGCCCCTATCGGCTTCTCGTGCGTCGATCACGATGGGGATGATGGACTACAAGGGGGAATCCACGCATTGCCATGAAGCCGACCTTCTCATACCCCCCTCAAAAGAAAAAAATTTGCAGATAACCCACACCCCCACTTTTTAAATGCATTTTTCCAAATTTTGGTGCGGGTTATACGCGAGTGAATACTGCAAATGGCATAATATTTGCGGAGCAATGTTTTCGCACAATCTTTAATTTCTTTCGTCCTTCAGAATACCAGCTGTTTGTGACCATTTCACATTGTGCGCGCTTCTTTGTTGTGTTGATGTTACTTGAAAAAGCCTTATCTATTCACATAAGGTGTTCGTGATAACACGCTGCAAGAGTCGTGGCTGCTTAAACGAAAATTACTGTGATTAGTGTCGATGACAAACAGTGGAATCCTTTAGTTTATTGCAAAGTTCATAACTTGGGTCGGTTTGAAATTGCTTAGTGCACATCAGTATTTTATTGCAGTTTTAATTACAAACTGTTGAATGCATTCTGGCTGTTTGTGAAACTCGCTTGCTTGACATATTGTGCATTAAAATTCAAAAGCAGTGCAGTACTTGAAAAAGCTTTTTTTTTAGTGTTGTACATCAAGCATGCATAGACATCATTGTGCCTTGCATCCAGCAAAGAATTGCTATTGTCACTGTCTTCAGCATTCAGTGCTGTTCCCCACAACAAAGCTATTCTGTCTGATGGCATTGCATTACGAATGGCGCGTTATCTTGTTTGTTTCTTTAGTTGCTTTGGATAAAAGTTCTCTCCAACTTCTCATTTTCTCAACCACTGCGCATTTTGTGCATAGACATGACGTCGTCTAGGCTCATTCTCGTCATGATCGACAAGCAACCTTTCATTTGAATTTCGAATGAATAACGCCTGTTCTTCTCTGCTGTACATTGCACAGTCCTCCCCATCACTGCTTTTATGTATAGTAACTCCAAAAGTTTATTTCGCAAAAATTTGTGCCTGCTAGCATAGGTTCAAGAGGATGTAAACTTTTCATGTGCAAGGGTTATGTTGAGTTGGTGAAATTTCCTGCGTTGTATGCGTTCAGAAAGATCGGACAGTGTTCTTGCAGTTTGGCAACCCAGTCTGCTAGCTCGATGCCCCAGACACCACAGTGGGCGGGGACTTGATGGCAGACAGGATAGTGAAGAGGCTGTCGTGTGAGCTCCAGCCGAGCGTGGTTCTTTTGAGTCATTCGGATCACCGAATATTTGGAAGTGTAGGGTATAAGCCGCTATCATGAGCGTACATGCTTCGTCATCGGCAATTAAGCGCAACTGAAGCTTCTCCCCCATTTTAATCTCTACAGGATAACACGGCTTCACCTGCTCAATGACACTTCATTCTTGGCTCGGAACTGAAGAACAATGGCAACAATGTGAGCATGCGAGCAGGCAGAACCAACACCAGTATGCCCATAAACTGCAATTTTTGGTGAAGCCTTTAGCTGTGCAGCTTCCAAGGTTGTCGCATATAGTGAATTTTAAGCGTTACTGTGTAGTTTATTCCATTAATTGATGTTCCATATCTCTTCAGGTGAAGAAAGTCATTTTTCAAAGGCTGCGGCACTGCAATTAATCCAGGCTTTTCGCATCTTTCCTTTGACAAAGCGTCATTCCCGTGACCTGCAGTGCAAATATAAATTGCTTAATGTCAGATATGCACCCTGGAGCTTGAATTTTTCTTTTGCCGAGCCTAGCGGATTAGCTATTTCAAACTTATTCTGATGCAGGATTACCTGTGCCTCATGTTCTGCCATATGTCTGAAGAACAGACACCAGGCAGTCAATAAAAAATGCAATTGTTAAACACATTGTGTCCATTGCCAGGTACCACAGCCATGAAGAACTGCATCACGTCTTCTTTTGGCATATATTGGTGGATAGAGGTTGTGTTCTCCTTGTTCAGGTTTAGAGCTGCTTGAAACGAAAATTTTCAGTGTAATTCTTGCCGCAGCAATGAGACGGCCAGAGTGACATAGGTGTGGCAGTGTTGCGTACATATTCTGCAAGCAATGACTGGATGCTACGAACCACATCACCTGGAACAATGTTACCAACCAATCTGTCAAGATTATCTGCTGGCTCAGATTATGAATATTCTGCTCTTCTCTCATTATATACTGCACTGTTTTTGCACGTGCATGTTGTCGTGCTTCAATTTTGAGCAGAAAGAGAGCATAGATTTCGGTGAAAAGCTTCCTGTATGAGTGGCTGCTAATGCTTTGCTCCTGAGCCGATCTTCTTCGGCGCAAGGAATTGAAACATTGCTCTGAGCTACCTCAGTTTCAGGTTCTGTTCCCAGTTATAGATGTCATATTGTGAAACGAACTTGTTGTTCTATGCACCGAGAAGATAAATAATGATTTGCACTTCAGGCAAATATGGAGATATAAATATCATATTTGTGGAACAAACTTCTTCTATTGCACCGAGAAAGGGAACATGAAAACTGATCTATAAGTCACTCCATATCGGACTCAGAGTCACTGTGGCTGGATGCGGCACTACGCGCAGCAGCATGGCCTGAAGTTGTGTCCACAGCTAGGTTAGACTGCACATACACAAGCTTTCGAACGCGTTCCCCTGAAAGCCTGTTGCGAAGCCTTGTTGGCACGTTTCCGAAACGGGACCAATTTCGTTGCCAGCTGGCTGATGATTGTGGTATCTGCAGCAGTCGGCAAGCCAGACGAGTTAGCGGCTGGTTGGTGCGAAGGCCTTGCCACCAGGTAGATGGGGCCACGTGCATCGCTGAGTCCGAGACCCCTGTCCTGGATCAAATTCCTGCGGATGTCCTCTACTCTGCTACGTTGGAAATCAAGAAGCTAGGCTTGTATTTGGCTAAAACCGCTTACGCGCACAGCAGCCTACGTTATTTATGCCGTGTGTGTAGCGCTGTAGAATTTGCAGCCATTTTGTTCTACTTCAGCCATGAGTTCAAGTATTAGTGTGTTTTTAAGTCAAGCCTGGATCTTATATGTGACCTGGCGTTCAACCCGCGTTCTCGCAGCACGAATGTTTTAAAAGCCCTACCTGGCACCGGCGATGACGACTGCTCTCCAATCGTTCAACTATGCACACTGTAATGGTTTTGAAAGCAAAATCAAGAGCCTAAACTAAAAGCAAGCAATTATAAAACCTTGAAATTGCATTGTGAAATTTTCGATGTCTCTTTCCATTTTTCCTCGTCTGAAAAAAACGAAAAAAAAAAACCGTTTTTTTTTCCAAAATTGCAATGTTTTTTTCAGGCCTTCACATCTCTACTCAGGAGCCTCCTGGTGATACCTAGAAACGTCCTGAATGAACGAGCAGACTTCAACATGCCAGCACATCTGTAAAAGGGCACACAACAGCACTTTTTCTATTGTCCACATGGCTAGCAGTGTGTGGCACAAATTTGGTATGGGACAACTTGAGTCTTCCCCATGACAGCACAGGCCACATCAAACGGGTTTCGCTAAGTTCTGGTTGGTACTCTCACTTCCTGTGGTGTCTCAACAGATGGTTCCCGAAAGTTGCAGAACTCTTCAGCACCATGGACCGTTAATCGATGGGACGCACAGCACTATCCAGAACACCGCTTTACTAGGTGAAATGGTTGAAACAATTCTTTATGCCAGATATGTGACACAATGCAAGTCGAAGAATTAGTTACTCATGTGAAAGTGCAGCGCAAATGACAGAACACACAGAACTAAATGCAGGGTACCTGCATCTGCTTTTTGTGTTCTGTGTCTACCTGTGTGCATTTCATATTTTGCATTGCTGTTCCGAGATGCATTACTAACTTGGCCAGCTTTCTGCCCCGTTGAAGCATATTAATAAAATATATGAGAATAAGTACACATTGGTACAAATCACTCCACAATCTCAGTAGACTTATTGAGTTCCAATCTGCTAGAGGACTCAAAAAATGTCTTGCTATACGCATCATTCTTGCAGTGAAATAGGAATCCAGTGAAATTATTTCTGTTTCAAAAAAATGCTCCACTACTTTCTTATTCATGTCAAGTTCATATAGAGCTGGACAGGTACCTTGCGCTCACCTGTGAAATCTTGTGCCAACTTGGTAGCAGTCTCCTGGTAGTACCTTCTTTCAGATCACACCAATGATATTTTGAGTCTGTGGTATCTCAGGGGAACCATTTCTCTTAATCGCTGCGATCAGCTTGCTCTCCTCGTGTTGCGAGAACGACGGCGGAAAGTTCATGCCATCAACTGGCACACTCGTCTGCCGGCTTCTGCACGGGTGGTTCTCGCACACAGCGCTGTCAGGTCAAGACACCGCTGCTGCCAGCAGCCGAGGCAGACTTGACGCAAGACGGGGCCTTTTGGCACCACAGATCTGTGCTCCTCAGCTGCTGACTACAGGTGTGCCACCAAGATGCAGGTTTAGTTCAGTTCCGAGCACCTGGACAAGCATAAGGTCTCTTCGATTTGGGTGCACTTGCTGCACCAGTTCAAGGGGTGCAGCACCGTCGTCCTCGTTTTTCCGGTGCCGCGCGCGCCCACTGCACTTTTTTTGCACATTTTGTCAAGATGCAGATGTGGTGCTGCGCTAGTTCTCGGCCTACGTGCACCACTTTGAGGAGAGCTGACAGATAGTGCAAGCATGGGGCGCTGTGTACCGCCCAGCCCCGAGCTGATTTATTGGCCAGACAACAAGGCAGGCACATCAGGTGAACAATGAAGCTTTTGCAGCAGCACTGCACGCTGAAGTTTCATTTTGATAACATTGCTCATATATGGGGCAATATATGATGAAGCACACCCATGATCATCAGTCTAGCACTGCTCTTTGGCGATGAACTTGCGGAGAAACCGGCTGTAGTCTGGCAGACTGCTGTCAAAGTCTCCTTCAGAGTCATCATTGCTCATGTCTTTTTCCTGTGGCAGTGATGCCATCTCTAGGAGGAAGTCCCTCTAATCGTTGCATAAATTATGCAGCACACATGCAGCCAGGACGATATAGCAACACTGTGCACCACTTTTGGCATCCACAAGATGCAGTTTCCTGAAACGCTGCTCCAGTAACTCGAAAGTGTTTATGATTGCCACTCTTTGTCGGCTGTCTCGTCTGTTAAAGTTTCTTTTACATGATGGAAAAGAGCCCTCATTGTCTCTGAACAGTGTCATAAGCCAAGGGGTACGCACTGTCCCCGAGAATGTAGTTTTCACCGCATTCCAAAGCTGCACGGGTGAGGAATGGGCTCTCCCTGAAGACACGGGCATTGTGTACTGACCCCGGAAACCTGATGAAAACATTCAAGAAGTTGTTCCTGTCATCACAGATTCCTTGCAGGATGATGGATGGCCACTTCTTGCGATTGAAGTAAGACTGCGCGATTCACTGCGGGTCAGGATTTGAACGTGGGAACTGTCTATGCAGCCGATGGTATTCTTCGGGCCCTTTCCACTGCTCTTAGCGAGAAAGCCGGCCTTGATACAAGTCACTTCCGCACTGTTAGGTCAGTGTATCACTTCGCCGCTGATTGAGTGCAAGAAGTGTCACACATGCATGCACAGACGATTCTGTGACATCGAATCTCCTGTAGCACTGTCTCTACTACAGGAGATAGAGAATTTAAGCTATCTGTGTGCCTGTGTGAGTGCACTGGTGTTGCTTCAGGGTGCCGTTTAGGGTAAAGCTGCTGCCACAGCTGCTACCACATGACTTTCGCTGGCAGGAAATGACGCTCGTCGAAAGCAGTTGGCGATGGTGCTGGCTGTCATCCATGCCGCGTTGAGCATCTCTATAGCCATAGACAAATTGACCTTCGTGTCGCAGTTCAACTTCATGTTCAACACAAAACGGTCAATTACTCGCTTGCGGTATCCAGCCTTAAACGACGTGATCACGCCCTGGTCAAGGGGCTGTATCACTGCCGTGCAGTTCGGGGGCAAGAACCAAAGTTCAATGCTCTTCAGCGCCACAGATGTGTGGTGGGCCGCACAGTTATCCAAGAAAAGGCATATCTTGTGATTCTGCCTCTCCAATGTCTCGTCCCAGTCACGGAGCCATCCAGCAAAAACTTCCCTTGTCATCCAGGCTTTCCTGTTTGACTGGTGCTGCGGTTGAAGTCGCCTCTTTTCTTTAAAGCATCGTGGCGACGCACTTTTCTCTATCAGAAAAGGTGGCAGTTTCTAGGACCCATCCATATTCGTACAAAGCAGCACGGTGATGCGGACCTTACAGTGCTTCCAGCCGTGACAGAGCTCGCCTTTAGAGGACTCAAAAAACACCTATTAAAAAAATAGTTTTTTTTTTCAAGAAGTCCTTTTCCGTGCTCACTTGGACATCCCATAAACCTACTCAGTCCATTTGGCAGCATGTCTTAAGCGATGTGTCTGAAGAGGATCAAAGCCGCCCGGCGTCCCGCACAAAGGATATTCAACGTGAGAATACCACATCTTCATCACAACGTGAGAAGTTCCCATAAGGGCAAAAGCCCTACCAATGTGACTTTGCCAAAAGACATTCAGTAAGAGGCAGAATTTGAACCACCTCGAGAAGGCTGTTCACTAAAAGTAGCAGTTGTTCAATAATGCCCCTGTTATAAGTTTTTCTAACTACCAATTTGTGCACAAGCTAACAAGATTCTAGCCAAATACCCTATGAAAGGGGCTTGAGCTAGCCTACATCATTGACTTCATTTGTATGTTTTGTTCGTTCTGGCAAACTTGTCAGAAAAGGACATTTATTGTTCCCTTAGAATGCACAGACAGTCGCTCTGTGTCTTTCCTGATCGTGGGGGGTGAGGCTGCTATGGTCGTAAACTTGCATAAATTGAAATGAAATCGTGGTCATATATGAATGGCATCCCTTCGTTCTGGGAGAGTTACATTCATAAACCTTGTACACAATATTTTTCTGTGGTCATAGTTGTCACTCTGCCTCAATGAAGAGATTTGCGAGAGTGTAAGGTCGCGCAATAATTCATTTTATGCGTTCAGTCTGAGTGGGGTAATTTTTAAAAGCTTAATTATAAAATAACTTTACAATCACTGCGCCTGGAACTATTTTGGAGTTGTCCATAATGCCCCTTGTATAAGTGTTTTCCTGACTACCAGTTTGTGCACAAGCTGACAAGATTCTAGCCGACAGGGGCTTGAGCCAGCCTGCATCATTCACTTCGTTTGTATGTTTTGTCCGTTTTGGCAAAGTTGTGAGAAAAGGACAGTCGCTCCGAGTTTTTCCTGATCACGGAGAGTGAGCTTGCTATGCTCTTAAACTTGCATAGGTTGAAATAAAATCATGTTCATATATGAATGGCATGCCTTCGTTCATCCCTTCGTTCTTGGAGAGTTACATTCAAAAACCGTGCACCCAATATTATTCCCTGTGCATAGTGGTCACTCTGCCTCAGTGAAGAGATTTGCGGGAGGGAAACGTCGCACAATAATTCATTTTATGCGAGCAGTCTGAGTGGGGTAATTTTTGAGAGCTTAACTATAAGTGAACTCTTTACATTCATGGCACCTGGAACTATTTTCATGACAACTCAGGAAAACCCGCTCCTGTGAATTTTTTTTGTTTATTCAAGCAGTGTTAGTGGCAGTAGTTGTCCAGGCTCAAAATAATGAGGCTTACTTCAGTTTGAAGGATTGAAGAGTTCGTTGTTCTTTAAAGAGTTCACCAACGTCTGCGTCACCATTTCTCAGAGCACTGTCTCTGCTGTATATACCTTATTTACTTGCGTATAACCCGGCCCTGTATATAACCCGCACCCCCAACTTTAAACTTCGCGAAAAAAAAAAAAATCCTCGTGTATAACCCACACGTTTACTTGAAAAAAAAACAAAACAAAAACAAAGGAGCACTAGAAAGATACAACTGCGCACTCAGTGATCATTTCGTTTTCACAACGTTCATTCAAACGACCACCACAACGTCACCGGTCATCCGTTTCTCAGTTGTCGCCGTTCTCGCTGCTGCCTTCCGAGGCCTCATCTCCACTCTCAAAGACGAAGTCATTTTCGGAGCCATCCAAGCTGTTGCTATTGGCACATTTTTTGAAGCTTTTTCGCACCAAGTCGGCCGGTATCGCTTTCCACGCGCCCACGATCCACTGGCATAGCAGTGGAATGTCGCGCCTTCGGACGCGTCCCGTTGGTGTGAGGCTGTCAAGGCCGTCGGCCATCTACTGGGCGCACAGCCGCTTCACGTGCGCCTTGAACGGCTTGTTCAAGCACACGTCGAGCGGCTTTAGCATGGACGTCACGCCGCCGGGTATTACGACCAGGTCGGTGCCGGTCTCGGCGAGGCGAGCCTTCACTGCATCAGTGCAGTGTCCTCGGAATGAATCCAGGACGAGCATCGACCGGCGTGCCAGCAAGGCTCCTGGTCTTCTTTGCCAGATAACTCGTATCCACTAGGCCACTGTTCATCCAGGAATTTTCATCCGCACGCACGACGATTCCTGGAGGCAGTGGTGTGCTAGGCAGAGTCTTACGTTTAAAAATCACATACGGGCTCAGTTTCGTGCCGTCTGCCAAAGCACATAGGATTACAGTGCAGCGACTCTGGCATTTCCGCCGGTCAGCACGCTAACTGATTTATCACCAATTTTTTTTTCCATTGTCGCGTCCGTCGGCATCTCAAAGTAGACCGGGGTTTGGTCAGCGTTCCCCACCTGAGAGAGCAAATAGCTGTGCTCCTTCCGCAGTCTGATGACATACCGTTGAAAGCATAACTTTTCCTCATTGGATTTGTTGATTTGATTTGGCTATGTCTTTCATTGGCCCCTATTGGCTTGTCAAGCGTCGATGACGATGGGGATGATGGACTACACGGGGGAGGCCGCGCATTGCCGTAAAGCCGACCTTCGACCTTCTCATACTCCCTTCCTCCCTCAAAAGAAAAAAATTCGCAGATAACCCGCACCCCCACTTTTTAAATGCATTTTTCCAAATTTTGGTGCGGGTTATATGCAAGTAAATACGTTAATTGGCATAGTATTTGTGGAGCAATGTTTTCGCACAATCCTTAATTTCTTTTGTCCTTCAGAATACCAGTTGTTTGTGACCATTTCACATTGTGCGAGCTTCTTTGTTGTGTTGATGTTACTTGAAAAAGCCTTATCTATTCACATAAGGTGTTGTTCGTGATAACACGCTGCTAGTGTTGTGGCTGCCGAAACGAAAAATACTGTGATTAGTGTCGATGACAAACAATGCAATCGAATATTGCAAAGTTCATAATTTGGGTCGGGTGTGGGAAATTGCTTAGTGCACATCAGTATTTTATTGGAGTTTTAATTACATACTGTTGAATGCATTCTGTCTGTTTGTGAAACTCGCTTGCTTGACGTATTGTGCATTAAAATTCAAAAGCAGTGCAGTACTTGAAAAAGCTGTTTTTTTTTTTTAGGGTTCTACATTGAGCATCCATAGACATCATTGTGCCTTGCATCCAGCAAAGAATTGCTATCATCACTGTCTTCAGCATTCAGTGCTGTTCCTCACAACAAAGCTATTTTGTCTGATGGCATTACATTACGAATGGTGCATTTTCTTGTTTCTTTTTTAGTTGCTATGGAGAAAAGTTCTCCGAAACTTCTCATTTTCTCAACCGCTGTGCATTTAGTGCATAGACATGACGTTGCCTACGCTCATTCTCGTCATGATCGACGAGCAACCTTTCATGTGAATTTCAAATGAATAATGCCCATTCTTCTCTGCTGTACATTGCACACTCCTCCCCATCACTGCTTTTATGTATAGTAACTCCGACAGTTTATTTCGCAAAAATTTGTGCCTGCTAGCATAGGTTCAAGAGGATTTAAACTTTTCATGTGCAAGAGTTATGTTGAGTTGGTGAAATTTCCTGCGTTGTATGCGTTCAGAAAGATCGGACAGTGTTCTTGCAGTTTGGCAACCCAGTCTGCTAGCTCGATGCCCCAGACACCACAGTGGGCGGGGACTTGATGGCAGACAGGACAGTGAAGAGGCTGTCGTGTGAGCTCCAGCCGAGCGTGGTTCTTTTGAGTCATTTGGATCACCGAATATTTGGAAGTGTAGGGTATAAGCGGCTATCATGAGCGTACATGCTTCGTTATCGGCAATTAAGCGCAACTGAAGCTTCTCTCCCATTTTAATCTCTACAGGATAGCACGGTTTCACGTGCTCAATGACACTTCATTCTTGGCTCGGAACTGAAGAACAATGGCAAGAATGTGAGCGTGCGAGCAGGCAGAACCAACACCAGTATGCCCATGAACTGCAATTTTTGGTGAAGCCGCTAGCTGTGCAGCTTCCAAGGTTGTTGCATATAGTGAATTTTAAGTGTTACTGTGTAGTTTATTCCATTAATTAATGCTCCATATCTCTCCAGGTGAACAAAGTCATTTTTCAAAGGCTGCGGCACTGCAAGTAATCCAGACTTTTCGCATCTTTCCTGTGACAAAGCATCATTCCCGTGACCTGCAGTGCAAATATAAATTGCTTAATATTGATACAGCTCAGAAGTGGACGAAGAAGAAGTGCTTCGCCATCTCGCTGGTGACGAGGAAGAAGAAGTGGTTCGTCTTCTTGCTGGTGACCGCTCGGCAGACTGGAGCAGTTCTTGTGTCTGTGTGCTGTGTAATATTCGTGACAATATCACATGTGCACCCAGGAGCTTGAATTTTTCTTTTGCCGAGCCTTGCGGGTTAGCTATTTGAAACTTATTCTGGTGCAGGATTACCTGTGCCTCATGTTCTGCCATATGTCTGAAAAACAGGCACCAGGCAGTCAATAAAAAAATGCAATTGTCAGACACATCATGTCCATTACCGGGTACCACAGCCATGGAGAACTTCATCACGTCGTCTTTTGGCACATATTGGTGGATAGAGGTTGTGTTCTCCTTGTTAAGGTTTGGAGCTGCTGGAAACGAAAATTTTCAGTGTAATTCTGGCCGCAGCAATGAGACGGCCAGAGTGACATAGGTGTGGGAGTGTTGCGTACACATTCTTCAAGCAATGACTGGATGCTACGAACCACATCACCTGGAAAAATGTTACCAACGAATCTGTCAAGATTATGTGCTGGCTGAGATTATGAAGATTCTGCTCTTCTCTCATTATATACTGCCCTGTTTTTGCACGTGCATGTTGTCGTGCTTCAGTTCTGAGCAGAAAGAGTCCATAGTTTTTGGCAAATGGCTTCCTGTATGAGTGGGTGCTAATGCTTTGCTCCTCAGCTGATCTTCGGCGGAAAGAATTGAAACATTGCTCTGAGCTACCTCAGTTTCAGGTTCCGTTCCCAACTCAATGCCTACATTCATTACTCAGGAGCCTCCTGATGGTTCCTAGAAACATGTCCTGAATGAACCAGCAGACAAGCCAACACATCCTGTAAAAGGGCACACAACAGCACTTGTTCTATTGTCCAGAGGGCTAGCAGTGTGTGACACAAATTTGGTATGGGACAACTTGAGTCTTCCCCATGACAGCACAGGCCACATCAAACGGGTTTCGCAAAGTTCTGGTTGGTACTCTCACTTCCTGTGGTGTCTCAGCAGATAGTTCCTGAAAGTTGCATAACTCTTCAGCACCGCGGAGCATGAATCGGTGGGACGCACAGCACTATCCTGAAACACTGCTGTGTTAGGTGAAATGGTTGAAACAATTCTTTATGCCAGAAATATGACACAATGCAAAATCGAAGAATTAGTTACTAATATGGAAATGCAGCGCAAATGACAGAACACACAGAACTGAACACAGGATACCTGCATCTGCTTTTTGTGTTCTGTGTCTTCCTCTGTGCATTTCGTATTTTGCATTGCTGTTCCGAGACGCATTACTAACTTGGCCAGCTTTCTGCCCTGTTGAAGCATATTGATAAAATATATGACAATAAGTACACATTGTTAGAAATCACTTCACTGTCTCAGTAGACTCATTGAGTTCCAGTCTGTTAGAGGACTAAAGAAATGTGTTACTATACAGATCATTCTTGCAATTAAACAGGAATGCAGTGAAATTATTGAATTACTGTTTCAAAGAAAGAATGCAACACTACTTTCTTATACATGTCAAGTTCAAATATAGCTGGACAGGTACCTTGCGCTCACCTGTGAAATCTTGTGCCAACTTGGTAGCAGTCTCCTGGTAGTACCTTCTTTCAGATCACGCCGATGATATTTTGAGTCTGTGGTATCTCAGGGGAACCATTTCTCTTAATCGCTGCGATTAGATTGCTCTCCTCGTGTTGCGAGAACGACGGCGGAAAGTTCATGCCAGCAACTGGCACACTCGTCTGCCGGCTTCTGCACGGGTGGTTCTCGCACACAGCCCTGTCAGGTCAAGACTCCGCTGGAGCCAGCAGCCGAGGCAGACTTCACGCAAGGCGGGGCCTTTCGGCACTACAAATCTGTGCTCGTCAGCTGCTGACTGCAGGTGTTCCACCAAGGTGCAGGTTTAGTTCGGTTCCAAGCACCTGCACAAGCTTAAGGTCTCTTCGATTTGGGTGCACTAGCTGCACCAGTTCAAGGGGTGCAACACCGTCGTCCTCGTTTTTCCGGTGCAGCACGCACCCCCTGCACTTTTTTTCCAAGTTTTGTCAATATGCAGACCTAGTGCTGCACTAGTTGTCGGCCTACGAGCACCACTTTGAGGAGAGCTGACAGATACTGCAAGCATGGCGCGCTACGTACCGCCCAGCCCCGAGCAGATTTATTGGCCTGACAGCAAGGCACATCAGGTGAGCAGTAAAGTTGTTACAACAGCACTGCACGCTCACGTTTCATATTGAAAACATTGCTCCTACATGGGGCAATATATGATGAAGCACACCCATGATCATCGATGAACTCACGGAGAGACCGGCTGTAGTCTGGCACACTGCTGTCAAAGTCCCCTTCAGAGTCATCATTGCTCATGTCTTTTTCCTGTGGCAGTGATGTCATCTCTAGGAGGAAGTCCCTCTCATCATTGCATAAATTATGCAGCACACATGCAGCCATGACAATATAGCAACACTGTGCAACACTTTTAGCATCCACAAGATACAGTCTCCTGAAACGCTGCTCCAGCAACTCAAAAGTGTTTATGATTGCCACTCTTTGTCGGCTGTCTCATCTGTTAAAGTTTCTTTTACATGATGGAAAAGAGCCCTCATTGTCTCTGAACAGTGTCATAAGCCAAGTGGTACGCACTGTCCCCGAGAATGTAGTTTTCACCGCATTCCAAAGCTGCACGGGTGAGGAATGGGCTCTCCCTGAAGACACGGGCATTGTGTACTGACCCCGGAAACCTGATGAAAACATTCAAGAAGTTGTTCCTGTCATCACAGATTCCTTGCAGGATGATGGGTGGCCACTTCTTGCGATTGAAGTAAGACTGCGCGATTCACTGCGGGTCAGGATTTGAACGTGGGAACTGTCTATGCAGCCGATGGTATTCTTCGGGCCCTTTCCACTGCTCTTAGCGAGAAAGCCGGCCTTGATACAAGTCACTTCCGCACTGTTAGGTCAGTATATCACTTCGCCGCTGATTGAGTGCAAGAAGTGTCACACATGCATGCACAGACGATTCTGTGACATCGAATCTCCTGTAGCACTGTGTCTGCTACAGGAGATAGAGAATTTAAGCTATCTGTGTGCCTGTGTGAGTGCACTGGTGTTGCTTCAGGGTGCCGTTTAGAGTAATGCTGCTGCCACAGCTGCTACCACATGACTTTCGCTGGCAGGAAATGACGCTCGTCGAAAGCAGTTGGCGATGGTGCTGGCTGTCATCCATGCCGCGTTGAGCATCTCTATAGCCATAGACAAATTGACCTTCGTGTCGCAGTTCAACTTCATGTTCAACACAAGACGGTCAATTACTCGCTTGCGGTATCCAGCCTTAAACGACGTGATCACGCCCTGGTCAAGGGGCTGTATCACTGCCGTGCAGTTCGGGGGCAAGAACCAAAGTTCAATGCTCTTCAGCGCCACAGGTGTGTGGTGGGCAGCACAGTTGTCCAAGAAAAGGCATATCTTGTGATTCTGCCTCTCCAATGTCTCGTCCCAGTCACGGAGCCATCCAGCAAAAACTTCCCTTGTCATCCAGGCTTTCCTGTTTGACTCGTGCTGCGGTTGAAGTCACCTCTTTTCTTTAAGGCATCGTGGCAACGCACTTTTCCCTATCACAAAAGGTGGCAGTTTCTCGGTCCCGTCCATATTCGTACAAAGCAGCACGGTGATGCGGACCTTACAGTGCTTCCAGCCGCGACAGAGGTCGCCTTTAGAGGACTCAAAAAACACGTATTAAAAAATAGTTCTTTTTTTCAGGAAGTCCTTTTTCGTGCTCACTTGGACATCCCATAAACCTACTCACTCCATTTGGCAGCATGTCTTGAGCGATACGTCTGAAGAGGATCAAAGCCGTCCGGCGTCCCGCACAAAGGATATTCAACGTGAGAATACCACGTCTTCATCACGACGTGAGAAGTTCCCATAAGGGCAAAAAGCCCTACCAATGTGACTTGTGCCAAAAGACATTCAGTAAGAGGCAAAATTTGAACAACCACAAGAAGGCTGTTCACTAAAAATAGCAGTTGTCCATAATGCCCCTGGTATAAGTGTTTTTCTAACTACCAGTTTGTGCACAAGCTAACAAGATTTTAGCGGACTACCCTATGAAAGGTGCTTGAGCCAGCCTGCATCGTTCACTTTATTTGTATGTGTTGTCCGTTTTGGCAAACTTGTGAGAGAAGGACATTTATTGTTCCCTTAGAATACACAGACAGTTGCTCTGTGTCTTTCCTGATCACGGAGGGTGAGCCTGCTCTGCTCGTAAACTTGCATATGTTGGAATAAAATCAGGTTCATATATGAATGGCATCCCTTCGTTCTCGGAGAGTTACATTCATAAACCTTGCACCCAATATTATTCCCTGGTCATAGTTGTCACTCTGCCCCGATGAAGAGATTTGCGGGAGTGAAAGGTCGCGCAATAATTCATTTTATGCGTGCAGTCTGAGTGGGACAATTCTTGAGAGCTTAATTATAAATTAACTCTTTACAATCACTGCACCTGGAACTGTTTTCTGGAGAATACAGGAAAACCTGCTCCTGTGAAAATTAGTGTTTATTCATGCAGTGTTAGTGGCAGTAGTTGTCCAGCCTCAAAATAATGTGCCTTACTTCAATTTGAAGGATTGAAGAGTTTTTTTTTAAAAGTTCACCAACGTCTGCATCACTATTTCTCAGAGCACTGTCTCTGCTGTATATACGGTATTTACTTGCGTATAACCCGCCCCTCCATATAACCCGCACCCATAACTTTAAACTCCGCGAAAAAAAAATCCTTGCGTATAACCTGCACTTTTACCTGAAAAAAATAAAAAATAAAGGAGCACTAGATAGGGACAACTGCACACTCAGTGACCATTTTGTTTTCACAACATTTATTCAAACGACCACCACAACGTCACTGGCCATCCGTTTCTCAGTTGTCGCTGCTCTCGCTGCTGCCTTCGAAGGCCTCATCTCCACTCTCAAAGACGAAGTCATCTTCGGAGCCATCCAAGCTGTTGCTATTGGCACATTTTCTGAAGATTTTTCGCACCAAGTCGGCCGGTATGGCTTTCCATGCGTCCACAATCCACTGGCATAGCAGTGGAATGTCGGGCCTTCGGACGCGTCCCGTTGGTGTGAGGCCGTCAAGGCCGTCGGCCATCCACTGGGCATACAGCCGCTTCACGTGTGCCTTGAACGGCTTGTTCAGGCACACGTCGAGCGGCTGTAGCATGGACGTCACACCGCCGGGTATTACGACCAGGTCGGTTCCGGTCTCGACGAGGCGAGCCTTCAATGCATCAGTGCAGTGTCCTCGGAATGAATCCAGGACGAGCATCGACCGGCGTGCCAGCAAGGCTCCTGGCCTTCTTTGCCAGATAACTCGTATCCAGTCGGTGACTAGGCCACTGTTCATCCAGGAATTTTCTTCTGCACGCACGACGATTCCTGGAGGTTGTGGTGTTCTAGGCAGAGTCCTAGGTTTAAAAATCACATACGGGCGCAGTTTCGTGCCGTCTGCCAAAGCACATAGCATCACAGTGCAGTGCAGCTTGGAATATCCGCCGGTCAGCACGCTGACCGATTTGGCACCCTTTTTTTCTATTGTCACGTCCGTCGGCATCTCAAAGTAGACCGGGGTTTGGTCAGCGTTCCCCACCTGAGAGAGCAAATTGCTGTGCTCCTTCCGCAGTGCGATGACATACTGTTGAAAGCATAACTTTTCCTCATTGGATTTGTGGATTTGATTTGGCTATGTCTTTCGTTGGCCCTTATCGGCTTGTCAAGCATCAATGACGATGGTGATGATGGACCACACGGGGGAGGCTGCGCATTGCAGTGAGGCTGACGTTCCCCCCCCCCCCCCCCCAAAAAAAAAAATTGCAGATAACCCGCACCCCACCTTTTAAATGCGTTTTTCCAAATTTTGGTGCGGGTTATATACAAGTAAATACGGTAAATGGCATAATATTTGCGGAGCAATGTTTTCGCACAATCTTTAATTTCTTTTGTCCTTCAGAATACCAGCTGTTTGTGACCATTTCACATTGTCCTAACTTCTTTGTTGTGTTGATGTTACTTGAAAAAGCCTTATCTATTCACGTAAGGTGTTCGTGATAACACGTTGCTAGAGTCGTGGCTGCTGAAACGAAAAATACTTTGATTAGTGTCGATGACAAAAAATGTAATCTTTTAGTGTATTGCAAAGTTCATAATTTGGGTCGGTTGTTTGAAATTGCTTAGTGCACATCAGTATTTTATTTCAGTTTTAATTACAAACTGAATGCATTCTGGCTGTTTGTGAAACTCGCTTGCTTGACATATTGTGCATTGAAATTCAAAAGCAGTGCAGTACTTGAAAAAGTTTTTTTTTTAGTGTTATACATCGAGCATCCATAGACACGTTTGTGCCTTGCATCCAGCAAAGAATTGCTATCATCACTGTCTTCAGCATTCAGTGCTGTTCCCCACAACAAAGCTATTTTGTCTGATGGCATTGCATTACGAATGGCGCGTTATCTTGTTTGTTTTTTTAGTTGCTTTGGAGAAAAGTTCTCTCCAACTGCTCATTTTCTCAACCACTGTGCATTTAGTGCATATACATGGCGTTGCCTACGCTCATTCTCGCCGTGATCGACGAGCAACCTTTCATGTGAATTTGAAATTAATAACGCCCGTTCTTCTCTGCTGTACACTGCACACTCCTCCCCATCACTGCTTTCATGTATAGTAACTCCGAAAGTTTATTTCGCAAAAATTTGTGCCTGCTAGCATAGGTTCAAGAGGATCTAAAATTTTCATGTGCAAGGGTTATGGTGAGTTGGTGAAATTTTCTGCGTTGTATGCGTTCAGAAAGATCGGACAATGTTCTCCAGTGCGGCGACCCAGTCTGCTAGCTCGATGCCCCAGACACCACAGTGGGCGGGGACTTGATGGCAGACAGGACAGTGAAGAGGCCGTCGTGTGAGCTCCAGCCGAGCGGGGTTCTTTTGAGTCATTCGGTGATCCGAGTATTTGGAAGCGTAGGGTGTAAGCCGCTGTCATGAGCGTACTTGCTTCGTCGTCTGCAGTTAAGCGCAAATGAATTTCATTTTGGGAGCATTTATGCTTCACAGATATGATGCCGCGGTAGCTATCTAGATGCCGCCATACTTTATAATCGAATGTACTGAATTATGTGACCGAGAAATGCCGCACTGAATTTAACGAAATTCCCGTTTTAGCGAAATAATTTACTGCTCCGCTCAACTTCGTTAAATTGTGTTTTAACTGTATTCTGTAAGCAATAACTGATGCTGTGAACCACATCACCTGAAACAATGTTACCAACCAATCTGTCTAATTATCTGCTGGCTCAGATTACGAAGATTCTCCTCCTCTTTCATTAAATAATGTACTGTTTTTGCACATGCATATTATTGTGCTTCAATTTTGAGCAGAAGAGTGCAAAGTTATCGGTGAAAAGCTTCCTGTCTAGTGGCTGCTAATGCTTTGCTCCTGAGCTGGTGTTCGGTGCAAAGAATTGAGACATTGCTCTGAGCTACCTCAGTTTCAGGTTCTGTTCCCAGCTCATTGTCTACATTCATTACTGAGGAGCAGTGCTTGGTGTCTCTGGCCTCTCGGTGATTCGTAAATAAATTTCCTGAATAATCCAGCAGACAAGCCAACACATCCTGTAAAAGGGCACACAACAGCACTTGTTCCATTGTCCAGATGGCTAGCAGTGTGTGACACAAATTTGGTATGGGACAACTTGAGTCTCCCACATGACAGCACAGGACACACAAAATAGGTTTCACTAAGTTCTGGTTCTTACTCTCGCTTCCTGTGGTGTCTCAACAGATGGTCCCTGAAAGTTGCATAACTCCGGCTGTAGTCTGGCAGACTGCTGTCAAAGTCCCCTTCAGAGTCATCATTGCCCACGTCTTTTTCCTGTGGCAATGTCGTCATCTCTAGGAGGAAGTCCCTGTCATCATTGTATAAGTTATGCAGCACACATGCTGCCATGACAGTATAGCAACACTGCGCACCACTTTTGGCATCCACAAGATACAGTCTCCTGAAACGCTGCTCCAGTAACTCGAAAGTGTTTATGATTGCCACTCTTTGTCGGCTGTGTCGTCTATTAAAGTTTCTTTTCCATGATGCTAAAGAGCCCTCATTGTCTCTGAACAGTGTCATAAGCCAAGGGGTACGCACTGTCCCTGAGAATGTAGTTTTCACCGCATTCCAAAGCTGCACGGGTGAGGAATGGGCTCTCCCTCAAGACGTGGGCGTCGTGTACTCACCCCGGAAACCCGATGAAAACATTCAAGAATTTGTTCCTCTCATCACAGATTCCTTGCAGGATGATGGATGGCCACTTCTTGCGATTGAAGTAAGACTGCGCCGATTCGCTGGGGGTCAGGATTTGGACGTGGGAACTGTCTATGCAGCCGATGGCGTTCTTCGGGCCCTTCCCACTGCTCTTAGCGAGAAAGCCGGCCTTGATACAAGTCACTTCCGCACTGTTAGGCCAGTATATTACTTCGCCGCTGATTGAGTGCAAGAAATGCATGACCCGTGTCACGCATGCGTGCACAGGCGATTGTGTGACATCGAATTTGTCCCCTGTGGTGTACATCAACACTTGCGAGCCGATGTACACGAGCGTGCAGGCTGGCTGTGGTGTTTCAGTGGGTTGGCCTCTTTATCCAATGCTCTGGCTATATTTGAAGAATGGAGGACGATAGAACTCTGGGGTACATTATTGCCTAAGAAGCTTAAATCATAGAGGAACACCTGTTGTGCAGTCAGTCTGGCAGCAACAGGGAACTTTGCAAGATGGCTTTTCTGAATGGCGAGAAAATAGCAGTGAGTTGAAGCCTCTACACATTGAAACTGCTTGGAGTGGTCATGCTACTGTAATAGGTACCAAGAGGCCTAGGTCAGAGCCAGCTTGATTCAGTTAGTTGAGGTTTAGTTTTGTTTTTAGCAGCACACGCTACTGGTTATCCGATTCAGAGTTGGCTTTCGTGCTGAAGTGACTGTTCATCAAATGGTGGTCGTTGAGACATGAAAACAAGCCCCACCACACAATAGAATACCCCGCACATAACAAAAGATACAGAGGTACATTTCCTGGCTCCGTGTATGGGATCCTTGTAGCTACATCGGTCCAATGCAATGACTGCACAATCATTCTTAAGCGATTCTTGAGATCAAGCTTTTTGTCGTGTAGATATTCTAGTTCAGACTGTCACTTGTTAGGTCTTCTTGCGAGCCTCGTCCACTCATAATCTTCATGCCTCTTGATCGCGGGGGCCCGGAAGGCCTGATCCGGTGAGGCGAGCCTCTGCCCCTGTGATCTAGGCATGCATTCACAATACGGCCAGGCAGATTTAGAACCTTAGGTGCGTTGATGCCTGTTTTTTCTTGCAGTCATTGGACACTCTTTCTCGGGAGTTCTCTCATCTTTTTCATCTTTTTTCTTTACTTTGGATATATCTGCAGATGTTTTTGTGCATGCTACATATGGGTACATTTTACATGGGCATATTTGACGGTGCATTTGTCCCACACCGAGTGATCAAACCATCATACTCATACTAAAGCAGCCACTCGTTGCTAATTGCTCAGCTTTCCCTTGACGTCAGCAACTATTTTTTTTTTTTCCGTTGTCCTGTAAGTAGGTACCTCGCCTTTTCTTGTTCCCCTATTCACGTAATGCTTTGTAAGCTCTTTTACTTCTGTATGCAAATCCATGCCGATAGCTTTTGAATTAGTATTCATGTATTCTTTGATTTCCTATCTGTCGGTGCTGACATAGGCCTCCGTCAGCTCGCTAAAGGTATGCATGCGCCCTCTCGAGTCGTCCAGGCTCGAGTCCGCCGCTGCCCAGTTTATTTGTTCTTGGGCGTGGACATTGGCGGCCTCGTTACCAGGGATTCCCGAATGCGCAGGCTCTCAGACCAGCTCCACCTGGCGGGGTAGTGTAGCAGGAAGGGACTGTTAGACTGAGTAGGCAGTCTCGTGGATCCTGCCTCTAGCAAAATTTAGTAGTGCGGTTTTAGAGTCGGAAAGAATGTACCGGGCTTCAGTATAGGCAGTGACAGTGGCTATTGCAGCCTCCTGTGCCGATTCTGGGATGGAGGTGGGTGGGATGGGACTAAGAGAGTGGGCAGCCCGTGTGGTCTGCAGCCACCACCGCAGCAGCCATATCCGTACCTGTCATGTAAGCTGTCATGACATGTACGGCGTCATGTTCAGACCCGAAGTATTTGTAGAGGGCGTGTGCTGCTCTGCTTGCAGCGTGGTACTCTCGGGGTGTGGGTTGCGTGGTAGGGGTTTAATTAGGCGGTTGGAATGTGTGCGTAAGGGAGGGGGAGAAGCTGAGGGGTGGTTTGCGGGGATTCGGATATGGAGTCTATCTAGTATGTGTCTGCCTGTAGAGGTTTTAGTAAGCCGTAGGTATTGAGCTTGTCTGTGGACTGCCGCGATGGCCGATCCTGGCACGATGGGCGGCCCTCCTCGTCATTCTGGTGCACAGCCTCCGCTGGCTGTGTCCTAGTTGTAGGAGCATTGACCTTTGTATGTGAGGGGGGAGATGGAGAGTGATTTTGTACGCTTTCCTAAGGAGGGCTTCTAATGTGTTTCCCTGCGGTCTAGTCTGAGATAGGGGATCGTATATAGAGAACGGCTTAGTAAGAAGGCGTGGATGAGGGGGCTTATGTCTTGTTCTTGCAGCCCCTAGCATTTGGTGGAGATGCACTGGATGAGGTGTGCCTGTGCGTTTGTTTTGTTTTTAAGTTTTTTGATACTGAAACTGTTGTCCATTGTTTTGCCAGGGGAGCCCAAGTATCCGTATGGCGTTTACCTCTGGTATGGGTTGTCCGTCCAGTGTTGTGTTGATGGGTGTTATAGGAAGGGTGTGGGGTTTAGGGCACATGATTAGGAGTTTGGATTTGGTTGGGGAGCAAGTGAGGCCTATAGTGCGAGCGTGGATTGTGGCCCGTCGTAGTCACTGGGTGATGTTGTCGGCATATAGACTGTGTCGGAGGTGCGGTATGCGGTTGAAAGAAGCAGCTATGGGGATGTGGGCGGCGTTGAATGGTGGTACTACCGAGCCATGTGTGGTGCCCACCCCTAAAAGAGTGTAGGATGGGGACCTCTATGAACCTCCGCGGTGCGGTTGGTGAGGAAGGCACAGATGTAAGAATACATTTTATGTCCAGTGTTTGATGGGGAAAGTGCGGTGAGTATGGCGGTGTGGTGCATCTTGTCAGAGGCCTTCGAGAGGTCTAAGGCTAGTATGGCTTTAGTGTGGGCTGGGGTAGTGGGGTCGATGACGGCGTGCGTTAGTTGCAGCATGGTGTCCTGTGTGGATAGGTGGGGACGAAAATCGACCATGTTGTGTGTGTACAGGTTGCACTCGGCCCCCTTTCCTGCCCGTGCTCAAACAGCCGGATAAATGGCATTTTTTTTCCTATATTAGAGAACTGGAGCAACACGGGACCCGATACAAATGCCATTCCATCCACTGTAAAAACGGCTGGTCATTAAAAACAATAAGTGACCTTAAGATAATACTCTAACAGATTTACGAAATTCCCCACAGAAAGTCCCAAAGCGTTCTGGAAACTGAGCTGACTCCTCCTCCCAATCGTCCCTGCCTGGTGGCTGACTTTGTGGTGCAGATGATGATCACGGCATGTTCGCGACTCTAGCATCATCAAGCAATGCCTAACTTTGTTGATCTTTGTCATCACTGCTTGCATCTTGGTGCTCTGGTAACCCTCAGTCTGGGTCGTCGTCGTCACTGATGCATTCAATATCGGAAGATTCCAGCATGTTCAAGATTTATTCCATGTCTTCTTCATTTTTCGGATTGAAGATCCCTGCATAACAACTTTTTAGACAATATTGCTCTTGGCAAAAAAACAACGTCAAAGCGCTAACGGCTTGCCTTCGATGGCTGCGTTCAAGAGCTACCATGCAGCTTGCATTCCTAGTCACATCTGCCCAACACACACGTATATGTGGGTGGCACTTCGCGAAGCCCTCGCCATTTGTTTTCAGCGCAGTCATGCCTATTTCTGTTACAGATATATTGTTTGATGAATCAGGATGTACTTTTTAAAATTGCACTGCCTTCCAAACGCAAATTATCAATATCTGCTAGTTACGTCTCAGTGCCGGCAGCCGCTTGCTCCGGCTGGATTGGGCCATTTTGAAAATGCAGTGGTGGTCCCCCTGGAGGCTCGTTTGCGAACTATCCAGATCGGTTAATTCAGGGAAACCCCTGCAAATGTGATGGTTCGGCTGGAATGTGTGTGGGGTGTGCAAAATAGCCAGAATAAATTTTTTTGTGTGCCCACACATTTGTGTGTGTGTGCAGGGCAGGAAAGGGATATAGAATGTGTCGGAGGTGCGGTATGTGGTTGAGAGAAGGAGGTAGGGGAATGAGGATGGCGTTGAATGGGAATGGTGATAGTACCGAGCCATGTGTGAGGCCCACCCCTCGAAGGGCATAGGAGGAGTGGGAACTTATGTGAACTTTTGCGGTGTGGTTGGTGAGGAAGGCGCAGATGTAAGAATACATTTTATGTCCAACATTTGATGGGGAAAGTGCGGTTAGTATGGCGGTGTGGTGCACCTTGTCATAGGCCTTCGAGAGGCCTGAGCAGAGTATGGCTTTAGTGTGGGCTAGTGTCGTGGAGTCGAGGACGTTGTCCGTTAGTTGCAGCATGGTGTCCTGTGCGGATAGATGGGGACAAAAACCGACCACCCTCTGTGTGTACAGGTTGCACGTGGCCATGTTATTTGTAATTCTGTTGAGTGCAACGTGTTTTAGAAGTTTGCCTAGACAAGAGGTGAGGGAGATGGTTCTGATGTTTCCAATTGAAACAGGTTTATTGGATTTACAGACTGTACGGTATGCAACCGCAAAGTGATATCCAAGCACATTCTTCGCGGGATAGCCTGCGTCTGTCTCCTCCGGCTTAATCGTCGCTGGGAGATCCCAGGTGACGTTGCTGGGCTCGGCGCTCATGCGGAGATCTTCCTGTATGCGCCTGGCATACACCGTGAGGCATGGGATTGACTTATATTTGTAGTGGGTAGTGGCCCCCACGCGGCCAAACTACCCGTCCAAGCCGCCTGCGCTGACGGAGTAGCGCTCTGGCAGCTGGAATACAATGTAAGCCCCGTCAGGGAGCGTTGCATTGCCGAACCCCATGATGAAATCATGGATGGCGGTTGGGAGTGAGAGCTGAAGTTCGACCATCCTTTGAACAAAAGCCATCCCCTCGTAGGAGATGGGAAATCATTTTCCAGATGAATATGCAGCATTCTTGCATATTAAGAAGCTGCACAGCAGTACGCTAAGCATGACTTGTGTACCCCTCTTCCAAAGGGCAGGTTCTTGGCAGACAGATCAGTTTAAACGTGATCTATCACTGGCATCAGGCTGTCTGCACCTGGGGTAAACACACTGTGTGGCGGTGCGAGCCGAAGTTCATATCCAGCATCTGGGAAGTACGCCTCCTTCCAAAGCCAGTCGTTCTGTGTGAAACAGGTTCATTGGATTTTGGGATGAAAATGATCTTACCGTTTCGGCATGCTTGGTGGAGGTTGCCTGTCTGCCAGCATTTGTTGAAATAATCTGTGATCTGGGTGGCGGGCAGGTCGTCTTATGTTGCGTATCATTCTGTTAGTGATTTTGTCGACCCCTGGTGCCGAGGAGGTACGCTGTGATTGTACGGCGGCGCGGACCTCCTGTTCTCTGATGTCTGCATCGAGGTCTGGGTTATGTGTGTATGATGGTGGCCTGTGGGTGGGTTTCTGGTTGCATATGTTGAGCCTGTCTCCTCCGGCATGATTCTTGTGCTTTAAGGACATGCGTCCAGTCCGTGGGGTCATAGTCTCGAGGATTCAGGTCAGTTTCGAGCATTGTCACCTACATAGTTGCTCGTACAGGGAGGGAGCTGCGGCGTTGCCCGAGTGCCGGGTGGCGCTCACCTTCATGGTGTCGGTGATGGTGATTTATTATTATTAATATTTATTGATACCCTCAGGGCGGGAACATTACAGAGGGGAGTGGGTTATTACAACAATATCGATAAACACAGCAAAAATTTCACAAGTAACAAATAACGTGAATGTCTGCAATATAAGTGTAACAGTGTGAAGTGTGCAGGCATTACAACCTAACGGACAATTTCTATTTGTAATGTCACATGTCAGAGTACACATAGAGCAGCAAAAATACAAATGAAAGAAACTGGAAAGGTGATCCATTATACAGTACAAAACTTGCTAGTAACTATATATTGCGTATGGCTGAGTGAAATAATGAAGGTTGGATGATCATTGCAATAGAGGACGGAAGGCGATTCCAGTCTACTGTGCATCCTACCGCAGCTGCAGACGAACTTGACTCCAAACTCCCCACAATTGGCATACGACAGCCAGTCTGGCTGTCGTTTTTCTGTGTTTCGCGGCGTCGCCATTGTCGTCGCCGTTGTCCGTTGTAACCAGCAGTGGACATCCTTTAAGCTGTGAAAGCAATGGTGTGGGAGCTTGGTAAGCAGACGTTAAAATTGGCAATTTGGTTTTTGAGGAAAGGAAATGCGCAGTATCTGTCTTACACATCTCGGTGGACACCTGCACCAGAGGGGTGTATAACTGCCCTCTTGTAACAGTGACTGATGTGTGGATAAGGAATGAATCGGAAAATGTTTTAGTATTGCATATAAATGTGCCAACTTTATGAATGTGGCCTAAACGTGATGACACATATGAAGGTGGAATCAGTAATTCATCAGGCAGGATATCGTGGTAAAAGATCTTATGGAACTAAGATAGCCGTGTGAGATTACGTAGCGTAGATTACGTAGATTATGTCCCCACACCAGTGATAAGAGATTTTAGGTTACATTTCATTGTAGATATGCTGGATGTGTGATTATATTTGGAGAAGATGAAGCGAGCTGTATTGTTCTGAATCATTTTGATCTGGTTAATCAAGACTTTAAGTAGCGGTGGTGGCTGGCAATAGGCGTGGAACGCTGCCTTTTTTGCAGAGCCGATGTGAAGCGCCACTCGAAAGGAAGTTTTACAGTCAGCTGTGCTGGACATATGCTCCATCTGTATGCACTTCCTATCCTCAATCTGTAGCGTGCTTAGAATGCATCAAAACTTACCGCAATTCCTTATAAGTTTTAACTACAACAGAAGGCAGATTGCCTGGCACCAATTTTTAACAATTTATTTTCACACTCAAACAAAACAATTAAGTACAGAGAACCATAGAAATGTGTAAAAAGCTGCAAGGAACGGAAGGAACATAGCGTGCAGACAGTGCAGTTTTACACACCCTAATACACCCACACCACCTACACACCCACTATGAAACTGAAAAAAAAAAAAAGGCTTTGCCAAACACATCATCACACAATTTTGGCAACAGCTGCTTGCATGCCAATACTTTTGGAACCGCACTTTGGCTTCTCCTTCAGCACGTTAAACGTTTCGTTATTCCCTTTTCTGAGCGAGAATCTCAATCAGTGCAAGATTGAGATCCGCCCAGTTCAGTCACAGTAATGCACTGTATCCCCTACAAGCCCATACTGTGACATTTCAACAGTCATTTTTTCAGCGTACTGCACGAGACTGGAATGACCTGCCCACCAAAGTTGCCATTATCATCAACGCACTAGAATTCAAGCGGAGCATCGTCAACCTTTCATCTTAACATTTTTCACCATTGTTTGCCGATAGCGTCCACTCCGTCATGTAATGTCTCAACCGAGACCTTTGAGGAAATAAATAAATAAATAAAAAATAAACTCTCCAATAACCGTATCCATGACTTTGTGGCAAGGAGGGAGTTGTATGTTATACTCAGGTTTTTTAACCACTTGCAGACCCTCAACAGTCATTTTGCCTTTGGAAGTTCCTTCTCGTTGCTACGAAAATACTCTTCTGCCTCGTGAAGAAGAGGTGCCACAGGTTGTGAGGGGATATAAAGGGACTCTTTGCCTTCCACCTCTTCAAGAGCCGTCCACTGTCTTCACTGTGCGCATGCCACACAGCTTGTTTTTCCTGGAAACGTTGCGTGTTATGTAACCTGCGAAACAGTAAAGACAGTAGTGGCGGACGAATATTTCTGATAACATTGATCTAAACACACAAGTACTCCACTCAAACATTATTTGAACAAAAAGGAACCACAAAATGCCCTCTCACGCGTCAGATTACAGCATGAATATGCCAGCGGTGTAGCCGAAAAGAACCATTTTACAAGGAGCAATTAGAACTGCGACACCCGAGCCAGTTAAAGATTTGGCCGGCTGTACATGTTGTGGAGATGGCACCAGACTGTACTGGTTTCCATACTAAGAAAGATTTGGCTGCATCGAATACAAGCATCTTTGTGAGCACTTCAGTGACATCTAATTTATTTATTTCGTTACTATCTGGGTCGTTGATGCATCACAGATAGGAGTGGCAAGTAATTATACAAAATCAAGTACAATAAGCAAAGTTATTAACATAGATGATGCTTCTGGTTCTGTGATGGCGACTTCACTGCCTCAGTGCCTTTTTCTGGGCAGAGGTCACTAAGTGCCATTTTTGAGGTGCGGGATGACATATCAGAGCGAACCATTGGTGTACAAACTGCAAAAACCAAGCTGTTGTGAAAGCTTCAGTTAATTTTGAAAGTGTTGACTGGTGATGTTGATCTTGATGTCTTCTGATGGTTCGGTGATCCGGCCACACGTTGCGGAACAGACTGGACCACTTTTTCGGGACCCTATTATTTTTTATTGCACGGGCGCTCACCAGCAACCTGCCCTCCGATCTCCTTTGATCGGCCAGTCTCTGCCGGGCTCCCCGGCCTCTCTCGATCTCCAGATCCCCCACCTTCGTGTAAAAAACTCGCCCTTAGATCCCCTTGCCCAGCATTCTGGGGATCATTTTTGTGACCAATACGAAATTCGCTTGTAAGAGCCAAGCAGGAGAATTTCATTCAAACTGAAGGGGCCAGTAGGGCGAACGGAGAGGGTACCCGGGAGTGCCTTCTCTGCACATTCCTAGTGGTGTGCGCGCGTGGTCTCGTGACTCCGCCCCGTTTGCCTCTCGTGCAGGGACGAGGAGGGGTACCAGTGTATCCCACAGTCATAACTGTCAATGGTACCATAAACCTCTGCAGCAGGTAGGAGGTAACAGCGTTGAAACTGAAAGTGCTGTGTCTCCTGTAAAGCCTGGCCACCCATAATTGACATCATCCGGACGACTTTTGTAAGGCTGCTACAAAATAGAGTGGTCGAACAGAAGAGGACATTGTCCAAAGGCTTACTGCTGACGATCGGCTGGCTCTGCCACTTTGTCTTGTGCGCATTCATACTGGGGATTGTTGCTGAAAGCATCGCCCTTGCTGTTGCGATGTCCACACTGTCGTCTGCAGCTGCACATGTACGGCAGATTTTCAAAAGTTCTTCGAGGTTGGAGTGAAAGACAATTTACTTTCTTTCAGCCTACAAACGTAGGAAAGCAGGGCATGAGATCGACATCATAAATTCCCAGCTCAGTGCACTGAGGAGTGCTCTTGTCGCTCATAAGCCCATGGGTCATAATGAGCACTTCTTTTGGTCCCTTAAGCCGTAGTACTTGTAGACAAAGCCAAACACCATACAGTACCACCTTCAGATGGAGCTGCTGAGAGAGAGAGAACAAACATTTAATGTCCAACAGAGAAATTGCCCGCCTCAACACCCTCGGCTGCAGTCCAAGGATGTCAGGGGGCGACACTGCTTTGGATGCTGGCTGGGATGTGTTGTTCCTCGGCGAACAACATGTTGGCTGTGCATAGCCCATCATAGCCATTTGGCCTCCAGGTTCTCAAGGAGGACCTTGAAAAATTCGCTGTAAATCTCATTTACAGTGGACCAGCCTAGAGCAAATAGGTGTGCGATGGTTCTGTCCTCTGCGGTTGACCCCAAACGGTACAGTCCAACGGCGACTCGCTTTTCGGCTGAAATTGCAGCCCGCATGTACGCGTCCTGTCATTACAACTCACGCCAGCGCGACTCACCCAAGTATTTAAACATTTTCTGCGACACACAGAAGAACTGTTTGAAGTGGGATTCGCCCAAGTTAGGCAATGTTTCTTCAAACCCCTTTCATTCCTCTCAAAGGCCCATCGCTCTCTGTGTACTGTGGACGAGCGGCCAGCGGTGACAGCGGAGATGCAGAATGCGCTCATCTGCAGTTGTTCAAGGTTGCTTATTCTGCTCGCTTGCTCGCTGATGGCTAACTGCAGCACTCTGTCTTCAGAAAGATGCTGCGCTCGAATACACATGTATGTCAGCACCTCTTTTTTCCAATCAGATTGTGTAGCTGCGCAGAAACGTTGCTGTGGGTCGCCGTTATGCTTGAAAAAGTGCAGTAGTTCTCCTGGCTTGTCTTGTCTTGCGAAGCCTTTTTGTAATCGCCAACAGTGCACAGAGCTCCTTGATAATCATAAAAAAAATAGATTGCATAATTTGTAATCGAAATAAAAGCATACATTAAAGCGTTTAAGCTTGAAAACCTTTTTGTGCCTTACTTGAAAAGCCATAGTCACCACCATCAATTCCGAATGACACTATTTTTCCGTGTAGCAGTGCGCTCCGCAAGTGTTGCTTGTTCGAGAAAAGTGCACTTCGTGAAAGTGTCACTAAACTTGCCCGTGTGAGGATTTTAACGTGAAGGCAAGATAACCAATGGTCATGAAGGATAACAAACTAGATTCTAAAAACAGGAAAGCGCAGCAGGAGGTGGCAGAAAGTTAGTTCTGGTGGATAAGAGTACGAAGTTTGTGGGAATAAGGTGGCTGTACACAGGAGAGGGTTAATTGGAGAGATATGGGAGAGGCCTTTGTTCTGCGGTGTTCGCAGACAGGCTGATGATGCTCGTAATGGTGCTTGAACTCTTCAGGGCATCCTGATAAGTTTGATCATTGACTCAGAGGCTACAGCAAATATGTGCAGCAATGAAGTGCGCAGAACGCTTGAGGCTGGCATATGGGGGCCGACAGCGTGCCAATGAATCCTGTCTCTCGTTTCTAGACTGATGAGCGCACACATGTTAACATCTTCCTTCCTCGCTCACATATACAAGGGTGGTTACAGCATGCCGCTGAGTCTTGTCTCTCCTTGGCAGACAGAAGCATATGCAGATATTCACATCTTCCCACACACACACGAGGGTGTTCACAGCATGCCGATAAATCTTGTCTTTCCCCGGTAGACTGATGAGCACACACAGACACTAACACAGACTACTACCAACTGCACAATAACACCGCCACCACTAACGAGGGCATTCACCTCACACTGATGAGCCTTGAGGTGCATAAAATGCATGTGCACACCAAAATGCATGTACTGCATGCATGTGTGCACTGCTTGGGAACACATGTCGAAGTCGTGCTCTTTCTCTAACAGAGTATTGAGCTATACTGAAGACACAAAACTACGCAGGAAACAGGACACAGAAAAGAAGCAGACAGGACGAGCGTAGACTAACAACTGATTTATTGGTCGAAAACAACCTTCCTTCAAAAGCGTATTGAGTATTAAAAGAGTAAAGAGTATTGAGTACACACGTTTCGTTTCCGGCACAACATAGTTACTGCTGTCGATAGAACTTTACAATTGCTTCCCGAACAGCTTGTCCAGTGCCTAGCACAATGTCAGGGGTGTGAGTTGGCTCCTCAAAGACTGATCATGGCAACTGGTGATTGAAACAAAGGTCCATCAATGATGTCCGTCAGGCTTGATCAATGGTACATGTAGGAATCGTGGCACTGTCCTGGAGAACCAATGCTGATGAACATGAATTTTTATCAGTGGCCCACCACGGTCAGTGCCGACCTTAGCATACAACGACACGCTACCCGCCTGGCAGCAGAAGCTGCGCGACTATCGTTGCTAGTCTTCCAGCTGCAACGCTGCTCCTCCCCGGACGCCTGCTTGCGGACCCGGAGGGGCACGGGTCTTCTTCTGGCGGAAATAAAGTTTCTTCATCATCATCATGGCACAAAAGCTACAACACTGGACAGAAATGCATCTGGCTTGTCAGCTTTGCAAAAGCCACCGAGCCAAGTTGTCCTGTATTCCATCTGCCGCAGTGCAGTTTCATGTGCACCAGAATAGTGTACGAACACAGCAGCCTGTAATGCAACCCATTCAAATTTATCTGAATGCAGAGGCTTCGGCTGAAGAGGTGTGCGATTTGATAATTGCAATGATATTAAGTGCAAGGACATCTGTGTTCACCTAATATATATAATCAGATCTTTGGCAACATGCTATGCCAAAAGCGTGAATCCTGCTACTGCATTTTTGTTCAAGCTGCCAGGTTGCAAAAAGACAACTGATGGCATGCAGCAGTACAGGCAACAGGAAGTATTCATGCCAGCTGTACCTGACATGACAAGAAGTTTCTCAGGCGTCAGGGGCTGTTTTGGCAGCTCCCTCAATGCTCTCTTACTGGAACAAGTTGTCCCGGTGACACTCCTTGTTATGAGGACATCATTTCTCCGTATCGCCTGTGCCGTGTCCTTAACAACCAAAGTTGCTTTTTTGTTTTTAAATATTTTTTCTGCACATGTGTCGCTTATTGCTACTCTTTTTGTCAAATGGAACTGTGAAAAGAGGAAAATACTGGTGCAATTTTAATAACACCTTGCTTGGGATCACGAGAAAACGGAAGCATTCAAATAAATAAAATGTGCTGATATAAACAGCTGAGTTTCAGTACTTCAGTTTTTTGTAGCTGCTTGCCATCGCAGGCACTTCTCTGACTGGTGTGACTAATTCTTTCAACTGACCAATGTTGCATTCAAAAGGAAAGCAAGAATGTGACCAGAGCGGAGCTTGCTGTGCACATTGCATGTCATGTGCCATGCAGAAACTGCACATCAACCACAAGCCTAACAAGGCACTCTGAACTTCTTGTTACATCCATGCTGCTGATTTGTTTTGCCAGCAGGAGAGAAATTCCTTCAACAGGGAGCACAAAATGCTTATAATACTCCGTCAAGATCCCTCTCAGACACGACAAATAGAGAAAAAAAAAAAACAGACACGACAAAGAGAAAGCGCCTTGGATGGGATTTGCTACACCGTAACGCAGGCACCAGGACATTTTTGTCTCTTACATGCAGCGGCAGTTCATTTACTGTCAGTTGCACGGACCAAATTGAATATTTTGATGGCCTGAATACAGGGCTGGCGTCGGCGTTGATGGTAAGTCATGTCCTTTCAAGTCAGTTCGCATTTCAGACATTTTTACAGTGACCCGTCAGTGATATCAGTCAGTTTGTCTTCGTTTGCCATGAGGTTGCGCTCAGTGAACTGTAAGCAGTTTTAAGGGTGCTAGCAACACTTTGTTCAGAAAGCAGAAAACACAGCTCTTCCCTAACGGGCAGTGTTACAAAAAACTGTCCATCCAACAGCATCTGCCGGCCGCTATATGTTCTTGAGCACGTCCTGGAAAACCCCTCCGCGCAATCTCTACCACCTCGGTCTCTGGATGTTTCTGCGACCTATGTCATACAATTCCCACCATAAAAATGAAACTGCATGCTCAGTGCTTGCTTCAAGGTGTTTCTTCAAGAGGAACTTCGTTGCTGGGACGTTGTGCCTGTCAAGGATAGGAATTATCAGCCTCTGGAGATTCACAGCTCCTGTCTATGGCAGTCCAAACTACAGAAAAAAATTGACAGTGAGTGGCAGCAAGTCATCTGTGGACAGATCACTGCTGTTGGCCATGTCCTGAGGATTTTCGGACACTCATGTAAGGTGAGGAGGATCACTGATGTCGAGCATGCTTGAAGCAGGCGACGTTGCTCCGGATGATGATATGACGTCAGCAGGCATTTGAGTGAAACTTGGCACCAACAGGCTCCCGTTTCACTCTAGCCACTGCCATCACTGTCCACAGAACTGCCACTGTGATGTATTGCAAGCGGTATTTCGACCAGTGAGCGCACAGGCGCTTTAAATTATGACCCAGTACTTTAGGAAGAGTCTCGTTTTTGGGTCAGGTCCTAAATAACACTAAGAAGTACTTGAAGCTGAGCTTGTTGGTGCGTATTCGTGAAAGACATGAGAGCGCAAAACAGCAACACGAGCGAGTAAGGAACAGGAAGAGCGCTGCACTTTCAACAGAATTTATTCAGGGAAGAACGTTTATATAGCCTTTGCCCTTATCCAGACTAAATAGTCCCAGCAACATAAATAGGAGCCGCCGCCGTGGCTCAGTGGTTGTGGTGCTCGGCTGCTGACCCGAAAGACGCGGGTTCGATCCCGGCCGCGGCGGTTGAATTTCTTTGGAGGAGAAATGCGAGGCCCGTGTACTGTGCGATGTCAGTGCACGTTAAAGAACCCCAGGTGGTCGAAATTTCCGGAGCCCTCCACTACGGCGTCTCTCATAGCCTGAGTGGCTTTGGGACGTTAAACCCCAGAAACCAACCAACCAACTTAAATAGATCATATGGTACAACACAGTTCTGAAAGCCTACGTCAACCAACATTTTTATGCAGTATATGTTGAGCTGCTCCTATGTTGTATGGCAGGTCTGCTATGAATGTGCGCTAGACTGGCGCAGTATTTTGTCACGGATGGCAAGGCTCCATGCCAAGAAAGGATTGTCGGCCATGCAGGACGGAAGATACAACAAGCAGGATAATGCTGTATCTGCTCTAAAACATTGTCTTTGAAATGAATGCAGGCTTCATACTCTTGAGTTCAAACAATTGTAAGCTTTATTTCCTCTCAAAATGAAGCCAAATTACTTTACTGTAGACTTTCTTGCTCAGCTTTTGTACAAATTGTTGGATATCTTAAATATAGCTTCCGATCGCTGCCTTGGTGGTAGAGCACGAAGCTTCACGGTGACTAAGCGGCCCGTGGCGTCATTGCCGTTGTCACATTCTTCTTCATTCCTTTGTTTTCTCATAATTTTAGCAAGACTGCCCGCACATTTGTCAAGGGTCGCCTTGACGCAGTCTTCCAATTTGTCCTCCGTCGTCTTCCTCCTTCTGCAGAATGATGAAAACTGCATTGTTTCACACCATCTTTTTCTCTTTTTATGTTAGGAGGTATGAAACTTTCAAGTGCATACCGTGAAGGTGGCCCTCGAGAAGAAAAAGCTAAAAAACAAGTCAGGAAATGTTTACATGACAAAGTTTGCTTGCTTGTCTACCTGACTGGCGATGTGTATCGCCCATGTAGCTCAGTCTCAACTGGTGCAGTTTTGAGCCAGTGACGGGCCACAAGACCCTGGAAACCTAGCTTGAGCAGGTGCTGGGCTGCGTGACAAACAATACACTTCCGAACTTTTGGATATGGGTCACTTACTGCAGAATGCCTACAAATGTCACCTTTGATGGTAGGTGCTTACCTGCTGTCGTTGTCGTCTGAGTTGACAACTGTGTCATCATACCTGGATTGCATAAAATGTGAGTTCACTGAGCTTGCAGCATGATATAGACTTGTGTATGGATGTGTCTACTTACAATGTGAGAAGTTGTGTTTCTGCAGTGCTCTGGCTGTCTATATCAGCAATCAATCAATGTCATGAATGCCATGTTTCAATGAAATGTATTGAAACATGACATTCTTTGTACTCTCCTTGTACCAACACAGCTTTAAAACATACTATGATGCACAAATGTATGGATTACCATTCTAAAGTGCAAAAATTTCAAAACCTGTAGTGTGTAGTGTATAACGCAGTACACACTTGCTCATTCAGTGTGTACATACAGACAATAATGCCTACCTTTCTGGGGTAGCAAACCTGCTGCAACTTGGCTGACCTTGCCCTGGTGATGGTCCGCATAACAGACGCCAGGGTTGAACATTTTGGTGCTCAAGTATGCATGCAGATCACAGCTGCGGTTCATAACCATACATACCCGGTTTTCTTTGGTATGTTTGATGTGATCCTGAGGTGCAAAAAAAAGCATAACTGTTTATAGCCCTGTCAGTGAGGCAACATACTTAAGGCTCCTAACTCTCCCAGACATTAACTTTGAGATTAGGCGAACTGGGAACATGGAATTTGCAATATTCCGCTGGAGATATCAAAGAATGTTTCAAGATCGCACCTCACATTGTATTCTGAACCATGGTATTTGCATACATACCTCCTTACGTGGACGCGTATCGAAGCAAAGTGCCGCAAGCACAAAGGGACCCGGACGCAGTGCCCAATTGTGCCCAATTCTAGCTAGCTTTTCAGTGATACTGGGGCTAAGCATGCGTTGCGAAAGTGCAGACGGAAAGATGCGGATGGAAAGTAGTGTTAATGGTCGTTGAGATAGAATTATGGCAGCGAAATAAGTTAAAATAGAGCAAGCCAAGAAGGAAACATGCACCACTGCTACTCTTTCCCACCACGAAAAGGATAGAGGAGGCACTTTTGGAGCACTATGGCTGTGCACAGAGTCAGAAAGATTCACACTGAAAGGGTAAAACATGCCGGCAAAGGTGTGAGTATACTAACCTGCTGGTGTAGTGCGGCGTGCTTTGCAGCCTGCCGTCGATTGGTCTAGGAGTGCCCACTTTTTCGTGGCTTTGCCGGGTGCCCCACTCCGACATGTGGCGTAAGTGGCGCTGACAATGTTAATAAGCCAATGGTCCCTGGCATTCCTAAATTTTGCTGATGCCTCGGAAGCTGGAGAAAATATTTTCCTCATGCTGGCAGACACCTGGATAGACACTGGATACGAGACACTCCACAACGAAATAAACTTACCGGTCAGGCCGAACTCCAGTTCGGTTAATTCCCATCGGTCGATCTTGCCATCCAAGTCCTTATAGTCACAATGCGTCTTGTCATAGAGAAAAGGGTAGGGCCGAATACATTCCAGGAACCGCTAAAAATCCTCGAGTCGCATGCTCATGCTGGCAAAGCAACCTCAGAGTGCCCCGCAGGACGCACACAACCTCCGCCGACGGGGTCACTGAACTGGGACCAACGTCACGGTTCACGGTCGGCCCCCACTCCTGCAGGCACGGAGGGTACTGCTGCTGTTGTGTGCTGCAGAGATGGCACTGGCACAGGAGTGATACGGGAAAAGGCTTGCATCGCTGGCCCAGGACTTGGTAGTGCGTCGCTGTACGTCATAATGGATAGCGCCGGGTGTAGAGCTGGGGGTGGCTGCACAGCTCGTCGGATTTCGTCACTGACCACGTCCGTTACGGCAGCAACAGTGGCCTGTGGAGCTTCAAAGCGATGTTTCGCCATTTCCTCGCGCACAAGGCTTCTTACAAGGTCCCGAAGCTCCTCGGCGGGCAGCGACATAGGTGTTTACTGGGAAGCGGCTGCTACAGTAGCCTGACGTCCGTAGTGCGCGCCTCGTTCCTGCAGAGAGCGCTCGATACCCGTTGCCTCCCTTGTAAAGTCGGCCACTGTTCTTGGCGAGTCACGGACCTGTCTGGCAAACAGCTGCTCCTTTACGCCGCGCATTAAGTGGCGTACCTTCTTGGCTTCGGGCATAGCAGGGTCGGCTCGATTGAACAGTCTCGTCATGTCCTCGATGAACATCGCGACGCTCTCGTTCGACTGCTGTGATCTCCAGTGCAGGGTGATTTCAGCCTTCTATTTTCTTTCACTGGCGGTAAATGTCGCTAGCAGCTCTCGACAAAAAACCTCCCAGGTGGTAAAGGAAGCTTCGTGGTTCTCGAACCATGGTTTGCAGAGTCCTGCAGCGCAAAGTAGACGCACAATATTCACTCGCTGTCCCACTCATTGAAGCCCGCCACTCGGTCAAAGCTGGCCAATCAGTCCTCGATGTCCTCGAACCTGTCCCCGTGGAACGGTGGCAGCGACCGAGGTGCATGAAGGACGAATGGCGGGGCATTCCCGGAATGCCGAGTTGTCCGGCTAGCCACGATGGATGTCATCGCTCTTACCGGTGCTGTCAGTTGACCGAACTCCGGTTGTAGGCCTCACAGACAGCGGCTCATCTTGTGGACGGATGTTGAGTCCACGTGTGGAGAACAGGCGTCAAGAGTGTCCTCGCAGTCAGAGTACATGGGATGCTACCCAGCTGCTCCACCAAATATGTCACCGACAAACGGTTGAAGAACACAGCCCAGGTTCGTACGGTGGCAATATCAACTCGACTGTCCGACACCTGCATCAGTTACTACTAAATGCTGTTATGATGAATACCTCTTCTGGAGTGGCGTCATCAATGGCACTAAAGCCACTTTCTTCCGTTAGGCTGGCGTCATTTGCAGGAAGAGAGCCAAGGAAGCGGTGAAGGTCCCAGTAGAATCTCCACGGTATGCCCCCGGATCCAGTTTTAGTGCTTGTCCTGGTGAGCAGCCTGAAATGGAAAAAAAAAAAATTACTCCGCAGGTAGCTGCAACGTTTCCAGCAATGCACAACCTCGAGAATACTTTTTTTCTCGTTAAAGTGACATAAAGCAGTCGCAAACTTAATTATGTGGCGTAACTGCTGCGACAGCAATTTCTGACCCGCCGCGGCGGCTTTTGTTTTCGGCTGCTGAGCCTCACTTTTCGACATCTTTTATCGCACAAATGCCGAGCACGGTAGAGAGCCCTGGATCGTCTAAATTTAACCGGAGCTGTCCACAGTGCCTTCTCTAGTGGTCCAAGTATAGCTTTGGGGCAAACGGAAATTCCAGTAAGGAAGAGGTGGCGAATAAATGAAATAGTTTAACTGCCACAGGTAAAACATGCACAACGAGGCTGCAGGTACTGCAGTAGAATATAAATGGGTTTACCTGTACTTGTTGCTCATATTTTGGATTTCTTGCTGTATTTCTTTTGTGTTTTTCTGGACACCTACTGCACGGAGGTGTTCAGCTATCGTCATGTAGATTTTCAGGTTCCTTTTGGCGGCACGCAGGCCCGGCAACAGATCCTCCCATATGTGGATTAATGCTCATGTCTCGTCGTCCGTCCATGTTATCCTTTCTTTGCTTCGGCAGCCTTCATCAATATCCGTTGCCATATTTGCAACAGGCATGGCACATGAATCCTCTGAACGGGCCATGGCGTTCTTTAGTTGGGCAGAAAAACGGGGAATTCGCGGGGATCAGCTGTCGTGACAACACTGCACAGGCCGCCACACGTTTCAAACTCGATCGGCGTGGTCAGCACGTGCTTGTATCAAAACATAAAGACGACCGAAATGAAAATGGAAATGCTGCAGTGCTGCATCGTGCAGATAGTTGCGTACACGATAAATTATTCTCGTTTCTTCATTGTGCTGTTTCGCTTATCAATAAAACCAAATAGATTTCTTCAGAGGTGGTGAAGCAGTAAAATGAACTGTGTACTTTTTTTATGCATTACATTTGTACCATTGAAACCGCTGGCGGCGAGGCTACGCACTCGGCCAGCGAAGTGTGGTCCGTGAACGCACTCCTATCGGAGTGCACTCTTCGCGGAGTGCACTCTTCGGTGAGTGACACTCCACTTTCGTCGTTTAGATGTGGCAAAGTGTACTTAACTTGCCTACTTGACAAGGGTATAAGCCAGTGCTTTGGGTTGGAAGTATGAAAGATCTGAACAAATGGGCCTTTCTCGTGAGAAAACTGTAGCCTTTGGGCCAGTAAAACGTCTTGAAACCCTCTTATATGAGGAAATTTAACCTGTGGTATGCTGGTGTGTTTGCTGGTGTTTCGCTTGCTACTCTTATGCAGTAATCAGGGCCAGGTCCGCGTGACTAGCGATTTGAATAGCCGACCCATGTTCTTCTTTACGGGCAAGTATTTTTCCGCCTGCAGTCCAAACGAACTTCCAACCGTTTTCCTTCTTTTTCTTGATTGCAGCAGAAAGCAGTACCTTGTTTGCCTGAGTTAGGTGTTCATTGACAAAAATTGGTTTTCCCGTTTCATCACCCAGCACAGTGGTATCAACTCTTTTTTTTCTGCATTTGTTCAGAATGTCATTTCGCTTGCTTCTGCGCACAAACCGCACGATGATGTTTTGCACATCTGAATTCTGCGTACGGACCCAGTGGCATGCGTCGATATCAGCAGTATCAACTTTTTCACCAATATGGTCACCTATCTTTTTAACCACAGTGAGGGGATCAGTTCCGGAGGAAACACCTTTGATTTCTAGGTTGTTCAATCGTTGATATTGCTCAAGGTCTTCGCATTTGCGCGCTAAGCGTTCGTTTTCTGCCTTCAGTTCCTGGTTCTGTCTGAACATTTCTTGCATTTCTTGCCTGAGCTGCTTTATTTCATCGGCCGTGTTCTTCACTTCGGTGCAAACATCAGTGCAGAATGAAACGCTGTCTTTAAGCTCGCGCATTTCAGCCCTGAAATCACGCTAAAAATTTTCAAATGCGGTTACCAACTCTTGCAGCTCCTTCATATCTGTGGTTTCTTTTTCACACTCTTTTCCAGCGTTTTTCACGTTCCCCTTCCCCATTCTAACACATCATGCAGCAAGGGCAGTATTCGGCAGCAGTGCACCACAATAACAGACAAAATACATAAGGTAGAAACAGTTGCACACTGGAATTCTCACCTGCAAAAGCAGAGAGCAGAGAACGTTCATTAGACAGGTGTGGTTAGCGCACTGCCGCCGAACTGCGTGGTGGGCTCGTTGCGGATGCCTTTTTTTGCCGTGAATGGCCCCGGAAGCGCTGATAGCCTCTTCCCCTGTAGATTTCCGTGACGTAGGTATGGCGTTGCAAGCGATGATCTTGCTTCCAGAATGCTATCTGTCTGGAACACGGCGAACGGGTTTTCGTTGCCAGGTAGCACAGGATGTGGCGTGCAGAAAATCGCTTCCGCAGGGTACCCGCGCCGAAATCTCTCTGCGGAACAACACTAATTACGACCACGCTTGAAATGGCGGTTTGGAATACTTCACATCCAATATCTTTGTATGACTGCTTCGGGCACTTTCCAGTTCTGCGTATCGTAGCAGTACCATCATGAGTGCAATGATAAGTAATCCTCAAGAACTCATACTCTTTAGATTCTGCATCGAATGGGTTTTTGTTCGACCTTCTGACTTGAAGGACGTGCTTTTCCTCCTTACACCAGGCATCTAAGCACTCCTTAAAGGTAGTAAAACTATCAGACGTGCCATTCAGACAAATCTTGCTGCCGCCCTCACCAGATAATGTGTTTGCAGCCTCATTTGCGTGCCCATGGCCAAGATTAGCAGCTTTAAAAATCTTGCCACTGAAGGTTCATGATGCCCGCACTGGGTACTGTTCGACCAGGTGTCAGTGGGGCCACCTGCTCCACTCTTCCCTGCATAGAACACTCCACTTTTTGGGTATTTTGATTGCCTGAAGTGTTAGTTTGGTTATTCCTGCAGCTCGAAGCTGATGCTACCTGACAGCGTCTGCGTCGCTTGGCAGCACTGGGTCTCGCAGTGCTCAAGGCGCAACCTGCTGTGTCACCCTCGTGCACAGATGTTTGAACCTTAGAGCGGATTGGGTCGTCACAGTTGCCAGCCTCTCTGCAGGTCATCAAAGCAGCCAAATGACGCCGTCACTGCTTAGCAGCACCTGACTGATGCTTGGTTAATTTGGTTAGTTTGCATGCCCCCTGGCCTTCTCTAGCTGTGGATAGTGTGCAGCTTTTGCAGAGAGTGACCTCTACAACAATGCCGCAGAAGACAGCTGCGAAGTCTACTTTGCCAATCAGCTCACCGCTGTGCTGGTTGGCCACACAGCTGCAGTGCTGCGCAGGTCACTAGCTTGCCCTTCGTCGTCCACACCAATGGCTGCAACAGAAGGAGGCTCACAACCACTGCTGTGCAAGTAATTCTGCACCTTCCTCACTGCTACTGACAAAGGTGTGGCAGACTTCAAGGGCTTGGCAGCTGTCTTAGCAAGTACTTTGGCATCCCTGCCAGTGGCTGGGCTGGTGCCTTTTCCTTGCCTACACAGTGCCGCAGCCTTCTTCCTGGAGATGACAACCACCCACTCACAGTTGCGAGAATCGCAGACAGCCTTTGGCGCAGTTGCTTCACGAGCACTGACCACACCTTCCCCTGCGGAAGAGCACTCAACAGGGCCGTATTTACGGAACTGTCAAAAATTTTGTCAAAAGTTATTGACAGTGACGTCAAAATGACGAACCAATGTGACGTCGATGCTTGACGCAAAATTGACGTTACGAGGAATCAGCCAATTACAGCAGAGCGGTGCCGCGGAAGCATTTGTCTGCACGACGATGGACCGTCTGCTGATTTTTTGCTAGGAGACTAAAGAAATGCACAGCGATAAAAATAATTATTAATTTATTTTCCCAGAAAATGATGTTTAAAGTTGGAAAATATTAATAAAAACAAGAAGTGTACGAAGCTGGGCTATTAAATTTGCTAGTGGGTAACTTTTGCTGCCGCGGGGGTGCGCTGACGGCGGTAAAAACGTCAACGAGCCGCTTTGCACGAAAACAGTGTTTCCACGCCTTGATATTTTTTGCACGGCGTCTAAAGCAAGGTACTGTGCGGTTGAGCTAAGAGCAGAGAAAAATGTGAAGACAGTGAAGGCTACGTGTCTCCTGAGCAAATTTGCAAGGAGTGGTTGGTACGAAATCGGCGAAAACTGCTCGAGGTAAGCCTGTGTTGGTCGGTGCTTACAATCGATTGCAAAAGTGTCAAAGGGTGGAGTGTTGCAGTATCTAATGTGTGGTTGTCTGTCTGTATTCCCATAGGAAATAGAAGACGACCATGAAGTGTGATATGTGGGGGAAAATAAATGTTGTACGCTCGCATATGCGTGTTTTGTTTATATGTATAGCTGGGGCAAAGAGATGACTAAGCAAAGAAAACGGCCGCGGGAACAAACGAGGAAGAGCAAAACGGTTAGGTGGACAGCAGAAAGTACATTTCCTGACCCTGTTTACTTCTGGACCGATGCCTAAATGCTGGCATTAAAGTGATAGTCGCGAAAAATAATGCTTGGAATACAGCGCACGCATACGCTCCCTCTTGTAAAGCGACTGCCCTGACCCCAAGAACTCCCCACTGTTCCCTGCGGAAGTTATTTGATATCTCTGTGAGAATAGGCGGGAAATCTAGTCTGCGATGGCGCCGAAGAGACCCCGCATGTCCGCTGCCCAAGAGGAGATGCTGCTTGATTTTTTGGAGCAGCATACCTTCTTTGCACGGGCCTCGACGGAGCCCGCAAACGCGCGCTCTGGGATGAGCTGACGGACCTTAACCGATTGGGCCCAGCTGTCAAGACCGCCGAACATTGGCGGCAGTCTTGGCGGCAAATGTGCTGCCACACAAGGGCGGAGCTGGCAAGTCTGTGGGCCGGCCAAGGGTGAGCCTGTCAACAGTGTTGGTCTATGGAATGCCGCAGTAACGTATCTCTTCGCATTCGGTCGCAGGGGCACCGGAGGTGGCAAGCTGCCTGGCTCTGGGGGCCGTATCGTGCAGATCCTGGGGTGGGTCAGTGCCAAGGGCGTGGGGAAAGCCTATTTCCCCATGGCCAGGCGACAGGTGCGTTTGCAATGTTGTAAAAGAATCGTAGTGAGGTTATAAACGTTTCCACAGTTTTCTGCTTGGTGGTAATGAGGGATTCTTTACTGTTTCACAAAGTCGTGCTGTGATCAATGTACCATCAAGATGAACTTTGGGATAAGCTTGTGTAAACTTGCGGCGGTTTGCTTTCTCGCAGGCCCAGTCTCCTGCAGCAGCAGCTCCGCCGCCGCCTGCACCGCTTTCTCCAATGTCAGTGGGTAGGTAAACCCGAAAGCAACACCAGCACACTCACACAGGCGACCGACCGCCCTTACCTTTGTGATCAATGTGGGAGCAGCTTTGGTTTGAAGAGTCACCTGGTGGTACAGCAGCGCACTCACTCTGGTGATCGTCCTCACTGTTGCAACAGCTGTGGTAGCTGCTTTACAAATGGTTACAACCTAGAGCGACATGAGCGCACGCACACCGGTGAGCGTCCCTACCGCTGTGACCTGGTAGCAGCTTTGGACACAGGAATGACCTGGAGAGACACATCCGTACCCACACAGGTGAAAAGCCGTTTGCGTGCCATCTGTGCCCCATGGCTTTTGTGGAACGTGTAGGCCTTGAGTGTCACGTTAGATTCCCATAAGGGCGAAAAGCCCTTCCAGTGTGACGTATGTGAAAAGAAATTCAGCAAGAGGAGAAATTTGAAATACCACAAAAAGGTATTTCATAATGAAGGACGCCGATTAATGCAGACGTTGGTGAGTTGGGACACTACAAGTGCCTAATTAGCATCCCTCCGCAGGGGGGATGCTCAGGTACCCGTGCACTCATGATCCCCGCAGGGGGATCATGGTGAGCAGTGCGTCACCACGGACCCAAGCAACCGCGCTTAGCCCTGCGTGGCATTGGCGTGTCCGGGGAAAAGGGGATCCTGGTGGTTGAGCCGATGCTGAGCGTTTGAACCTCCGCAGCACAACCACCTCCGCTGCTACCACCCCCTGCAGCAGCAGCACCACCATCGCCGCCTCCACCGCTGTCTCCAATGTCAGCGGGTAGGTAAACCATTTCATCAATCACCTGTATGGCTAGTGAGTTGCGCGCATTGTTAGCTGCATGTGTGGGTTTGAATATCATGGAACAGATGTACCTGAGGTAGGAGAAGTTAAATCCTCTGCAAAGGGTTTGAGTGGTTCGAATGCAGAAAGTGGAGGTTGCATATGCAGTTTCCACATTTGATTAGGGTGTTTTTGTTCTGTTCCTGGGGATTTGTTAGTACTCGTAGCACCGCAAATGAAGTAGCCGTTCATTTTACTATGGTGCACTGCACACTTTGGTGCAACTGTCCACTGATCAGTAGTGCTGTAATGCTTTCATGCAGACGACAGCATCAGCAGCGTCGACAGTGCGCTGCTGGGGACCTTCTTGCTGAGGAGCTGAGCGAAGAAGCCGGTGAGTCAGCCTGCAAATATGTAACCTCCTTAGCACCCGGGTTGGAAGCTGCTCGGCCTTAGTATGATTTGCAGAGAAATATGTATAATCAAAATCATCCTATAGTGGTCGCAAAACTCTCCTGTACATCAGGCACTGGAGTTTGTGCAAGTTTTGTCCTCTTGCAGTGGGGACTGTGATGGCACCCATTGGAGTAGTCAATGCACGCAGCGTATATGTTGCTGCAATGGCACGTTCGTTACATCACTGACAGCGTATGCATGCGTATGGGCCTGTTCATGTGTATTCATGTCCATAGTTCTCACAAACATTGTACACATCAGTTTGCTTATTCTACAGCGTACCGCATTGACTAATATGTGCATGTTCCCCTCTGACAGCCCCCCAGCAGCCACAGCCGGGGCCAAGCTCTGAGAGAAGGCGCCCGCCTCGGAACAGTAGGCGTGCAGAACAAGATGCCGTGGAGCAGCTGCTGCTGGAAACTCGGCGTAACGCTGACCTGGCGGAGGCGCGAAACTGCCAAGACGCCGAGTTCCAACAGCGGCTGCTCGACACCATGGAAAGGCTCATTGAGAGCAACAATCAGGTATGTGCAGACAAAATGTTCAGATTTCTGCACAGAAATATAACATAATGCATGGGTATTCAATTTTGATAATGCCTGATTGTTGTGCTCACGGCCATGCCTTGGCTCCCTGGCAGCGCTGCAACACGCTGCCGCATTCCACTCAAAGGCGAAGCTTAAGCATTCACCAAATCTTTTTTACGTTTCGCACCATTATTTCGCATAGTACGTACCCTTGACACATGGCTTCCAGAGCCTGGTGTTCTGTCGCTGCCATATGGAACGCACGCGTGTGGGGCTTGGTCGCACCATGTTTACCGTGGAAGTGAAACCAGCACTCTTCAATCACTCGGGGTAGTGCAGTTCAAGCTCCTTTCCTTTGCAGATGCAGACAGCAGCGGCTGCAGCAACCGCTGCGCAAACTGCCGCCATGGCGTATGTGGCAGCTGTGATGCGACAGGCGCATTGCAGCAGGCAGCAGCGTCCACGCAGCAGATGGCAGCAGTTGTTGCGGAGTCACTGTGGCTAGCTGTGGTAGCCGCTTTACAAATCGTTACAACCTAGAGCGACATCAGCGCACACACACCGGTGAGCGTCCATACCGCTGTGACCATTGCGGTAGCAGCTTTCGACACAGGAATGACCTGGAGAGACACATCCATACCCACACGGGTGAAAAGCCATTTGCGTGTTATCTCTGCCCCATGGCTTTTGTGGAACGTTCAGGCCTTGAGTGTCATGTTAGGTCCCATAAGGGTGAGAAGCCCTTCCAGTGTGATGTATGTGAAAAGAAATTTAGCGAGAGGAGAAATTTGAAATACCACAAAAAGGTGTTTCATAATGAAGGACGTCCGCAGGGGTGTCTGATTCATGCAGACGTTGGTCAGTTGCGACACCACGGACCCGAGCACCTGCGCTTAGCCGTGTGTGGCATCGCCGTGTCTGGGGAAAAGGGGATCCTGGTGGTTGAGCTGATGCCGAGCGTTTGGACCCTTAAGGCCCCTCGGCGGAGGCAACACACCACTTTGGCCCCAGCTTCCTGTAGACGGCACCTCCGGCCTGACCCGACCGGGGGAAATCGGCAGTCGCCTTTTCCTATCCTCCCCTCTATCTTTAACTTTCCTGTCTCTTTCTTACAACTCTCCTGTCTTCTCCTCTTTTCTCGGTTTTTTCACTTATCATAGGCGGCTAGGGTTAACCTTGTGTGACCAACTACCCTGAGTTGCGTCATATTTGGTTATAGCATTTGGTCATACACAGCCACATATCAAAGTAAAGTGGCAGATGGCATGATCAGCCATCTCCAGGTCCTTCATTGCTGGCGCCTCTTTGATATGTGGCTGTGTGGGACGCAGTGGCCTGGTGATGCTTGCGTGTTCACATCGAGTGTGTGCAGGCGAAGAACTTGTCCCTGTGTCCCAAAGGAATCCAGTGTCATGGTCCACGCATGCCAGTCATCTCTGAGAGCGTGCCAGATTCCCATTGTTGCTGCTTACCCTAAAGTGCACTGAAGAGGAATCTGAACTCATATTTTTACTGTGAGAACTCGGTCTACACATTCCGAGCGTTCTTGGAAACTTCGAATTATTGCCCTGTGTGGCCTGTTTCCCTAATTGAAATCGGATTATCGTCGGGCTCCCGCCTTTATTTTTTTTTTGTATTCCCCGCAAACGGTGGGAAGAGTCGACCAACCTTTCACGCAGTCATACAGCGGCTTGCCGCTCTGCCATTGGCGGAGGGATACTTAGGGATCGGCAAAAGCAAAGAGTCCACACGTATTTTTATTTCTGTGGGCCTAATTTGCGGCTATGTAGCCTCTGTCTAGACCTATTTGTTCACGGAAATCTAAAAGAAGCAAAATAAAAGCGAGAGCACAGCCGCCACGCGACTGCCTGAAAGGCACTCCATGCGTTGGTCGACTCCTCCCACCATTTGGGGTAAAAAAAAAAAGGCGGGAGCTGGACTTTAATCCGATTTAGTTAAGGAAATCAGCCACACGGGGCAATAAATCGAAGTTTCTAAGAATGCCGGGAACGTGTAGATCGAGTTCCCGCGGCAAAAAGACGTGTTCAGATTCCTCTTCAGTGCACCTTTAAGTGTTTTTTTGTGCCTGGAATTTTATTTTACAATGTGCCTTTTCTCAAGGTCCGTGCTCCCAGCATTGGACCTCCGTTTTGTGGTGCTCTTGTGTTGCACTGCCTTCTGAGCCCCACGCTACAACTGCTGTAATTTGTTCTTGACCGTGCACTCCTGTATTTATGTAGTGTGTGTGTGTGTGTCTAGCATTGTTCTCACTGCGTTTTAAATGCTTCCAAGATTTATTTAATTCATTGGTTCCATGGCAAGCCCTGTGCCTTCTTGTCCTAAGCCTTCATTTTCACCCACTGCCGGGGCTAGGCGGCCGATCCCTTGGTCACGGGCTTGGCCCTGATGCGGCAGCTAAGTTTCAGTGAACGCGAAATTCAAAAGGTGCCTGTAGACTGTTTGATTTCAGAGCTCTTTAAAAAGCTTCGGGTGGTCTAAATTAATGCAGAGCCCTCCACTACAGCGTCCCCCATAGCCTGTGTGTCGCTTCCAATCATTAAAACTTCAGTCCAGAATACAGTCCTTCGTTCGCAGCTTTTTTTCTTTGATTTAGTTGCAGGTGCATTTCTTACCATACTTATTGCATGTGGTGTGCTTTTCATGTCATTGCGAATGTGTGTATGCAAGGGTAGGGTATGCTCTTCTTTGGCTTCTTTACCCAAACTTGTCAAACACTTTGCCCCAACGAGGGGCGTCTTTCACGTCTAATAATGTTCATCTCCGAGTCTGTGCATGGCATTCTTAGCTGCTCCTTTCAGGATCAGATGCACATTGTGCTAGGCTTTGTTGCAGCAAAGGGAGCAGTTTAAATCAATATTGTTAGCATGGTTTAAGTACTGACTTCGGTCACCCGAGGGACTTGGAGAACTTGCTTATTGGTTGAGGCAGTGGAATCATTTCCGGCTTTCGGTTGCGACAAAAATTGCTGCAGTGGAGTGTTTGGGTTAAAAAAAAAACCTTGCACAGCACTGCAGCTTTATGAACTGGCTTTCCGAGTAAATGCTCAGTGGATCGGGATCAAAATTTTATCTGCTAATAAAATCAACCTTATAAAATACATCTGGATGCATAATTTTGCTCATTAGCCAATAGAATAAACTTTTTGGCAGCTTCTTTAGATCACAGCTGCTATAGATCACAGCTGCTCTGCACCTGTGGTCACATCTAAGTTGCCTTGACGCGGTCGGTAATTGATTTATGATGAAAGTGCCTTTGAGACCATCAGTGCTTTCATTGCGTCTGTGGCATCAGGTGCCATGCAGCAAGAAAGAGGGTCGCTAAATGAAGCGTGTTTTGGTAATAACACCCACCTAACTACAGTCGCCGACTGATTTTTCGGAACCTCAAGCGGCCGAGATGGTGTCCGGAAAATCAGGCAGTCCGAAAAAACGAATTCACGCAAAAAAAAAGTAACTTTATTTATCGAGCGGCTTGAAAAAGTGGTCAATTTGCCTCTGTGGGGCGCTACGTTGCCGTACAAGTCGGCATGCACGTCGGCAAGGGTGACGTTCTCGCTGTACACAGCCGAAAGCACCATCAGAGCGCGGGTTAGTTCATTGCTAGTTGGCAGCACAGTCTCTGGCTCCTCACTGTCGGAGCCCGAGTCATCACTTTCCAGCACCTGGAGAACAATTTCGTCGTCGGTAAGCGCAGCGCAGAGCTCAATCTCGCTGTCAGCGTTAGCAAACTGCTCCAGCGACACTTCCACGGGAACGGCTCCTGCAGCGCGCTCGATGAGGTCAGCAGATGAAGACGGCTGATCAGATTCACTTGCGCTATCATTGGATGACGACGGCACTTCGTCTCTGATCGCGAAACCCGCGTGGCAGAAGCAATTCCGCAGTGTGTCCCCGGTCACCGCCTTCCATGCATCGGAAAGCATGCCGAGTGCAGACAGCAAGTCGACACTGTAAGTTTTGCCGCTGTCCACGCATAACACCATGCGACTAAGCACGCGTGACCGATATAGGTGCTTGAGGGTCCGGATAACGCCTTGGTCCATGGGCTGTAGTAGGGACGTCGTGTTCGGCGGCAAGAATTCCAGCTGCATAGCTTTCAGGTCCCTGACATGGCCATGTGCAGCGCAGTTGTCCACCAGCATGAGAACTTTGCGCCCTTGGCGCTCAAACTTTTTGTCCAGCTTCCGGATGTAGCCTTCAAAAATCTATGTTGTATGGCAGGTCTGCTATGAATGTGCCCTACAGACTGGCACAATATTTTGTCACGGATGGCAAGGCTCCATGCCAAGAAAGGATTGTCAGCCATGCAGGACGGAAGATACAACAAGCAGGATAATGCTGTATCTGCTCTAAAACATTGTCTTTGAAATGAATGCAGGCATCATACTCTTGAGTTCAAACAATTGTATGCTTTATTTGCTCTCAAAATCAAGCCAAATTACTTTACTGTAGACTTTCTTGCTCAGCTTTGTACAAAATTTTGGATGTCTTAAATATAGCTTCCGATCACTGCCTTGGTGGTAGAGCACGAAGCTTCACGGTGACGAAGCGGCCCGTGGCGTCACTGCCGTCGTCACATTCTTCTTCATTCCTTTGTCTCCTAGTAATTTTAGCAAGACTGCGTCAAGGCGACCCTTGACAAATGTGCGGGCAGTCTCTAAAATTGTCCTCTGTCGTCTTCCTCCTATAGAATGATGAAAACTACATTGTTTCACACCGTTTTTTTATCTTTCTTATGTTAGGAGGTATCAAACTTGCAAGTACATACCGTGAAGGTGGCCCTCCTGAAGGTGTTCCTTTGGACAGCCTCGAGAAGAAAAAGCACAAAAGCAAGTCAAGAAATGACTACATGACAAAGTTTGCTTTCTTGTCTACCTGGCTGGCAATGTGTGTTGCCCATGTAGCTCAGTCTCAACTGGTGCAGTTTTGAGCCAGTGAAGGGCTACTAGACCCTGGAAACCTAGCTTTAGCAGGTGCTGGGCTGCGTGACAAACAATACACTTCCGAACTCTCTGATATAATTCACTTACTGCAGAATGCCTACAGATGTCAGTAAAAAGGATGGTAGGTGCTTACCTGCTGTCGTTGTCGTCTTGAGTTGACAGCTGCGTCATCGTACCTGAATTGCATAAAATGTGAGTTCACTGAGCTTGCAGCATCATATAGACTTGTGTATGGATGTGTCTCTTACAATGCGAGAAGTTGTGCTTCTGCAGTGCTCTGGCTGTTTATATCAGCAATGCATCAGATAAATGTATTGAAACATGACATTCTTTGTACTCTCCTTGTGCCTACACTGCTTGAAAACATACTGAGAAGCACAAATGTATGGTTTATCACTCAGAAGTGCAAAAAATTTCCAAATCTAGTGTATAACATGGTACACACTTGCTTATTGAGTGTGTCTTACATTACCAAAAGCTCCATGCCTGGAGAGCTCTGACTTGTGTCAGTACTGCATGAAACAATTGCACTGAAGAATGAAATGCCTTCTCGCCTTGCCTCCACACTGCTTAAAATACAACCAGAAGCTTGACATAACTGCATACGTTTGCCAGCCAAACATACAGACAATAATGCCTACCTTTCTGGGGTAGCAAACCTGCTGCAACTTGGATGACTCTGCCCTGGTGACGGTCCGCATAACAGACACCAGGGTAGAGTATTTTGGTGCTCAAGTATGCATGCAGATCGAAAAGTTACTGCATGTGTTTTGTTTTTTCTGGTACTCCTGCCAATGCACGCCTGGAGCGGCATTTCTGTAATGTGATTTCGATACACTTGTTAACAACAAGGTTACCGGTTTACAGGAATGAACCACAAACGTCCTAGTTAGATGAAAAGGTGACGCTGGAAAGGCTGGGCTGACAAATTTGTGGCATACAACACAAAACTCTTAGCATGCTCTACATGGCCTGTGTTACAGCTTTCTTGAAATGGTAAAATATCTCACATTGGTTAAACTAGGCATGCAACATATCGAGAGGAAAAAATATTGAAAATTCAGATTATAACAGATGCACATTTCACTGCTTGATCGTGCCAGGGATATAGCACTTTTCATTTTAAGTGCAGTGAAACTTCAGATGTGGTCCTCTACCTCGTCTTGGAAAAAGCCGCATCGTGTACTCTTTCAGCGGGAAGGCCTCGTCCCCCACGAAGAAATAGGGCAGCGGCCCCTCGCCACCAGCAATCTTTTTTTGGAGTGTTGACGAGGCGAAAATTCCACCATCAGAGTCACTTCCAAAGTGCCCCATTTCGACGTAGAGGAACCTGTATGGAAGATAGTTTGAAATTCAGTGCAGATTGAGTAGCAATGAATGTGTTTCTGACAACTGCTCTTTTGATTTGTACCTGTAAGTTATGTTTTCAAGGTCACTACATGTTGCAGTTGCTGAGAATGTGCAGTTCTCAATAATTTTATACGTGGATTGAAACCCAAAGTGCTGAGACGAAATGATGCCCTTTGCATGGCATTGAGATTGACAGTGTGTCTTATTTATTCATCGCTACCTGATAGTCAGCAGTCATGCAAACCTGTGGTCGGCCTCATTATTAAGAAAGTGTCAGCAAACTGTACATGCCAAGATTGTCATATAATAGAGAGCCTTACCTGTAGCGCGCATCACAGACAGCAAGCAACGACTTGCTGAATGATCCTTTATAGTTTCTATTTGCACTCCCAGAGTTGGCAGGGCATTCAACCAAGACATGCTTGCCGTCTATGGCCCCAACGCACTGTGGCATCTGCCGTTTTTCTTCAAAGTCAGCTGCAATCTGCAGAATAAATTTTAACGGATATAACTCCATATATCAAAATGAATTGCGTTGGTCACTCATTCATTGTTCCTGTGAGGTATTCCGGAACACCATGTGCAGTAACAACCTTTTCCTGCAGAGCACAGCAGCAATAAAATAAATAATATAATGAAGCTTACTTTTAGCCACTCGTCTGCCACCTGTGGATGCCTTAGGTAGGGTGGCTTTAGCACATCCCACAGTGCCTGGCAGACTGTTGCCACGAGACAGCACGGGGTGGACCTTCCTACCAAGAAGTTGTAAGACAACTCCCTCAGGCTTTGACCCGTGGCCAGGAACCTGCCAAAGCAATGACACAGAAAGGTTGAACAGCATATATACTCACTTCACTGGAAATTTGATTTACACACCACAGATGAACTGTTTATACTTGATTATTTATAAAGAGAACAGTGCTCACTACTATGCAGCATGAACCAATGAAACAGATCAATTCAGCAAGCATTGTGTTATGACATGGTCGGAGCTACAATTGTTATATGCTATACATGAGAATAAACTTTACCATTTTTCTAACAAGGCGGGTCACCTAATTGTCATGGCCAAACGGTCAGCCGCTGAAATCACACTCCTGAACCTGGTGTCCCGCGCAGTTATAGAACTTCGCACCACATCCAGGAGTGTGTCGAAAGTCCGAGGCGGCATCCAGAGAAAGCTGGAATGCGCAAAGGAGAAAAAAGGATTAAACAAGGAAGGTTGCAAAGTTGTGCTTTGCGCCATAAGGACAGAAATGAAAACTTACTTTCTGTAGTATTCTTCATCGTGTGCCCGCAGCTGCGGTAGCAGGCGGCTTGCATGTCCAGCCACTTCCCGTGATCGGAGGCATGGTCGAACCCACCAGCGACGCCGTCGCCGCTCTTTCTGTGCCGTACGCGCGAGCGCGCAGCAAGAGCTTGCGCGGCTGCAGAGCACATCAGAACAGTGACGACGTCTTCCTCCTTGCTGAGGTCACCTTAAAACATACTTGTGTTGAGCCGAGGAGCGATACAACAAAATGCCTCGGGACAAGCGCAAGCGACTGGCGCGAACCCACAGCAGACGGAAAAAGGGCGCGAATGACCACATTCCCAATGGTTCTCGTTTGGAACGAGAACAGAACGAGAAAGCGACTCGCGTAGTCGCCTTGCTAGTGTGAACATCGGTAGTGGCGAGCTGCCCCCAGGTCGCATACGACTGCGAGTCGCACGCCCTTTGCGACTCACAAGTGTGAATGAGCCTTAAAGGCCCCTCGGCGGAGGCAACACACCACTTTGGCCCCGGCTTCCTGTAGACGGCACCTCCGGCCTGACCCGACCTGGGGAAATCGGCAGTCGCCTTTTCCTGTCCTCCCCTCCATCTCTCTCTTTTTTATCTCTTTCTTACAACTCTCCTGTCTCCTCCTCTTTTCTCTTTTTTTTTTCACTTTTCATAGGCGGCTAGGGTTAACCTTGTGTGGCGAACTACCCTAGGATTTGTCATGTGGTAGCAGCTTTACTCTAAAGGGCACCCTAGAGCAACACCAGTGCACTCACACAGATATCCTAAATTCTCTATCTCCTGTAGCAGACACAGTGCTACAGGAGATAGAGAATTTAGGATATCTGTTGCATTACTATAATTATTTAGAATTCCACGGCAGTTCCAGTGGATAAGGAACACCATGATGATTTCAGTAGGGGGAAAGGATTGAGACCTTAGGTCCCTTCATGTAGAGGGCCTGTTATTAGGGATTTTTCTTTGTTTCGATCGAGAGAGCCGCGCCTTTGCAGCGGCGGAGGCGAGCTCTGAGTTGTGTCCATCGCCTCAGTGGAGGCAGTGGAGTTCCGCAGAGAACCGCGGGCAGAGCGGGTGCGGGCTTCTCCCGAACGGGGGAAGCCTTGCGGGGTGCCGACTTGGTGGCCGGCGGGCCCTTTTTCGGGGGTGGCATAGCAGCTCTCGCTGCATCTGCTGGAGGCGCAGATGGCCCTGCCTCAGCATCACTGTGTGTGAGCTGGGCAGGTGCCGAAGGCCGGTGTGGTGTGCCGCGCCCACGCACCACATCAGCGAGGTTTATGTGGGGTGTGAAGGAGAAAGTGCCTTGTGTCCTTGCATAGCGCCTTCTTACCTCTTTGAATGTGATATTCCCTTTTCTCTTTATTGTAATTTTCTTTTTCTTTTTTCCAGGCAGGACAAGACCTTGAATAAGCGGCTTGGTCACCTTCGCAGTTCACGCACCGTGGCGCGCCATCGCAGTCGTCAGATTTGTGGTCAATTGAGGCACATTTAGCACAGGTGTCACGGCTGCGGCAGCTTTGGGAGCCATTGCCAAACTTCTGGCATTCGAAGCAGCGTCTAGGGTTGGGTATGTAAGGGCGCACAAAGATTTTTGCATAACCTACCTCGATTGACTCAGGGTGCAGGAGGCAAAAGTCAAGACCAAGTGTTTCGTCGGAATCTCTTTGTTTTCCTTTCGAATTTTCATTCTGTGAACTTTAGTTACGTCCTGATCGGGCAATCCTTCAAGCATATCTTCCTCTGATATCTCGAAAAAGTCGTCGTCAGAAATGACACCACGTACTGTGTTCAAAGAACGGTGTGGTGTTACGGACACAGGGATATCACCAAAGGTTTCGATGTTTGCCAGCTTTGTGATCTGAATTATATCTAGCAATTCTAGCAGGAGGTCGCCACTAGCCAATTTGGTCACTTTGTACTTAGGGCCCAAGGGATCTGTCAGAACTTTTGACACTACAAAGGGGGATATCACTCTACCTGGCTTTTTTTTCGCGTTCACTATGAACAATATGATACTTAGGGAAAGTTGCTTTCTTTTTATTGAAGAAGTTGGAGGTCACAACGGTTTGGTTTATGGGGTTTAACGTCCCAAAGCGACTAAGGCTATGAGAGACGCCGTAGTGGAGGGCTCCGGAAATTTCGACCACCTGGGGTTCTTTAACGTGCACTGACATCGCACAGTACACGGGCCTCTAGAATTTCTCCTGCAAAGAAATTCAACCGCCGCGAATATGATACTTAGGGAAAGTTGCTTTCTTTTTATTGAAGAAGTTGGAGGTCACAACGGTCCACCCTCTTTTTAGAGGGCGATCATTTGAAAGGAATGAGGTAGCCATTGAAAAAAAAATGTTCTTCGGCCATGGTGCCAGCCACCCACCATGGAGCCCAACAAGGGGATGGCACAGGAACTTGAAAAACAAGCCCTGCCCATGCCAGCTGTACACCACTGCTATAACCAAATGTCATGCAACTCAGGGTAGTTGGTCACACAAGGTTAACCCTAGCCGCCTATGAAAAGTGAAAAAACTGAGAAGAGTAGACAGGAGAGTTGTAAGAAAGAGATAGGAAAGTGAAAGATGGAGGGGAGGACAGGAAAAGGCGACTGCCGATTTCCCCCGGTCGGGTCAGGCCGGAGGTGCCGTCTACAGGAAGCTGGGGCCAAAGTGGTGTGTTGCCTCTGCCGAGGGGCCTTAAGGGTCCAAACACTCGGCATTGGCTTAACCACCAGGATCCCCTTCTCCCCGGACACAGTGATGCTACGCACGGCTAAACGCGGGTGCTCTGGTCCGTTGTGACGCACTGCTCGCCATCCCCCTGCGGGGATGTCCCTGCAGATGCTCGGGTTAACCCCGTGGTGTCGCCACTCACCGTGTGCATGTTGCAGACGCCTTTGTGGGGTGTCCATTATGAAACGTCTTTTTGTAGTATTTCAAATTTCTCTTGGTGAATTTCTTCTCACATACACTTAAATCTCATTATAACGAAGCCGAAAGGGCGCCAAAATTCTTTCGTTACAACCATTAGTTTGTTATTGCCACTGAATAATAATTACGCAGTTAATTATTGTATATGAGGTTGCACTTACTACAGGTAAGCTAAAGCCCAGGTACAAGTTCTCGTCGCGGCCGAGTGGCTGCATCCGCGGCGAGTGCTATTGCTTGCCGATATCGCATACAGTGAGAAACTAGAGTCAAAGGCATTTAGAAGCGACTTTATCGCCATTATATTCATGTCGAACCTTTCACGTTGACGGTGCAAAAAAGTCGGTGATGGTTCGCTGCTGCGTCTTTCTCAACCAAAGCTCGGCCTTCTCGGCAGCAGCAGCTATGTCAAGCCCATCTTCGCCGTTTTCGTGGCCGCCGAAGAAGCAGCGCAGCAGGTCCACCGCGTCCAGCGCCTGAGACGATGTCGGTACATCGTCAGCCTCATGCAAAGTGACGTCATCCTCCGCAACACCTTCATCGTTGGTTCCGTCGGGCTCCCGGGCAGCAAGCACAAAGTCGTTAGCCAGCTGCTCCGTTGCCACAACATCGGCATCCACGCCCACGTAGTCGCAGAAGGTTTCGCCTTCAGACGCGACGCCGGCGTCATTAAGCACCTTCCATAATGCTACAGCTTCGTCTGATGTGGCGAGAGCGGTGGTAGCAGCGGTAGTACTGGGTGCGACTATTTGGTTCGTTGAGTCATCGCTGCCACCCTTTCGCTGGCGGCAAATGTCGCTCGTCGAAAGCAGTTGGCGATGGTGCTGGCTGTCACATCTATCCATGCAGCGTTGAGCATCTCTAAAGCCATATACAAATCGACCTTCGTGTCGCGGTTCAACTTCATGTTCAACACAAGACGGTCAATTACTCGCTTACAGTATCCAGCCTTAAAGGACATGATCATGCCCTGGTCAAGGAACTATATCACTGCCATGCAGTTCGGGGGCAAGAACCGAAGTTCAATGCTCTTCAGCGCCACAGTTGTGTGGTGGGCAGCACAGTTATCCAAGAAAATGCATATCTTGCGATTCTGCCTCTCCAACTTCTCGTCCCAGTCACGGAGCCATCCAGCAAAAACTTCCCTTGTCATCCAGGCTTTCGTGTTTGACTGGTACTGCGGTTGAAGTCGCCTCTTTCCTTTAGAGGTGCACTGAAGAGGAATCTGAACTCGTCTCTTTGCCGCGGGAACTCGATCTACACGTTCCGAGCATTCTTAGAAACTTCGATTTATTGCCCTGTGTGGCCAATTTTCCTAATTAAACCGAAGTAATGTCCGGCTCCCGCCTTTTTTTAATTCTCCCCCGTACGGTGGGCGAAGTCGACCAACGCGCGGAGTGCCTTTCACCCAGTCCTGCGGCGGCTTGCTGCTCTGCCATCGGCGGAGTAATACGTAGTAATTCGTAGAAGCAAATAGTCCGCGCGTATTTTTATTTCTGCGGGCTTATTTTGCGGCTATATTATCTGCGAATGAAATTATTTGTTCATGGAAACCTAAAAAACAACATAAAGCGAACGCAAAGCCTCCACGGAGCTGGCTCAAAGGCACTCTACGCGTTGGTCGACTCCGCCCACTGTACGGGGAACAATTCAAAAATAAAGGCGGGAGCCGGATGTTAATTCGATTTAATTAGGGAAATCGGCCACACAGGGCAATAAGTCGCAGTTTCTAAGAATGCTCGGAACGTGTAGACACAGTTCCCGCGGAAAAAAGGCGAGTTCAGATTCCTCTTTAGTGCACCTTTAAAGCATTGTGGCGGTGCACCTTTCCCTATCAGCAAAGGTGGCAGTTTCTTGGACCCGTCCATATTCGTACAAAGCAGCACGGTGATGCGGACCTTACTGTGCTTCCCGCCGCGACAGAGCTCGCCTTTTAAGGATAAGGTGTTTTGTGGCAACATTTATAGAAAAGAGCGGTCTCGTCCCTGTTGAACACGTCCTTCTCTTCATACTTCTCAAGGAGAAGACCAACCTTGGCTTTCACCCACGCCGTTGTGGTTTCACTGTCGACGGCCTGGGACTCGCCAGGTAATTGTCCTATCAACGATGTCGCGGCGCTCCTTAAATCGCTGCAGCCAGCCATCGCTTGCAACGAAACTGTTGCAGCCCATGACAGGCAAAGTCTCTCGCTTTTCTCGAGTAATGCCCCACTGACGGGCAAATTAGTAGCCCTTGCGTCAAAAATCCATTTGAACAGCGCCTCTTCCACGGCCTCAAAGGCAGGAGGCCGCAGTTTCTTGCGGCTGCCTTTCACACCACGTGCGCCAGCGACAGCGTCTTTCTTGCTGATGATCGTAGAAAGCGTGCTCGGCACGATGCCGAACTCCGTGGCCACTTGTGTCTTCTTCGTGCCCGACGCAACAGCCCTTATTATAGCTGCCTTCTGCTCCAGGTCGATAACCTTTCGTTTTCGCTTCAAGCTGCCGCCGCCGCTATTCATTTTTATGTCGTGAAACTGGCGACATGTCAAATAAAAGCACGCTGACGGACTGACCACGCCGGTAAAGCCAGGCCTACAACCCCTACACGCACAGCGCTGGTATGGAACGAAGCTAGCGATGGCGCGCTGCACAGAACACAACAGACTGCAAGGCTTGGCTTGGAGAGACTTGACTTGGAACGTTTCCAGATGGTAAGGGCGAAACCGACCACTTGTGGCTGCTTGGCCAGCCTGGCTTGGCTTGGAGCATTGCCGGATGGTGAGGGCCCAGCGCCGGAGATTCGAACTGCCGCATCGGAGGTCCGTAACACGTCATGCAATTTCCCCAATCTATATGTTGTGTGCAAACTGGCCAGTTAGTTGGCATTTTGGAATAACTATTCGTTATAGTCGTTGATCGGTGAAATTTTTTTCATTAAAACGAAATTTTAAACATGGGTTTCTATGGGGACTTTCAAGGGGAATTGCGATTCTTTCGTTATATCCATTATTTCATTATAAACCGTTTTGTATAACGAGATTTGAGTGTACATCACACTGGAAGGGCTTTTCGCCCTTATGGGATCTACCATGATACTCGAGGCCTGTGCGTTCAACAAAACCCATGGGGCACAGATGACACGCAAACGGCTTTTCACCCATGTGGGTATGGATGTCTCTCCAGGTGATTCCTGTGTCCAAAGCTGCTACCACAAGTCACAGCGGTAGGGACGCTCACTGGCATAACATTTGACAGAAAACTCACTTTCCTGTCTCACATCAGCACATTAAAAAAGAAAGCCTCCCGATCCCTTAACATACTTAAAGTGCTCTCCCGAAAGCACTGGGGTTCCGATAGGTCATGTCTTTTGCAAATTTATCGCTCTGTAGTGCGCTCCTCCCTGGATTACGGGTGTATAGTATATGGGTCAGCGAGACCATCGTACTTGAAACGACTGGACCCGGTGCATAATTTAGATTTGCGTCTTTCCACTGGTGCATACAGGACTTCACCCATAAATAGTCTTTATGTGGAAACTAATGAACCATCACTTACACACAGAAGAGCCTGCTCACATGGTCATACATTTTAAAAATCCGTTCACTACCTAAACATATCTGTTACCAAATAGTCACAAAGTGTCCATCAAGAACACTATTTAATAACAAACCGCAGTCTACTAGGCCACTGCTCTTGCGTTTCGAAGAGATGTGTGAAAATCTCGGCATACTAGACACGTTACCTGGCATTGCTCCAAGATGAGATCCATCACCTCCATGGTACCTTTTTCCTTCCATCTGCGATTTCACTCTTACAAAGTTCCGTTAAAAAGAAGCCCCACAGCAGCTTATAATACCAGAATTTTTTGCACTCGAGGAGAAATAGAGTACTTTTACACCTTTTAATACAGATGGCTCAAAAACAGATGTTTACGTTGGAAGCGCAGTGGTACAGGAGAATTGGAATCAAATAGTAAGGCTTCCGCAATGTGCATCATTCTTCACTGCCGAATGTTACGCCGTCTGTAGAGCCACGCAGCAAATAGTAAACAAGAAACTCACACAGTATTATTTACACAGACTCACTAAGTTTACTTACTGCGCTCCACTCTATAAATTCAGTCACTCCACTACTTGGTAACATCATACATAACGTAGTAATAGCCACAGGTCAAGGACAGAACATTAAACTCTGCTGGGTCCCGAGTCATGTCGGAATAAAAGGAAACGAGAGAGCAGATTTCTGCGCTGCTCAAGCTCGGGGCAAGGAAATAAAAAAATAAATATACCTTTTATAGATTGCGTGAACTTAATACAGTGTAAATTAAAAGAAAAATGGCAGTCATCTTGGAACAGTGAGGTAAATAACAAACAAAAGCCAGTTTTAGGTGAGTGGGAGTCGTGCACCCACGAGGAACGTTTCAAAGAAGTGGTTATCTGTCGTCTTCGTTAGGGCACACACATCTCGCACATATTTTCCTACTAACAAAAGAAGACAAGCCACAGTGTGAATTATGCCAAGACAAGTTAACAATAAACCATGTTATATTTTCATGCAGAAAACTAGAAAGGCTGAGGAAAGAGCATTTTACAGTTTTTTATAACGAACACACATGCATTTCAAAAGTATTATACAGCAATATTTCTTGAATGCTCTTGACAAGTATTTAAATAATATACTCCAGAGTGCACAAAGAACTTTTTTGCAAGAAATGAAATGGTACATTTGGAATTACCATGCAAAAGTGTGTTTGCTGAAAATTTCTTAAGTGTGACTTCATTAACAAAATTTCTACAAGCAGTTTCATGATCACATGCACAGGGAGGCAATCATAAAAAGAAAGTCATTCCGAAAACTGCACATACTTCGCTGCTGTTGCAAGGACAGCCTTTTTGGGCATTGCCTGACATATGAAGCAATCAGCATGCCAAAATGCTCAGCCTCATCTGTGTCCTTTGCAATTATTTTTGACAGTGCGTTAATTTCATTGTCGTATACCTTTTTTCGTTTCCTTTTTGCAATGTCACTAGGACCGGCAGCACATTGCAGACCTAATGGTTGTGGATTCTGCGTTGCTTGGTGGTGGAGCCAGCGACGCTGTCTCCAGCACCAATGTCTGTGCATGCTGATTCCTCTTCATACATGCTTGAAAAAATCTGCGCTGTTTCTGCACCACCACTGGTACAATCATCAGCCGGCAGCGGCTCCAGGTTACCTGAAGTCCTGAAGGCATACAAGGAAGCAAAGCTGCTCAACACTAAAGTAAACTGTGTGCGTGCCTGCCGTTTCCTGATAGTATGATTTTGTGATGACCAACCTGACAGCTTCTCTGTTACCGTAGACTGATGACTGTCCCAAATCTATAGCTTTATCATGCAGTATACATGCCAGTTTTTCAATGACTGAAGGGAAAAATGAACAAGTATGAAAAAGCACATTTACAGATTAATGATGAAAAAAATGCTTATTCACTCTCCAGCATCCTGTACTTTGAAAAGTAGAGCTCAGCATACTTACGAACGGCCAGTGACTGTGTCCCTCAGGAATAGCAGTCGGTCATAAAAAAACCATTTCGTAGCAGCGTCATCGCCATCAAAATGGTCATCCTCGTCTGCTGCTGCAGCACCACTCTTGGGTGTGGGGTTGCGGCCCTTGTACAGCCACCGGAATGTATCCCGCAGGTTCTTCCAGCGGTCCTTCACGTCAGCAACTGTGAAGTGTAAACTATACTTAAAACCACGCAAGTATGCTCAAACTGACAATGCTTCATGCATTAAAACAATGATTATAGTACAAAAGCCAGAATATATGACTCTCCGCAACTGTATATGCACCGGTCGCCGTTTCGGTGCCGTAACGCACTTGTCTCGCGTCCACGCGCTGTTCTCCGTATGTCTAGCTAGTCTAGCTCCAGGATGCAATCAAGTTCAATGCTGTGACCGCGGGCGATAAAAGCACGGTACTCGCTGAATCGTTCCCAAGCGCTCGCATACATTCACATTTCACGAATTGCCACCACCCGAAAGACTCCATATTTTCACAATCTGCTGAGCATCATGAAGAAAAACACACTGACAACGTTCCAGTTATGAATGTCAATAAATGTAGACGTAATCACGCAGGATCAACAAACGTCAGTGCACGAAGTTTATGTGAAAGGAGTGACAATGACAGTGGAAGGTTTGTGTCTCACCGGTGGACCCGAGGGCTGCTGCGATGCGGCGCCAGGCGACATTCCTGCGCTGCTGGGACCTGTAGTGCATATAGGACATGTCCCATAGCACCCTTTCTTGTTCAACTTCATTAATGAGCCTTTCATTAAATTCTTGTTGTTGCAAACCTGCCATGGTTAGGCGTTCGTCGGCTGCTGCTCTGTTGAAAAAAAAAACTGACGACTTTCGCGCACAAAACGGATCGGAAGTTGTGCAGCCGCAACACCTACGGTCATTGGCTAGTCTCACACGCCATTTCCGGGCGATGGGTGAAATTTTCTGCAAACCCAGAAACAGCGATGAGCGACAGTGGTTCGGCGGCCGTCTATTCATCGCGCGACGTGTTGCCGCAAATTATCGCCTCATGCGGTTAGCGCTGCATTGCCCCGCGATGCCTTGATGGCAACGAGTGTGCCATCGACACACCCGACGCCTCCGGGGATGCTGCCGTTGCGAAGGTAGCCCTCCTTCGCCGCCGTCTTCTCCTCGGAGCTCACAGGGAACGGAACCCAGCCCTTCTGCTCGCCAACTTTGCATATTGCCGCCGCCACCCGCCGCACACACTTGCTCACCGTCGGTTGTGCGATGCTGACGTGTGCCTCGTTACCAACGGCAGCTTGAAAGCCGCCGGTGGCAAAGAACCGTAGTGCACACAGCACCTGCCGCCACACCAACAACGCACTCGCACGCACACCTCCCAGTTCATCGACGAGTTCGTCGCACAGCCACACCAGAGTCTGCTTCTCCAGTCGAAAAAGGCGTCGGAACAGCTCGTCCGGCAAGTCAAACACTTCTTCGTGCGCCCTCCTTCGCCGTTGCTCGCGTCGCCGCAGCCACCTCAGTCATACAGCCTCGTACACCGCCGCCGCTGCCGCCGCCATTTTCTGTCAAAAAACACAACGGTCGAATTGACTGCCTCGAAGCAGTAAAAAAACCCGTCAATTTACGCCTGCATAATTAGGTGTGCAACATCATCACTTCTGTCATGTCCGTGACGTAAACGACAGCCACTCATGACACAAAAAAGCAACATGGCCGCCGGCCACAGCCAACCAATAGGAGCGCGGCCACGGCGGGGCTAATTGACACTTTTTTGACAAGTTTTTGATTTGACAGTTGCGTAGTGCGGGCGCAGGGCTGCTCAAATGCAGCACCTGTGAGGCTCTACGTCATGCCTCGGCACAGGTGGTGCTTGCACCTCGATTGAGATTCATAGGCATTGTAGCTGACACACAGCCTAGAAGCCTCGTCTGAATCTTTCCCCAACTTCACCAACCGTGCGAAGCGGCTAGGCATGATAATGCTCCCAACTAGTGTTCTGGCAGATAGCCATCCAAGGTCGGCCTTTGTGAGACCTAGGAAGGTACCAACAGTGGCGGTCTCCTTGCAGAGCATTGACCTTGCCCCGAAGGCCATCCTTCAGAACTTCACGGTTTAGCCTGGGAAGTGAGGGTGGAGTTGCTCGTGTTTCGCTGCCATGTAGGCGCACATGCTTTTCAGAATTCCTACGTTTGTGTCCCAAGTCACAGCGAAATCGACAACATGTACAACCCGCCCTTTCTAACAATCATATCCGGTTGTAGACAGCCACTCGGGGCTGCAAACGTCTTCTCTCGTTCAATGACCACTGTAGGGTCTTTCTCTAGAATCAACCTGGCGACGTTCTTTGCAACAAAGTTGTGGTGCTCAGTGCGTGGCAAGGAGATAGACTTGCACTCCTGAAGAATATGGTACGCTGTTTCAGGAGCGCGGCCACAGCACAGGCGGTCGTCGGGATTTGTCAAGTGTTTGTTAGACAATGTTCGGGTAGGATATAGATCGGTACGCATTCGTGAGGCCTTTATCCTCTCGCCGTTTTTCATGAGATTGGAGTTGTAAGAAACAGAGTTGGCTGAGAATTGATCCTTGAAGGCGAAAAGATCTTTGTTGGAGTATTTCGCCTCTAGTTTCTTCCACCATCTAGGATCCTTTCTTAATGGCCAGACTAAGTTCTTTGTGCGAAGTAACCCCTTCCAGCACACCAAACTGCTGATCAATTTGGTTAAAGGATGTTTGTAGGACGAACTCGAAAAAAACATCTACGAAGTTGTCGCCTAGGCAAATCAGTCGTCCTAGTGCCTTCAGTTGGACTACCTGAGCAACCCGTTGCAGTTGCAGGAGCCCAAGTCCTCCACACCTTGATGGCAACCACAGGTGGGTATTTGGGAAGCTATGTGGTAGATGCAACGCTTTCTTAACTACTTCTCCCAACAACTTATCAAAGCGACCGGATTCGGTCCGGACGTTCAGTGTGTTAGACGCTGTGTATAAAAATTCGGGGACGACAAGCTGCCGGAAGCAGTGTAGCTCCTGGAATGGCTTTAGGCTGGCAGCACCTATGAGGTGCAGAAGGGAGCGTGCCTTAGCAGTTTGCACCTCTGGTTGCTTTGTGAGGTGAATTCCTAGGCCCAGATATTTTATTGGCGTCTCTTTTGCAACCGACTGCACCTGCACACAACCAAGGGAAACGGGTGGCAGCTCGTACCTACAGGCTTTGGCACTATGGTTGTAATGCCAACCAAAGTATTGTGATTTTCGAGGGTTCAAGCGCAACCCAGCATTTTGAAGGTGCAGCTCCGTCTTTCTAATTTGAGCCTGGAGGCCTTCAAAGGTGTCAGCAACAAAACTATGTCATCAGCAAATGCCAAGGCACTCATAGATGCACCCCGCAGGTGCACCCCTAGCTACGAGGCATTCAACTGTTGCAGCAGGGGGTCCAGAACGCAGTTGAAAAGGAAAGGAGATAATGGATTCCCCTGCTTTATGCCTCTCCGAAGAGGGACTCCGATGTCATCAGTAGTTCCATCGGACCAAAACGAAGTGGTACCAAACTTGTACATATCACGTATTAGCGCTATGAAACGCTGTGGCACATTCATTCCCTTCAAGGCCGCAAACAAGGCATGGTGTGACACCGAGTCGAATGCCTTTAGGATGTCAAGACTAATGGCGAACAGCCGACGGTGGAGTTTTTTCATAGTCTTCATGAGTGCTTGCAAGATAAGCAAATTCGAGGACGCAGACTTGTCCTCCGAAAAAACCGGCCTGGAACTTGTGAAACTTGTTCTCATCTGATAACCTTGCAAGAAGCACTTTTGCGAACAGTCTGTACAAAACTGCGGATATTGTAATCGGCCCGTAATCGCCCAGTGAAGCTGGTTTTGCACACTTCGGGATAAATACTGTTCGCGAAACTTTGAGCTCGTGGGGAACCACACCGAATGCATACCAGTTTTTAAATATTTGCACCAGCACTTCGGCTGGTACTTTTCTCAGTTCAGTCACCGAGACCCCATCTGGGCCAGGAGCGGATTTGCTAGGAAAGTGTTGTAGGGCTGTGGCTACCTCATCGACCACAAATAAGGCTTCGTTTACATCAGCCTGTAATTCTGATGAAATTCCAGATTCCACTGGGTCAGAATTGCTACTAAAAATTGGATCAAATACTTCGTGTAGCTTTGAGAGCGTGCAAATTGTATCAGTTGAGATGGTTTATCAGATCATAAGATGGTTTGCTTGAATGTACCGCTGCACACAAGAATCTGTAAGAGACCATATGTCGTGATGCATGTTAAGGGTTATGGCCGTGCGAATGACACGTCCATCCGGAGGATGTCGGCAAAGTAGGACTAATGGTGCGTACTGGAGGAATCAATGTAGGGGAACTAGTACCCAATAAATCAGAAGCTGCGTTATATGTGAGCTTTGTGTCGAGCGCGGCAGTGCGAAGAGGCCTCCTGTGAATTTTTCCAATCCTTGCCGCAAAAGACACAACGCCACTGTAGCTGAATGTTGTGGGTGGAGGAATGGGCCTCGAGTTTCACTCTTGGTGTGACCCTAGTGTCACAAATATAGCATACGTGACCCATATCTCTAGACGCACTCGGGCCTATAATAAAATCAGGTCGCCATGATTTTGCAGTGATCACCACTATCGCCCATGCAGCACACCAGCACTAATAGTTTATAACCATATGACCATTGAAACCTCTAAGCCTAATGAAAAAAAAGGATACTAATACACCACCTTGTATTAGCCTAATCGGAGAGAAAAAAAAAACTTTGGAAAAAAGGAAGGAAAAAATATAACAAAGCGCTAATACTGTATACACCACCTAGTGGTCACCAGCACTTAACTGAGAAAAAAAGAAAAGAAAGCAACACTTCAATGCAACTAATTCGCCACCTAACAGTACAAAGCACCAATACAGCCTCTAAACCAAATACCGAACAAGGCCCCTGTGTTGCCTCCACAACTGTCAACCAGGTAACCGACCTCTACCCAGGTACGGGCCACACCAACCAGCTAAAGACGATGTCTGCCTTGGCAGTAGACACTATAAACACTGTGAGCAAGTACTATGAACACTAGGAAATAGGAACACTATGAGCACTAGGAACACAATGAACACAAAGATATAAGCACTAAAAGCACCAGCAGCCTGTGAAGGGAAATATTGTAAGAAACCGGGCAAAAAGTTTCATTGAGCAATTTGTGAAAAAAAAGGAAAAAATAAACACTCAAAGTAGCAGCACCAAAACCGTGTCTGTCTGGGCGGGTACACGCACAGAACAAAGGACTGCCCCCCGATGCTCGTGACACAAAGGAGAGCCGCCACCAGCTCAGCAACAAATCTCAACTCAAAGAGGAGGCCCAGTTACGAGTCCTATTGGGCGAACCCTCTTCCCCGGCTTCCCGGGGGCGCTGCTTGAGACCCGTCGGTCACAGGGCGCGACGAACCCGAAACAGTCCACAGGCACAGCCCCTTCGCATCGAAGTGGGGCGCTCCTTCGACCAATTTCTGGTCGAGCGAACCCTTAGCAGCTCGGGCTGCCCTTCCTCCGCAAAGCAGAGGGCGTCGTTTTCGAAACTCTTAAAACCTGACGGGAGCACGACGAACCCGATAGCTGGAAGTGCTGTGTCTTCTGTAAAGCCTGGCCACCCATAATTGACATCATCCGGATGACTTTTGTAAGGCTGCTACCAGAAAATAGAGTGGTCTAACAGAAGAGGACATTATCCAAAGGTTTACTGCTGACCATCGGCTGGCTCTGCCACTTTGTCTTGTGCGCATTCATACCGGGGATTGTTGCTGAAATCATCGCCCTTGCTGTTGCGATGTCCACACTGTCGTCTGCAGCTCCACATGTACGGCAGATTTTAAAAAGTTCTTCGAGGTTGGAATGAAAGAGAATTTACCTTCTTTCAGCCTACCAAACTTAGGAAGGCAGGGCATGAAATTGACATCATAAATTCCCAGCTCGGTGCAGTGAGGAGTGCACTTGTCGCACATAAGCCTATGGGCCATAATGAGCACTTCCTTCGGTCCCTTAAGCTGTACTTGTAGACAGTGCCAAACGCCATACAGCACCACCTTCAGATGGAGCTGCTGAGGGAGAGAGAGAACAAACGTTTAATGTCCAACAGAGAAAGTGCGTGCCCTGACACCCTCGGCCGAGGATGTCGGGGGAGACACCGCCTTGAATGCTGGCCCTGATGTGTTGTTCCTCGGCGGCCTCCTCAATCAGTCGGACGAGTTTCCGCTGGGTCTCGGGATCCGAGCTCTGCAGCAGGTCTTCCTAAGCTACTTCACTATGGACAGTATAAAACTGTCGCATGTGCTCCACCATCTTATCACGACATGCGTAGCCATTTGGCCTCCAGATTCTCAAGGAGGACCTTGAAAAATTCTCTGTAAATCTTGTTTACAGTGGACTGGCCAAGAGCAAATAGGTGTGCGATGGTTCTGTCCTCTGCGGTTGACCCCAAATGGTAACAGTCCAATGGCAACTTGCTTTTCAACTGAAATTGCAGCCCGCATGTTCGTGTCCTTTCGTGACAACTCACGGTAGCACGACTCAACCAAGTATTTGAATGTCTTCTGCGACACACAAAAGCACTGTTTGAAGTGGAATTCGCCCAAATTAGGCAATATTTCTTCAAACCACCTTTCATTCCTCTCAAAGGCCCATCGCTGTCTCTCTGTATTGTGGACGAGCAGCCAGCAGTGACAGCGGCGATGGAGAATGGATTCTTCTGCATTTGTTGTTCAAGGTCGCTTATTCTGCTTGCTTGCTCGTCGATGGCTAACTGCTGCAGCCTGTCTTCAGAAAGATGCTGTGCTCGAATACACATGTATGTCCACAGCCCAGCCCACAGTATTCTAATCATCTGGACCCCAGCCCACTCGGGTCTGGTTGGAAACGAGGCCGCCCACAGGCTTGCCCGCTCCTCTTTACCCCGGGGAGCCGTGGACACCTCTTACGAATTCAGCACTAAAGAGGAAACCAACACCTTTAATAGCATCACAGATATTCAGAAAAAGAACAAAAGGATCTATCCTCCTCCAGATAGATTGCTTAGCTCGGCTCAGGCCTATGACTGGAGAAGACTCCAAGCTAGAAACTTCGCATCACCGCTCTGGAGCAGCTGGACAGGAAGTGACACGAGGGAGAATGCGGAGGTGTTCGGCGAGTTCTGCGGGCATACCGCTACAGTCAAACACATACTATGGAGATGCCCCAGTGCCCCAGGATATGGCAGAATCAATGCAGAGGAATCGGAGACCATACTCGGAAGTGTAGACCTTAGCATGCAACGATACGCTACCCGCCTGGCAGCAGAAGCTGCGCGATTATATCGTTGCTAGTCTTCGAGCTGCGACGCTGCCCCTCCCTGGCGCCTGCGTGCGGACCCGGAGGGGCACGGGTCTTCTTCTGGCAGAAATAAAGTTTCTTCATCATCATCATGGCACAAAAGCTACAACACTGGACAGAAATGCATCTGGCTTGTCAGCTTTGTGAAAGCCACCAAGCGAAGTGTTCCTGTATTCCATCTGCCGTAGTGCAGTTTCATGTGCACCAGAATAGTGTACGAACACAGCAGCCTGTAATGCAACCCATTCAAATTTATTTGACTGCAGAGGCTTGGGGTGAAGAGGTATGAGGTTTGATAATTCCAATAATATTAAGTACAAGGACATCTGTGTTCACCTAATATATATAATCAGATCTTTGGCAACATGCTATGCCAAAAGCATGAATCCTGCTTCTGCATTTTTGTTCATGCTGCCAGGTTGCGAAAAGACAACTGATGGCATGCAGCAGTACAGGCAACAGGAAGTATTCATGCCAGCTGTACCTGACATGACAAGAAGCTTCTCGGGCATCAGGGGTTGTTTTGGCAGCTCCCCCAACGCTCTCTTCCTGGGACAAGTTGTCCCGGTGACACTCCTTGTTATGAGGACATAGTTTCTCCGTATTGCCTGTGGTGTGTCCTTAACAACCAAAGTTGCTTTTTTGTTTTTAAATATTTTTTCAGCACATGTGTCACTTATTGCTACTCTTTTTGTCAAATGGAACTGTGAAAAGAGGAAAATACTGGTGCAATTCTAATAACACCTTGCTTGAGATCACAAGAAAAAGGTAGCATCCAAATAAATAAGTCCTGATATAAACAGCTGAGTTTCAGTACTTGAGTTTTTTTGTAGCTGCTTGCCATCGCAGGCACATTTCTGACTGATGTGACTAGTTCTTTCAACTGACCAATGTTGCATTCAAAAGGAAAGCAAGATTGTGACCAGAGTGGACCTTGCTTTTCAGCACATTTTGGGGTGTGCAGACTGGCGTACATTGCATGTCATGTGCCATGCAAAAACTGCACACCGACCACAAACCTAACAAGGCACTCTGAACTTCTTGTTGCATCCATGCTGCTGATTTGTTTCTCCAGCAGGAGAGAAATATTCCTTCAACAAGGAGTACGAAATGCTCATAATACTCCGTCAGCAAGGTCCTTGTCACACACGACAAAGAGAAATAAAGTGGTCATTGATACTCTGCTGCTTTCCAATACTTCCATAAAGAAAGCGAATGGAGTACGCTGCACACAGAAAGATGACGTCTGATTGCACACAGGCGCTCATCTAAAGCAGCAAGAACCTGTGGTGAGCCGATGTAGCACGAAGCCGCCGCGGTGGCTCAGCGGTTATGGTGCTCGGCTGCTGACCCATAAGACGCGGGTTCGATGCCGGCCGCGGCGGCTAGAATTTCTTTGGAGGAGAAATTCTAGAGGTCCGTGTACTGTGCGATGTCAGTGCACGTTAAAGAACCCCAGGTGGTCGAAATTTCCGGAGCCCTTCACTGCGGCGTCTCTCATAGCCTCAGTCGCTTTGGGACGTTAAACCCCATAAACCAAACCAAACCGATGTAGCACGGTTCTCCAACACGATAAGTGTTGCAGGTTCATTAATGGCGCTGGCCCTTTCTCGCCTTGAACTGTTTCTCCACCATCCGCGGCCGCACGCATCTTCCGCCGGGTGTCTGTTGCATCCCTGTCAGGCACGATACTGTCAACAGGGTACTTGACAGTACCTGTTTGGAATAGTAACACAAAAGCAGAAAGTCAATGGCTTTCCACAGAGAGCTCAGAAAGTGACTGCCCTATATTGTCGCAGTCCAGACTAGATTAGAAGATAGGAGAAAACGCCTTACTGCAATGATATCAATGATAGCAGTGCAGTAAAATTTGTGCTATTGTAATTCCACAATACTAAAAATAAAGCATCTCAAATATTCACATTTCAAACGTAGCACATCATAGATCTGTTAATGCACATCTTAAAACATGCTATTTCTTGAGAGTTTTGCTTTAGCCAATTCACGTGCCATCTACACTCTCTCCAGGATGCAAGCACCATCCGCATCCACAAAAACCATTTATTAACAGTGATGCTCTTTAAGCCGGAGGTTGTTCTGTTAGTCGTGCACAGTTGCGGGCTTGTTCGCAGTAATGAGGTCACCCACGGACGCTTGAGGCCCCCTGTCGGAGTGGACGACAACTAATACAAAAAACACAGATGCCCTCGGGGGCATTGCATAAGCATTGATGACACAGCGATTCTGTGTCATCAGTCTTACACGAGAGGGTATTCTTCCCTACAACTTTTTGATTAAATTTCGGCATTACCACCCTTGCAGGCGCATTGCTGCAGCAGCTGAGACAAAGTACCTACAATAAATAAAAACAACAATGATTTTAAACTTGTCTTTCACTGAGCCTCTCCAAAAAGGAACTTATGACTGCGGCATACATTTATGACAAGCTGCAATGAAGTGCACAATCATTTGAAAGATTAGCAATCCGTCTTTCCTTGTTGCCCCAAATTTCAGTGTATATTCTTTATTTCTGCTGCTTTATCTTTTGAAAATCCCATAAGAGCAATCATAACATGTCGAGAGAGGACTGATTTATGACCATTCTGGGATAACTTTTGATCTCATGGGGTTCAACGTCCCAAAGCAACTATAGGCTAAAAGAGAGTTCTTTAACATGCGCTGACATCGCACAGTACACGGGCCTCAGAGTTATTTCGTATCCGTAAAAAATGCGTCCACCGCGGCCGGGATCTAACCGGTGTCTTTCGTGCCAGCAGCTGAGCACCGTAGCCACTCACCCATTGTGACAACCACTTGGGATATAACGTAAAAACAATTAAGCAGCAGTAATGTCGTTGCAGAAAAGGCAGTAGAGAGGGTAGGACTGCCTAATGTGTGGCAATAGAAGTGCAGTTTCTCACAGATAAAAAAGGTGGTGTATCTACACTGGCCTTCTGCCATTTCCAAGCTCTGGGAGTCATCCATGCTGAAGAAAAAACATGCCTGCAAAATATTCATTTGGAGGCTGGTCTAGCACAATCGTTTCTTGACGTCCTGCACTTGTGCTAAGCTCTTCTGCGCACTGAGCTCACTATAAAATAATTATGAGACATTTGGCATAACCTGTTATATCCATGAATAAATTAACATAATGCACAGTAATCATTTTTAGCAGTATTGTGTTCAGTTTGGAAAGTGTGAAAACAAGTGAAGCTACCTTTGAGAGGATAGCCTTATTGGAAGCCTTCCACACAATGCCACTTGTTGCTAGGTCATCCATCTGGTTGGCAAAGGTGTTTAGAAGCAGTGTCATGTTTGGATGGGATTTGCTACACCGTACCGCAAACACCAGGACATTTTTGTCTCTTATAAGCAGCGGCAGTTCATTTACTGTCAGTTGCACAGACCAAATTGAATATTTTGATGACCTGAATACAGGGCTGCCGTCGGCATTGACGGCAAGTCAGGTCCTTTCAAGTCAGTTCGCATTTGAGACGTTTGTACAGTGATCTGTCAGTGATATCAGTCAGTTTGTCTTCATTTGCCATGAAGTTGCGCTCAGTGAACTGTAAGCAGTTTTAAGGGTGTCAGCAACACTTTGTTCAGAAAGCAGAAAACACAGCTCTTCCCCAACGGGCAGTGTTACAAAAAACTGTCCATCCAACAGCATCTGCCGGCTTCTGTATGTTCTTGAGCACATCCTGGAAAACCCCTCCGCCCGATCTCTGCCACCTAGGTCTCCGGATGTTTCTGCGACTTATGTCATACAGTTCCCACCATAAAAATGAAACTGCATTCTCAGTGCTTGCTCCAAGGTGTTTCTTCAGGAGGAACTTCGTTGCCGGGACGTCGCGCCTGTCAAGGATAGAAATTATCAGCCTCTGGAGATTCACAGCTCCTGTCTATGGCAGTCCAAACTACGGAAAAAAATTCACAGTGAGTGGCAGCAAGTCTTCTGTGGACAGATCATCACTGTTGGCCATGTCCTGAGGGTTTTCGGGCACGCATGTAATGTCAGGAGGATCTCTAATGTTCAGTGCTGGCTCACTGCATGGACGGCTGTACTTTTCACGTTACTCTTTATGCCACCCTGCGGTGACAGTTCAGCATAACCCTTCATCTGAAATTAAGAAGGAACAAATTTTGGGAAACAAATCTCTCGCTTCTCCAACGAGCTGCACAACTTATTAAAGCATTATACATGTTGCCGTGACATGTAGTGCAAGTTTAATAGAATGGTCAGTGCTACGCTGAGTGCCTCCTTTACTTCAGTCTTCCCATGCTTTTTATACTGTGATTACGCAGCGAAATCTCGCATCTTCACAGGTCTTTTAATTTTTCTATCAGTCGTTTTGTTTTGCAAGACTTATGTGTACAGGTCTGAAACTCGTTAAATTATTCATGCTTCTGAAAGAAACTGATTTCAGTTGAACAAACGGGAAGCAGAGATGATTTTTATCAGGGTGTTGAACCGGAATTTTTTCGGGTTCGGTTTGGGTTCATGCCTTTCAGGTTCAGTTCCGGGTTTGGCTCCGGAGCGACATCCGTTCCGGTTCGAACTGCTTCGGATCACATCGAGCCAGTTCAAATGGGTTCAAACAGTTCCAGACTATAAATATATAATATTTACTCAATGCTATTTTGCTGTTGACTTTTTCCTTGTGATATCAGCATATAAAATAAAAACTGGAAAATTTGCTCAATGCGAGATGTTTTGACTTTGCCTGTTTTAAATTACTGTTCGCGGCAAAAAGCTATAAATTTACTCAGGAGCCACGAAATCAAATGCACTCAGATTTGGTGCGCATAGGCTATGTATGCGCTACAATTCATCTGATGAGGTACATAAGGAGAAAAGCTGATAGATTTTGCATTTACTAAAGCCTTCAGCTTCAGCAGTTTCGGATCGAGTCCCTGTCGCGCGAGTCGTCTCTCCCGGAGTTCGGGTTGTTCGGGAATTTCCCCTGCGCAGATGTAAACACGCAGGCGCCGTCAGGACCGCCGCATGTGTCTACTATGAGAGGAAGCTGCCCTGCATCGGCAGGCATGCAAAGCCAAGACATCTTTCCGTCACCCCAAAACCGACTTGCCAGTCACCTCTCTCCCCGGCACACCTCCACCATGCATCTCAAGAGCTTGCCAAAAATATTTTATCTGCATCACCTGTTCTCCATCGCCTTTGTGACTGGCGTTATGTATCTCTACCACCTAAAGCTCAGTTTTATTCAAAAAACTGCAGAGAATGTTTGCTACATTCGAATCGGAGCGAAAGCACTGATTTGTGCTGCGTAGAAGACAGTGAGCAGGCAGTGCCGCGGGACGGAGCAGATGGAAGTTGATGAAGACGACGCTCTCCAATGCACAGCGCTAGAGTGCGATGCAGTTGAACACGAGGCGTGTTGGCTGTGGCGATAGCCTAGTGTTTTTTTTTCCTTTATTGCATGGAAATAGTGCCAAAAAGAAAAAATCGCAGCATGCTTACGCCACAAAACACCCCTCCTTCCAAAACATCAAAAGTCTGGGAGGCACACGCATGCATCCAGATACGAGAGCCAGCTAGGTGGCTCTTTCAGGGCAGCATATGCTCCTCGCACCAAAGCGCATTGTTCACGAAACAAAGATTTCGACGACCGTGGTGATTCGGCGTGGCGGTCCATCATGCGGCTCTTCGAGGGACTAAATAGTCCCAACGACATAACTAGATCATATGGCACAACACAGTTTTGAAAGCCTACTACGTCAACCGACATTTTTATGCTGTATATGTTCAGTTGCTCCCATGTTGTATTGCAGGTCTGCTATTAATGTGTGCTGCAGACTGGCACAATATTTTGTCACGGATGGCAAAGTTCCATGGCAAGAAAGGATTGTCAGCCGTGCAGGACAGAAGGCAAAACAAGCAGGGTAATGCTGTATCTGCTCTAACAGTCGTTCTTTAAAATGAATGCATCATACTCTTGAGTTCAAACAATTGTAAGCTTTATTTCCTCTCAAAATCAAGCCAAATTACTTTACTCTAGACTTTCTTGCTCAGCTTGGTACAAAATTTTGGATATCTTAAATATAGCTTCCGATGGGTGCCTTGGTGGGATAGCACGAAGCTTCACGTTGACGAAGCAGCCCATGGCGTCACTGTCATCATCACATTCTTCTTCATTCCTTTGTTTTCTCGTAATGTTAGCAAGACTGCCAGCACATTTGTCAAGGGTCGCCTTGACGCAGTCTTCAAAATAGTCCTCTGTCATCTTCCTTCTTCTGCAGAATGATAAAAACTGCATTGTTTCGCACCATTATTTTATCTCTTGTGTTAGGAGGTGCGAAACTTGCAAGTACATACCGTGAAGGTGACCCTCCTGAAGGTGTTCCTTTGGACAGCCTCGAGAAGAAAAAGCAAAAAACAAGTCAAGAAATGACTACATGACAAAGTTTGCTTGCTTGTCTACCTGACTGGCGATGTGTATCGCCCATGCAGCTCAGTCTCAACTGGTGCAGATTTGAGCCAGTGAAGGGCTACTAGACCCTGGAAACCTAGCTTGAGCAGGTGCTGGGCTGCGTGACAAACAATACACTTCTGAACTTTCTGATATAATTCACTTACTGCAGAATGCCTACAAATTTCGGTAAAAAAAATGGTAGGTGCTTACCTGCTGTCGTTGTCGTCTGAGTTGGCAACTGTGTCATCGTACCTGGATTGCATAAAATGTGAGCTCACTGAACTTGTAGCATGATATAGACTTACGTATGGATGTGTCTACTTACAGTGTGAGAAGTTGTGCTTCCACAGGGCTTTGGCTGTTTATATCAGCAATACATCAAATAAATGTATTGAAACATGACATTCTTTGTACTCACCTTGTGCCAACACTGCTTGAAAACATACTGAGAAGCACAAATGTGTGGTTTATCACTCAGAAGTGCAAAAAATTTCCAAATCTAGTGTATAACACGGTACACACTTGCTTATTGAGTGTGTACTTACATTCCCAAAAGCTCCATGCCTGGAGAGCTCTGGCTTGTGTCAGTACTGCATGAAACAATTGCACTGAAGAATGAAATGCCCTCTCGCCTTGCCTCCACGCTGCTTAAAGTACAACCAGAAGCTTGACATAACTGCATACGTTTGCCAGCCAAACATACAGACAATAATGCCTACCTTTCTCGGGTAGCAAACCTGCTGCAACTTGGCTGACTCTGCCCTGGTGATGGCCCGCATAACAGACGCCAGGGTAGAGCATTTTGGTGCTCAAGTATGCATGCAGATCGAAAAGTTACTGCATGTGTTTTGTTTTTTCTGGTACTCCTGCCAATGCACGCCTGGAGCGGCATTTCTGTAATGTGATTTCGATACACTTGTTAACAACAAGGTTACCGGTTTACAGGAATGAACCACAAACGTCCTAGTTAGATGAAAAGGTGACGCTGCAAAGGCTCGGCTGACAAATTTGTGGCATACAACACAAAACTCTTAGCATGCTCTACATGGCCTGTGTTACAGCTTTCTTGAAATGGTAAAATATGTCACATTGGTTAAACTAGGCATGCAACATTTCGAGAGGAAAAAAAATAATGAAAATTCAGATTATAACAGATGCATACTTCACTTCTTGATCATGCCAGTGATATAGCACTTTTCATTTTAAGTGCAGTGAAACTTCAGATGTGGTCCTCTGCCTCGTCTTGGAAAAAGCCGCATCGTGTACTCTTTCAGCGGGAAGGCCTCGTCCCCCACGAAGAAATAGGGCAGCGGCCCCTCACCACCAGCAATCTTTTTTTGGAGTGTTGACGAGGCGAAAACTCCGTCATCAGAGTCGCTTCCAAAGTGCCCCATTTCGATGTAGAGGAACCTGTATAGAAGATAGTTTGAAATTCAGTGCAGATCGAGTAGCAATGAATGTGTTTCTGACAACTGCTCTTTTGATTTGTACCTGTAAGTTATGTTTTCAAGGTCACTACATGTTGCAGTTGCTGAGAATGTGCAGTTCTCAATAATTTTATACATGGATTGAAACCCAAAGTGCTTAGCCGAAATGATGCCCTTTGCATGGCATTGAGATTGACAGTGTGTCTTATTTATTCATCGCTACCTGATAGTCAGCAGTCATGCAAACCTGTGGTCGGCCTCATTATTAAGAAAGTGTCAGCAAACTGAACATGCCAAGATTGTCATATAATAGAGAGCCTTACCTGTAGTGTGCGTCTCAGACAGCAAGCAACGACTTGCTGAATGATCCTTTATAATTTCTATTTGCACTCCCAGAGTTGGCAGGGCATTCAACCAAGACATGCTTGCCGTCTATGGCCCCAACGCAGTGTGGCATCTGCCGTTTTTCTTCAAAGTCAGCTGCAATCTGCAGAATAAATTTTAACGGATATACTTCCATATATTAAAATGAATTGCGTTGGTCACTCATTCATTGTTCCTGTGAAGTATTCCGGAACACCATGTGCAGTAACAACCTTTGCCTGCAGAGCACAGCAGCAATAACCTAAATAATATAATGAAGCTTACTTTTAGCCACTCGTCTGCCACCTGTGGATGGATGCCTTAGGTAGAGTGGCTTTAGCACATCCCACAGTGCCTGGCAGACTGTTGCCACGAGACAGCACGCGGTGGACCTTCCTACCAAGAAGTTGTAAGACAACTCCCTCGGGCTTTGACCCGTGGCCAGGAACCTGCCAAAGGAATGACATAGAAAGGTTGAACAGCATAGATACTCACTTCACTGGGAAATTGATTTACACACCACAGATGAACTGTTTGTACTTGATTATTTATAATGAAAACTGCTCACTACTATGCAGCATGAACTCATGAAACAGATCAATTCAGCAAGCATTGTGTTATGACATGGTCGGAACTACAATTAATATATGGTATACATGAGAATAAACTTTACCATTTTTCTAACAAGGCGGGTTACCTAATTGTCATGGCCAAACGGTTAGCCGCTGAAATCACACTCCTGAACCTGGTGTCCCGCACAGTTATAGAACTTCGCACCAGATCCAGGAGTGTGTCGAAAGTCTGAGGCGGCATCCAGAGAAAGGATTCCTCTTCAGTGCGCCTTTAAAGCATTGTGGCGACACACTTTTCTCTATCACCAAAGGTGGCAGTTTCTTGGACCCGTCCATATTCGTACAAAGCAGCACGGTGATGCGGACCTTACTGTGCTTCCCGCCGCGACAGCTCGCCTTTTAAGGCTAAGGTCTTTTGTGTCAACATTTGATAGAAAAGAGCGGCCTCGTCCCTGTTGAACACGTCCTTCTCTTCATACTTCTCAAGGAGAGGACCAACCTTGGCTTTCACCCACGCCGTTGTGGTTTCACTGTCGACGGCCTGGAGCTCGCCAGTGATTGTCCTATCAACGATGTCGCGGCGCTCCTTAAATCGCTGCAGCCAGCCATTGCTTGCAACGAAACTGTCGCAGCCCATGACACAGGCAAAGTCTCTCGCTTTTCTCTGTAGTAATGCCCCACTGACAGGCAAATTAGTAGCCCTTGCGTCCAAAAACCATTTGAACAGCGCCTCTTCCACGGCCTCAAAGGCAGGAGGCCGCAGTTTCTTGCGGCTGCCTTTCACACAATGTGCGACAGCACCAGCGACAGCGTCTTTCTTGCTGATGATCGTAGAAAGCGTGCTCGGCGCGATGCCGAACTCCTTGGCCACTTGTGTTTTCTTTGTGCCCGACGCAACAGCCCTAATTATAGTTGCCTTATGCTCCAGGTCGATAACCTTTCGTTTTCGCTTCAAGCTGCTGCCGCCGCTATTCATTTTTATGTCGTGAAACTGGCGACATGTCAAATAAAAGCACACTGACGGACTGACCACGCCGGTAAAGCCAGGCCTACAACCCCTACACGCACAGCGCTGGTATGGAACGAAGCTTGTGATGGCGCGCGGCACAGAACACAACGGACTGCGAGGCTTGGCTTGGCTAGACTTGACTTGGAACGTTTCGAGATGGTAAGGGCGAAACCGACCGCTTGTGGCGGCTTGGCCAGCCTGGCTTGGCTTGGAGCACTGCCGGATGGTGAGGGGCTGGCACGGGGGATTCGAACTGCTGCATCGAAGGTCCGTAACGCGTCATGCAATTTCCCCAATCTATATGTTGTGTGCAAACTGGCCAGTTAGTTGGCATTTTGGAATAACTGTTCGTTATAGTCAATGATCGGTGAAATTTTTTTCATTAAAACGAAATTTTAAACATGGGTTTCTATGGGGACTTTCAAGGCGAATTCCGATTCTTTCGTTATATCCATTATTTCGTTATAAACCGTTTTGTATAACGAGATTTGAGTGTACGTCACACTGGAAGGGCTTTTCGCCCTTATGGGATCTAAACATGATACTCGAGGCCTGCACGTTCCACAAAAGCCATGGGGCACAGATGACACGCAAACGGCTTTTCTTCCATGTGGGTATGAATGTCTCTCCAGGTGATTCCTGTGTCCGAAGCTGCTATCACAAGTCACAGCGGTAGGGACGCTCACCGGTGTGTGTGCGCTCATGTCGCTCAAGGTTGTAATGATGTGTAAAGTGGCTACCACAGCTGTTGCAAGAGTGAGGACATTCATCAGTGTGAATGGACTGCTGTACCACCAGGTGACTTCAAACTAAAGCTGCTCCCACACTGATCACAAAGGTATGGGCAAAGGCTTTGGGGTAGTGAACAGACAGACACTAGAGGTCGAGTTTTAGAAGATTTTATCCTATGCAACAACGTTTGCCTGCTCAATATGGGCAAACCCATATATTGCACTCCATCCTCAGGAAGGATGAGTTGTATATGTATAGACTTGTCTTTTAGCTCTCCATCCATTTTTACCAATATTAAGTGGGATGTTCTGAATGACCTGTATGGAAGTGATCGCTTTCCAGTTTTAATTAACTTTTCATCACCACCACCAATCATTCCAACTAAACCATGCCGTTGGAAGCTGCACTTAACGGACTGGCCACTATTTCAAGAAAAAGCCTGTGTGGAGGATATATTTTCTGATAATCTTAGCGTTGACGAACTAAATGAAATTTTTACAACCTGTATCATTGCAGGTGCACGTCTAGCTATTCCGCAGTTGTCGGGAGTAGTGCACCAAAACCACAAGGTTTGGTATAACCAAGAGTACAGAGAAGCAAAAAAAGAAAAAGAATGAAGCCTGGGGAATTTTCCGAACATACCCCACACACGACAACCTCATAAATTTAAAAAAAGCGAGAGCAAAAGCATGGTGCATCTGTCGCAATCCAGAAAAAACATCCTGGAGAAACTGCTTATCATCTGTAAATTTTTCAGTTACATCGAAACAAGTGTGGGAACAAGTCCACAACAACGAACAAGCAGACATCTTAGGCGAACACTTCTCAAACATTTCCAGTTCTTCACACTACACAGAATCATTTTTAAAGTATAAACATTCAGTCGAGAAACATAGACTTCCTACAACTGGTTGCACAAACGAACTGTACAATGGTTTAATAACAATCCAAGAAATGAACAAAGTTCTCCCGGCCAGAAAAAAGACAGCACCTGGCCCTGATAATATAGATTACGAAATGCTGGCACATCTTTCCCAACCCTCTGGCAGCGGTCACCTCCCTGTACTAATCACTTTAACATCCCCACCGGAAATAATCCCCACAAGGCCACGGCACTGGAAGCTCCACCTCGCTGACTGGTCACTTTTTAGAGCAAAGGCAGCTTTAGAAAATAAAGTTTTAGAAAATCTTACCACTGACCAGATAAACGAAAAGTTTATTAATTGTATCATAACTGCCGCACTCACAGCTATTCCTCAGTCGTCAGGAGTGGCACGACAAAACCATAAAGTATGGTGGACAAAAGACTGTAAAGAAGCTAAAAAAGAACAAAATAGAGCTTGGGGTAAATTCCGTAGGTATCCGACACATGAAAATCTCTTAAATTTTAAAAAGGCAAAAGCCAAAGCTCGGTACGTCTGTCGGAGTGCCGAGAAAGCATCATGGCAGTTACATTTCATTCATTAACAGTCAGATGACATCTAAAAAAATGTGAGAGCAGGTTCGCAAATTAAATGGCAACTTTTCACCATTCAGAATTCCTTTTTTAATAACACCTGGCACACAAACAAGCATAAGGGAACAGGCAGACATACTGGGGGAACATTTCGCTGCAGTTTCAAGTTCATCACACTATACGCAGTCTTTTTAAAATACAAAAACACAGCCGAAAAACAAAGACTTCCACCAGTGGAGGTGCGAGCCAAAAATATAACAGTATGATTACCCTCCAAGGAATAAATACAGTACTGTCTGCTGGTAAAAAACTGCTCCAGGACCCGACCAAATCCAGTACGAAATGCTGGCCCATCTCTCTCAACCTGCCGTAGAAACACTTTTAAGGTTCTTTAACACAGTTTGGATATCAGGAAAAATACCCGAGGCCTGGAGAAAAGCTATTATTGTACCGATCCTTAAACCTAGTAAACCCTCAACCTCTCCTAGCAGTTATAGACCCATAGCCCTAACCAGTTGCGTTGCCAAATCCTTCGAAAGTGTCCTAAATATACGACTAACCTTTGTTCTTCAATCCTGTGAAGTTCTTGATATACATCAGTGTGGCTTTAAAAAGGGATGCTCCACTACAGATCACCTAGTCCGTCTTGAAAATACTATCAGAGAAGCTTTTATACACAAACAACACTGTCTTGCAGTCTTTTGCGATTTAGAAACTAATATTCAGAAGGTTTTGACATTACAAAAAAAAATGCAGTCAGAGCAATTGCGGGTGCCACATACTTAGCACATACGAGTGCTCTATTTGCAAAATACCGCATTATGGATGCAAGGGTTATTCATCAGTACCGTGTAATTCAGCAGTACAAATCTCAGGTACATAGTGACACCACATTTTTTGCTGACCTTGCGAATCTACGGGAAAATACCGCTGTTCACAACACAAGACACTACGAATATTGGTATGTACCTTGCCCACGCACAAATTACGGTTTTCAAACTCTCAGGTATGTGTTGCCATCATTCCTTAATAGTAACGCTTTCACTAATCAATCCATTCTTTCCGTTTCATATAACGCTGTCAGAAATATGTTCTTACAAAAGAATGAATCATATCCAACTGTAAAATAAACAAAGTGTCCATGTGCTGTGATTAAACTATCATTTGCGTGTGTGTAACAGTACCGAGACTATTCTGGTGATCTGTTATGAAGATATTGTACATATTTGTTATTTCATGCATTCTCTTGTTATTGTTTTACTGCTGTCTGTCATCGCCGTGCCAAGCCGCCACGGGAGATGGGAGCTTTGTCAAGCCGCGTGTGCGGCTTTTTTTCCTTTCTCCTCAGCCATTGTATATGACTGAAATAAATGCACTGAACTGAACTGAACTGAACTGAGAAAAAGCATATGATACAACCTGGATGTTCGGGATTCTTCAGGACTTAGCTGAACTTGGCATCCGTGGCAGAATGCTGCACTCCATTAAAGACTTTTTATCTAACCGTTCATTTAATGTCCGTCTAGGCTCAACCCTTTCAAGGGATTTTATTCAAGAAAATGGAGTGCCTCAGGGATGTATTTTAAGCACAACTCTTTTTGTAAAAATGAATTCTCTTAACAAAATAATACCAAAGTCCGTTATGTATTCACTTTATGTAGATGACCTCCAGATAGCTTACACATCCTCCAACATATCAGCATGTGAAAGACAAATACAGCTGACAATAAATACACTGACAACATGGGCAGACAAAAATGGTTTCCGGTTTTCTCCACAGAAAACAGTGGCCCTTCCATTTACACTCATTTTGCCTACATAGAACTTGAGTTATAGGGCTTTGAAGTTGCCAATTTAGAAATGGGAAGAATAGTTATTCCCATTAAACGAGGCTTACAGGCAGACCCCACCCTACACCTGAACGAAATAGATTTACCCGTAAAAAATGAACATAAATTTCTAGGCATAACATTTGACAGAAAACTCACTTTCCTGCCTCATATTAACACATTAAAAAAGAAAGCTTCCCGATCACTGAACATACTCAAAGTCCTTTCACATAAACACTGGGGTTCTGACAGGGCAGGGCTTCTAAAAATTTATCGCTCTGTGGTACGATCCTCATTAGGCTATGGTAGTATACTATATGGTTCGGCAAGGCCATCGTACTTGAAACGACTGGACCCAGTGCACAATTTAGGTTTACGTCTTGCAACTGGCGCTTACAGGACGTCACCCATTAATAGCCTCTACGTTGAAACAAATGAACCATCTCTTACAGATAGAAGAAGCATACTTACATGCTCATACGTCCTAAAAATTCGTTCCCTACCAAAACATATCTGTTACGAAATAGTTACAAAGTGTCCATCCAGAACACTTTTTAATAATAAACCACAAACTACCAGACCACTCCTCTTGCGTTTTGAAGAGATGTGCGAGAGTCTCGGTGTACTGAACACATTACCTAACATTGCACTCAGACGAGAGCCACTACCTCCATGGTACAACTTCCCTGCAATATGCGATTTTACTCTCACACAGTTTCACAAAAAGCAAACCCCGCAACAACATATAGTACAAGAATTTCTTGCACTGGAGGAAAAATACAATGGTTTTGCGGATTTTTATACGGACGGTTCAAAAACAGCCACCTACGTAGGAAGTGCGGTAGTACGAGGGCATGAGAATGAAATAATCAGACTTCCACAGTGTGCATCAATTTTCACAGCCGAATTTACGCTGTATGCTTGGCCGTAAAAAAAATAGCAAATGAAAACCTCAGAAACAGTATCATTTACACGGACTCCCTTAGTTTACTTACAGCTCTCCACTCTAGAAATGCAATTACCCCGATGCTCGGTGACGTAATACACAACATAACAAAAGCCATAGCTCAAGGAAAAAACATAAAACTTTGTTGGGTGCCGAGTCACGTCGGAATTAAAGGCAACGAGAGAGCAGACCTCTGCGCTGCGCAAGCTCGTGGCAAGCAAATAACGAAAGTAGATATTCCCTTTAAAGATTGCATGAACTCGGTACTTTGTGAAATAAGGAAAAAATGGCAGTCTACCTGGGACAATGAAGCCAACAACAAACTACACTTCGTAAAACCAGTTTTAAGAGAGTGGAAATCCTGCACCCACCAAGAACGCTTCAAATAAGTCATTATTTGTCGTCTTCGTATAGGACACACGCACCTGACACGCAATTTCCTACAGATAAAAAAAGATCAACCTATTTGCGAGGAATGCAGAGTTGAAGTTACGATTAACCACATTTTATTCTCTTGTACGAAATTGGAAAAACTAAGGAAAAAGTACTTTACTCAATTTTATAACGAATATCCCTTTTCATCCTACACTGCTTTTAGGACATAATGCAGTTGTTCATATATCACATGTTTTTAGCTTTCTTAAAGATTCAGGATTTCTTAAGTGTCTCTAAATGTGTTTTACCCACTGGTCTGTTTTAATTCTAATGCACCTCGGCCACTTTCTCACTCCCGAGAAGACGGCTGAGGTCCCTATTCCATCGGTTGGGGACCTCGAGATCCTTGCACAGCCAATGATGGCTGCTGAGGTTACCTACCCTCTTTAAAACTTTTACCATAAGTCACTTCTAAAATTTTGTCATATTTTTCTAGGTTCCATGAATTACCTTTTTAGGCCCTTTACACCGCCATTCATTTAGTCTTTTGTATAACATCCTATATAAAAAAGTTTTCTATACCCTGAGCTTGGCGCATGATAGCCTTAGTCGCTTATGCGCCATTAAACACAACACATTTTTTTACTCCCACCGTAAAACATGCTTTCACCGACTCCCACCGTTTTGAGAGCTCATGGAAAGCAGAAAAACAATATGAACATTGACCACACTCACAATATTCAGATACAACCCAAGAACGCAGCAGTGAATAGCCCTCAGAAGTGGCTCTCCAGCCAATGGCATCACTAGTTCTAATAACGCTGCAGTTAACACCTTAGCATGAAATCGCTGGTAGCTGGAAAGTGCCTCCGTGAAGAGAGATGAACCGTGACGTCATCACAGCTGGTCGGCAGATAATGCCGTAGGTCCTAAAAGAAGCTGAGAAAGGGCTTTTTGCTTCTTCACTGGCTTCCACACTTGTGACTCCAGTGTCCAATATATTAGGCAAAATTTCCACAGCCAGGTCTTGGGAGAATGTATACAAGATACGGACAGATGAGATCAAGCGCATGTTTAGGGATGTAGGACGGTCTCGTATCAAAAACTTTTATTAATGAAGTAACAATGATGAAATCTTCAGCAAACATTTTTTTGTGCTCATTTGAAATATGCCATTTAATTTCACATATAACAAGTCCTTGTGCACTTATGTAAATTTTTATGATCAGCTGATAAGAATTTTTGTTGCAGAGAACTCACTAAAATTCATGCTATTAGTTTTTGAAACGTCAAGGAATGCAATAAGGGTTACATTATCATCCTACCTATTATAAAACCTGAGTTACAAGGTTTTTAATTTTCTATTTCAGAAATGGGAATAACTATTCTTCCCATTTCTAAATTAGCAACTTCAAAGCCCCATAACTCAAGTTCTATGGTAGGCGAAATGATTATTTTACCCTTATTGGTTTCCCTGATGCCAAGAAAAACTAATCACATGCACTTCAAAAGTATTATACAGCAATATTTCTTGAATGCTCTTTACAAGTATTTAAATAATATACTCCAGAGTGCACAAAGAACTTTTTTACAAGAAATGAAATGGTACATTTGGAATTACCATGCAAAAGTGTGTTTGCTGAAAATTTCTTAAGTGTGACTTCATTAACAAAATTTCTACAAGCAGTTTCAAGATCACATGCACAGGGAGGCAATCATAAAAAGAAAGTCATTCCGAAAACTGCACATACTTCGGTGCTGTTGCAAGGACAGCCTTTTTGGGCATTGCCTGACATATGAAGCAATCAGCATGCCAAAATGCTCAGCCTCATCTGTGTCCTTTGCAATTATTTTTGACAGTGCGTTAATTTCATTGTCGTATACATTTTTTCGTTTCCTTTTTGCAATGTCACTAGGACCGGCAGCACATTGCAGACCTAATGGTTGTGGATTCTGCGTTGCTGTGGTGGTGGAGCCAGCAACGCTGTCTCCAGCACCAATGTCTGCATGCTGATTCCTCTTCATACATGCTTGAAAAAATCTGCTGCGCTGTTTCTGCACCACCACTGGTACAATCATCAGCCGGCAGCAGCTCCAGGTTACCTGAAGTCCTGAAGACATACAAGGAAGCAAAGCTGCTCAACACTAAAGTAAACTGTGTGCGTGCCTGCCGTTTCCTGATAGTATGATTTTGTGATGACCAACCTGACAGCTTCTCTGTTACCGTAGGCTGATGACTGTCCCAAATCTATAGCTTTATCATGCAGTATATACACCATTTTACGAGGAGCGGGCAGGAGAGGGAGAAATACTCTCAAACACGTGCGCTGCGCGACACCCCACTGTTGCCGTCCTCCCCTGGGCTGATAATCCGGCGCGCGGAGCAACGTCCGCAGCTGCTTAGCTACCGGTCAAGCGCGTGTTTGCATCTGTACAACAAAAGCAGCAATGTTGTACGGAACACGAACGTCTTCTAGACATCACTGTTTTATTGTCGGTTGCGGAAAGAGTAGACGAAAGTAGAAAAAAACAAACGCCGCCAGTATGCATGCGCATCATGTTATGCGAAGGTCTCATCACGTCTGCGGTGTCCATTTCTTCACCGCTTTTCCGCCGGTCCCGAGTTGCATTGGCAGTGGACGTAGTTGGTGAACAAAAAATACTTGCGCCAACAAAAAGCTAAACGTTAGCGCAGTTTGTGAACGAAATACAGACAGAAACAAACCCACTGCCTGTGCCTAATCTCGGGCGCGGAACGAAGCGCAGCGCCTGGGTTACCAAACTATAATCTGTGCATAATTTTAAGAGATCAAGTATTTGGACGGCCTTGGAAGAGCTCTTTTTTAATTCAGCAGTACACTATGTGAGGACTTCACAAATTTGGCCACAACTTCTTTTCGCCGTCCCACATGATCGTCAATATCGGGAGGGTTAGGGGATCGCCACCTGAAAAAAATAAACATGTCGTTAGTGCAAAAATACTAATTTAATTTGCACAGCATGGCATGAATGTAAGCGGCGACATGAACTTTTACCCAACTGCAAAGTGAGAAAAAATGCAGCCATGGCAACGTAAAATGAAAACATACACGGCATGCACAGGACGGTAAACTCTGCCATGCATTGTAATAAATTATTCGCCTGAAATCGCATCGAATGCACTGTAAAAAAAAAATCCACGCTATGCATAACCGTGCCAGAGATACAACAAACGCAGCGACTTGAGCAGTGCCCCGACCCGATTGAGATTGGAATTCTCAACACAGGTCAGCGATTCTGCCTGTAAGTGGTAATAGCGTTCCTTAGCGTACCAACCTATTAGATCGTGTAACTGCACATTTTCTGGTATTTGTGCACCAGTAAATGCTGGCGGGAGCGGAGAAGGCGAGAATGCGAATCGCTTTCAGTCAACTGGCTTGTATCGCTCGTAGTACGAACAGCCCTACGCAAGCGGCAGGAGGGGCCGAATTTCAATTTCATAGCGCGTATCTCCGCAAACAGACATTCTAATCATCAGAAGTGGATTCGTTTCGGTCATGTACTCGCTGTTTCCAAAATTTTCAGTTTGTAAACGGGGTACTCTGTCGCAAGCCTAGCATCTAAACTGCCACACTCGCCATGTCCAAGCAGGCAGCGAAAGCGTTCATGAAAAACTGCGCTCCACGAAAAACTAGATAATCATTGCCCTCCGCGACCTTGTGTTTCAACACATTTTGCTTTCGTTTTTCTAACATGCAACACCGTGCCACGTTTGCCCTACAGGCAACCGGCGACAAAAAAGCACGCGTGAACTGCGAGCATGGCACTCACCGATGCTGATCGTTCGCTGTGTCGAGGAATGGTCGCTTGCTCCCAGTTGGTTATTGCAGGAGCTAATGGCAAAGCACACACGAGGATTGACACGAGGCGAACGCCCACCCAAAATTTCTAGGCTTGGCAGGAATAAAACTGGCGAATGACACTTTCAGAGATCGCACGCTGCTTCGGCTGCAGCCCACCGGCTGCAAATTATCAGCCCAAGATGGCGTCGGCGGTAGGCGGCGCTCGAGTAAAACAAACATGGCGGCGCCCAGGTATCGAAACTAAAATCATGTATATGCCAGTTTTTGAATGACTGAAGGGAAAAATGAACAAGTATGAAAATGCACATTTACAGATTAATGATGAAAAAAATGCTTATTCACTCTCCAGCATCCTGTACTTTGAAAAGTAGAGCTCAGCATACTTACGAACGGCCAGTGACTGTGTCCCTCAGGAATAGCAGTCGGTCATAAGAAATCATTTCGTAGCAGCGTCATCGCCATCAAAATGGTCATCCTCGTCTACTGCTGCAGCACCACTCTTGGGTGTGCGGTTGCGGGCCTTGTACAGTCGCCGGAATGTATCCCGCAGGTTCTTCCAGCGGGCCTTCACGTCAGCAACCGTGAAGTGTAAATTATACTTAAAACCATGCAAGTATGCTCAAACAGACAATGCTTCATGCTGTGGGGTTCCTGGCACGGTTCGGACCCTGAACTCAGGGCCAACGCCACTCCGCTAGCTCGACCACACCTGTGGCCGCGAAGAACACACCTCCGAGGAATAAGCCCGCAGGCAAAACCTTTAATTGGGATCTCCCAATGTCTTTCCTCGGTCACGCGCAGGCAGCAGCGGCAGGCTACAGGCACAGGACACAGGCACAGAGCAGTTCGGGTCACCTGGGCCGCCGCTGGTGTCGCGTCCGCTCTCTCTCAAGGCTCGCTGTCAACTCTCCGTCAGACTGTGCCCGTCCGCGCGGCCGCCGAAACCGATAGCGGTGGGCAAGGAGGGCTGCCCACGTGACGACGCGTAGTCGCGGGCGCCTCCCCTCCGCTCCCTCCGCCGCTGCGCCTAGTTGGGGGCCGCCAGAGGAAGAGCCGCGGTAGGCCACGAGAGAGAGAGAAGGGTGCATCCGGCGGGCAAAGGGCAACATGGATCCCCACAATGCATTAAAACAATGATTACAGTACAAAAGCCAGAATATATGACTCTCCGCAACTGTATATGCACCGGTCGCCGTTTCGGTGCCGCCGCCACCCGCCGCACACACTTGCTCACCGTTGGTTGTGTGTTGCCGACGTGCGCCTCGTTATCAACGGCAGCTTGAAAGCCGCCAGTGGCAAAGAACCGTAGTGCGCACAGCACCTGCCGCCACACCAACAACGCACTCGCACGCACACCTCCCAGTTCATCGACGAGTTCGTCGCACAGACACACCACAGTCTGCTTCTCCAGTCGAAAAAGGCGTCGGAACAGCTCGTCCGGCAAGTCAAACACGTCTTCGTGCGCCCTCCTTCGCCGTTGCTCGCGTCGCCACAGCCACCTCAGTCATACAGCCTCGTACACCACCGCCGCTGTCGCCGCCATTTTCTGTCAAAAAACAATGGTCGAATTCACTGCCTCGAAGCGGTAAAAAGAACCGTCAATTTGCGCCTGCATAATTAGGTGTGCAACATTATCACTTCTGTCATGTCCGTGACGTAAACGACAGCCACTCATGACGCAAAATAGCAACATGGCCGCCGGCCACGGCCGACCAATAGGAGCGCGGCCACGGCGGGGCTAATTGACACTTTTTTGACAAGTTTTTGATTTGACAGTTCCGTAATGCGGGCCCAGGGCTGCTCACATGCAGCACCTGTGAGGCTCTATGTCATGCCTCGGCACAGGTGGTGCTTGCACCTTGATTGAGATTCATAGGCATTGTAGCTGACACACAGCCTCGAAGCCTCCTGTGAATCTTTCCCCAACTTCACCAACCGTGCGAAGCGGCTAAGCATGATAATGCTCCCAACTAGTGTTCTGGCAGAGAGCCATCCAAGGTCGGCCTTCGTGAGACCTAGAAAGGTACCAACAGTGGCGGTCTCCTTGCAGAGCATTGACTTTGCCCCGAAGGCCATCCCCCTGAACTTCACGGTTTAGCCTGGGAAGTGAGGGCGGAGTTGCTCGTATTTCGCTGCCATGTAGGCGCACATGCTTTTCAGAATTCCTACGTTCGTGTCCCGAGTCACAGCGAAATCGACAACATGTACAACCCGCCCTTTCTAACAATCATGTCCGGTTGTAGACAGCCACTCGGGGCTGCAAACGTCTTCTCTCGTTCGATGACCGCTGTAGGGTCTTTCTCTAGAATCAACCTGGCGACGTTCTTTGCAACAAAGTTGTGGGGCTCAGTGCGTGGCAAGGAGATAGACTTGCACTCCTGAAGAATATGGTACGCTGTTTCAGGAGCGCAGCCACAGCACAGACGGTCGTCGGGATTTGTCAAGTGTTTGTTAGACAATGTTCGGGTAGGATATAGATTGGTACGCAATCGTAAGGCCTTTATCCTGTCGCCGTTTTTCATCAGACTGGAGTTGTAAGAAACAGAGTTGGCTGAGAATTGATCCTTGAAGGCGAAAAGATCTTTGTTGGAGTATTTCGCCCTAGTTTCTTCCACCATCTAATGGATCCTTTCTTAATAGCCAAACTAAGTTCTTTGTGCGAAGTAACCCCTTCCGGCACACCTGCCCCTCCCCGGACGCCTGCGTGCGGACCCGGAGGGGCACGGGTCTTCTTCTGGCGGAAATAAAGTTTCTTCATCATCATCATGGCACAAAAGCTACAACACTGGACAGAAATGCATCTGGCTTGTCAGCTTTGCAAAAGCCACCGAGCCAAGTTGTCCTTATTCCATCTGCCGTAGTGCAGTTTCATGTGCACCAGAATATTGTACGAACACAGCAGCCTGTAATGCAATCCATTCAAATTTATCTGAATGCAGAGGCTTCGGCTGAAGAGGTGTGCGATTTAATAATTGCAATGATATTAAGTACAAGGACATCTGTGTTCACCTAATGTATAATCAGATCTTTGGCAACATGCTATGCCAAAAGCGTGAATCCTGCTACTGCATTATTGTTCAAGCTGCCAGGTTGCAAAAAGACAACTGATGGCATGCAGCAGTACAGGCAACAAGAAGTATTCATGCCAGCTGTACCTGACATGACAAGAAGTTTCTCAGGCGTCAGGGGTTGTTTTGGCAGCTCCCTCAACGCTCTCTTACTGGAACAAGTTGTCCCGGTGACGCTCCTTGTTATGAGGACATCATTTCTCCGTATCGCCTGTGCCGTGTCCTTAACAACCAAAGTTGCTTTTTTGTTTTTAAATATTTTTTCAGCACATGTGTCGCTTATTGCTTCTCTTTTTGTCAAATGGAACTGTGAAAAGAGGAAAATACTGGTGCAATTCTAATAACACCGTGCTTGAGATCATGAGAAAAAGGAAGCATTCAAATAAATAAAAGGTCCTGATTTAAGCAGCTGAGTTTCAGTACTTCAGTTTTTTGTAGCTGCTTGCCATCGCAGGCATTTTTCTGACTGCTGTGACTAATTCTTTACTGACCAATGTTGCATTCAAAAGGAAAGCAAGAATGTGACCAGAGCGGAGCTTGCTGTGCAGCACATTTTGGGATGTGCAGACAGGTGCACATTGTATGTCATGTGCCATGCAAAAACTGCACATCAACCACAAACCTAACAAGGCACTCTGAACTTCTTGTTGCATCCATGCTGCTGATTTGTTTTGCCAGCAGTAGAGAAATTCCTTCAACAGGGAGCACAAAATGCTCATAATACTCCGTCAACAAGATCGCTCTCAGACACGACATAGAGAAATAAAAAAAAAACACGCCAAAAACACACGACAAAGAGAAATAAAGCGCCTTGGATGGGATTTGCCATACGGTAACGCAGGCACCAGGACATTTTTGTCTCTTACATGCAGCGGCAGTTCATTTACTGTCAGTTGCACAGACCAAATTGAATATATTGATGACCGTTAGGCTGGCGTCATTTGCAGGAAGAGAGCCAAGGAAGCGGTGAAGGTCCCAGTAGAATCTCCACGGTATGCCCCCGGATCCAGTTTTAGTGCTTGTCCTGGTGAGCAGCCTGAAATGAAAAAAAAAAAAAAAAATTACTCCGCAGGTAGCTGCAACGTTTCCAGCAATGCGCAACCTCGAGAATACTTTTTTTCTCGTTAAAGTGACATAAAGCAGTCGCAAACTTAATTATGTGGCGTAACTGCTGCGACAGCAATTTCTGACCCGCCGCGGCGGCTTTTGTTTTCGGCTGCTGAGCCTCACTTTACGACATCTTTCATCGCACAAATGCCGAGCACGGTAGAGAGCCCTGGATCGTCTAAATTTATCCGGAGCTGTACACAGTGCCTTCTCTAGTGGTCCAAGTATAGCTTTGGGGCAAACGGAAATTCCAGTAAGGAGGAGATGGCGAATAAATGAAATAATTTAACTGCCACAGGTAAAACATGCAGAACGAGGCTGCAGGTACTGCAGTAGGATATAAATGGGTTTGCGTGTACTTGTTGCTCATATTTTGGATTTTTTGCTTTACTTCTTTGGTGTCTTTCTGGACACCTACTGCACGGAGGTGTTCAGCTATCGTCATGTAGATTTTCAGGTTCCTTTTGGCGGCACGCAGGCCCGGCAACAGATCCTCCCATATGTGGATTAATGCTCGTGTCTCGTCGTCCGTCCATGTCATCGTTATCCTTTCTTTGCTTCGGCAGCCTTCATCAATATCCGTTGCCATATTTGCAACAGGCATGGCACATGAATCCTCTGAACGGGCCATGGCGTTCTTTAGTTGGGCAGAAAAACGGGGAATTCGCGGGGATCAGCTGTCGTGACAGCTCTGCACAGGCCGCCACACGCTTCAAACTCGATCGGCGTGGTCAGCACGTGCTTGTATCAAAACATAAAGACGACCGAAATGAAAATGGAAATGCTGCAGTGCTGCATCGTGCAGATAGTTGCGTACCCGATAAATTATTCTCGTTTCTTCATTGTGCTGTTTCGCTTATCAATAAAACCAAATCGATTTCTTCAGAGGTGGTGAAGCAGTAAAATGAACTGTGTACTTTTTTTATGCATTACATTTGTACCATTGAAACCGCTGGCGGCGAGGCTACGCACTCGGCCAGCGAAGTGTGGTCCGTGAACGCACTCCTAGCGGAGTGCACTCTTCGGTGAGTGACACTCCACTTGCGTCGTTTAGATGTGGCAAAGTGTACTTAACTTGCCTACTTGACAGGGGTATAAACCAGTGGTTTGGGTTGGAAGTATGAAAGATCTGAACAAATGGGCCTTTCACGTGAGAAAACTGTAGCCTTTGGGCCAGTAAAACGTCTTGAAACCCTCTTATATGAGGAAATTTCTTTTATATCATGTAGGTCTTTGTCACATAGTGTGTAACTCTTGTGATAAAAATCACAACACATCAGCTTTAACACAAGCAAGGCTTGTTCTATTATGCTGCGTTAAAAGTGCCCGCTTAGTTGCTTTCACTTTTTTAGGACGCCCTCTTCTGGTCTTAACTACAGGTACTACAAGCTTAGTGCTCCTAGAATTACTTCCTGTATTTATGATGCTTGCTTGAACTGGTAGGTTTGTTTGGTTTGCTAAGCTTTGCAAATTTATGCTAGTCTGTCTGTGCTGTGCATATGTCCCAGTGATCTGCCTTGCAATTGCCTTAATGGTCGAGACATTTTCCCGTGCCTCTTTCTCGCTACCCATGGATGCAATATTTGCAACAGTCTTAGCCACAGTTTCAAGTTCTTTATAAACCCAGCAGAATATCTATTGCGGAGTGTCCGTTACACAAGGAGGTGCCTGAATGCTGTTCGTTACTGCCGAGTTAGTGTTTGAAGCCATGCAGCTTTTGCTTAGGAAATGCTCCTTTCACCATCTGTTGGGGATGCATGCTACATCGAGCAGTCCTTGTCCTGTGCATGAGCGGGCTGCCATAATAATGTGCACATGGCAAGTCATACTGGATGTAGAAACTGCATCCTGCTAAGGTTTTGACTCGCATGATAGTCCTTGCTTCCTAAAATCACAGAATACGAGTCAAGCAGCGAATTGACCTGGTGGTAACTTGCAGTTCGAAACCTTTCGTACTGTTTGAAGATTCTATCTTTTGCCTCTGATGTGCTAGCATTCGACAGTTCCAATTGAAATGCAGCTGACATTGACGTTAATCTTCATTTCTTTCAGCTTAGCAAACTGTAGTGAGGCCGTGTCACAGTTAGCATACTATATCACTTCTTGCACAGCCTCCAATGAACAAAACGTGCGACTCAGCCTGCTCTTGCAGCGTTTGACGCATACACAGCGCACGCGCCCCAGCCGGCCCAGATAGGTTTCATCACGTTTGCGCGCTGCCGTCAGAGTTGTTTTTCTCTGCCTGGATGTAAGTCGTTATCTCTGGCCATTTATTCCAGACCGTAGCGACTCGCGCTCGTCTCTTTTCCGGTGAATGGCCGCCATTGTTTCCGCGCGATTACAGCTGCAATCCCGCTACAGCGCGGCTTGCCGAACGAACGAACGAACGAAAGGCCTGAAAAGCGTTTCGTTCACCTCCGACGTGCGACATCCCGCGAGTGCCGGTGAAGGACAGTGCAATCGAAACTTCGGCGAGGAAAATACGCAGAAAAAGAAACGCGGTACCCTGGGGAAAATGCCAAACAAGGCCCTGTGATTTCGAAGGAAGCGTTATTACGTACGCTAAATAACAATGAGCTCAGAAGAATCCCGAGAGAGCAAAAAAAAAAATAGCAGGCCAGAAGTCCCAACACCAAACACATCACAACCGGTACTGTGGTTACTTTTAACTGATGAGTGTGAGTGACATTCACACGGAATATAAATTCAAATTAACTGCAATACAAGAGAACAAGAGAAAAAAAAAGCCACCGGTGGTGACCGCGCACACAACCTCCGCACGTGACTCAAATTTAACCCTTCAGTGCTTCTCCGAAGAGACGCGAATCAATTGCCGCCTCGCGCATCATCATGTAGGAATCAATGTATTACTAGGGTTTCCTTTCTGGCGCATTACTTTACTATGCCATGGCCATCCTACCTTCGGCCTCCTGAAATGCATATAAAGAATGTCGCTGACCGCCTGAATCTACAACAATGTCTACTGATTGAGTGTTTAGCATAGAGAAAGGTGCATACAAATTTGGCACGATGTAGTTTCTCGCAAAAAAAAAAAAAAAAACAAGATAGAATTTTCTGTCGCTCTGGACTGCACCATAAGATCGGTAGTTTTAAATCGTAACTTTACTCAGCTACCTTGAAAATGACTTCTCTGTTTTTCTTTGTACCAAAGCTCGCATCTTGAATGTGGCAGTGATTACCAAAACACGGCATGATGTGCGCGCGGGCGACTCAGTACGTCGAGGCAAGCCCGAAGAACCTTCTCCATTAAGCGCGACGAAAAAAAAAAGAAAAAGAAGGATACCGAATGGCCCGCGGGCATTACATTACAGTCTACACAGTGCCGTCACAAACTTGTGCGCAAAGAATGAGCTCTATAAGTACAAACGGTACATGAAGCATTCAACGAAAGAACTCCACCACGCTCGCGGGCACAGAGCAACAGTGATGCCGAGATGAGTATGAGTGAACAGAGAGCGGCTAGTGCGTTTAACGTCAAAGCCAACAGAAGCTCGTGGTAGTCGGGCCAGGCCCAGCCACACCGAGCGCGGTCAGCCCAGCCGGAAGATTCGGACCGACAGGATGGCGCCGATCAGGTACAGGGCCCCGTTCATGATGCCGAACACAGCTGCCGCTATGCGTGCGTCGTACGCCTCCCCTCGGAAGCGGCGGTCGTAGTCGAGGGTTTTGGTCAGCAGCGTGATCCCCGCCGCCAGGTACAGGGCGCAAGCCACCACGTGGAACAGAATCTCGAAGGAGGTGCGCGAGAGCAGCGATGACGAGGTGAAGGACCAGCACGAGGAGACGAGCAGTAGGAACGTGCACAGCAGGCACCCGAAGGCGGTCAGGAGGAAGTACAGCTCGTGGCCCGGCATGCCGAACAAGTCCACGTTGCCGTGCTTGGTGTAGTGCAGCATCAGGCCCAGGCAGATGGCCCCGAATACTGTTTCGAGGATCTTGAGGGCCCCTTGGATATTACAGGCATATCCCGTGTTGATCACCATTGGCGAGCTGCTTGTGGTCGTCATTCTCGTCACCGTCACGGTGTGCGACATCTTGTCCGAGAAGTGGAAGGAGCGACGGCGTTACGTAAGGGGAAAAAATAGAAGATTGTGGGACAGACCAGCGTCTACTGCTGCTCAAGTAAAATAGGGTGCGACCGAGATTCACGTCGGTTCAAACTCCCCGGTTCCTCCTCGATTTAGACCCGCTCCGAAAGCTCCGCCGGCCGGCGACTGGTTTCTCTTGCTCGTTCACTGGCGCGAAGCTTCGCGTTTGTTTTTCTCATACTAGGACAAAGAAACCTTTTCAGCTTTTCATTATGGCTGCCAGTTCGGTTGTTATTATTATTTCCTAGGGTTGGAAGATTTTTTTCTGTAAACATGCACCCACATCTCTGCATGTGTCCCACTGCTGCGTGTGATAGGAAAGGAATCCAGCAGGAGCTGCATTACAAAGAGAATTCAGCCTGTCAGAGTACTTCTGATTGGTTTTAGAGTAAAGTAATGCTTTTACAAGCGGAATTAGTAATTTTCTTTGCCCCTTTGCCTTCTCATCAATGTTTCTACAGAAGCAGTTAAGCACGTGCCATGTGCATAGTAAAATTTGACTCTTTGGGAGAAGACTGCTAAGGATACGCAACTCATTCATGTCTTTATCATCACCACCTTACAGGCTGCTGCAACGTATGGATTAAAATCTGCAAACTTTTCAAACATGCCTCGGATGATTCCAGCAGTTTCATTTTGTACAAATGCATAGCGGACACACCGCCCACGGCCATCTTCAATGAGGACTGAGTACAGAACATAACCTTCGATATTAACTTTATATGTCCCATCTACAAATATATTTCAGGATATTTTTCAAGCATTTCACACATCTCATTTGTTTGGAACAAGACAGACTGCACCTTGTGGTTCTGATGTTTTGCATAATGAATAACCCAATTTGAATTTCTCTCAGTTAAGCTTTCTACCTGTTGAACTAGCATTTTTTCTTGGGCCTCCTGGTTCTGAACTTGCACACAGTACATTTTTTTCAGATTGTACGCATCTTTTGTAGTTACAGTTCGGCTGTTATCTGTTGGGCCATTTTCTTGAACTTTTTTGGAGAAACATTGCATTTAACTAAATCAACGAGTTCAGCTTTTCAGTACTGTTCAGAAGTCTTTGGCTTGGATAAAGATTGTAATGACCATTGTGCTCAGTTTTCAGCTGAGTAATTTTTGTAGTGCAGAGATGGTGCCTTGCACAGAGCCAGTGAAAGAAACATTTCACATCCAATACCATTGTATGACTGCTTCGGGCACTTTCCAGTTCTGCGTATCCTAGCAGTACCATCATGAGTGCAACGATAAGTAATCCTCAAGAACTCATGCTCTTTAGATTCTGCATCGAATGGGTTTTTGTTAGACCTGCTGACTTGAAGGACGTGCTTTTCCTCCTAACACCAGGCATCTAAGCACTCCTTAAAGGTAGTAAAATTATCAAACGTGCCATTCAGACAAATCTTGCTGCCGCCCTCACCAGATAATGTGTTTGCAGCCCATGGCCAAGATTACCAGCTTTAAAAATCTTGCCTCTGAATGTTCATGATGCCCGCACTGGGTACTGTTCGACCAGGTGTCAGTGGTTCCATCTGCTCCTCTCTCTTCCCTGCACAGACCACTCCGCTTTTTGGGCATTTTGATTGCCTTAAACGTTAGTTTGGCCATTCTTGCAGCTCGAAGCTGATGCTATGTGACAGCGTCTGCGTCGCTTGGCAGCACTGGGTCTTGCAGTGCTCAAGGCGCATCCTGCTGTGTCACCCTCGTGCACAGAAGTTTGAACCTTAGCGCGGATTGGGTCGTCAAAGTTGCCAGCCTCTCTGCATGGCATCAAAGCAGCCAAACGACGCCTCCCCGCAGGGAGGCGTCTGCAGCATGCAGACGTTGGTGAGTGGCGACACCACGGGGTTAACCCGAGCATCCGCAGGGACATCCCCGCAGGGGATGATGGTGAACAATGCGTCACCACGGACCCGAGCATCCGCGCTTAGCCGTGCGTGGCATCGCCGTGTCCGGGGAAAAGGGGATCCTGGTGGTTGAGTCGATGCCGAGCGTTTGGACCTTTAAGGCCCCTCGGCGGAGGCAACACACCACTTTGGCCCCAGCTTCCTGTAGACGGCACCTCCGGCCTGACCCGACCGGGGGAAATCGGCAGTCGCCTTTTCCTGTTCTCCTCTCCATCTTTCACTTTCCTATCTCCTTTCTTACAACTCTCCTGTATCCTCCTCTCTTCTTCGGTTTTTCCTCTTTTTCCTGGCGGCGAGGGTTAACCGTGTGTGACCAACTACCCTGAGTTGAGTCATATTAGGTTATAGTTAAGGTGTACAGCTGGCGTGGGCAGGACTTTCTTTCAAGTTCCTGTCGCGTCCCCTTGTTGGACTCCATGGTGGGTGGCTGGCACCATGACCGAAAAACATCAATTTTTTATGGCTCCCCCCCTTTCCAAACCCGATCGCTCTCTTAAAAGAGTGCGGAACGAAGCATCAGACTTTTTCATGAAAAAGAAACCAACTTTCACTAAGTTTCATGTTATACACAGCAACTGTGAACAAAAGCAAGCCCGAATCATATCCCCATTTCTTGTCACCAAATGCCTAACAGATACCTTAGGGCCTGGCTACAAGGTATCCAAAATGTCAAGCGGCGACCTACTCCTCGAACTACGCGAGAGCATCCAGTGCTCGAAACTTGCAAACATCGATTCCATAGGGGACATCTCTGTCTCCGTGACTCCCCACCGATCCCTCAACTCAGTCAAAGGCGTTATCTCCGAAGCTGACTTTATCCACCTAACAGAAACTGAAATGCTTCAAGGACTATCCGAACAAAATGTAATAGACGTCCACAGGATCGAAATCCGCAAAGATAACAAGGAAATAGACACCAAACACATGGTCCTTACATTTAACACCAGCAGCTTACCCGAAACAATCGAAGTAGGGTACCTGAAAGTCAACGTAAGACACTACATACCCAACCCCCGTCGCTGTTTCAATTGCCAGAAGTTTGGCCATGGCTCGCAGAGCTGCCGCGGCCGCAAAACCTGCGCGAAATGCGCATCAAAAGACCACCAGTCTGAGGAATGTGACGCAGCACTACGCTGCGCAAATTGCGAAGGAGACCATGCTGCGTACTCCAGGGCGTGTCCGTCCTGGAAAAAAGAGAAAGAAATCATTACCATAAAGACAAAAGAAAACATTTCATTTAAAGAAGCCAGAAGGCGTTTTGCAGTTACAAATACATTCTCCTTCTCAGCAAAACCAAACTTCGCTGATGTGGTGCGCAGGGGCGTAGCACCACACAGCACTCCGGCACCTGCCGAGGCCAGTGTCACTGTGCCTGTAGCAGGGCCACCCACGCCCCAGGCAGGAACAGCGAAAGCTGCTCTGCCAACTCCAAGCCAGGGAGTGCCGGCCCATGGGTTGACATCCCGCAGGACCTCCCCCCGTCGGGGGAGACCTGACACTCACACACGCGCGGCTTCCCCGCGGTCGTCCAGCACCTGTCACGAGGTGATGGACGTATCCCACAGTCCGCCTGCTTTAGAGCGGCGAAACAGCTCTCTTGAGCGGAAAAAAGGCAGGGCCACTATAACGGCCCCAGAAAATAAGTAAACTCCCAATCGTTCCTATCCCAAACATAAATATGGCTTTTCTAGTTCAGTGGAACTGTAGAGGAATGTTGAGGAACTACAATGACATAAAAGATATCCTAGGGTCAATCTCGCCCGTAGTCTTATGTCTTCAAGAAACAAATCTAGGTCCACAACATACAAATATCCTGAAACATTATAAAACTTTTAGACACGATCGTGAGCACGCAAATAGACTATCTGGAGGCGTTGCGATTGTCGTGCAAAGCGGCGTCCCTGCTCGAGAAATCACACTCAAAACAAAACTTGAAGCCGTTGCGGTCAGTGTCGTCAGCCATAAAACAATTTCTATCTGTTCTGTATATATTCCTCCACATTTTACATTAACAGTCCACGATTTACAAGAACTGATCAATGAACTTCCAGAACCGTATCTAGTAGTTGGGGACTTCAACGTTCACTCCCCTTTTTGGGGAAGCGAGCGCTGTGACTCTAAGGGTCAAATAATCGAAGATTTTATCATCACAAACAATGTATGTCTTTTAAATACAGGAAAAGCCACCTACTGCTCCCCTACCTCGGGGAAAATGTCCTTTTTAGACTTGTCATTTAGCTCACCTTCTGTTTTTAATGATTTTAAATGGGATATCATTGACAACCCATATGGCAGTGACCACCTCCCTATACTAATCACTTTAGCATCCCCACCGGAAATAATCCCCACAAGGCCACGGCGCTGGAAGCTTCACCTCGCCGACTGGTCACTTTTTAAAGAAAAGGCAAATTTAGAAAACATACTTTTAGATAATCTCTCCATCGACCAGATAAATGAAAAGTTCACTAATTGTATCATAACTGCCGCACTCACAGCTATTCCACAGTCATCAGGAGTGGTGCAACAAAATCATAAAATATGGTGGACAAAAGACTGCAAGGAAGCAAAAAAATTACAAAACAGGGCTTGGGGTAAATTTCGCAGGTATCCGACTCATGAGAATCTCATAAATTTAAAAAAAGCAAGAGCTAAAGCTCGGTACGTCCGTCGTAGTGCCGAGAAAAAATCATGGCAAACTTACGTCTCTTCTATAAACAGTCACACCACATCTAAAAAAATGTGGGAACATGTGCGAAAATTGAATGGAAATTTTTCACCGTTCACAATTCCTTTATTGACAACACCTGGCACACAAACAAGCATAGGGGAACAGGCAGACATATTGGGGGAACATTTCGCAGCAGTTTCAAGTTCATCACACTATACACAGTCTTTTTTAAAATACAAAAACACAGCTGAAAAACAGAGGCTCCCAACAAGTGGAGGCACAAATGAAAAATACAATTGTCTAATTACCCTCCAAGAAATCAATAAAGTACTATCTGCCGGCAAAAAAACTGCTCCAGGACCCGACGAAATACACTATGAAATGCTTGCGCATCTTTCCGAGCCAGCCGTGAACGCACTTTTAAGATTCTTTAACACAATATTCATGTCTGGGAAAATACCGGAAGTCTGGAAGAAAGCTATTATTGTACCGCTTCTTAAGCCTAGTAAACCCCCAACTTCTCCTAGCAGTTATAGACCCATAGCCCTGACTAGTTGCCTTGACAAATCCTTCGAAAGTGTCCTAAATATAAGACTAACCTTTGTTCTTCAATCTGGTGAACTTCTTGATATCCATCAGTGTGGATTTAAAAAGGGATGCTGCACTACAGACCACCTAGTCCGCCTTGAAAATACGGTCAGAGAAGCTTTTATACACAAGCAACACTGTCTTAGCGTCTTTTTTGATTTAGAAAAAGCATATGATACTACCTGGAGGTTCGGGATCCTCCAGGACTTAGCTGAACTTGGCATCCGTGGCAGAATGCTGAACTCCATTAAAGACTTTTTATCTAACCGTTCATTTAATGTCCGTCTAGGCTCAACCCTTTCAAGGGATTTTATTCAGGAAAATGGAGTGCCTCAAGGGTGTATTTTAAGCACAACTCTTTTTATTGTAAAAATGAATTCTCTTAACAAAATTATACCAAGCTCCATAACATATTCAGTCTATGTCGACGATCTTCAGATAGCGTGCACATCTTCCAATATATGTACATGTGAAAGACAAGTACAACTTACAATCAACAAACTGGCAACATGGGCAGAAAAGAATGGTTTCCAGTTCTCACCACAGAAAACAGTAGCCTTACTTTTTTCACTCAAACGAGGCTTGCACACAGATCCCACATTACACCTAAACCAAACCACACTGCCTTTAAAAAAGGAACACAAATTTCTAGGCATCACCTTCGATAAAAAGCTTACTTTCCTGCCTCACATAAACGCACTAAAGAAGAAAGCGTCGCTATCACTGAACATACTTAAAGTCCTTTCACGCAAACACTGGGGTTCTGATCGGGTATGCCTTTTACAGATTTATCGCTCTGTAGTACGTTCCGTTTTAGATTATGGCAGCATAGTGTATGGATCAGCAAGGCCGTCGTACTTGAAGCGACTGGACCCTGTGCACAATATGGGTTTGCGTCTTTCAACTGGTGCTTACAGGACATCACCCATAAAAAGCCTTTACGTAGAAACCAATGAACCACCACTTGCAGACAGACGAACAATGCTCTCATGCTCATACATCTTAAAGATCCGTTCCCAGCCTAAACACATCTGTTACCCACTCGTTACAAAGTGTTCATCTCGAACACTATTTACCAACAAACCTCTAGCAATCAGACCACTTCTTCTCCGCTTTGAAGAGAAATGCCAAGAACTAGACATAATGAACATATTACCAAATATTGCCCGCAAACCTGATCCACTCCCGCCTTGGCACTGCCTACCATCTGTGTGCGACTTCACATTAACACAATTTCAGAAAAAACACACACCACATGAACAGATATTACAAGAATATTTAGCACTCAAGGAAAAATACGGAGAATACGAAGCATTTTATACCGATGGATCAAAATCGACGCACTACGTGGGAAGTGCTGTAGTTCAGAATAATTGGGAAAAAATAGTACGGCTACCTGAATGTGCATCCATTTTCACCGCCGAGGGTTACGCAGTCTTGGTGGCTATAGAAAAAATAATAAATGAGAACATTCAGAGCAGTATCATTTACACTGATTCTCTGAGCATACTAACCTCACTTCACCATAGAAATGCAGTGACACCACTAATTGGTAATATCATACACAACATAACGAGCGCCACAATACAGGGACAAGATATAAAATTTTGCTGGGTTCCCAGCCACATTGGAATCACTGGCAATGAGAAGGCGGATGAATGTGCTGCGAAAGCTCGCAACAAAGAAATAAAGAAAGTGAACATCCCCTACAATGACTGTATGAAGTTGGTACAGTGCAAGCTAAGAAATAAATGGCAGTCGCAATGGAATATTGAACGAAATAATAAGCTCCACTTAGTAAAACCATTTATAGAAGAATGGAAGTCATGCTCCCACCAAGACCGTTTCATCGAAGTTATTTTATGCCGTCTCCGTATTGGACACACACATCTCACACACAACTTCCTACTTACAAAAGAAGACAATCGTGTTTGTGAAAAGTGCGGAGATGAACTAACAGTAAACCACATATTATTCTCATGTACAGAACTTGAATCACTAAGAAAAAAACATTTTACTACCTTTTACAAAGAACACATTCCTTTTCATCCAGCATTGATTTTAGGCAAAGATGCACTTGTCAGTATACCGTGTGTTGTTAGCTTTTTAAGGGAAGCCAGTATTCTTCATCAACTCTAATCTACTCACCCGGTGCTTCGCTACATACAATTATACACCTCAGCCACTTTCTCAATCACGAGAAGGAGGCTGAGGTCTTTATCTGAGCTGTTGGGAGCCTCGAAATCCTTGCCGAGCCAAGGATGTCTGCGGAGGTAACCCAACCTTTAAAGGTTTCTGCTATCAGACATTTTTTTTAATTCTTGTATTTCATCAGCTACTTAGTAAAAATAACTTTTAGGCCCTTTACACCACCGTTTTTATCCACTTTGTTTTCAAACTCTGCTCAAACATATTTTTTCCATACCTTGTTCTTGGCGCATGATAGCCTTAGCTGCTTATGCGCCAATAAACCCAACACAACACAAACACAAACGACGCCGTCGCCGCTTAGCAGCACCGGACTGATGCTTGGTTAGTTTGGTTAGTTTGCATGCCCCCTGGCCTTCTCTAGCTGTGGATAGTGTGCAGCTTTTGCAGCCAGTGACCCCTACAACAATGCCGCAGAAGACAGCTGCGAAGTCTACTTTGCCAAGCAGCTCACCACTGTGCTGGTTGGCCACACAGCAGCAGTGCTGCGCAGGTCACTAGCTTGCCCTTCGTCGTCCACACCAATGGCTGCAACAGAAGGAGGCTCACAAGCACTCCTGTGCAAGTAATCCTGCACCTTCCTCACTGCTACAGACAAAGCTGTGGCACGCTTCGAGGGCTTGGCAGCTGTCTTAGCAAGTACTTTGGCAGTCCTGCCAGTGGCTGGGCTGATGCCTTTTCCTTGCCTACACAATGCAACAGCCTTCCGCTTCTTCCTGGAGATGACAACCACCCACTCACAGTTGTGAGAATCGCAGACAGCCGTTGGCGCAGTTGCTTCACGAGCACTGACCACACCTTCCCCTGCCGAAGAGCACTCAACAGGGGCCGTATTACGGAACTGCCAAAAATTCTGTCAAAAGTTATTGACAGTGACGTCAAAATGACGATACAATGTGACGTCGACGTTTGACGCAAAATTGACGCTACGAGGAATCAGCCAATTACAGCAGAGCGGCGCCCCGGAAGCATTTGTCTGCACGACGATGGACCGTCTGCTGATTTTTTGCTAAAAGAGTAAAGAAATGCGCAGCGATAAAAATAATTATTTTTTTTTGCCAAAATATTAAGTTTAAAGTTGGAAAATATTAAGAAAAACAAGAGGCGTACGAAGTTGGGCTCTTAAATTTGCTAGTGGGTAAGTTTTGCTGCCGCGGGGCTGCGCTGACGGCGGTAAAAATGTCAACGAGCCGCTTTGCACGAAAACAGCTGTTCCACGCCTTGATATTTTTTGCGCGGCGTCTAATATCAAAGTACTGTGCGGTTGTTCCAAGCGCGGAGAAAAATGTGAATGAAGACAGTGAAGGCTACGTGTCTGCTGAGGAAATTTGCAAGGAGCGGTTGGTACGAAATGAAAACTGCTTGAGGTAAGCCTGTGTTTGTCGACGCTTACGATCGATGGCAAAAGTGTCAAAGAATGGAGTGTTGCAGTATCTAATGTGTGGTTGTCTGTCTGTATTCCCATAGGAAATAGAAGACGACCATGACGTGCAGGCCAGAATGCTCACATTAAAGCGATAGTCGTGAAAAGTAATGCTTGGAATACAGCGCACGGATACGCTCCCTCTTGTAAAGCGACTGCCCTGACCCCAAAAACTCCCCGCTGTTCCCTGCGGAAGTTATTTGATATCTCGGAGAGAATAGGTGGGAAATCTAGTCTGGTATGGCACCGAAGAGACCCCGCATGTCCGCTGCCCAAGAGGAGATGCTGCTTGATTTTTTGGAGCAGCATACCTTCTTGGCACGGGCCTCGACGGAGCCCGCAAACGCACGCTCTGGGATGAGCTGACGGAGAACCTTAACCGATTGGGCCCAGCTGTCAAGACCGCCGAACATTGGCGGCAGTCTTGGCGGCAAATGTGCTGCCACACAAGGGCGGAGCTGGCAAGTCTGCGGGCCGGCCAAGGGTGAGCCTGTCAACAGTGTTGGTCTATGGAATGCCGCAGTAACGTATCTCTTCGCATTCGGTCGCAGGGGCACCGGAGGTGGCAAGCTGCCTGGCTCTGGGGGCCGTATCGTGCAGATCCTGGGGTGGGTCAGTGCCAAGGGCGTGGGGAAAGCCTATTTCCCCATGGCCAGGCGACAGGTGCGTTTGCAATGTTGTAAAAGAATTGTAGTGAGGTTATAAACGTTTCCACAGTTTTCTGCTTGGTGGTAATGAGGGATTCTTTACTGTTTCACAAAGTCGTGCTGTGATCAATGTACCATCAAGATGAACTTTGGGATAAGCTTGTGTAAACTTGCGGCGGTTTGCTTTCTCGCAGGCCCAGCCTCCTGCAGCAGCAGCTCCGCCGCCGCCTGCACCGCTTTCTCCAATGTCAGCGGGTAGGTAAACCCGAAAGCAACACCAGCACACTCACACAGGCGACCGACCGCCCTTACCTTTGTGATCAATGTGGGAGCAGCTTTGGTTTGAAGAGTCACCTGGTGGTACAGCAGCGCACTCACTCTGGTGAACGTCCTCACTGTTGCAACAGCTGTGGTAGCTGCTTTACAAATGGTTACAACCTAGAGCGACATGAGCGCACACACATCGGTGAGCGTCCCTACCGCTGTGACCTGGTAGCAGCTTTGGACACAGGAATGACCTGGAGAGACATATCCGTACCCACACAGGTGAAAAGCCGTTTGCGTGCCATCTGTGCCCCATGGCTTTTGTGGAACGTGTAGGCCTTGAGTGTCACGTTAGATTCCCATAAGGGCGAAAAGCCCTTCCAGTGTGACGAATGTGAAAGGAAATTCAGCAAGAGGAGAAATTTGAAATACCACAAAAAGGGATTTCATAATGGAGGACACCCTGCAGACGTTGGTGAGTTGGGACACTACGGGTGCCTGAGCATCCACAGGGACATCCCCGCAGGGGGATCATGGTGAGCAGTGCGTCACCACGGACCCAAGCAACCGCGCTTAGCCGTGCGTGGCATCGCCGTGTCCGGGGAGAAGGGGATCCTGGTGGTTGAGCCTGTAGCGCCACCGCTTCGGCTCGCGGAAGACGACGAAGCGGTGGGCACGCGCAGGAGAACGCCGGCTCGCGCAGTAGAGAACGCTCTGGACTTCGGCCTGGCCAGACGCTGCCGCCGCTGCTCTGTCGCTACCTCTTCTAAGGCAGCCTCAAATAAACGTGGCCGTGGTCGCCTCCTGGGCGACCTCAACACTGGCCTCCACATCGTGGTGACCCGGAGAGCCGCGCCTTCTATCCCAGCGGCGTCCCAGCATGGCAGGCTGGCAAGACCTGGATTTCAACCCCCCGCTTCCAGCGTTCCGGCCTGCAGGCGTCGGCGGGTGGTTCGCCGAACTGGAGGCTGCGTTGTACTTGAACGGCATTACCATCCAGCCGTTTAAACACGCAGTCCTTTGCGACATTCTCCCGCCTGACCTCCTCTGCCGACTTGCCTGCCCTGCCTCGGGATGCCGGCCCTACGAGTTGCGCGCTGCCGTCCTCGTCTACTACGGCGCATCATACTACCCGCTGCCGCTCCATGACGAGGCAGACTCGCTTTCGCCACCGCCAGCGCCTGCGCCCGAACCAGCATCGCACTCGTCTTCGGCTGCATCCTCGAGAAACAGCACGCCGCAACCGTCACTGGCCAGTACTCTTCCGCCCCAGTCCAGCGTCTTCGGCCCGGTTGCTTCAACTACGACCGCACCCTCGAACTCCTGCCCTCTCGACAAGGACCTGGCTCAAGACGAGTGGCAGCCACCCGAGCTTCTCGACCCTTCACGTCTGCAGCTGTGGCCGTTCCGCCCGCACAGCCCTGTAGTTTGGTTTCTGCAAGTGGACGCTCAGCTATACGTGAACGGCGTCCGATCACAGATCTGGCGGTACCTCCTCGTGAAAAGGGAGTTGCCCGCCGATCTCTTTACCCAGCTTGACATTTCACCGCCGGGTGAACACCCTTACGATGACTTGAAGGACGCCTTCTTCAAGTTTTTCGGCTCAAACCTTCCCCGTCCTGCGTCCCACGCGGTACAACAAGCTTCGGCTCTAGACGCCGATCCACGTGCGAGCACCCGTCCCACGACTCCTGCCCAGCCCTGCTTGCCAGCTGTGGTGCCTGCCTTGGGACCACCACCAGAAGAGGTCTCTCTCGACCTCAACACTGGCCTCCACAAGCCAATGCCGAGCGTTTGAACCTCTGCAGCACCACCACCGCCGCCTCCACCGCTGTCTCCAATGTCAGCGGGTAGGTAAACCATTTCATCAATCGCCTGTATGGCTAGTGAGCTGTGCGCATTGTTAGCGGCATGTGTGGGTTTGAATATCATGGAAGAGATAAGCCTGAGGTAGAAGAAGTTAAATCCTATGCAAAAGGTTTGAGTGGTTGGAATGAAGAAATTGGAGTTGCATATGCAGTTTCCACTTTTGATAGTTTTGTTTTTGTTCCATTCCTGGGGATTTGTTAGTTCTCGTAGCAGCTCAGATGAAGTAGCCGTTCATTTTACTATGGTGCACTGCACACTTTGATGCAACTCTCCACTGATCAGTTGTGCTGTGATGCTTTCATACAGAAGACAGCATCAGCAGCGTCGACAGCGTGCTGCTGGGGGACCTCCTTGCTGAGGAGCTGAGCGAAGAAGCCGGTGAGTCAGCCTGCAAATATGTAGCCTCCTTAGCACCCGGGTTGGAAGCTGCTCGGCCTTAGTATGATTTGCAGAGAAATATGTATAATCAAAATCATCCAATAGTGGTCGCAAAACTCTCCTGTACATCAGGCACTGGAGCTTGTGCAAGTTTTGGCCTATTGCAGTGGGGACTGTGATGGCACCCATTGGAGTAGTCAATGCGCACAGCGTATATCTTGCTACAATGGCACGTTCGTTACATCACTGGCAGCGTATGCATGCGTATGGGCCTGTTCATGTGTATTCATGTCCATAGTTCTCACAAACATTGTGCAGATCAGTTTGCTTATTCTACAGCATGCCGCATTGAGTAATATGTGCGTGTTCCCCTCTGACAGCCCCCCAGCAGCCACAGCCAGGGCCAAGCTGTGAGAGAAGGCACCCGCCTCGCAACAGTAGGCGGGCGGAAGGAGATGCCGTGGAGCAGCTGCTGCTGGAAACTGCGTAACGCTGACCCGGCAGAGGCGCGAAACCGCCAGGACGCCGAGTGCCAGCAGCGGCTGCTCAACACCCTGGAAAGGCTCATTGAGAGCAACAATGAGGTAGGTGCAGACAAATTGTTCGGATTTTTGCACAGAAATATTACATAATGCATGGGTATCCAATTTTGAAAATGACTGATTGTTGTGCGCACGGCCATGCCTCGACTACCTGGCAGTGCTGCAACACGCTGCCGCATTCCACTCAAAGATGAAGCTTAAGCATTCACCAAATTTTTTTTTACGTTTCGCACCATTATTTCGCATAGTACGTACCCTTGACACATGGCTCAGAGCCTGGCGTTCTGTCACTGCCATATGGAACGCACGCGTGTGGGGCTTGGTCGCATCATGTTTACCGTGGAAGTGAAACCAGCCCTCTTCAATCACTCGGGGTAGTGCAATTCAAGCTCCTTTCCTTTGCAGATGCAGACAGCAGCGGCTGCAGCAACTGCTGTTCACACTGCCGCCATGGCGGATGTGGCAGCTGTGATGCGACAGGCGCATTGCAGCAGGCAGCAGCGTCCACGCAGCAGATGGCAGCAGTTGTTGCGGAGTCACTGCGGCTAGCTGTGGTAGCCGCTTTACAAATGGTTGCAACCTAGAGCGACATCAGCGCACACACACCGGTGAGCGTCCGTACCGCTGTGACCATTGCGGTCGCAGCTTTGGACACAGGAATGACCTGGAGAGAGACATCCGTACCAACACAGGTGAAAAGCCGTTTGCGTGCCATCTGTGCCCCATGGCTATTGTGGAACGTGTAGGCCTTGAGTGTCATGTTAGGTCCCATAAGGGCGAAAAGCCCTTCGAGTGCGACGTATGTGAAAAGAAATTCACCGAGAGGAGAAATGTGCAATACCACGAAAAGGCGTTTCATAATGGACACCGCGCAGGGACGTCTGTTCCATGCAAACGTTGGTGAGTTCGACACCACGGGTACCTGAGCATCCGCAGGGACATCCCCGCAGGCTGATGATGGTGAGCAGTGCGTCACCACGGACCCAAGCACCCACGCTTAGCTGTGCGTGGCATCGCCGTGTCCGGGGAAAAGATCCCTGTGGTTGAGCCAATGCCGAGCATTTGGACCTGTAAGGCCCCTCGGCGGAGGCAACACACCACTTTGGCCCCAGCTTCAGGTAGGCGGCACCTCCTGCCTGACCCGACCGGGGGAAATCGGCAGTCGCCTTTTCCTGTCTTCCCCTCTATCTTTCACTTTTCTATCTTTCTTACAACTCTCCTGTCTCCTCCTCTTTTCTCCGTTTTTTTTTTCACTTTTCATAGGCTGCTAGGGTTAACCTTGTGTGGCGAACTACCCTAGGTTTTGTCATGTGGTAGCAGCTTTACTCTAAAGGGCACCCTAGAGCAACACCAGCGCACTCACACAGACGACCACCCATACCTTTGTGATGAGTGTGGGAGCAGCTTTGGTTTGAAGAGTCACCTGGTACAGCAGCGCACTCACACTGGTGAACGTCCTCACTGTGGTAGCAGCTTTACTCTAAAGGGCACCCTAAAGCATCCCTAATGCACTCATACAGGCGACCGCCCATACATTTGTGATGAGTGTGGGAGCAGCTTTGGATTGGAGTCACCTGGTGGTACAGCAGCGCACTCGTACTGGTGAACGTCCTCACTGTTGCAACAGCTGTGGTAGCAGCTTTACTCTAAAGGGCACCCTAAAGCAACACCAGCGCACTCACACAGGTGACTGCCCATACCTTTGTGATGAGTGTGGGAGCAGATTTGGTTTGAAGAGTCACCTGGTACAGCAGCGCACTCACACTGGTGAACGTCCTCACTGTTGCAACAGCTGTGGTAGCAGCTTTACTCTAAAGGGCCAGTGCTCTCACACAGGCGACCGCCCATACCTTTATGATGAGTGTGGGAGCAGCTTTGGTTTGAAGAGTCACCTGGTGGTACAGCAGCGCACTCACACTGGTGAACGTCCTCACTGTTGCAACAGCTGTGGTAGCAGCTTTACTCTAAAGGGCACCCTAAAGCAACACCAGCGCACTCACACAGGTGACTGCCCATACCTTTGTGATGAGTGTGGGAGCAGATTTGGTTTGAAGAGTCACCTGGTACAGCAGCGCACTCACACTGGTGAACGTCCTCACTGTTGCAACAGCTGTGGTAGCAGCTTTACTCTAAAGGGCACCCTAAAGCAACACCAGCGCACTCACACAGGTGACTGCCCATACCTTTGTGATGAGTGTGGGAGCAGATTTGGTTTGAAGAGTCACCTGGTACAGCAGCGCACTCACACTGGTGAACGTCCTCACTGTTGCAACAGCTGTGGTAGCAGCTTTACTCTAAAGGGCCAGTGCTCTCACACAGGTGACCGCCCATACCTTTATGATGAGTGTGGGAGCAGCTTTGGTTTGAAGAGTCACCTGGTGGTACAGCAGCGCACTCACACTGGTGAACGTCCTCACTGTTGCAACAGCTGTGGTAGCTGCTTTGAAATACCACAAAAAGGCATTTCATAATGAAGGACCGTCTGACTCATGCAGACAATCGTGAATTGTGACACCACGGGTACCTGAGCATCCGCAGGGACATCCCCGCAGGGGGATGATGATGAGCAATGCGTTACCACGGACCTGAGCACCCGTGCTTAGCCGTGCGTGGCATCGGCCGTGTCCGGAGAAAAGGGGATCCTGGTGGTTGAGCCGATGCCGAGCGTTGGGAGCTTTAAGGCCCCTCGGCGGAGGCAACACACCACTTTGGCCCCAGCTTCCTGTAGACGGCACCTCTGGCCTGACCCAACCGGGGGAAATCGGCAGTCGCCTTTTCCTGTCCTCCTCCCCTCCATCTTTCATTTTCCTATTTCTTTCTTACAACTCTCCTGTCTCCTCCTCTTTTCTCGGTTTTTTCACTTATCATAGGCAGCTAGGGTTAACCTTGTGTGACCAACTACCCTTAGTTGCGTCATATTTGGTTATAGCATTTGGTCATACACGGCCATGTATGAAAGTAAAGTGGCAGATGGCATGATGCACCATCTCCAGGTTCTTCATTGCTGGCGCCTCTCTGATATGTGGCTGTGTGGGACGTAGTTGCCTGGTGATGCTTGCGTGTTCACATCGAGTGTGTACGACCCTGTGCAGGCGATTAACTTGTCCCTGTGTCCCAAAGGAATCCAGTGTCATGGTCCACGCGTGCCAGTCATCTCTGAGAGCGTGCCAGATTCCCATTGTTGCTGCTTACCCTGAAAAGTGCACTGAAGAGGAATCTGAACTCATATTTTTACCGTGGGAACTCGGTCTACACATTCCGAGCGTTCTTGGAAACTTCGAATTATTGCCCTGTATGGCCAGTTTCCCTAATTGAAATCGGATTATCGTCGGGCTCCCGCCTTTATTTTCCAGTCCCATGGCGGCTTGCCGCTCTGCCATTGACGGAGTGATACGTAGGGACCGGCGAAAGCAGAGTCCATGCGTATTTTTATTTCCGTGGGCCTAATTTGCAGCTATGTAGCCTCTGACTAGACCTATGTTGGAATTGTGGGCAATGAGAAAGCAGATGTATGCGCTGCACAAGCCCGGAATGGCCAAATAAAGCAAGTGAACATACCGCACAGGGATTGTTTAAAGTTTATCACCAGTAAACTCAGAAATAAGTGGCAGGCTGCATGGCAAGAACACGTAAACAACAAACTACATTCTGTGAAACCAATTTTAGGGGAATGGCAATCATGTAGGCATCAAGAACGTTTTACCGAAGTTATTTTATGTCGGCTCCGCATTGGACACACCCACCTCACGCACAGCTTTCTACTAACCAAACAGAACAAACCTCTCTGTGACATGTGTGGTGCTGAACTCACGGTGAACCACATTTTAATTTCATGTATCCAACTAGAAGAACGAAGAAAGAAATATTTTACAACATTTTACAGGGAAAGCATCCCTTTACACCCCTTGTTACTTTTAGGTGATCGAGCACTGGTTGACATCTCTTGTATTTTTAGGTTTCTCAGGGAAGCCAGTGTTTTAAACAAACTCTAAGTATAAAAAGCTTCACCTTTAACAGGAACTCTAACCTTGTGTTTGGCGTATCATAGCCTCAGTTGCTTTTGCGCCATTAAAATTAATATAACTAACTAACTTAAAAGAAACAAAATAAAAGCGAAAGCAAAGTCACCACGCGACTGCCTGAAAGGCACTCCATGTGTTGGTCGACTCCTCCCACCGTATGCGGGAATTAAAAAGGCGGGAGCTGGACGTTAATCCGAATAAATTAGGGAAATCGGCTGCACAGGGCAATAAATCAAAGTTTCTAAGAATGCTGGGAACGTGTAGATCGAGTTCCTATGGCAAAAAGATGTGTTCAGATTCCTCTTCAGTGCATCTTTAAGTTTTTGTTTGTTGCTTGGAATTTTATCTTCCAATGTTATGCCTTTTCTCGAGGTCCGTGCTCCCATCATTTGACCTCCGAATATTGACGCTCCTGTGTTGCACTGCCTTCTGAGCCCCACGCTACAACTGCTGTAATTTGTTCTTGGATGTGCACTCCTGTATTTGTGTAGTGTGTGTGTGTGTCTAGCATTGTTCTCACTGCGTTTTAAATGCTTCCAAGATTTTTTTAATTCATTGGTTCTATGGCAAGTCCTGCGTCTCCTTGTACCTTCTTGTTCTAAGCCTTCGTTTGCGTCCACTGCTGCGGCTCTGCGGCTTTGGAGTTCGGCTGCTGATCACTTGGTCGCGTGCTTGGCCCTGCTGCGGCAGGTAAGTTTCATTGAACGTGAAATTCAAAAGGTGCCTGTGGACTGTGTGATTTCAGCGCTCTTTACAAAGCCCAGGGTGGTCTAAATTAATGCAGAGCCCTCCACTACAGCGTCCCTCGTAGCCTGTGTGTCGCTTCCAATCATTAAAACTTCGCAGTCCACGATGCAATCCTTCGTTCGCCGCTTTTTTTCTTTGCTTTAGTTGCAGGCACATTTCTTACGAGACTTGCTGCATGTGCTGTGAGTCTCATGTCATTGCAAATGTGTGTACCCGAACTTGTCAAACACTTTGCCCCAACGAGGGGCATCTTTCGCGTCCATAATATTTATCTTGGAGTCTGTGATGGCATTCTTGGCTGCTCCTTTCAGCATCAGATGCACATTGTGCTATGCTTTGTTGCAGTGTGCATCAAAGGGAGTAGTTTAAATCAACATTGTTACCATGGTCTAAGTACCGACTTCGGCCACCCGAGGGACTTGGAGCACAGCACTGCAGCTTTATGAACCGGCTTTCCGAGTAAATGCTCAGTGCATCTGGATCAAAATTTTATCTGCTAATAAAATCAACCTTATAAAGTACATCTGGATGCATAATTTTGCTCATTAGCTAATAGAATAAACTTTTTGGTAGCTGCTTTAGATCACAGCTGCTATAGATTGCAGCTGCTATGCAGCGGTGGTCACATATAAGTTGCCTTGATGCGGTCGGTAATTGATTTATGACGGATGTGCCTTTGAGACCATCAGTGCTGTCATTGCATCTGTGGCATCAGGTGCCATGCAGCAAGAAAGAGGGTCGCTTAATGAAGCGTGTTTTGGTAATAACACCCACCTAAGTACAGTCGCCGACCGATTTTTCGGACCCTCAAGGGGCCGAGATGGTGTCCGGAAAATCAGGCAGTCCGAAAAAACGAATTCACGCAAAAAAGTAACTTTATTTATCGAGCGGCTTGAAAAAGTGGTCAATTTGCCTCTGCGGGGCGCTACGTTGCCGTACATGTAAGTCGGCTTGCACGTCGGCAAGGGTGACGTTCTCGCTGTACACAGCCGAAAACACCATCAGAGCGCGGGTTAGTTCATTGCTAGTTGGCAGCACAGTCTCTGGCTCCTCACTGTCGGAGCCCGAGTCATCACTTTCCAGCACCTGGCGAACAATTTCGTCGTCGGTAAGCTCAGCGCAGAGCTCAATCTCGCTGTCAGCGTTAGCAAACTGCTCCAGTGACACTTCCACGGGAACGGCTCCTGCAGCGCGCAAGTGCTCGATGAGGTCAGCAGATGAAGACGGCTGATCAGATTCACTTGCGCTATCATCGGATGACGACGCACTTCGTCTCTGATCGCGAAACCCGCATGGCGGAAGCAATTCCGCAGTGTGTCCTCGGTCACCGCCTTCCATGCATCGGAAAGCATGCCGAGTGCAGACAGCAAGTCGACACTGTAGGTTTTGCCGCTGTCCACGCATAACACCATGCGACTAAGCACGCGTGACTGATATAGGTGCTTGAGGGTCCGGATAACGCCTTGGTCCATGGGCTGCAGTAGGGACGTCGTGTTCGGCGGCAAGAATTCCAGCTGCATAGCTTTCAGGTCCCTGACATGGCCATGTGCAGCGCAGTTGTCCACCAGCATGAGAACTTTGCGCCCTTGGCGCTTTTTGTCGAGCTTCCGGATGTAGCCTTCGAAAATCTATGTTGTATGGCAGGTCTGCTATGAATGTGCCCTACAGACTGGCACAATATTTTGTCACGGATGGCAAGGCTCCATGCCAAGAAAGGATTGTTGGCCGTGCAGGACGGAAGATACAACTGTATCTGCTCTAAAACATTGTCTTTGAAATGAATGCAGGCATCATACTCTTGAGTTCAAACAATTGTATGCTTTATTTCCTCTCAAAATAAAGCGAAGTTACTTTACTGTAGACTTTCTTGCTCAGCTTTGTACAAATTTTGGATGTCTTAAATACAGTCTAGCCCGTTTATAACGAACCCACTTATAGTGAAATAGCGGTTATAACGAAGGGATTTCAATTTCCCATTCCCATTTTTGCATTTTGAATACATTTTGGGTCCGGTTTTAACGAAGTAAATAAGAGCGCGTCAGCGGATATAACGAAGAGATTTAATACCAACCGAAAAGTAATCTGCCAATCAACACATTTTTGCGTCCTTGAGGCGATTTTTTCCGCGAAAATAAGAGCAAAATTCGGCTGACGGTGTCCTTTCGTGGCGTCGTCTGCTCTCCTGCGGAGCGAAAGGTTGCTTCACTGCATCGCATGGCACGCCGGTCTCGTGTTGCGCTGTTCTTCAACGGCGTAGAGTGGTAGAGCACGCCGCGCAGGGGAAAAATGTAAAAAAGAACAGACGTTTTTTTTTTTCGATGACGTCGCAGAGAGCGGCCGTCTTGGCCAATCTCGGTTCTCTATTTCTCCCAGGCAGTCGGCGCCACGGCTGTACTGCAGTCTGCAGGAGGTGTGGCAGTGCGCGCTTTGTTTTATGTCGGTGCCGCAGTGCGCAAGGCAGGGAGAAAGCGCGGCAGCATTGTGCATGTTGGAAGCGTGGCTTATTTTTATCGTTATTGCGGAGTTCGACCAGATCTTTGGTTCGCAGTTGGATGGTATGGAAGCCGCAATCCTGAAGTCCGCACTCGCGAAACGTGTTCAGGGGACGCTGGACGACTTCTTTCAGCGGCAATAAATCGGTACGCCGATGCTTGCATTTTTTTTTCGTAGTCCACATATAACGAAATAGCGGATATAGCGAAGGGATTTCCGATTCCCGCTGACTTCGTTATAACCGGGCTAGACTGTATAGCTTCCGATCACTGCCTTGGTGGTAGAGCACGAAGCTTCACGGTGACTAAGCGGTCCGTGGCGTCACTGCCGTCGTTACATTCTTCTTCATTCCTTTGTTTTCTCGTAATTTTAGCAAGACTGCCCGCACATTTGTCGGGGGTCGCCTTCACGCAGTCTCTAAAATTGTCCTCTGTCGTCTTCCTCCTTCTGCAGAATGATGAAAACTACATTGTTTCACACCGTTTTTTTATCTTATGTTAAAAGGTATGAAACTTGCAAGTACACACCGTTAAGGTGGCCCTCCTGAAGGTGTTCCTTTGGACAGCCTCGAGAAGAAAAAGCACAAAAGCAAGTCAAGAAATGACTACATGACAAAGTTTGCTTTCTTGTTTACCTGGCTGGCAACGTGTATCGCCCATGCAGCTCAGTCTGAACTGGTGCAGATTTGAGCCAGTGAAGGGCTACTAGACCCTGGAAACCTAGCTTGAGCAGGTGCTGGGCTGTGTGACAAACAGTACACTTCTGAACTTTCTGATATAATTCACTTACTGCAGAATGCCTACAATTTCGGTAAAAAGGATGGTAGGTGCTTACCTGCTGTCGTTGTCGTCTGAGTTGGCAACTGTGTCATCGTACCTGGATTGCATGAAATGTGAGTTCACTGAACTTGTAGCATGGTATAGACTTACGTATGGATGTGTCTACTTACAGTGTGAGAAGTTGTGCTTCCGCAGGGCTTTGGCTGTTTATATCAGCAATGCATCAAATAAATGTATTGAAACATGACATTCTTTGCACTCACCTTGTGCCAACACTGCTTGAAAACATACTGAGAAGCACAAATGTGTGGTTTATCACTCAGAAGTGCAAAAAATTTCCAAATCTAGTGTATAACACGGTACACACTTGCTTATTAAGTGTGTACTTTCATTCCCAAAAGCTCCATGCCTGGAGAGCTCTGGCTTGTGTCAGTACTGCATGAAACAATTACACTGAAGAATGAAATGCCTTCTCGCCTTGCCTCCACGCTGCTTAAAATACAACCAGAAGCTTGACATAACTGCATACGTTTGCCAGCCAAACATACAGACAATAATGCCTACCTTTGTGGGGTAGCAAACCTGCTGCAACTTGGCTGACTCTGCCCTGGTGATGGCCCGCATAACAGACGCCAGGGTAGAGTATTTTGGTGCTCAAGTATGCATGCAGATCGAAGTTACTGCATTTGTATTGTTTTTTCTGGTACTCCTGCCAATGCACGCCTGGAGCAGCATTTCTGTAATGTGATTTCGATACACTTGTTAACAACAAGGTTACCGGTTTACAAGAATGGACCACAAGCGTCCTAGTTAGATGAAAAGGTGACGCTGCAAAGGCTGGGCTGACAAATTTGTGGCATGCAACACAAAACTCTTAGCATGCTCTACATGGCCTGTGTTACAGCTTTCTTGAAATGGTAAAATATGACATATTGGTGAAACTAGGCATGCAACATTTCGAGAGGAAAGAGATATTGAAAATTCAGATTATAACAGATGCAGATTTCACGGCTTTATCATGCCAGTGATATAGCACTTTTCATTTTAAGTGCAGTGAAACTTCAGATGTGGTCCTCTACCTCGTCTTGGAAAAAGCCGCATCATGTACTCTTTCAGCGGGAAGGCCTCGTCCCCCACGAAGAAATAGGGCAGCGGCCCCTCACCACCAGCAATCTTTTTTTTGGAGTGTTGACGAGGCGAAAACTCCGTCATCAGAGTCGCTTCCAAAGTGCCCCATTTCGATGTAGAGGAACCTGTATGGAAGATAGTTTGAAATTCAGTGGAGATCGAGTAGCAATGAATGTGTTTCTGACAACTGCTCTTTTCATTTGTACCTGTAAGTTATGTTTTAAAGGTCACATCATGTTGCAGTTGCTGAGAATGTGCAGTTCTCAATAATTTTACACATGGATTGAAACCCAAAGTGCTTAGACGAAATGTTGCCCTTTGCATGGCATTGAGATTGACAGTGTGTCTTATTTGTTCATTGCTACCTGACAGTCAGCAGTCATGCAAACCTGTGGTCGGCCTCATTATTAAGAAAGTGTCAGCAAACTGAACGTGCCAAGATTGTCATATAATAGAGAGCCTTACCTGTAGCGCGCATCACAGACAGCAAGCAACGACTTGCTCAATGATCCTTTATAATTTCTATTTGCACTTTCAGAGTTGGCATGGCATTCAACCAAGACATGCTTGCCGTCTATGGCCCCAACGCAGTGTGGCATCTGCCGTTTTTCTTCAAAGTCAGCTGCAATCTGCAGAATAAATTTTAACGGATATAACTCCATATATCAAAATGAATTGCGTTGGTCACTCATTCATTGTTCCTGTGAGGTATTCCGGAACACCATGTGCAGTAACAACCTTTTCCTGCAGAGCACAGCAGCAATAACATAAATAATATAATGAAGCTTACTTTTAGCCACTCGTCTGCCACCTATGGATGCCTTAGGTAGGGTGGCTTTAGCACATCCCACAGTGCCTGGCAGACTGTTGCCACGACACAGCACGGGGTGGACCTTCCTACCAAGAAGTTGTAAGACAACTCCCTCAGGCTTTGACCCGTGGCCAGGAACCTGCCAAAGCAATGACACAGAAAGGTTGAACAGCATATATACTCACTTCACTGGAAATTTGATTTACACACCACAGATGAACTGTTTATACTTGATTATTTATAAAGAGAACAGTGCTCACTACTATGCAGCATGAACCAATGAAACAGATCAATTCAGCAAGCATTGTGTTATGACATGGTCGGAGCTACAATTGTTATATGCTATACATGAGAATAAACTTTACCATTTTTCTAACAAGGCGGGTAACCTAATTGTCATGGCCAAACGGTCAGCCGCTGAAATCACACTCCTGAACCTGGTGTCCCGCGCAGTTATAGAACTTCGCACCACATCCAGGAGTGTGTCGAAAGTCCGAGGCGGCATCCAGAGAAAGCTGGAATGCGCAAAGGAGAAAAAAGGATTAAACAAGGAAGGTTGCAAAGTTGTGCTTTGCGCCATAAGGACAGAAATGAAAACTTACTTTCTGTAGTATTCTTCATCGTGTGCCCGCAGCTGCGGTAGCAGGCGGCTTGCATGTCCAGCCACTTCCCGTGATCGGAGGCATGGTCGAACCCACCAGCGACGCCGTCGCCGCTCTTTCTGTGCCGTACGCGCGAGCGCGCAGCAAGAGCTTGCGCGGCTGCAGAGCACATCAGAACAGTCACGACGTCTTCCTCCTTGCTGAGGTCACCTTAAAACATACTTGTGTTGAGCCGAGGAGCGATACAACAAAATGCCTCGGGACAAGCGCAAGCGACTGGCGCGAACCCACAGCAGACGGAAAAAGGGCGCGAATGACCACATTCCCAATGGTTCTCGTTTGGAACGAGAACAGAACGAGAAAGCGACTCGCGTAGTCGCCTTGCTAGTGTGAACATTGGTAGTGGCGAGCTGCCCCCAGGTCGCATACGACTGCGAGTCGCACGCCCTTTGCGACTCACAAGTGTGAATGAGCCTTAAAGGCCCCTCGGCGGAGGCAACACACCACTTTGGCCCCGGCTTCCTGTAGACGGCACCTCCGGCCTGACCCGACCTGGGGAAATCAGCAGTCGCCTTTTCCTGTCCTCCCCTCCATCTCTCTCTTTTTTATCTCTTTCTTACAACTCTCCTGTCTCCTCCTCTTTTCTCTTTTTTTTTTCACTTTTCATATGCGGCTAGGGTTAACCTTGTGTGGCGAACTACCCTAGGATTTGTCATGTGGTAGCAGCTTTACTCTAAAGGGCACCCTAGAGCAACACCAGTGCACTCACACAGATATCCTAAATTCTCTATCTCCTGTAGCAGACACAGTGCTACAGGAGATAGAGAATTTAGGATATCTGTTGCATTACTATAATTATTTAGAATTCCACGGCAGTTCCAGTGGATAAGGAACACCATGATGATTTCAGTAGGGGGAAAGGATTGAGACCTTAGGTCCCTTCATGTAGAGGGCCTGTTATTAGGGTTTTTTCTTTGTTTCGATCGAGAGAGCCGCGCCTTTGCAGCGGCGGAGGCGAGCTCTGAGTTGTGTCCATCGCCTCAGTGGAGGCAGTGGAGTTCCGCAGAGAACCGCGGGCAGAGCGGGTGCGGGCTTCTCCCGAACGGGGGAAGCCTTGCGGGGTGCCGACTTGGTGGCCGGCGGGCCCTTTTTCGGGGGTGGCATAGCAGCTCTCGCTGCATCTGCTGGAGGCGCAGATGGCCCTGCCTCAGCATCACTGTGTGTGAGCTGGGCAGGTGCCGAAGGCCGGTGTGGTGTGCCGCGCCCACGCACCACATCAGCGAGGTTTATGTGGGGTGTGAAGGAGAAAGTGCCTTGTGTCCTTGCATAGCGCCTTCTTACCTCTTTGAATGTGATATTCCCTTTTCTCTTTATTGTAATTTTCTTTTTCTTTTTTCCAGGCAGGACAAGACCTTGAATAAGCGGCTTGGTCACCTTCGCAGTTCACGCACCGTGGCGCGCCATCGCAGTCGTCAGATTTGTGGTCAATTGAGGCACATTTAGCACAGGTGTCACGGCTGCGGCAGCTTTGGGAGCCATTGCCAAACTTCTGGCATTCGAAGCAGCGTCTAGGGTTGGGTATGTAAGGGCGCACAAAGATTTTTGCATAACCTACCTCGATTGACTCAGGGTGCAGGAGGCAAAAGTCAAGACCAAGTGTTTCGTCGGAATCTCTTTGTTTTCCTTTCGAATTTTCATTCTGTGAACTTTAGTTACGTCCTGATCGGGCAATCCTTCAAGCATATCTTCCTCTGATATCTCGAAAAAGTCGTCGTCAGAAATGACACCACGTACTGTGTTCAAAGAACGGTGTGGTGTTACGGACACAGGGATATCACCAAAGGTTTCGATGTTTGCCAGCTTTGTGATCTGAATTATATCTAGCAATTCTAGCAGGAGGTCGCCACTAGCCAATTTGGTCACTTTGTACTTAGGGCCCAAGGGATCTGTCAGAACTTTTGACACTACAAAGGGGGATATCACTCTACCTGGCTTTTTTTTCGCGTTCACTATGAACAATATGATACTTAGGGAAAGTTGCTTTCTTTTTATTGAAGAAGTTGGAGGTCACAACGGTTTGGTTTATGGGGTTTAACGTCCCAAAGCGACTAAGGCTATGAGAGACGCCGTAGTGGAGGGCTCCGGAAATTTCGACCACCTGGGGTTCTTTAACGTGCACTGACATCGCACAGTACACGGGCCTCTAGAATTTCTCCTGCAAAGAAATTCAACCGCCGCGAATATGATACTTAGGGAAAGTTGCTTTCTTTTTATTGAAGAAGTTGGAGGTCACAACGGTCCACCCTCTTTTTAGAGGGCGATCATTTGAAAGGAATGAGGTAGCCATTGAAAAAAAAAATGTTCTTCGGCCATGGTGCCAGCCACCCACCATGGAGCCCAACAAGGGGATGGTACAGGAACTTGAAAAACAAGCCCTGCCCATGCCAGCTGTACACCACTGCTATAACCAAATGTCATGCAACTCAGGGTAGTTGGTCACACAAGGTTAACCCTAGCCGCCTATGAAAAGTGAAAAAACTGAGAAAAGAAGAGGAGACAGGAGAGTTGTAAGAAAGGAAATAGGAAAGTGAAAGATGGAGGGGAGGACAGGAAAAGGCGACTGCCGATTTCCCCCGGTCGGGTCAGGCCGGAGGTGCCGTCTACAGGAAGCTGGGGCCAAAGTGGTGTGTTGCCTCTGCCGAGGGGCCTTAAGGGTCCAAACACTCGGCATTGGCTTAACCACCAGGATCCCCTTCTCCCCGGACACAGTGATGCTACGCACGGCTAAACGCGGGTGCTCTGGTCCGTTGTGACGCACTGCTCGCCATCCCCCTGCGGGGATGTCCCTGCAGATGCTCGGGTTAACCCCGTGGTGTCGCCACTCACCGTGTGCATGTTGCAGACGCCTTTGTGGGGTGTCCATTATGAAACGTCTTTTTGTAGTATTTCAAATTTCTCTTGGTGAATTTCTTCTCACATACACTTAAATCTCATTATAACGAAGCCGAAAGGGCGCCAAAATTCTTTCGTTACAACCATTAGTTTGTTATAGCCACTGAATAATAATTACGCAGTTAATTATTGTATATGAGGTTGCACTTACTACAGGTAAGCTAAAGCCCAGGTACAAGTTCTCGTCGCGGCCGAGTGGCTGCATCCGCGGCGAGTGCTATTGCTTGCCGATATCGCATACAGTGATAAACTAGAGTCAAAGGCATTTAGAAGCGACTTTATCGCCATTATATTCATGTCGAACCTTTCACGTTGACGGTGCGAAAAAGTCGGTGATGCTTCGCTGCTGCGTCTTTCTCAACCAAAGCTCGGCCTTCTCGGCAGCAGCAGCTATGTCAAGCCCATCTTCGCCGTTTTCGTGGCCGCCGAAGAAGCAGCGCAACAGGTCCACCGCGTCCAGCGCCTGAGACGATGTCGGTACATCGTCAGCCTCATGCAAAGTGACATCCTCCGCAACACCTTCATCGTTGGTTCCTTCGGGCTCCCGGGCAGCAAGCACAAAGTCGTTAGCCAGCTGCTCCGTTGCCACAACATCGGCATCCACGCCCACGTAGTCGCAGAAGGTTTCGCCTTCAGACGCGACGCCGGCGTCATTAAGCACCTTCCATAATGCTACAGCTTCGTCTGATGTGGCGAGAGCGGTGGTAGCAGCGGTAGTACTGGGTGCGACTATTTGGTTCGTTGAGTCATCGCTGCCACCCTTTCGCTGGCGGCAAATGTCGCTTGTCGAAAGCAGTTGGCGATGGTGCTGGCTGTCACATCTATCCATGCAGCGTTGAGCATCTCTAAAGCCATATACAAATCGACCTTCGTGTCGCGGTTCAACTTCATGTTCAACACAAGACGGTCAATTACTCGCTTGCAGTATCCAGCCTTAAAGGACATGATCATGCCCTGGTCAAGGAACTATATCACTGCCATGCAGTTCGGGGGCAAGAACCGAAGTTCAATGCTCTTCAGCGCCACAGTTGTGTGGTGGGCAGCACAGTTATCCAAGAAAATGCATATCTTGCGATTCTGCCTCTCCAACTTCTCGTCCCAGTCACGGAGCCATCCAGCAAAAACTTCCCTTGTCATCCAGGCTTTCGTGTTTGACTGGTACTGCGGTTGAAGTCGCCTCTTTCCTTTAGAGGTGCACTGAAGAGGAATCTGAACTCGTCTCTTTGCCGCGGGAACTCGATCTACACGTTCCGAGCATTCTTAGAAACTTCGATTTATTGCCCTGTGTGGCCAATTTTCCTAATTAAACCGAAGTAATGTCCGGCTCCCGCCTTTTTTTAATTCTCCCCCGTACGGTGGGCGAAGTCGACCAACGCGCGGAGTGCCTTGCACCCAGTCCTGCGGCGGCTTGCTGCTCTGCCATCGGCGGAGTAATACGTAGTAATTCGTAGAAGCAAATAGTCCGCGCGTATTTTTATTTCTGCGGGCTTATTTTGCGGCTATATTATCTGCGAATGAAATTATTTGTTCATGGAAACCTAAAAAACAACATAAAGCGAACGCAAAGCCTCCACGGAGCTGGCTCAAAGGCACTCTACGCGTTGGTCGACTCCGCCCACTGTACGGGGAACAATTCAAAAATAAAGGCGGGAGCCGGATGTTAATTCGATTTAATTAGGGAAATCGGCCACACAGGGCAATAAGTCGCAGTTTCTAAGAATGCTCGGAACGCGTAGACACAGTTCCCGCGGAAAAAAGGCGAGTTCAGATTCCTCTTTAGTGCACCTTTAAAGCATTGTGGCGGTGCACCTTTCCCTATCAGCAAAGGTGGCAGTTTCTTGGACCCGTCCATATTCGTACAAAGCAGCACGGTGATGCGGACCTTACTGTGCTTCCCGCCGCGACAGAGCTCGCCTTTTAAGGATAAGGTTTTTTGTGGCAACATTTATAGAAAAGAGCGGTCTCGTCCCTGTTGAACACGTCCTTCTCTTCATACTTCTCAAGGAGAAGACCAACCTTGGCTTTCACCCACGCCGTTGTGGTTTCACTGTCGAATGCCTGGGACTCGCCAGGTAATTGTCCTATCAACGATGTCGCGGCGCTCCTTAAATCGCTGCAGCCAGCCATCGCTTGCAACGAAACTGTTGCAGCCCATGACAGGCAAAGTCTCTCGCTTTTCTCGAGTAATGCCCCACTGACGGGCAAATTAGTAGCCCTTGCGTCAAAAATCCATTTGAACAGCGCCTCTTCCACGGCCTCAAAGGCAGGAGGCCGCAGTTTCTTGCGGCTGCCTTTCACACCACGTGCGCCAGCGACAGCGTCTTTCTTGCTGATGATCGTAGAAAGCGTGCTCGGCACGATGCCGAACTCCGTGGCCACTTGTGTCTTCTTCGTGCCCGACGCAACAGCCCTAATTATAGCTGCCTTCTGCTCCAGGTCGATAACCTTTCGTTTTCGCTTCAAGCTGCTGCCGCCGCTATTCATTTTTATGTCGTGAAACTGGCGACATGTCAAATAAAAGCACGCTGACGGACTGACCACGCCGGTAAAGCCAGGCCTACAACCCCTACACGCACAGCGCTGGTATGGAACGAAGCTAGCGATGGCGCGCTGCACAGAACACAACAGACTGCAAGGCTTGGCTTGGAGAGACTTGACTTGGAACGTTTCCAGATGGTAAGGGCGAAACCGACCACTTGTGGCTGCTTGGCCAGCCTGGCTTGGCTTGGAGCATTGCCGGATGGTGAGGGGCCAGCGCCGGAGATTCGAACTGCCGCATCGGAGGTCCATAACACGTCATGCAATTTCCCCAATCTATATGTTGTGTGCAAACTGGCCAGTTAGTTGGCATTTTGGAATAACTATTCGTTATAGTCGTTGATCGGTGAAATTTTTTTCATTAAAACGAAATTTTAAACATGGGTTTCTATGGAGACTTTCAAGGGGAATTGCGATTCTTTCGTTATATCCATTATTTCATTATAAACCGTTTTGTATAACGAGATTTGAGTGTACGTCACACTGGAAGGGCTTTTCGCCCTTATGGGATCTACCATGATACTCGAGGCCTGTGCGTTCAACAAAAGCCATGGGGCACAGATGACACGCAAACAGCTTTTCACCCATGTGGGTATGGATGTCTCTCCAGGTGATTCCTGTGTCCAAAGCTGCTACCACAAGTCACAGCGGTAGGGACGCTCACCGGCATAACATTTGACAGAAAACTCACTTTCCTGTCTCACATCAGCACATTAAAAAAGAAAGCCTCCCGATCCCTTAACATACTTAAAGTGCTCTCCCGAAAGCACTGGGGTTCCGATAGGTCATGTCTTTTGCAAATTTATCGCTCTGTAGTGCGCTCCTCCCTGGATTACGGGTGTATAGTATATGGGTCAGCGAGACCATCGTACTTGAAATGACTGGACCCGGTACATAATTTAGATTTGCGTCTTTCCACTAGTGCACACAGGACTTCACTCATAAATAGTCTTTATGTGGAAACTAATGAACCATCACTTATAGACAGAAGAACGATGCTCACATGTTCATAAATTTTAAAAATCCGTTCACTACCTAAACACATCTGTTACCAAATAGTCACAAAGTGCCCATCAAGAACACTATTTAATAACAAACCGCAGTCTACTAGGCCACTGCTCTTGCGTTTCGAAGAAATGTGCGAAAATCTCGGCATACTAGACACGTTACCTGGCATTGCTCCAGGATGAGATCCATCACCTCCATGGTACCTTTTTCCTTCCATCTGCGATTTCACTCTTACAAAGTTCCGTTAAAAAGAAGCCCCACAGCAGCTTATAATACCAGAATTTTTTGCACTCGAGGAGAAATAGAGTACTTTTACACCTTTTAATACAGATGGCTCAAAAACAGATGTTTACGTTGGAAGCGCAGTGGTACAGGAGAATTGGAATCAAATAGTAAGGCTTCCGCAATGTGCATCAATCTTCACTGCCGAATGTTACGCCGTCTGTGTAGCCACGCAGCAAATAGTAAACAAGAAACTCACACAGTATTATTTACACAGACTCACTAAGTTTACTTACTGCGCTCCACTCTATAAATTCAGTCACTCCACTACTTGGTAACATCATACATAACGTAGTAATAGCCACAGGTCAAGGACAGAACATTAAACTCTGCTGGGTCCCGAGTCATGTCGGAATAAAAGGAAACGAGAGAGCAGATTTCTGCGCTGCTCAAGCTTGGGGCAAGGAAATAAAAAAATAAATATGCCCTTTATAGATTGCGTGAACTTAATACAGTGTAAATGAAAAGAAAAATGGCAGTCATCTTGGAACAGTGAGGTAAATAACAAACAAAAGCCAGTTTTAGGTGAGTGGGAGTCGTGCACCCACCAGGAACGTTTCAAAGAAGTGGTTATCTGTCGTCTTCGTTAGGGCACACACATCTCGCACATATTTTCCTACTAACAAAAGAAGACAAGCCACAGTGTGAATTATGCCAAGACAAGTTAACAATAAACCATGTTATATTTTCATGCAGAAAACTAGAAAGGCTGAGGAAAGAGCATTTTACAGTTTTTTATAACGAACACATGCATTTCAAAAGTATTATACAGCAATATTTCTTGAATGCTCTTGACAAGTATTTAAATAATATACTCCAGAGTGCACAAAGAACTTTTTTGCAAGAAATGAAATGGTACATTTGGAATTACCATGCAAAAGTGTGTTTGCTGAAAATTTCTTAAATGTGACTTCATTAACAAAATTTCTACAAGCAGTTTCATGATCACATGCACAGGGAGGCAATCATAAAAAGAAAGTCATTCCGAAAACTGCACATACTTCGCTGCTGTTGCAAGGACAGCCTTTTTGGGCATTGCCTGACATATGAAGCAATCAGCATGCCAAAATGCTCAGCCTCATCTGTGTCCTTTGCAATTATTTTTGACAGTGCGTTAATTTCATCGTCGTATACCTTTTTCGTTTCCTTTTTGCAATGTCACTAGGACCGGCAGCACATTGCAGACCTAATGGTTGTGGATTCTGCGTTGCTGTGGTGGTGGAGCCAGCGACGCTGTCTCCAGCACCAATGTCTGTGCATGCTGATTCCTCTTCATACATGCCTGAAAAAATCTGCTGCGCTGTTTCTGCACCACCACTGGTACAATCATCAGCCGGCAGCGGCTCCAGGTTACCTGAAGTCCTGAAGGCATACAAGGAAGCAAAGCTGCTCAACACTAAAGTAAACTGTGTGCGTGCCTGCCGTTTCCTGATAGTATGATTTTGTGATGACCAACCTGACAGCTTCTCTGTTACCGTAGACTGATGACTGTCCCAAATCTATAGCTTTATCATGCAGTATACATGCCAGTTTTTCAATGACTGAAGGGAAAAATGAACAAGTATGAAAAAGCACATTTACAGATTAATGATAAAAAAAATGCTTATTCACTCTCCAGCATCCTGTACTTTGAAAAGTAGAGCTCAGCATACTTACGAACGGCCAGTGACTGTGTCCCTCAGGAATAGCAGTCGGTCATAAAAAAACCATTTCGTAGCAGCGTCATCGCCATCAAAATGGTCATCCTCGTCTGCTGCTGCAGCACCACTCTTGGGTGCGGGGTTGCGGCCCTTGTACAGCCACCGGAATGTATCCCGCAGGTTCTTCCAGCGGTCCTTCACGTCAGCAACTGTGAAGTGTAAACTATATTTAAAACCACGCAAGTATGCTCAAACTGACAATGCTTCATGCATTAAAACAATGATTACAGTACAAAAGCCAGAATATATGACTCTCCGCAACTGTATATGCACCGGTCGCCGTTTCGGTGCCGTAACGCACTTGTCTCGCGTCCACGCGCTGTTCTCCGTATGTCTAGCTAGTCTAGCTCCAGGATGCAATCAAGTTCAATGCTGTGACCGCGGGCGATAAAAGCACGGTACTCGCTGAATCGTTCCCAAGCGCTCGCATACATTCACATTTCACGAATTGCCACCACCCGAAAGACTCCATATTTTCACAATCAGCTGAGCATCATGAAGAAAAACACACTGACAACGTTCCAGTTATGAATGTCAATAAATGTAGACGTAATCACGCAGGATCAACAATTGTCAGTGCACGAAGTTTATGTGAAAGGAGTGACAATGACAGTGGAAGGTTTGTGTCTCACTGGTGGACCCGAGGGCTGCTGCGATGCGGCGCCAGGCAACATTCCTGCGCTGCTGGGACCTGTAGTGCATATAGGACATGTCCCATAGCACCCTTTCTTGTTGAACTTCATTAATGAGCCTTTCATTAAATTCTTGTTGTTGCAAACCTGCCATGGTTAGGCGTTCGTCGGCTGCTGCTCTGTTGAAAAAAAAAAACTGACGACTTTCGCGCACAAAACGGATCGGAAGTTGTGCAGCGGCAACACCTACGGTCATTGGCTAGTCTCACACGCCATTTCCGGGCGATGGGTGAAATTTTCTGCAAACCCAGAAACAGCGATGAGCGACAGTGGTTCGGCGGCCGTCAGTTCATCGCGCGATGCCATCGCGCGGCGTGTTGCCGCAAATTATCGCCTGATGCGGTTAGCGCTGCATTGCCCCGCGGCACCTTGATGGCAACGAGTGTGCCATCGACACACCCGACGCCGCCGGGGATGCTGCCGTTGCGAAGGTAGCCCTCCTTCGCCGCCGCCTTCTCCTCGGAGCTCGCAGGGAACGGAACCCAGCCCTTCTGCACGCCAACTTTGCATATTGCCGCCGCCACCCGCCGCACGCACTTGCTCACCGTCGGTTGTGCGATGCTGACGTGTGCCTCGTTACCAACGGCAGCTTGAAAGCCGCCGGTGGCAAAGAACCGTAGTGCACACAGCACCTGCCGCCGCACCGACAATGCATTCGCACGCACACCTACCAGTTCATAGACGAGTTCGTCGCACAGCCACACCACAGTCTGCTTCTCCAGTCGAAAAAGGCGTCGGAACAGCTCGTCCGGCAAGTCAAACACGTCTTCGTGCGCCCTCCTTCGCCGTTGCTCGCGTCGCCGCAGCCACCTCAGTCATACAGCCTCGTACACCGCCGCCGCTGCCGCCGCCATTTTCTGTCAAAAAACACAACGGTCGAATTGACTGCCTCGAAGCGGTAAAAAAACCCGTCAATTTACGCCTGCATAATTAGGTGTGCAACATCACTTCTGTCATGTCCGTGACGTAAACGACAGCCACTCATGACGCAAAATAGCAACATGGCCGCCGGCCACGGCCGACCAATAGGAGCGCGGCCACGACGGGGCTAATTGACTCTTTTTTGACAAGTTTTTGATTTGACAGTTCCGTAATGCGGGCCCAGGGCTGCTCACATGCAGCACCTGTGAGGCTCTACGTCATACCTCGGCACAGGTGGTGCTTGCACCTCGATTGAGATTCATAGGCATTGTAGCTGACACACAGCCTCGAAGCCTCCTCTCAATCTTTCCCCAACTTCACCAACCGTGCGAAGCGGCTAAGCATGATAATACTCCCAACTAGTGTTCTGGCAGAGAGCCATCCAAGGTCGGCCTTTGTGAGACCTAGAAAGGTACCAACAGTGGCGGTCTCCTTGCAGAGCATTGACCTTGCCCCGAAGGCCATCCCCCAGAACTTCACGGTTTCGCCTGGGAATTGAGGGCGGAGTTGCTCGTATTTCGCTGCCATGTAGGCGCACATGCTTTTCAGAATTCCTACGTTCGTGTCCCAAGTCACAGCGAAATCGACAACATGTACAACCCCGCCCTTTCTAACAATCATATCCGGTTGTAGACAGCCACTCGGGGCTGCAAACGTCTTCTCTCGTTAAATGACCGCTGTAGGGTCTTTCTCTAGAATCAACCTGGCGACGTTCTTTGCAACAAAGTTGTGGTGCTCAGTGCGTGGCAAGGAGATAGACTTGCACTCCTGAAGAATATGGTACGCTGTTTCAGGAGCGCGGCCACAGCAGAGGCGGTCGTCGGGATTTGTCAAGTGTTTGTTAGACAATGTTCGGGTAGGATATAGATCGGTACGCAATCGTGAGGCCTTTATCCTGTCGCCGTTTTTCATGAGATTGGAGTTGTAAGAAACAGAGTTGGCTGAGAATTGATCCTTGAAGGCGAAAAGATCTTTGTTGGAGTATTTCGCCTCTAGTTTCTTCCACCATCTAATGGATCCTTTCTTAATGGCCAAACTAAGTTCTTTGTGCGAAGTAACCCCTTCGGGCACACCAAACTGCTGATCAATTTGGTTAAAGGATGTTTGTAGGACGAACTCGAAAAAAACATCTACGAAGTTGTCGCCTAGGCAAATCAGTCTTCCTAGTGCCTTCAGTTGGACTACCTGAGCAACCCGTTGCAGCTGCAGGAGCCCAAGTCCTCCACATCTTGATGGCAACCACAGGTGGGTATTTGGGAAGCTATGTGGTAGATGCAACGCTTTCTTAACTACTTCTCCCAACAATTTATCAAAGCGACCGGATTCGGTCCGGACGTTCAGTGTGTTAGACGCTGTGTGTAAAAATTCGGGGACGACAAGCTGCCGGAAGCAGTGTAGCTCCTGGAATGGCTTTAGGCTGGCAGCACCTATGAGGTGCAGAAGGGAGCGCGCCTTAGCAGTTTGCACCTCTGGTTGCTTTGTCAGGTGAATTCCTAGGCCCAGATATTTTATTGGCGTCTCTTTTGCAATCGACTGCACCTGCACACAACCAAGGGAAACGGGTGGCAGGTCGTACCTACAGGCTTTGGCACTATGGTTGTAATGCCAACCAAAGTATTGTGACTTTCGAGGGTTCAAGCGCAACCCAGCATTTTGAAGGTACAGCTCCGTCTTTCTAATTTGAGCCTGGAGGCCTTCAAAGGTGTCAGCAACAAAAACTATATGCCAAGGCACTCCTAGATGCACCCCGCAGGTGCACCCCTAGCTACGAGGCATTCAACTGTTGCAGCAGGGGGTCCAGAACGCAGTTGAAAAGGAAAGGAGATAATGGATTCCCCTGCTTTATGCCTCTCCGAAGAGGGACTCCGATGTCATCAGTAGTTCCATCGGACCAAAACGTAGTGGTACCAAACTTGTACATATCACGTATTAGCGCTATGAAACGCTGTGGCACATTCATTCCCTTCAAGGCCGCAAACAAGGCATGGTGTGACACCGAGTCAAATGCCTTTAGGATGTCAAGACTAATGGCGAACAGCCGACGGTGGAGTTTTTTCATAGTCTTCATGAGTGCTTGCAAGATAAGCAAATTCGAGGACGCAGACTTGTCCTCCGAAAAAACTGGCCTGGAACTTGTGAAACTTGTTCTCATCTGATAACCTTGCAAGAAGCACTTTTGCGAACACTCTGTACAAAACTGCGGATATTGTAATCGCCCGGTGAAGCTGGTTTTGCACACTTCGGGATAAATACTGTTCGCGAAACTTTGAGCTCGTGGGAAACCACACCGAATGCATACCAGTTTTTAAATATAAGCACCAGTACTTCGGCTGGTACTTTTCTCAGTTCGGTCACCGAGACCCCATCTGGGCCAGGAGCGGATTTGCTAAGAAAGTGTCGTAGGGCTGTGGCTACCTCATCGACCACAAATAAGGCTTCGTTTCCCAGTCAAAAAAAACCAATGGGTCCCATTGGAAATTTTCCCATTGAAACCAATTGGTCAACCAGTTGTGTTTTCGCCACCCATTGGGCACCAACCAGTTGAAATGAATTGGTTCTCCAATTGAAATCAAATGGTGCACCAGTTGGTTTTAATTGGTTGCCCAAGCAGACCAAATGGTGCACCATTTGGTTTTAATTGGTTGCCCAAGCAGACCAATTGGTACACCAGTTGGTTTTAATTGGTTGCCCAAGCAGACCGAACGGTACACCCGTTAGTTTTAATTGGCTGCCCAAGCAGACCAAATGGTACACCAGTTGGTTTTAATTGGCTGCCCAAGCAGACCAAATGGTACACCCGTTAGTTTTAATTGGCTGCCCAAGCAGACCAAACGGTACACCCATTAGTTTTAATTGGCTGCCCAAACAGACCAAATGGTACACCAGTTGGTTTTAACTGGTTGCCCAAGCAGACCAATTGGTACACCAGTTGGTTTCAATTGGTTGCCCAAGCAGACCAAATGGTACACCAGTTGGCTTTAATTGGTTGTCCATGGAGACCAATTGGTAGACCAGTTGGTTTCAATTGGTTTCCCAATCATACCAAAGGGTACACCAGTTGGTTTCAAGTGGTCATCCAACTGGACCTAATGGTAGTCGAATTAGTCTAACCATGCCACCAAACAAAATTTATATTGACTAACGACCCAATAGATTTGTAGGGTCACACAGCCTGATGCAAAACTAGCCCAGACTTCACTAGTTCGAGTGATATGGCTCGACAGGCAGATTTTCATATCAACCACTTGCGATACGCACAGAAGACTCCATTCCAATAATTTTGTAGAAATGTTGGCCACAAAGAGGGTGCACTATCATATTTATTGCACTGCCAATCCTTTCCCACCAACATCAGCCTCCACGTCATCTGTGTCCACTCAGTGGTCATGGTTATCCTTTGATGCCCTGAAAAATTAAAGCGAAAAAAAAATTCAATGTTCAAGGATCTCAAACTACCCAAAAAATAGAATATACTTAAGCAATAATCCCTGCATCATAGCTGAATGTTTAAGCTATTTAATTTCGAGATCTGCAGTCGTTGCATGCTTTAAAGGTGCAATGAAGAGGAATCTGAACTCGTCTTTTTGCCGCAGGGCACTCGATCCACACGTTCCGAGCATTCTTAGAAACTGCGACTTATCGCCCTGTGTGGCCGATTTCCTTAATTAAATTGAATTAACATCTGGCTCCCGCCTTCATTTTTTAAATTCTCCCCGTATGGTGGGCGGAGTCGACCGACGCGTGGGAGTGCCTTTCAGCCAGCTCCGTGGCGGCTTTGCTTTCGCTTTATTTTGTTTTTTAGGTTTCCATGAATAAATAGTTTCATTCGCAGGTAATATAGCCACAAAATAAGCCCGCAGAAATAAAAATACGCGCGGACTATTTGCTACTTCGGATTACTACATATTACTCCGCCGATGGCAGAGTGGCAAGCCGCCACGGGACTGGGTGAAAGGCACTCCACGCATTGGTCGACTCCACCCACCGTGCGGGGAGAATTAAAAAAAAAAGGCAGGATCCGGACGTTAATTCAATTTAATTAGGGAAATCGACCACACAGGGCAATATGTTGACGTTTCTAAGAATGCTTGGAACGTGCAGATTGAGTTCCTGCGGCTGAAAGACGAGTTCAGTTTCCTCTTCACTGCACCTTTAAGTAAATGTACTCCCTGCCGACACCCTTTCGGGGCAGAATCATAACAGTAAACAGAATCACAATTTTAATGATTGACTATACCAGTCAAACCAGACGACTCAAAACTCTAGAGCTAATATTTACACCTTGTTATTAGGTCCTTGTTTCAGTAAAAACAATAGAGTATGGCTTTGTCGTAGGGGTGTGTGGCGAGACTAAATGTAGGTGGGGCTTCACTGCAAATTCATGCTGTAAAGTAGCAGCTTACCTCTTGAATCCCTTATCAATATCTGCCAGCTTCTCCACAATAAAGTGGTTGAGATTCTTTGTGGCAGCTGGCAACAGCCCTGCCGGTATATTCTGCCTTGTCAGCCGTGCCTTGTAGCATTCTGAAATCAAGTTTCCCACCAAAAAAGCTTCATGTAGGGGACGTTTTACATCAAAAGACAAATCCCAACCCCCCCCCCCCCCAAAATAAGAAATACCAGCCAAACAGTTCCTTTGTCCTTATTTACCCCTCAGTGCTATGACAAGCTGCATTATTTTGCATCATGTTCTACATCATTTAACTCTTACCTCGCATGACGTCAACTTTCCAGGGGGACAGTTGGCTCTTTACTGCCTTGTCTGGAAATCGCGGACATTTTTTGCCTGCATACAAACAAAATAACGATTGAAGCTTTCAGTTATCTACAAGGATGAGAAATAGCAGTTATGATTTAGAAATAAGATACAATGCATGCTAATTTACCTTGCAGCGACCTATTGACTAAGTCCTCCTTCTTCCATATGGCCATCATCAACTCCTTTACAAATATAGAGTCTTTCTGTTGGCCCTGAATATATTTCCAGGCCTCTCGTTGTATGTAGAGCCCTTGGCCGATGTCCACCTAGAGAAAACAAAAATCTCTTGACATGTACATGGAACGTTTTCCAGCCTTTTGTCAAGACGGATCAGCATGCAGTCGATTAAAATGCAGTTTAACCTACCATGTCGTCACCTTGAAGTGAACTCTCTGTTGATAGTTCTGCTGCACTACAGGATGCATGCTGCGGCAGGGATCTGCCACTGCTGCTATCCGATGTGGTTGCTGCAGCCCGAGTGACAGGAGGGGTGACCAAGATGCCTACATTGGGTATTAGCACATGCATAAACACACTGAAAAATTTGGCAAATTCAGTTATTCTGCAACTGCAGTATGCAGGCTAGGTACCGGATAGAAAGCTGCCAAATACAGCACAACTGGATCCTACAAAAACTAAAAGCAGTCCAAATGTTCTACCACCTACTCCATAACTCGTGAACGTTCCTGAGACTACGTTTTATCTTACATCCAACTGTTTTTTAAAGAAGTTCAGGCAGAAAATTTGCAGATGACTGTGTAGTGTTTGCAAATAATTTATATTAAATTTCTTGCTTTAAGCTTTTGAAGCTTCAACAGGTGATCGATGGTAAGGCATGCTAAGACCATGTCGGTGCTTCACCATTTTAATTTTCAGCAATCAGAACAACCTGTTTCAAAACCCAGAATAAATTAAAGAGCACCTGGGCATGCTGATGTGAGTTACGCATTGTTAAAAGCTAGAGAACCAAAATTTGGCACTTACAATATCTCCGCTTGAACGCTGACTCTGATCTCATAGCAGTTTTGTGTGTGTGTGTGTAGTGAAGTATGAAACACTTCATTAATGGAAACAGTTATGTACTTGACATTTAGGCCTGCAACCAGCCTTTGTGAATGGAAACTCTCGAAAGAGTACATGAAGTACTTATATTAATGACACGTTTCAAACTTCGTTATATACATGTCATATATATAGCATCTAACATGCCAGTACTAACTGCTTCAGATTAGTGCCAAAAGCTTTCAGCCACATACCTTCACCAACATCAATCCTGGCCAAAATCTTTTCTTGCAGGCCCACATTTAGCCTGCGCAGCTGCAAGATTTCCTCCTCTTGTATTTGCAATTTTGATTTCAGATTCCTGATTTCTTCATCTTTTTTTTTTACTTCTTTCAACATCGTATTCTCTTTGTAGGCTGTGCGACTATGTTCAGGCCTACTTTTTTTTTATGCAAGTTTTCGTCATCTACTCCATGCCTAAGCTGCTTTTTCTTTGCATCAAGAATTTCCAGAAGATGCTGTCTAGGCCCATCCTTCTTCTTTTTTTTTGGAGGAGGCTGTGCAGGAAAAAATCACTTTGTTATGTCTCAACTCCCCGAAAGAAAACATAAGTCACAGGCACCAGACAGAACACATGCAACCAGGTACTTACCTCTTGGAGCACATCATCGTCACTGTCACTCGAGTCCAGCAATCTATTTATTCTCACCCTGCTGCGGGCAACCTTTGAAGCCACATCATCTTCTGACTCTGAAAATTATGTCAATCCAGGATAAAAAAGAAGTTGTAACATATAGCAAACTTACATCAATGATGTAATATGCACATGATGTAATGAATAACAATGAAACTCGTCAGAACAAGTTTCCCCATGGCCTATTTTTCGCTGATCAGTTCACCTCTGAGCTATAATAGCATCGCTAAAAAAAAGATTAAAATAAAGCAAAATAATCTTTGTCAATCTTCTCATCTAGGTTAACAAGGCACGAAAGATACGGGAAGAACGAAGACAATGAAGAGTGCCGACTACTAATTACCTTTCGTGGGAACACGCACTCTTTATACAGCACTGTCATACAAGAGATGGCGGATGACAGCAAAATATGCAGTCAAGAAAAAATCGTGCAACTAACTTCAAAAAAAAAAAAAAACCCTGCAACATGGGAGCCGGCTTCATTCCCATTGTTTTCCTTCCGTTCTTAGCCATGTTTACTCCATGTGATAATGAACCAAGTGGCCTTCAAAAGGTACTTCTGCAAATGTCTGATTTAATGTGATCGCATATATGCACCTTGCATTGAGATCGTCAAAGAGAAATAATCGATTGAGGCGCTACAAGTGCGTGTGAAGTAAAACCTGCTCGCGAAGCTGATCGATGCACTAGCTTACTGACAAGTGACGCTAACAGCACTTTTTTTTTTCTGGGGAACAATTCGACTCTGCCGTCATGCAAGGCACCATAAAATAAATCTATACATATTCAACAAGCCAGCTGAAATGAACTTACCGCCCAAGATTAAAACGCGCGAGCGGTAAAAATCCGAACTGCCGTCCGCCGCTGTCCACTTCACGGCATAATACGCCCTTGGAGAAAAGTCTTTTTCATTGCGCGGTTGAAAGTCTTCAATGTCAGCAATGGAGACGATGGCATATTTTTTGTCGTCTTCATAGCGCACGTAAGCGTGGCTCACCATCATTATGAAACAGCAAGGAGCAACTAGTACAACCAGGCTGCGAGCCACAAGAGAGAGAGCCGACTGAAAACACGTGGCCTGCACAGCTTTTGTTTACGCTGCATATCAGCAGTCAGGATTTAGCAATCAGTTTCCCACTTTACAAGTAATAAAGTAACAAACTTTAACACAACAAAACTTGTTCTTAATGTATTTTAATGTTATAAAAAATAACATTTTATTCATTCATTTTTTTTTGTGGAGAAAGAAACGCATATCGAAGATACAAACACTTCTACAATGAATACGAAGCGGAGCAATAACATCGACTGGATCAGCTAGACAATTATTTTCAAGATTGCAACTGTCAGCTGTGTTTGTGTGCTGCTGTCAAAGGCAGTTTGGAATGCAGTAGATAAAGTTTTCATGCGTTCTGGTCGCCACTAAATTTGACAACAGAAATGCATTCTTCGCGAAAACGAAGAAAGCGAGGACCTTACAAAGCCTACTTGAGCCCGGCTGCAGATTTTCAACTTCCTCGGTCTACCGCGCGCGCCCGCCACCAACGTGCTGTAAGTTCATTCTGTATGTCTTTAGACAATATTTAGGACAGAGCGTACACGCGCGACTTAAACATATGCTTGTATTGTCGCAGGGAACTTCAGACGCAGCCTTGTCGTCTGAAGATGACCCCTCGCCTTGGGAAGAAGACTCCGCTCTGTGTGGTGTTCCCGCAGGTCTGGCTAGCAGCGACAGTAGCGGGACTGAAGAAACAGATTCCGATGCTGCCGATTATGACGCAGCAACACAAATGGGGGGTGAACCTGCATCTCTTGATGGCAGTAGATGTGCAGAAACTCCACAAGAACAGGATACGAGTGGATCTTCGTCAGTGTATGACAGCGAGGTTAGTAGCTTTCGAGTAAACCGCGGGCACGATCGCTCAGTGGAAGCGCACCCGCTTCCATCCAGAGGCCGTGACATAGGGGCTAGAGTTTCCTTTTTAGAGCTCCAGAAGTGATCACATCCATTTTTGGGGATCTGTCTGAAAAAATTAAAGCTGCTGCCACTGTCAGTAAGTAGCTCTTAAAGGTTGGAAATCACTTGTAGTAGACAGTTGTACTGTTTAGGCATTGTTAGCTGTTCAAGTTATTTCACCTGCTGTTAACTTTTGTCGGCTTTTTCGGGTGAAATGTCATTAAAAGGTGTAGTTCTTTTTATCTTGTTTGAGCAGGCACCATTTAAGCATCGCTACGGGTGCTTGTTCAGACCTTCTAAATCATAATTTTCATTTCAGGAGTCGCTACCTGAACAACCTGACAAGGAACCTGGGCCTGGCGAAAACTCTTTGTTTAGCCATCTTTTTGAAGAGCTCATCAATGAAAAAGTAGTCGTGACAAAGGGGGATGCTCTTCTGATGGTGCTGAAATATGCCTTAAAAAATAAGCTATCCCTAACAGGGCTCACAAGCCTTATAGAAATGATCAACAGTTTCTTTGAGCGCCTAATCTTGCCTCACTCCCAGTACAGGCTTATCAAACTGCTTGAGCAGTCTGGGACATCAATGATTTTTCACTTTTTTTGTCCTGATTGCTTTGCACATATAAGCAACATTGATACAAATTCATCTTTTGAGTGCCCAGAATGCAGCAATGTAATCAATGTTTCCAAACTTGAAGACATACCATTCTTTGTACTCTTAGATATTGAGTCTCAGCTACAGAAGTTACTGAACAATTGTGAATTATTAGACTTGACAGAATCGCTGCCCCAAAATAGCACTCTTTCAGATATATGGGATGGACAGCTGTACCGCGATTTTGTTACAAAAACTGCAGAAGTTGGACCGAGGATTAGTTTTTCATTAAATGCAGATGGCGCACCGCTTTTTAAATCAAGTGGTACTTCTATTTGGCCAATTCAGCTAATTGTCAATGAAGTGCCAGTTGAGCAAAGGATGGCGAAGCTTGTTCTAGCCGCCTTGTGGTTTGGGAAGCAAAAGCCAGACATGGCATTATTCCAAGGGGCATTTGTTGATGCCATGAATCATTTAAGTAATGAGGGTTTCACCCTAGAGCGTCAAGGAAAAACTAAGAAATTCAAGGCTTTCTGTGTGTGCTGTGCTGTCGATTCTGTTGCGCGGGCACCAATGCAAGGAGTTACCCAATTCAATGGCTATTTTGGTTGCAGTTGGTGCCTCCAAGAAGGGGAATGGGCTGGGGGCTCAATGCGGTACCCTGTACTTAGTGTCGATCCTATTGACCGCACTGAAAAGCAAATGCTAATCGACATGGAGGCTGCAGAAAAAGAAAATAAGCCCATCCATGGTGTAAAAACTATATCGCCTTTGATTGCTCTGCCATACTTTGATATAGTGTCAAGTTTTGTTCCAGACTATATGCACTGCATTCTGCTCGGAATCGGCCGTCAGTTTTTAGATATATGGCTTCAGTCATCCAATTGCCAGCATTCAATCAGCCATGAGCAAGAGAGAATTGACGAAAGGTTAATGGCCATACAGCCTCCGAAAATAGTCAGACGCATGCAGAGACCGACCAAAGAGCGCAGATGGTGGAAAGCCAAAGAACTTGAAAACTGGATATTATTCTACAGCATCCCAGTGCTTGATGGCATTCTGTCAAAAACATCTACAACACTGGGCATGCTTAGTCGAAGCCCTCCATATTATGTTAAAATGCAACATTGAGGCCTATGAAATTGACATGGCAGCGGAGCTTCTCATGGAGTTCCACATACGTGCGGAACTTCTATATGGGAAACAATTTATGACTTACAATATGCATCAGCTCACACACATTGTGAAGAGTGTTCGGCACTGGGGGCCACTGTGGGCTCATTCAGCCTTCCCTTTTGAGTCGGGGAATGGCAGCCTAAAGGAGGTTGTGAAGGCAGCAAATGGAATCCCTCATCAAGTGTGTCGTCGTTTGCAAATGGAGGATGTAGCTCAACAGCTAACCCAGCTTGCTGTTGACCAACGGGTAGTGCAGTTTTGCACCTCTCTTGACGCAGCATTTACCAAAAAGAGTGTTTGCTCCAGTGACGGCATCCGCTTCTTCGGAAATGGGACTGAATACAAACAACCAGGCCGTCAAGTTGGAGCTGAATTCAGTATACCTGCAAATTCTAATCAGTATGCTAGAATGCTCATGAAAGGATCAGTTTTTACTGTCAGGGGGTATGCGCTGAATAAGCGAACAAATAATTCTGTTGTTCAATTGACTGATGGCTCATTTGCCATCCTTGAAAAACAGGTTTGTGGTGGTGACTCCAAAACTTACGTCCTCCTCAAGAAACTCAAGTGCAGTCCAGTAAAATATTCGATGGTAACTATGAGGCATCTTCTGAAGGTTGTGGCAGAAGAGCCGGACGTGCTTGTTCTGCCAGCATCAAATATTGAGAGAGTTTGTGTACTCATGGAACTTCATAACACATATGTAGCTGCAGTTCCAAGCTCATTCACGTTTTGAGAAAATTTTAAATGTTTTTGCAGAAAAAAAATTCTCTGCCAACATTGCCTCATTGTTCGACTTATGGGCATTAGCTGCAGCAGCTTCAAGTGTTTACATCGGTGTGCTCAGTAAACGAGGAGAAGGTGAAATCCAAAATCCATGGATGTTTTCTCTCTGGAACCGTCCTTTCTAAAACCCAAGCAGCACCATCTACCCGATGGATTTTGCACTACTGTGCAGCTTCCAGCTACCTTCGCTTTATCTGGTATATTTCCTCGTTATATTAGTTAATTAATTTTACAAACGTGTGCATCACAAAACGTCGAATTGTTTGACACTATCTGGAACCCCCTGTGACAAACGGTTCGGCCGTAATGGCCGTCTGAAGGTAGTCGGAATGCACGGTTTGGGGGAGAAGGGTCGTCGGTGTGAATCCCACACATTTTGAGTTTCATCTTTTAGTAATTTTATCCTTGGGAACATGCCAAGTCATTTGACACCACTTGGAACATTCTGCGTCAAATGGGTGGCCCCCAAATTTTATGCAAATGGTGCTGCCGGGGAGTCCCATATCGGTGGCCACTATGCTGGCACATATATAACGGATTGAAAGTATAGTTATCAAATGAGGCGCCGCTACGCGCCCGCTTTTGCTATGTGACATAGTGTGGTCACATGATAACTGTTTTGATCAATTTGACCATTACAGACAGACGCATTCTTGGCAAACGTAAGTAGTAAGAGCTAATGCTCTTAAAAATCAAATTATGGAACATCCCAAAGAGACTAAGGCTATGAGAGACATTGCAGTTAAGGGCTCTGGATAAATTTGGACCACTTGGGGTTCTCCATTTGCAGACGACGACATATGCTGCATGGATGGGTCCACCTGCAGCCTTAACGTGCGCTGACATCACACAGGGGCATTCTGTATGTTTCCTTAACCTAAATGTGGCAAAATTCATCATTATTAGCCTGACTATGCCCACTGCAGGGCAAAGGCCTCTCCCATGTCTCTCCAATTAACCCTGTCATGTGACCATAAACTGGCACTGGAAAGTTCTGGAACTCTTTTATTGGCACTGTCACTAGTCAACTCACAAACATCTGTCAGTGAACTCTTAGATGTTTTTTTTTTTTCAGAGTGCTTCATGTGTCCTATGTTGTGCACGTTCAGTGAATTAAGACTACCTGTGGTTGACAAAAGAATGTAAGGCAGTCTCATGCATTGTCAACTTGCTAACAATCTAGCAGTGGTGAGCTGCTTTTCCAAATGGCAAATCCTGCTACATGCTGCTACAAAATCAATTTTTGGCTCTATTTTTGTGCCACAACTGTACAAGTATCATTAAAAACATTAGCATAATCAAAATCAGCCATCATTTTTAACTTGTACAAACTGTTTCCATTACAGCGTTGGGGAAAGTAGAAGTGCAGAAATATTAAAAATTTTTAACAGTTCAATAGAATGTATTGTTCAGTTTGAATCTTACCACATATTTTCAATTCAGAGTAATGAGGCAGTGTTTGGAAAATGACATTTTTTTGTGTTCTTTTGAACTCGCAGCTGAAATTGTGACATTTCTAAACAGTGCTAACTATCTTGCACAATCGTGCACTGCTCACATAAATTGACCTCTGCCTTCTTGATATGTCAGATCACCGGGCAGCGGCAAAAGCACATGCATGGGAGTGCTAGACCCTGATGAAAGGAATTAGCGACCAGGAAGAACCTCCATGGGTTGCTCTGCACTTGTGGTTCAGGAAACTTAAGTTAAGGGCTGTGCAGTGCATCATTGCATGATAGTACGATAGCTTGTGATCTCTATGATGCTCGGTACACACAGAATAATTGGCAAGGAACAGTGGAGTGAGTGAAGTTGTAGCGCGCATATAGTCTAGCAGAGTGGACTGTGGTCCTTTAGGTGAAATGGGATAAGAAAAGGTTTGGTTTAGTTTGGTTTATGGGGTTTAATGTCCCAAAAAGACTCAGGCTATGAGAGACGCCGTAGTGGAGGGCTCCGGAAATTTCAACCACCTGGGGTTCTTTAACGCGCACTGACATTGCACAGTACACGGGCCTCTAGCATTTCGCCTCCATTGAAATTCGACTGCCGCGGCCGGGATCGAACCCGCGTCTTTCGGGTCAGCAGCCAAGCATCATAACCACTGAGCCACTACGGCGGATGGGACAAGAAAAGGAAAGGACAAGCAAAAGCCTTTAAGCCATCCTTTGCTAACTGTGCATTTCATAGAGTGCTGCCTGTGCACTTTCTTGTGCTGCATAGTTTCATTTTCGTGTGATCTTTTGTGTGCAGTCTTCTCACTGCACCAATCCTTTCTGCTACAAAACCTGAAATTTTTGCAACAAATTTTCACTGCTTCTGATACAGAAGTTTGAAGAAATTCACTCATTGGTTACACCATTTGTGTGGCCATAAATTGTGTTCATCTTGTATTGCAAACTGGATGGGGCAGATTTCTTGTTAAACAAATTGATTTCTATTTGTCTGAAGCCTCTTTGTAAATATCTTTCAATCTGAGTGCTGTTACTATGTTAGTAGTTTTCGCTTTTGCATGATTTATTGCTGAATGTATATATGCTATTGTTTCACTTTCATGTTTTACTTCAGTTTGACATTCTTTGGTATCAAATTTATGATCTTGTGAACACATTATTCTTTGGATCCACATTATATGCTACGTAAATAAATGCAATCGTGTGCTGGCTATTTGTGTCTAATATTCTTGACCACCTGTCTGATTTGAAATGCTGCCTAGAGTGAGTTGGGTGACCCATTGGGAATGACAAAACCAATTGGACCAATGGGCTGCCCAATTGGTTTCATTGGGCGCCCAATTAGACCCACTGACCTCCCAATTGAACCCATTGACCTCCCAATTGGCACCATTTCATTCTAATTGGTTTCCCAATTGGGCCCATTGATTTTTTTTGACTGGGTTACATCAGCCTGTAATTCTGATGAAATTCCAGATTCCACTGGGTCAGAATTGCTACTAAAAATTGGATCAAATACTTCGTGTAGCTTTGAGAGCCTGCAAATTGTATCAGTTGAGATGGTTTATCAGATCATAAGATGGTTTGCTTGAATGTACCGCTGCACACAAGAATCTGTAAGAGACCATATGTCGTGATGCATGTTAAGGATTATGGCCGTGCGAATGACACGTCCATCCGGAGGATGTCGGCAAAGTAGGACTAATGGTGCGTACTGGAGGAATCAATGTAGGGGAACTAGTACCCAATAAATCAGAAGCTGCGTTATATGTGAGCTTTGTGTCGAGCGCGGCAGTAACAAGACACTCAGTCTGCAACTGCGAACCAGGATGGAGAGGGGCTACTAAAGCATCGGATGCTGAAGGCCCTCCATCCGTACCAGAGCTAGATTGACCGGAGCCAGTGGCAGTGCCCACCTGGTGGGGACCCCTAGGCTTGCCCCTCGAGGGGCATTTAGAGCAGTGCGAAGGGGCCTCCTGTGAATTTTTCCAATCCTTGCCGCAAAAGACACAACGCCACAGTAGCTGAATGTTGTGGGTGGAGGAATGGGCCTCGAGTTTCACTCTTGATGTGACCCTAGTGTCACAAATATGGCATACGTGACCCATATCTCTAGACGCATTCCTCGGGCCTATAATAAAATCCCGTGTATAGGTCGCCATGATTTTGCAGTGATCACCACTATCGCCCATGCAGCACACCAGCACTAATAGTTTATAACCATATGACCATTGAAACCTCTAAGCCTAATGAAAAAAAAGGATACTAATACACCACCTTGTGGTCACCAGTTTTAACAGGCTATCAGTCAATGACCATTCAAACCACTAAGCCTAATCGGAGAGAAAAAGAAACTTTGTTATAATTTTTCCTTCCTTTTTTCCAAAGCGCTAATACACCACCTAGTGGTCACCAGCACTTAACTGAGAAAAAAAGTAAATAAAGCAACACTTCAATGCAACTAATTCGCCACCTAACAGTCCAAAGCACCAATACAGCCTCTAAACCAAATACCGAACAAGGCCCCTGTGTTGCCTCCACAACTGTCAACCAGGTAACCGACCTCTACCCAGGTACGAGCCACACCAACCAGCTAAAGACGATGTCTGCCTTGGCAGTAGACACTATAAACACTGTGAGCAAGTAGTATGAACACTAGGAAATAGGAACACTATGAGCACTAGGAACACAATGAACACAAAGATATAAGCACTAAAAGCACCAGCAGCCTGTGAAGGGAAATATTGTAAGAAACCGGGCAAAAAGTTTCAGTGAGCACTTTGTGAAAAAAAGGAAAATATAAACACTGAAAGTAGCAGCACCAAAACCATGTCTGCCTGGGCGGGTACACGCGCAAAACAAAGGACTGCCCCCCCGATGCTCGCGAAACAAAGGAGAGCCGCCACCAGCTCAGCAACAAGTCTCAACTCAGAGAGGAGGCTCAGTTACAAGTCCTATTGGGCGAACCCTCTTCCCTGGCTTCCCGGGGGCGCCGCTTTAGACCCGTCGGTCACAGGGCGCGACGAACCCGTAACAGTCCACAGGCACAGCCCCTTCGCACCGAAGTGGGGCGCTCCTTCGACCAATTTCTGGGCGAGCGAACCCTTAGCAGCTCGGGCTGCCCTTCCTCCGCAAAGCAGAGGGCGTCGTTTTCGAAACTCTTAAAACCTGACGGGAGCACGACGAACCCGATAGCTGGAAGTGCTGGGTCTTCTGTAAGGCCTGGCCACCCATAATTGACATCATCCGGATGACTTTTGTAAGGCTGCTACCAGAAAATAGAGTGGTCTAACAGAAGAGGACATTGTCCAAAGGTTTACTGCTGACCATCGGCTGGCTCTGCCACTTTGTCTTGTGCGCATTCATACCGGGGATTGTTGCTGAAATCATCGTCATTGCTGTTGCGATGTCCACACTGTCGTCTGCAGCTCCACATGTACGGCAGATTTTCAAAAGTTCTTCGAGGTTGGAATGCAAGACAATTTCTTTCAGCCTACCAAACTTAGGAAGGCAGGGCATGAGATTGACATCATAAATTCCGAGCTCGGTGCAGTGAGGAGTACACTTGTCGCACATAAGCCTATGGGTCATAATGAGCACTTCCTTCGGTCCCTTAAGCTGTACTTGTAGACAGTGCCAAGCACCATACAGTACCACCTTGAGATGGAGCTGCTGAGGGAGAGAGAGAACAAACATTTAATGTCCAACAGAGAAAGTGCCCGCCTCAACACCCTCGGCCGAGGATGTTGGGGGAGACACCGCCTTGAATGCTGGCCCTGATGTGTTGTTCCTCGGCGGCCTCCTCAGTCAGTCGGACGAGTTTCCGCTGGGTCTCGGGATCCGAGCTCTGCAGCAGGTCTTCCTAAGCTACTTCACTATGGACAGTATAAAACTGTCGCATGTGCTCCGCCATCTTATCACGACATGCGTAGCCATTTGGCCTCCAGATTCTCAAGGAAGACCTTGAAAAATTCTCTGTAAATCTTGTTTACAGTGGACTGGCCAAGAGCAAATAGGTGTGCGATGGTTCTGTCCTCTGCGGTTGACCCCAAATGGTAACAGTCCAATGGCAACTCGCTTTTCAACTGAAATTGCAGCCCGCGTGTTCGTGTCCTTTCGTGACAACTCACGGTAGCACGACTCAACCAAGTATTTGAATGTCTTCTGCGACACACAAAAGCACTGTTTGAAGTGGGATTCGCCCAAATTAGGCAATGTTTCTTCAAACCACCTTTCATTCCTCTCAAAGGCCCCATCGCTCTCTCTGTATTGTGGACGAGCAGCCAGCAGTGACAGAGGCGATGGAGAATGGATTCTTCTGCATTTGTTGTTCAAGGTCGCTTATTCTGCTTGCTTGCTCGTCGATGGCTAACTGCTGCGGCCTGTCTTCAGAAAGATGCTGTGCTCGAATACACATGTATGTCCACAGCCCAGCCCACAGTATTCTAATCATCTGGACCCCAGCCCACTCGGGTCTGGTTGGAAACGAGGCCGCCCACAGGCTCGCCCGCTCCTCTTTACCCCGGGGAGCCGTGGACACCTCGTACGAATTCAGCACTAAAGAGGAAACCAACACCTTTAATAGCATCACAGATATTCAGAAAAAGAACAAAAGGATCTATCCTCCTCCGGATAGATCGCTTAGCTCGGCTCAGGCCTATGACTGGAGAAGACTCCAAGCTAGAATCTTCGCATCACCGCTCTGGAGCAGCTGGACAGGAAGTGACACGAGGGAGAACGCGGAGGTGTTCGGCGGGTTCTGCGGGCATACCGCTACACTCGAACACATACTATGGAGATGCCCCAGTGCCCGAGGATATGGCAGAATCAATAATGCAGAGGAATGGGAGACCATACTCAGAAGTGTAGACCTTAGCATGCAACGATACGCTACCCGCCTGGCAGCAGAAGCTGCGCGATTATATCGTTGCTAGTCTTCGAGCTGCGACGCTGGCCCTCCCCAGCGCCTGCGTGCGGACCCGGAGGCGCACGGGTCTTCTTCTGGCAGAAATAAAGTTTCTTCATCATCATCATGGCACAAAAGCTACAACACTGGACAGAAATGCATCTGGCTTGTCAGCTTTGTGAAAGCCACCAAGCGAAGTGTTCCTGTATTCCATCTGCCGTAGTGCAGTTTCATGTGCACCAGAATAGTGTACGAACACAGCAGCCTGTAATGCAACCCATTCAAATTTATTTGACTGCAGAGGCTTGGGGTGAAGAGGTATGAGATTTGATAATTCCAATAATATTAAGTACAAGGACATCTGTGTTCACCTAATATATATAATCAGATCTTTGGCAACATGCTATGTCAAAAGCGTGAATCCTGCTTCTGCATTTTTGTTCATGCTACCAGGTTGCGAAAAGACAACTGATGGCATGCAGCAGTACAGGCAACAGGAAGTATTCATGCCAGCTGTACCTGACATAACAAGAAGCTTCTCGGGCATCAGGGGTTGTTTCGGCAGCTCCCCCAACGCTCTCTTCCTGGGACAAGTTGTCCCGGTGACACTCCTTGTTATGAGGACATAGTTTCTCCGTATTGCCTGTGGTGTGTCCTTAACAACCAAAGTTGCTTTTTTGTTTTTAAATATTTTTTCAGCACATGTGTCACTTATTGCTACTCTTTTTGTCAAATGGAACTGTGAAAAGAGGAAAATACTGGTGCAATTCTAATAACACCTTGCTTGAGATCACAAGAAAAAGGTAGCATCCAAATAAATAACAAGTCCTGATATAAACAGCTGAGTTTCAGTACTTGAGTTTTTTTGTAGCTGCTTGCCATCGCAGGCACATTTCTGACTGATGTGACTAGTTCTTTCAATTGACCAATGTTGCATTCAAAAGGAAAGCAAGATTGTGACCAGAGTGGACCTTGCTTTTCAGCACATTTTGGGATGTGCAGACTGGCGCACATTGCATGTCATGTGCCTTTTGCCATGAAAAAACTGCACACCGACCACAAACCTAACAAGGCACTCTGAACTTCTTGTTGCATCCATGCTGCTGATTTGTTTCTCCAGCAGGAGAGAAATATTCCTTCAACAAGGAGTACGAAATGCTCATAATACTCCGTCAGCAAGGTCCTTGTCACACACGACAAAGAGAAATAAAGTGGTCATTGATACTCTGCTGCTTTCCAATACTTCCATAAAGAAAGCGAATGGAGTACGCTGCACACAGAAAGATGACGTCTGATTGCACACAGGCGCTCATCTAAAGCAGCAAGAACCTGTGGTGAGCCGATGTAGCACGGTTCTCCAACACACGATAACCAAATTTCACTCAGCTGACGCGACACACCTAGAAGAACGCAATGCATGTAGTCTGGGGTGAAGCCCCATATTACATCAAAGTGTTGCAGGTTCATTAATGGCGCTGGCCCTTTCACGCCTTGAACTGTTTCTCCACCATCCGCAGCCGCACGCATCTTCCGCCGGGTGTCTGCTGCATCCCTGTCAGGCACGATACTGTCAGCAGGGTACTTGACAGTACCTGTTTGGAATAGTAACACAAAAGGAAAAAGTCAATGGCTTTCCACAGAGAGCTCAGAAAGTGAGTGCCCTATATTATCGAAGTCCAGACTAGATTAGAAGATAGGAGAAAACGCCTTACTGCAATGCTATTGATGATAGCAGTGCAGTAAAATTTGTGCTATTGTAATTCCACAATACTAAAAATAAAGCATCTCAAATATTCACATTTCAAACGTAGCACATCATATATGTGTGAATGCACATCTTAAAACATATATTAGTGCTACTTCTTGAAATTTTTGCCTTAGCCAATTCACGTACCATCTACACTCTCTCCAGCCGCAAAATCAAATGCACTCAGAATTAGTGCACATAGGCTATGTATGCGCTACAATTGATCTTGTGAGGTACATGAGGAGAAAAGCTGATAGATTTTGCATAGCCTTCAGCTTCAGCAGTTTCGGATAGAGTCCCTGTCGCGCGAGTCATAAGTCTCTCCTGAAGCTCGGGTTGTTCGGCAATTTCCCCTGCGCAGATGTAAACATGCAGGCGCCGTCAGGACCATCGCATGTGCCAAGACAAAGCCAAGACATCTTTCCGTCACCCCGAAACCGACTTGCCAGTCACCCCTCTCCCCGGTACACCTCCACCATGCATCTCGAGAGCTTACCAAATGTATTTTATCTGCATTGCCTGTTCTACATCGTCTTTGTGACTTTCGTTATCTATCTCGACCACATATAGCTCAGTTTATTAAAAAAACTACAGAGAATGTTTGCTACATTCGAATCGGAGCGAAAGCACGGAGTTAGTTGTGCTACGTAGAAGACGACGGTGAGCAGGCAGTGCCTCCGGACGGAGCAGATTGAAGTTGATGAAGACAACGCTCTCCAATGCACAGCGCTAGAGTGTGGCGCAGTTTAACACGAGGCGTGTTGGCAGCGGCGATAGCCTAGTGTTTTCTTTTTCTTTTATTGCATGGAAATAGTGGTGGAAAAAAAAATCTAAGCATGCTTACGCTGCAAAACACCCTACTGATGTGCTCGGGGATCTGGACCGTGGGCTTCACCGCATGAGGATGAAGTGGGTAGACTATGAAGGGAAGCCTTCAGGAGGAATAGCAAGTTTGAAAGTTTATTTTACATATTTACTAGGCGTGTGCGACTATCAAATTTTTCGAATACGAATCGAATACGAATACTTAGTTCCGAATGTCGAATCGAATAATCAAGGACATACGCATTTAATCACTACAAAACATTTTGGCACCGAAGAACATCACAGTTCAACTATCGATGATTAAATGAACACAATAGGTGTGTGTGGCTGCACAAAAAGTATCAGTCTCGAAAATTATTCTTTGAAGAGTGGAAATATCAGAGAAGATGGCTAGTACACAGAATTCATTAAGGCTAGCTTGCCATCAGCACCACAGCGCGTTGTTAGGATGACGTAAAAGGTTGTCGTGAAGGAAAACCAGCTGCACCACATGGTCAGGCAGAAGTAGTTCCCTTCTAACTGAAACGACTCCTCCAGCCACAGAAATTGCCCTCTCACATGGCACTGACCTGGCCCGTATTGCGAGGTACTTCGTGCACAGCTCTGACTATACCAGCTTCGCAGGTATAGCCACAAAAAGGCTCACCAGCGCAGTCAGCTACGGCATGGCCCTTGGAGGAAGAATTTTCCTTCCGTGTAGGCGCCGCTATGTTGTTATGTATCTGCCGATAGGGCTTGCGGATCGAAATGAACGCCGGTGCTCACAATGAATATTCAGCTAGATACGAATATTCGCGTCGTGTCGAATATTCGAAACAACACGAATACTTGGATTTTGAATCGAATTCGAATACTAAAAATATAATATTCGAAATATATTCGAAAATTCCGAATATTCGCACACCCCTAACATTTACAAAATACCAAGGAGACCAAAAGTCAGAAAAAGGGGTGCTCTGACACACCACAGATTGCGGCTTAAATAACGTTGATGTTCCCCAAGCACCTAGCTAGGGAATCCGGTCGCTGGTTGAGCGTCCAAAGGGCATTTTGCTTCTTCTTAGGCTCTGCCCTCCTCACGTGACCACGCACACTGCACAGACACACACACTGGCAAGGAGGAACTTGGCGCCTGGCAGTCTTGTTTGCCGCGGGCCGATCAGGCCCAAAAGGTCGTTGGCTGCTGTGTGGCGATCCTGATCGTGGGAGACGCGAGTGCTGACGGTTCACACCGGTGACCTCTTCAGGTGGGTGGAAGGGACGAATCAGCCGTGTCCACCCCCGCTTGGTCTGGTCATACAGGGGCAAGCAGGCGATGGGTTGGCGCAGCCGCCGCCGCCTCTCGCTGTCTCCTCTGCTAGTCCACAGGAGAGCGCAGTTCGGCACCAGAGCCGCATTCAGCATCGCTGGCGAAGGGGATTAGAGCCTTTGTTCACGCCGTCGCCAGTAGCTGCCCCACGCCAGCATTTCTTTCGTCTCCTCCGAACAGCAGTGCTTTCGGTTGTGGTATAGCTTGATGGCGCCTGCCTGGCTCGCCTGTTTCCGCTGGCTGGTTCTCGAATCACAACACAACCTTCCAAAATATCAAAAGTCTGGGAGGCACCCACATGCATCCAGTCAGGGGAGCCAGCTAGGCGGCTCTTGCAGGGCAGCATATACTCCCCCTACCAAAGCGCACTGTTCACAAAACAAAGCTTTCGACGACCACGGTGCTTCGGCATGGCGGTCTATCGTGGCTCTTCCAGAGACTAATCCCAGCGACATAAATAGATCATATGGCGCTACACAGTTTTGAAAGCTTATGTCAACCGACATTTTTATGCAGTGTATGCTGAGCTGCTTTTATGTTGTATTGCAGGTGTGCTATGAATGTGCGCTTACAGACTGGCGCAGTATTTTGTCACGGATGGCAAAGTTCCATGGCAAGAAAGGTTTGTCAGCCATGCAGGACGGAAGGTAAAACAAGGAGGGTAATGCTGCATCTGCTCTAACAGATGCTCTTTAAAATGAAAGCAGGCATCATACTCTTGAGTTCAAACAATTGTAAGCTTTATTTTCTCTCAAAATCAAGCCAGATTACTTTACTGTAGACTTTCTTGCTCAGCTTCGCACAAAATTTTGGATATCTTAAATATAGCTTCCGATGGCTGCCTTGGTGGGATAGCACGAAGCTTCACGTTGACGAAGCAGCCCATGTTGTCACTGTCGTCATCACATTCTTCTTCATTCCTTTGTTTTCTCGTAATGTTAGCAAGACTGCGTCACGGCGACCCTTGACAAATGTGCTGGCAGTCTTCAAAATAGTCCTCTGTCATCTTCCTTCTTCTGCAGGATGATAACAACTGCATTGTTTCGCACCATTATTTTATCTCTCTTGTGTTAGGAGGTATGAAACTTGCAAGTACATACCGTGAAGGTGACCCTCCCGAAGGTGTTCCTTTGGACAGCCTCGAGAAGAAAAAGCAAAAAACAAGTCAAGAAATGACTACATGACAAAGTTTGCTAGCTTGTCTACCTAGCTGGCGATGTGTATCGCCCATGTAGCTCAGTCTCAACTGGTGCAGTTTTGAGCGAGTGAAGGGCTACTAGACCCTGGAAACCTAGCTTGAGCAGGTGCTGGACTGCGTGACAAACAATACACTTCCGAACTTTCTGATATAATTCACTTCCTGCAGAATGCCTACAAATGTCGGTAAAAAGGATGGTAGGTGCTTACCTGCTGTCGTTGTCTTAGTTGACATCTGTGTCATCGTACCTGGATTGCATAAAATGTGAGTTCACTGAACTTGCAGCATGTTATAGACTTACGTATGGATGCGTCTCCTTACAGTGTGAGAAGTTGTGCTTCCGCAGGGCTTTGGCTGTTTATATCAGCAATGCATCAAATAAATGTATAGAAACATGACATTCTTTGTACTCACCTTGTGCCAACGCTGGTTGAAAACATACTGAGAAGCACAAATTCATGGTTTATCCTTCTAAGGTACAAAAATTTCCAAATCTAGTGTATAACACAGTACACACTTGCTTATTGAGTGTGTACTTACATTCCCAAAAGCTCCGTGCCTGGAGAGCTCTGACTTGTGTCAGTACTGCATGAAGCAGTTGCACTGAACAATGAAATGCCTTCTCGCCTTGCCTCCAGGCTGCTTAAAATACAACCAGAAGCTTGACATAACTGCATACGTTTGCCAGCCAATCATACAGACAATAATGCCTACCTTTCTGGGGTAGCAAACCTGCTGCAACTTGGCTGACTCTGCCCTGGTGATGGTCCGCATAACAGACGCCAGGGTAGAGCATTTTGGTGCTCAAGTATGCATGCAGATCGAAAAGTTACTGCATGTGTATTGTTTTTTCTGGTACTCCTGCCAATGCACGCCTAGAGCGGCATTTCTGTAATGTGATTTCGATACACTTGTTAACAGCAAGGTTACCGGTTTACAGGAATGAACCACAAACGTCCTAGTTAGATGAAAAGGTGATGCTCCAAAGGCTGGGCTGACAAATTTGTGGCATGCAACACAAAACTCTAAGCGTGCTCTACATGGCCTGTGTTACAGCTTTCTTGAAATGGTAAAATATGACACATTGGTGAAACTAGGCATGCAACATTTCGAGAGGAAAAAAATATTGAAAATTCAGATTATAACAGATGCATATTTCACTGCTTGATCGTGCCAGTGATATAGCACTTTTAATTTTAAGTGCAGTGAAACTTCAGATGTGGTCCTCTACCTCGTCTTGGAAAAAGCCGCATCATGTACTCTTTCAGCGGGAAGGCCTCGTCCCCCACGAAGAAATAGGGCAGCGGCCCCACTCGCCACCAGCAATCTTTTTTTGGAGTATTGACGAGGCGAAAATTCCACCATCAGAGTCACTTCCAAAGTGCCCCATTTCGACGTAGAGGAACCTGTATGGAAGATAGTTTGAAATTCAGTGCAGGTCGAGTAGCAATGAATGTGTTTCTGACAACTGCTCTTTTGATTTGTACCTGTAAGTTATGCTTTAAAGGTCGCATCATGTTGCAGTTGCTGAGAACGTGCAGTTCTCAATAATTTTATGCATGGATTGAAGCCCAAAGTGTTTAGACGAAATGTTGCCCTTTGCATGGCATTGAGATTGACAGTGTGTCTTATTTGTTCATCGCTACCTGACAGTCAGCAGTCATGCAAACCTGTGGTCGGCCTCATTATTAAGAAAGTGTCAGCAAACTGAACGTGCCAAGATTGTCATATAATAGAGAGCCTTACCTGTAGCGCGCATCACAGACAGCAAGCAACGACTTGCTGAATGATCCTTTATAGTTTCTATTTGCACTCCCAGAGTTGGCAGGGCATTCAACCAAGACATGCTTGCCGTCAATGGCCCCAACGCACTGTGGCATCTGCCGTTTTTCTTCAAAGTCAGCTGCAATCTGCAGAATAAATTTTAACGGATATAACTCCATATATCAAAATGAATTGCGTTGGTCACTCATTCATTGTTCCTGTGAGGTATTCCGGAACACCATGTGCAGTAACAACCTTTTCCTGCAGAGCACAGCAGCAATAAAATAAATAATATAATGAAGCTTACTTTTAGCCACTCGTCTGCCACCTGTGGATGCCTTAGGTAGGGTGGCTTTAGCACATCCCACAGTGCCTGGCAGACTGTTGCCACGAGACAGCACGGGGTGGACCTTCCTACCAAGAAGTTGTAAGACAACTCCCTCAGGCTTTGACCCGTGGCCAGGAACCTGCCAAAGCAATGACACAGAAAGGTTGAACAGCATATATACTCACTTCACTGGAAATTTGATTTACACACCACAGATGAACTGTTTATACTTGATTATTTATAAAGAGAACAGTGCTCACTACTATGCAGCATGAACCAATGAAACAGATCAATTCAGCAAGCATTGTGTTATGACATGGTCGGAGCTACAATTGTTATATGCTATACATGAGAATAAACTTTACCATTTTTCTAACAAGGCGGGTCACCTAATTGTCATGGCCAAACGGTCAGGTCAGAAATCACACTCCTGAACCTGGTGTCCCGCGCAGTTATAGAACTTCGCACCACATCCAGGAGTGTGTCGAAAGTCCGAGGCGGCATCCAGAGAAAGCTGGAATGCGCAAAGGAGAAAAAAGGATTAAACAAGGAAGGTTGCAAAGTTGTGCTTTGCGCCATAAGGACAGAAATGAAAACTTACTTTCTGTAGTATTCTTCATCGTGTGCCCGCAGCTGCGGTAGCAGGCGGCTTGCATGTCCAGCCACTTCCCGTGATCGGAGGCATGGTCGAACCCACCAGCGACGCCGTCGCCGCTCTTTCTGTGCCGTACGCGCGAGCGCGCAGCAAGAGCTTGCGCGGCTGCAGAGCACATCAGAACAGTGACGACGTCTTCCTCCTTGCTGAGGTCACCTTAAAACATACTTGTGTTGAGCCGAGGAGCGATACAACAAAATGCCTCGGGACAAGCGCAAGCGACTGGCGCGAACCCACAGCAGACGGAAAAAGGGCGCGAATGACCACATTCCCAATGGTTCTCGTTTGGAACGAGAACAGAACGAGAAAGCGACTCGCGTAGTCGCCTTGCTAGTGTGAACATCGGTAGTGGCGAGCTGCCCCCAGGTCGCATACGACTGCGAGTCGCACGCCCTTTGCGACTCACAAGTGTGAATGAGCCTTAAAGGCCCCTCGGCGGAGGCAACACACCACTTTGGCCCCGGCTTCCTGTAGACGGCACCTCCGGCCTGACCCGACCTGGGGAAATCGGCAGTCGCCTTTTCCTGTCCTCCCCTCCATCTCTCTCTTTTTTATCTCTTTCTTACAACTCTCCTGTCTCCTCCTCTTTTCTCTTTTTTTTTTCACTTTTCATAGGCGGCTAGGGTTAACCTTGTGTGGCGAACTACCCTAGGATTTGTCATGTGGTAGCAGCTTTACTCTAAAGGGCACCCTAGAGCAACACCAGTGCACTCACACAGATATCCTAAATTCTCTATCTCCTGTAGCAGACACAGTGCTACAGGAGATAGAGAATTTAGGATATCTGTTGCATTACTATAATTATTTAGAATTCCACGGCAGTTCCAGTGGATAAGGAACACCATGATGATTTCAGTAGGGGGAAACGATTGAGACCTTAGGTCCCTTCATGTAGAGGGCCTGTTATTAGGGATTTTTCTTTGTTTCGATCGAGAGAGCCGCGCCTTTGCAGCGGCGGAGGCGAGCTCTGAGTTGTGTCCATCGCCTCAGTGGAGGCAGTGGAGTTCCGCAGAGAACCGCGGGCAGAGCGGGTGCGGGCTTCTCCCGAACGGGGGAAGCCTTGCGGGGTGCCGACTTGGTGGCCGGCGGGCCCTTTTTCGGGGGTGGCATAGCAGCTCTCGCTGCATCTGCTGGAGGCGCAGATGGCCCTGCCTCAGCATCACTGTGTGTGAGCTGGGCAGGTGCCGAAGGCCGGTGTGGTGTGCCGCGCCCACGCACCACATCAGCGAGGTTTATGTGGGGTGTGAAGGAGAAAGTGCCTTGTGTCCTTGCATAGCGCCTTCTTACCTCTTTGAATGTGATATTCCCTTTTCTCTTTATTGTAATTTTCTTTTTCTTTTTTCCAGGCAGGACAAGACCTTGAATAAGCGGCTTGGTCACCTTCGCAGTTCACGCACCGTGGCGCGCCATCGCAGTCGTCAGATTTGTGGTCAATTGAGGCACATTTAGCACAGGTGTCACGGCTGCGGCAGCTTTGGGAGCCATTGCCAAACTTCTGGCATTCGAAGCAGCGTCTAGGGTTGGGTATGTAAGGGCGCACAAAGATTTTTGCATAACCTACCTCGATTGACTCAGGGTGCAGGAGGCAAAAGTCAAGACCAAGTGTTTCGTCGGAATCTCTTTGTTTTCCTTTCGAATTTTCATTCTGTGAACTTTAGTTACGTCCTGATCGGGCAATCCTTCAAGCATATCTTCCTCTGATATCTCGAAAAAGTCGTCGTCAGAAATGACACCACGTACTGTGTTCAAAGAACGGTGTGGTGTTACGGACACAGGGATATCACCAAAGGTTTCGATGTTTGCCAGCTTTGTGATCTGAATTATATCTAGCAATTCTAGCAGGAGGTCGCCACTAGCCAATTTGGTCACTTTGTACTTAGGGCCCAAGGGATCTGTCAGAACTTTTGACACTACAAAGGGGGATATCACTCTACCTGGCTTTTTTTTCGCGTTCACTATGAACAATATGATACTTAGGGAAAGTTGCTTTCTTTTTATTGAAGAAGTTGGAGGTCACAACGGTTTGGTTTATGGGGTTTAACGTCCCAAAGCGACTAAGGCTATGAGAGACGCCGTAGTGGAGGGCTCCGGAAATTTCGACCACCTGGGGTTCTTTAACGTGCACTGACATCGCACAGTACACGGGCCTCTAGAATTTCTCCTGCAAAGAAATTCAACCGCCGCGAATATGATACTTAGGGAAAGTTGCTTTCTTTTTATTGAAGAAGTTGGAGGTCACAACGGTCCACCCTCTTTTTAGAGGGCGATCATTTGAAAGGAATGAGGTAGCCATTGAAAAAAAAATGTTCTTCGGCCATGGTGCCAGCCACCCACCATGGAGCCCAACAAGGGGATGGCACAGGAACTTGAAAAACAAGCCCTGCCCATGCCAGCTGTACACCACTGCTATAACCAAATGTCATGCAACTCAGGGTAGTTGGTCACACAAGGTTAACCCTAGCCGCCTATGAAAAGTGAAAAAACTGAGAAAAGAAGAGGAGACAGGAGAGTTGTAAGAAAGAGATAGGAAAGTGAAAGATGGAGGGGAGGACAGGAAAAGGCGACTGCCGATTTCCCCCGGTCGGGTCAGGCCGGAGGTGCCGTCTACAGGAAGCTGGGGCCAAAGTGGTGTGTTGCCTCTGCCGAGGGGTCTTAAGGGTCCAAACACTCGGCATTGGCTTAACCACCAGGATCCCCTTCTCCCCGGACACAGTGATGCTACGCACGGCTAAACGCGGGTGCTCTGGTCCGTTGTGACGCACTGCTCGCCATCCCCCTGCGGGGATGTCCCTGCAGATGCTCGGGTTAACCCCGTGGTGTCGCCACTCACCGTGTGCATGTTGCAGACGCCTTTGTGGGGTGTCCATTATGAAACGTCTTTTTGTAGTATTTCAAATTTCTCTTGGTGAATTTCTTCTCACATACACTTAAATCTCATTATAACGAAGCCGAAAGGGCGCCAAAATTCTTTCGTTACAACCATTAGTTTGTTATTGCCACTGAATAATAATTACGCAGTTAATTATTGTATATGAGGTTGCACTTACTACAGGTAAGCTAAAGCCCAGGTACAAGTTCTCGTCGCGGCCGAGTGGCTGCATCCGCGGCGAGTGCTATTGCTTGCCGATATCGCATACAGTGAGAAACTAGAGTCAAAGGCATTTAGAAGCGACTTTATCGCCATTATATTCATGTCGAACCTTTCACGTTGACGGTGCAAAAAAGTCGGTGATGGTTCGCTGCTGCGTCTTTCTCAACCAAAGCTCGGCCTTCTCGGCAGCAGCAGCTATGTCAAGCCCATCTTCGCCGTTTTCGTGGCCGCCGAAGAAGCAGCGCAGCAGGTCCACCGCGTCCAGCGCCTGAGACGATGTCGGTACATCGTCAGCCTCATGCAAAGTGACGTCATCCTCCGCAACACCTTCATCGTTGGTTCCGTCGGGCTCCCGGGCAGCAAGCACAAAGTCGTTAGCCAGCTGCTCCGTTGCCACAACATCGGCATCCACGCCCACGTAGTCGCAGAAGGTTTCGCCTTCAGACGCGACGCCGGCGTCATTAAGCACCTTCCATAATGCTACAGCTTCGTCTGATGTGGCGAGAGCGGTGGTAGCAGCGGTAGTACTGGGTGCGACTATTTGGTTCGTTGAGTCATCGCTGCCACCCTTTCGCTGGCGGCAAATGTCGCTCGTCGAAAGCAGTTGGCGATGGTGCTGGCTGTCACATCTATCCATGCAGCGTTGAGCATCTCTAAAGCCATATACAAATCGACCTTCGTGTCGCGGTTCAACTTCATGTTCAACACAAGACGGTCAATTACTCGCTTGCAGTATCCAGCCTTAAAGGACATGATCATGCCCTGGTCAAGGAACTATATCACTGCCATGCAGTTCGGGGGCAAGAACCGAAGTTCAATGCTCTTCAGCGCCACAGTTGTGTGGTGGGCAGCACAGTTATCCAAGAAAATGCATATCTTGCGATTCTGCCTCTCCAACTTCTCGTCCCAGTCACGGAGCCATCCAGCAAAAACTTCCCTTGTCATCCAGGCTTTCGTGTTTGACTGGTACTGCGGTTGAAGTCGCCTCTTTCCTTTAGAGGTGCACTGAAGAGGAATCTGAACTCGTCTCTTTGCCGCGGGAACTCGATCTACACGTTCCGAGCATTCTTAGAAACTTCGATTTATTGCCCTGTGTGGCCAATTTTCCTAATTAAACCGAAGTAATGTCCGGCTCCCGCCTTTTTTTAATTCTCCCCCGTACGGTGGGCGAAGTCGACCAACGCGCGGAGTGCCTTTCACCCAGTCCTGCGGCGGCTTGCTGCTCTGCCATCGGCGGAGTAATACGTAGTAATTCGTAGAAGCAAATAGTCCGCGCGTATTTTTATTTCTGCGGGCTTATTTTGCGGCTATATTATCTGCGAATGAAATTATTTGTTCATGGAAACCTAAAAAACAACATAAAGCGAACGCAAAGCCTCCACGGAGCTGGCTCAAAGGCACTCTACGCGTTGGTCGACTCCGCCCACTGTACGGGGAACAATTCAAAAATAAAGGCGGGAGCCGGATGTTAATTCGATTTAATTAGGGAAATCGGCCACACAGGGCAATAAGTCGCAGTTTCTAAGAATGCTCGGAACGTGTAGACACAGTTCCCGCGGAAAAAAGGCGAGTTCAGATTCCTCTTTAGTGCACCTTTAAAGCATTGTGGCGGTGCACCTTTCCCTATCAGCAAAGGTGGCAGTTTCTTGGACCCGTCCATATTCGTACAAAGCAGCACGGTGATGCGGACCTTACTGTGCTTCCCGCCGCGACAGAGCTCGCCTTTTAAGGATAAGGTGTTTTGTGGCAACATTTATAGAAAAGAGCGGTCTCGTCCCTGTTGAACACGTCCTTCTCTTCATACTTCTCAAGGAGAAGACCAACCTTGGCTTTCACCCACGCCGTTGTGGTTTCACTGTCGACGGCCTGGGACTCGCCAGGTAATTGTCCTATCAACGATGTCGCGGCGCTCCTTAAATCGCTGCAGCCAGCCATCGCTTGCAACGAAACTGTTGCAGCCCATGACAGGCAAAGTCTCTCGCTTTTCTCGAGTAATGCCCCACTGACGGGCAAATTAGTAGCCCTTGCGTCAAAAATCCATTTGAACAGCGCCTCTTCCACGGCCTCAAAGGCAGGAGGCCGCAGTTTCTTGCGGCTGCCTTTCACACCACGTGCGCCAGCGACAGCGTCTTTCTTGCTGATGATCGTAGAAAGCGTGCTCGGCACGATGCCGAACTCCGTGGCCACTTGTGTCTTCTTCGTGCCCGACGCAACAGCCCTTATTATAGCTGCCTTCTGCTCCAGGTCGATAACCTTTCGTTTTCGCTTCAAGCTGCCGCCGCCGCTATTCATTTTTATGTCGTGAAACTGGCGACATGTCAAATAAAAGCACGCTGACGGACTGACCACGCCGGTAAAGCCAGGCCTACAACCCCTACACGCACAGCGCTGGTATGGAACGAAGCTAGCGATGGCGCGCTGCACAGAACACAACAGACTGCAAGGCTTGGCTTGGAGAGACTTGACTTGGAACGTTTCCAGATGGTAAGGGCGAAACCGACCACTTGTGGCTGCTTGGCCAGCCTGGCTTGGCTTGGAGCATTGCCGGATGGTGAGGGCCCAGCGCCGGAGATTCGAACTGCCGCATCGGAGGTCCGTAACACGTCATGCAATTTCCCCAATCTATATGTTGTGTGCAAACTGGCCAGTTAGTTGGCATTTTGGAATAACTATTCGTTATAGTCGTTGATCGGTGAAATTTTTTTCATTAAAACGAAATTTTAAACATGGGTTTCTATGGGGACTTTCAAGGGGAATTGCGATTCTTTCGTTATATCCATTATTTCATTATAAACCGTTTTGTATAACGAGATTTGAGTGTACGTCACACTGGAAGGGCTTTTCGCCCTTATGGGATCTACCATGATACTCGAGGCCTGTGCGTTCAACAAAACCCATGGGGCACAGATGACACGCAAACGGCTTTTCACCCATGTGGGTATGGATGTCTCTCCAGGTGATTCCTGTGTCCAAAGCTGCTACCACAAGTCACAGCGGTAGGGACGCTCACTGGCATAACATTTGACAGAAAACTCACTTTCCTGTCTCACATCAGCACATTAAAAAAGAAAGCCTCCCGATCCCTTAACATACTTAAAGTGCTCTCCCGAAAGCACTGGGGTTCCGATAGGTCATGTCTTTTGCAAATTTATCGCTCTGTAGTGCGCTCCTCCCTGGATTACGGGTGTATAGTATATGGGTCAGCGAGACCATCGTACTTGAAACGACTGGACCCGGTGCATAATTTAGATTTGCGTCTTTCCACTGGTGCATACAGGACTTCACCCATAAATAGTCTTTATGTGGAAACTAATGAACCATCACTTACACACAGAAGAGCCTGCTCACATGGTCATACATTTTAAAAATCCGTTCACTACCTAAACATATCTGTTACCAAATAGTCACAAAGTGTCCATCAAGAACACTATTTAATAACAAACCGCAGTCTACTAGGCCACTGCTCTTGCGTTTCGAAGAGATGTGTGAAAATCTCGGCATACTAGACACGTTACCTGGCATTGCTCCAAGATGAGATCCATCACCTCCATGGTACCTTTTTCCTTCCATCTGCGATTTCACTCTTACAAAGTTCCGTTAAAAAGAAGCCCCACAGCAGCTTATAATACCAGAATTTTTTGCACTCGAGGAGAAATAGAGTACTTTTACACCTTTTAATACAGATGGCTCAAAAACAGATGTTTACGTTGGAAGCGCAGTGGTACAGGAGAATTGGAATCAAATAGTAAGGCTTCCGCAATGTGCATCAATCTTCACTGCCGAATGTTACGCCGTCTGTGTAGCCACTCAGCAAATACTAAACAAGAAACTCACAAACAGCATTATTTACACAGACTCACTAAGTTTACTTACTGCGCTCCACTCTAGAAATTCAATCACTACACTACTTGGTAACATCATACATAACATAGTAAAACTCTGCTGGGTCTCGAGTCATGTCGGAATAAAAGGAAACGAGAGAGCAGATTTCTGCACTGCTCAAGCTCGGGGCAAGGAAATAAAAAAAGTAAATATGCCCTTTATAGATTGCGTGAACTTAATTTAACAGTGTAAATTAAAAGAAAAATGGCAGTCATCTTGGAACAATGAGGCAAATAACAAACTAGATTTAGTAAACAAGGGAGGGGAAAACCTCAGGTTGCTTGAGCCAACGTTTCAACAAGGGGACTTGTCTTCGTCTGGGCAAAGCGTTCATCATTGGCAGGGATTAAATAGGGCCTTCGCTGCAAGGAGGAAAGCCCCGGGGGTGGGGAAGGAAAGAGGTGTGAGAGGGGATGCGTGTCAGGAAGGGGAGAGATGGTCCTTGGCGACCACAAAATGAACAAGGGAGGGGAAAACCTGAGGTTGCTTGAGCCAACGTTTCTACAAGGGGACTTGTCTTCGTCTGTATAAAGCATTCATCAATGATCATCAGTGATCATTAGCTAAAATAGTTTTATTCAAATATATGGGGCATGCTGATGATCAGGCCGAATGCTGATTCACAGCTGAATTTTATTTTTTAATAACAGCACATGAAACAGAACAACTCACATAAAGGAAGCACTAACACACCCAATCAACCACTGTACGTCCAGCGGACGTACGATGTACGTCCCTTAACGGATGTACGGATATCCGTGGGAGATCCGCCGATCTCCGACGGAGGTACATTTGTAACTGGAAAGATCTCCCACGGACATCCGATTCGGATATCCGCGGATATCCGCCGCGGATCTAAAGAGGACATTGGCATGTTGCAGGCCTTGGTGACTGCAGCCACTAATATATCTGTCATATACTAAATGAGTTTCTATACAAGCCCACAAAGTGTTCTATATTAGGCATAGGCCTCATCGTACGTCAAATGCATATGCCTATAGGAAGCAACCAAACACAAAGCAAGTTGTCTTAAAATCAAACAATTTTAATAAAGACATTAATGCATGCTTTCAACCTTCAAGAGGCATTCTTCACGCTGGAAGAGGTCCCATGCAATAGGACGGGTTACTGTATGCAGGTTGTATTCTCATGTTGAACCTGTTGTAAAAAAGTTTTTCCCAAGAAAACAAACAAAAATGCAAAAATACTGTCACTGAAAGGGTACATGATTTTGCAATTCAAGATACTGGCACTGAAGATCATAATAAAAAATACTATAGCTAGAACATACCTGCTGACTATGTCGCACATTCGCAACCATCAATTGCACAAACCATCCACACACGTGCTGCAAAGGAAAAGATGAAGAGTGCATGAGGGGAGCTGATAATTTCAACACACTTCGAACTTACATGTAAACCAATGCTCTGTAGCGCAAGCTACAACACGGTTGCTCTGAATGGGCTGGTGACGTCCGTGCAGCAACCCTGAGGGAACAAGTGGACAGGTTGTGAGTGGGCAACATGCACTTACACTGCAACTAATACATACCTGTTGACACTACGATGTGGCACATTTGCAACAATCAATTGTACGAGCTGTCCACATAAACGCTGCAAAAAAAAAGATGAAAAATTAATTTCAACATACTTCAAACTTACATGTAGACTGCTGCTTTGTAGTGCAAACTATTACATGGTTGCTCTGAATGGGCTGGTCACGTCCGTGCAGCAATCCTGGGGGAACAAGTGGACAGGCTGTGAAAGTGAGCAACATGCACTTACACTGCAACTAATACATACCTGTTGACACTACGATGTGGCACATTTGCAACAATCAGTTGCACGAGACATCCACAGGCACACTGCAAAGGAAAAAGTGAAAAAATGCATTTGGGGAGTTGGAAATTTTAACACTACAAACTTACATGTAGACTGCTGCTCCGTATTACAACCTGCTATACCAGAACAGTAGCACAACAGGCTATTCACGTCATACCGGCAGAAGTTTCATGCAATAGGAAAGGTTACTGCGAAGTTTCATGCAATAGGAAAGGTTACTGCGTGCAGACAGTACTCTCATGGTTGAACTTGGTATTCCAAAAAGGGATGCTCTGAACAACAAACCAAAACACAAATAGAATACTTTTACTGAAAGGTTAAGCAAATATTTAAGTGCGAGATACTGTAAGTAAAAACATTACTGAAAGACAATATCAAGAGAATTGCGTAATTTTGACCCATAGTTTCTCCAGCCTTGCTGCCACATACCAATGCAACTCTATGATGAGATAAGAGGTGCACAAGAGTTTACAATGCATATAGCACACACAACAAAATCAAGCTAATAATCTACAATGTCACCGTGCCAACCACGGCTTGCAGAGGTATGTTACCTTTGGGTTGCAAAGGTCTGAAAAAAGACACAAAAATACGAGAGCAGGCAATTTTTTTCCCACCGGTTGCATGAGAAAAAATAACACCACATTTATGTTTCCCTGCATATTACTGAAATAGTAATAATGAAGATAAATTTTCAAACAGGCTATGAAGTTAAAAAGAAAAGACTTGTAAAGGCACGAAGAAAATCGGCATAGGACAATTTGCAGTCAGGAGTGTTAGGGCTGGAAGAATTTGAAAATAGACAGTTTAAAAGCTTTGCATGCATTAAGCAAGAACATTTCATTAAGAAGCTTGTGAAGAAGTAGTGGAACATAACAGAGGCTGGTATGTTCCCTTCATCTAATATGAACGTTTGCCTCTATAGTAGGATGCAATTCAAGAATGCAGCAGCGAATGCCCCTCAACAAACGCCCTCCAGCCAATGCCGTCGACTGGTTTTCATGATGTGGCGGTTAATCACATTTCACGGAGGTACATGCCAGCCACCTGGGATTTCACGTTAAGGAAATAACTACGACGTCTGAGAACTGATCAATGCCACTGCATTCTTGAGTTCTATCAAATTATAAAAGACGTTCATGTATTCAGAGGTGATGGGCAGGTGTGTAAGGAGTGCGGTGTTCCTCAGACTGCACATATATTTCATTATGACTGTTTCTGCAACAAATAGTTCAAGGTTAGGCATCTGTAGCTACGAGAACAAGTTTAAATCTTGCACAAGTCTTACGTAGTAACCAACGGAGGTGAAAATATTTCTTGAAATGCAATATACTTTGCTTAAAAACACTGCAAACATAAAAGAAGAGATACACCCCACTGCAAACAGCTTTGTGCCAGTGCATGAACAATGTGTTTGCAGTGCAAGACACTACAGCTACTCCCACACGCAATCACATCCATACTGAAGGTCTAAAAAATTTAAGTGTGAGAATAGAAATCTTAACACACACCTGCAAGCTACCTGATGACGATGACTTAGTGGTTAACACAAGGCTCAGTAAAGAAAGTTTGTGGGATGTGGATTTCCAGAAAAATATTTATTTTTACATTGTTTCACTAGGCAGTCAGCTGAAACTTGTTGAATAAGTTCGAACATCTATCTCCCCTCATTAAACTGCTCTGGCTAACAGCACAGTACAGAAATTTTTCCCAAGAACTCGCAAGACTTTTATCCACCACTGTGCAAGTACACTGCACTATAGCCAGATGCCCTGCACTGCACAGAGCAAAGAAAAAGAAAGTATCAATCATCAGAGGAAGAAATTTGCACCATAGTTAAAACTTACCTGTAAGCTGCTGCTGTACTCTCAGGTAATATAGGTCATAGGTCAGTCACATCCATACTGCATGGCCAAGGAAACAAAATATGAGAGAGCAACCTTTACTGCACTTTGTCAACATGACGTAGACATCATGATGCAGCAAAACATGGCCTTTGTTGAAACAACCCAGCTCACAAGGTTCGCTGATGAAGCACCCAGCCGGCACTAACAACAAATCTGATGATCCACAGCTCCACAGGAGTAAGGAAGAGAGGTCTGCTCACAATACAGGGATATGTATCTTTAGGTGTGCCATATGTGGACCTGCTACCTTGCTCAGCACTGAGCCCTATGAGCATGAACATGTTTGACAAACCTACATCAATGCACTGCATGGCCTCATTGCAGTTAGTATGCAGCGATAAGAAAACAGGTGAATAACGTGTGACTGAAGTTCTGAAATTTAACAGAACACTTCAGTTTTCTAAACAATGCTACTACACAACGCAAATTACTGTGCTGTAGATGGCTGGAAACATTCATTTGTCAAGCCTAATGTTGAAACAAGTCGATAAGCTGTGAAGGTAGACGAATTTTACACTATTTTCAAACTATGTGCACTTTCCATGGCATGGCATAATTTAGGCACCAATACACTCCGCACGTGGGCTACATACACACCACAAAGACAGTAAGAAAATAAGAAATCAGTCGCGAATCACTGCAAAACACACACAGCCCCGACACTATCCTTTTCGTGCGTCCTTTTTTATCGCTATTAAGAACTTACGTAAAACTGCCTTAAAGGGAGACTGAAGCACTTTTTCTGAAAATCGGGCTGGCAGCGGCATCCTATAGTTTTTCATGCTGTATACTGGAATATCGCATCCAAATAAGGCAAAAACAAGCGCGAATTGCCTTTTTTAGCCGAAATATGCGGCCTGTGCCGCGGGGCACGCCGCGCGGCGCGCGGCCGCCCGTGATTGGTCAAGAGAGGTCGTGACGTCACTTTGAGGACTGGAGAAGCTGCCGATGCGGAGCCGGCGCTGCGTTGAGGGCAGATCGCAGCTTTCCGTGTCGTTGTAAAAGCGAATACGGCGAGTATTTTTTTTTACTGACCACCGAAGAAAAGGATACTACAGTTTGCTCATTCCACGTATCGCCTGAAACCAAAAAAGACACAAGCAAAAAATTCTATGCCTAGCACAACCATACGCCAGCGTCAAAGACGCGATGCAGACCATGCGTAAAAGGTGCCAGCACAACCTCGGGTCGTATTCTCGGAAAGGAAGGGGTGCGAACAATGCTCAAGTCAATTACCACCACCGGACGCCTCCTGGCTCGCCCGGAAGAGCGTCATCCTAAAGAAAAGGCCCAAAGCACTGTGTACAAAAAATCCTGTTCTCAGTACCCGGCGTTGCAGGTTGGGGCAAGAAAGTATTTCAAGGAAACGATGAAGGAGCACAAAGTTGGTGTCAAAATTAGCGAAGCGCAGTGGCCAAGCACTGCGAGGCATGTGACCACAAGATAGTGACGCAATCATGGTGCGCTGGAAACCAAGCCAAATACGCGCACAAATACGCTTCACTCCTGGCGCGTTCAGCAGAGGCCAGAAAATATTAATCGCTGCCTCGGAAACGTTCGCCCTTCCTAGATTTGCAGTTTAGGTTCAGTGAAGTAGTTGCCAACTATATGTGTGTTTAAAAGCCAAGCTAGCTGCAACTCGCCCGCTGCCACAACTTGATGAAGAAACCGAGTAAGGTTGCGGCGTTTTTTTTGCAAAAACTCGGTTGGCATTCATTTCTCTCATAAATTTGCATCCGAAATCAACGTCGAACGCTTTCATTTTAATTGCTTAGCTAGGATTAAACGAGATGCCGCATATGAAGAGCTTCAATGCTTGCTTGCTTTGCTTTATTGTGCTTTGCTCTGCTTGCTTGCTTCAACACGTCGAACCGAGTATAAAATCACTAACCGAGCCTTGCTGAGCACGTCTCAGGTGGTCTGGCCGCACCTAAGCTGAGGAGAGCGACACATGCTTAAGCCTCTATACGGTTTCTTCAGGGGCTAAGTGAGCATGTTTCTACTTTTAAAAGAGGCGCTTCTTCGGAATGGTGACACGCCTCTTATGCGCGAGGAAATCAATGGAACTGTGTCATGGTTCAGCCGCGGCTTTTCGACAGAAATCTCCGGAGATCACACTAGGACAAGCTCTGCCTGTAGCCGCTCTTACGAAAGTGTTTCGAGCAGAGTAAGCTTGCTTTAGTCGGCTTGAATTCTTCGTCACAGAAGCGAGCGGTTGCGCTGCGAGCTTGTGATCTTGCGGAAAACAGTGGAAGACGACACAGTCGCGGCCGTAGTTGTTCGTGGACACGAACACAGAGTAGTGCCTGTTGAATCTGATTCTCAAGGTCGGCTGACACGCTTTGTACGTCACAACGCACGCAGTACGAGGAACAACGCATGCAGCGCGAGAAACATCGCGCGCTGAAAGCTCTCTCGGGTGCGCCGAAGCATCCCCGGCTCCTCAACATGACGTCACGCTGGCCGACATGGACGAGGTTTCCCTCTCCGCTGTTCCCCTCTCCTGCGCTCGCGCGGGGCGCGGGAAATTTAAACATCGCATTTTTAATTGGTGATTGCGGCACTGTTTTAGCCAAAATCGAAAAAATAATTTCACAGACGTGATCAGCAATGACAGTACTTCAAAACCCTAGAAGGTTAGCTGATTCGAAAACCGCCTCAGTATCCCTTTAAGATTCACACCATGCACGTGTACACCTCGTCTCAATTTCTTTCGTAGTGTAGAACGAGAGAGGCGCGATGCACTGGCTTACGGAGCTTCGCGACAGGCTCGCGAACGCGGGCAAACACGTTTGCGGCAGCTATCGCATCGTACTTGTAACTTCCACAGCACTTTGCTCATCCCACGGCAACATCATCAAAGTAATCTTCAAGCACAGTTACTTAGTTGCAAGTTGTAACACGCCGCTTCTTTCATCCAAGGCAACAAAGAGTCGGGTACAGTACGACGTTGAGCCGCTATTTCACAACAGCTTCGGGTGCAGAAGGTCTTGTCGAGCGCATAGGTGATTGATCACATTTATAGCACAGCCAAGCAACCGCAGAACAAACAAACCGCATACTGTAGCAAAAATAAAGGTCGAAAAGAGCACGATGCCACGAAAAACTACGCAAAGATAGCGCTGTTGGGCACCGAGCCGCCCGCGCTGGAACTGGTGGCTGACGGATTGGATTGGATCGACTTTAAGGCCTGTCGTTCTGCCGCGGCTTCTGGTAGGAGTTTAGTTTTAGTTTTCATGGAAGGCAGCATGCCTCGGTTACCTCGGCGGAATGCTGGAAGAGAAAAGGGCATTGATCGCAGAAAGTCACGCAATTAGTTTAATTCAGGTTCTTTCATATCAGCACCATATTCGAGTGATGTTAATTGATTAATCCGAATATGCAACTAATTACCGGTATAAAAATTTGATCGGTTGAATTTGTCGTTTGCAAAATAGAATTTCTTTTAATTTTTTTCTATGTGAGGAAAAACAAAATATGTATGTGATGTCGTAAGTTCAGATCCCTACAGGCATATTCACTGATACCCGTCGGACGTCCGTCCGCGGATATCCTCCAGCCATCCAATAACGAACGTCCTTCGGACATACTCCGAATCTCCGATACGTATGTCCGGATATGGACGTCCGTAGGCATGCCCTACGGACATCCCCACCTGGCACTGGAGATTCGGATCTTAATCGTACGTACCACGGATATCCGTGGTTGACTGGGCAGCTTTAACAGCTCCTCTCAGGCATTTCTCGTTATTGAGAGCAGGGTCATGGATGGTGTGCACATAGACCTTCCTTCGCAAGTGTGTAATAGGCTTCATTAATTTTGTTTAGGTTGTCTGGTTAGTATGAGTCAAAATTATCACGTTTTCAAACTTGAAGCAGTAGGATTCCAATACAATAAGTAGCCAAGCCAACCCCAGATGCAGAGTAGCAAAATAGAGAGATGCAAAATAACTATACGGCTAAAACAGCAGGTATACAGGGTGTTTCACCTAAGACATTTCACAATTTTTGAAAATAGCCTCTTGAGTTAGCAGAGCGCTTTTTTCGACAGCATTGTAAGCCGTGTAGTATTAGATAGCTAAGACGTGCTAACTAGCAGGATAGTTAACTAATGTTGACAGTTACTTTTTAATACATTACTCTCAGCTTCCTTAATTATTCAGAGCATGTAGTCCACCGTAAATTTTATCCATACCAGTTTTTAGAATTGCGAAAAATCGGTTATCCTCAGCACTGTGGCCTAACAGATTTAGTCTATTTCGACGAGTTATGTGCTGGAGAGGTCTTTGCTCGCAAGCTTCTCGAAAGCGCACCCGTTTTAGCGCGATGATGCCAAATTTTTTGGGCCGCCGTGCTGAGAGTAACCGCGTTTCAGAAATTCTAAAAACTGATATGCTTATTATTTGTGATGGACTAAGCGCTTCTCAATAATCGAGGAGCTTAACAGTAATAGATAAAAAGTTGAACATTCAATACTGGTTTACCAGCCTGCTAGTTAGCATGTCTAGCTGTATTCTGATGTACTGCACCACGGAAAATGCTATGCCGAAGAAAGCGCTCTTCCAACTCAAAAAGCCAATTTTTAAAAATTGTGCAAAATCTTAGATGAAACACCCTGTATAAGTCATCTAAGGTCTAAACAGGCTTCGGGATATTATCTTGGTCAGAACAAAAAATATTAATGGCACAGCAAAGGGCATGACATTAAAACAGTAGTGGCATACTGTAAGGCATAAATATTATATGACTGTCTTATAAATAATGAACGCAACAAAACACAAATATGCCACAAATGAAATAAATGAAAATGCACTTATTCGTGCTTAACTCGACGTGCCACATCGTTTTAGAGCTAAACAAGCTAGATTTGAACACTTCGTTTTACCGGTGTTTGTGAGTGTACACTCAAAAAAGTAATATCTGCCGATCTGCGTGAAATGCACTTATTCGTGCTTAACTCAGCGTGCCACATCGTTTTAGAGCAAAACAACATTAGGTTTCCTGAAACGTAACTTGCATCAAGCAAATCAACAAACAAAACTTCTAGCGTATACATTCCTTGTCAGGTTCCAACTCGAATACGCTTCCATCATCTGGCACCCTCATCAAACTTATCTAGTAAACTTCATTGAATCACTTCAGAATAAAGCAGCCAGGTTTATTGCCCACGATTATTCATTTCGGACCAGCGTAAATAGCCTTAAGCAACAATTAAACTTATTGCCCCTCCAAATTAGAAGAAGAAATGCCCGCCTATCGTATATGCACAATCTATATCATGGTTCATCAGAATTTCGAGAATTGTTTCTGCGTCCTGCTGCCCACATATCTTCTCGTTTAGACCACCCATTTAAAATCAGCCCCATTTTGCGCGCACAAATTTGTTCAAATATTCACCTCTTTTACTTGGCATCTAATCTAATCATAATCTCCATATCTAATCATGGATCTTTCCTCAAGGCTTTAGAAGATATCTTATGTTAGGCTGTTTTGATTTCTTTCTTGTTATTGATGGTTTTAGATATCTCGCTTTTTTCCCGTCATGTACTGGGCTGTATTCATTGCTGTATTGCGCTCCCTGCCCGGTATTGCGTGTGCCTATAACTAACTCTGTTATAGCCTTGTGTAATCATTCAAAAATATATATCTATTGTATAAATACACAGGTTACAAATTATTTTATTTCTCCCTACATTTTTTTCCTTTTCTATATTTCTATGGTTATCATGTAAGTGCGTTTTTACTTGTGTGCGTATATAACCAGTTTTGAATTGTATTCCCCCCCCTATGTAATGCCCGAAGGGGCCCTTAGGGTAAATAAATGAAATGAAAACACAAATATGTCACTCAGTGCCTCATCGCACATATGTTGCTCGGCTGCTGACCCAAAAGACACGGGTTCGATCCCAGCCATGGTACTTGTGGCAAGGAATTAATCCTTGCACAAGTAAATGTACATACTTCCAGGAGTAAAACCACCACAGACGGCCAAGTAAAGAGAGATGCGTGAGGACCTAGCAGGCTAAGAATACCCAAGTTAACTTAAAGATACATTTCATGATTCTATCTAACTACACAGGCTGATATGCAGAAGTTTTCACAGTATCTATTGAAATAATCTACTGAATTCTGTGCTCTCTCAAAATCAATCACCTCTCAGCACAGTGTCCCAAGAAAAATATCAACAGTTTCGAATGAAAAATCCTCGACCCAAGATGTTAATATCAGCAAAAAAATATAGCACACTAGCAACACACTCACCATTCAGTTTTGCTCAGGAGGAGCACAGCTTTGTTCGCCAGTTTTCTTGCGCATTACCCGTTCAGTTGCATGCCGAAACCATGACATGGCTACCTTTTCGATTTCTTTCAGCGTAGTTTGCTGTGCCTGAGTTGAGGTCTGCTGGTCGGTTAGGCAACCTATATACAAATGAGAGTATATATGTTATGTATTTTTTATAACAAAATATATCTCACCTCTAAAAAGTTTGTAGCCAAACTTTACTGTATTTCCTTAATTTTGAATCAGCAGGCAAAGGGCATGGGCTTGAGTAACAAAGGATGGCATATTTCAACACATCTTATTACCAATTCTATTGCTGGACCATGCCTTCTGTGCAGGCAGTATGAAAATAATCCCAAATGCACACTATGAAAGCTGTAATTCTAGCTTGTTCTAACCTGTGGTAACATTCATGGCACTGCAGCAATGAGCCAATGAACCAGATGACAACAAAAATCCATGTGGCTAGTTGTGAAGTGCGTGAATGTACAGACTGAAAATTTGGCATTTTTGTTTTGAAGCAATATCACTGGTCTTAACGCAATCCTACCAAGACCTACAAATTCAATTATAAAAACTTAATGTAGATATTGATTCTGTGATCTCATTTATATTCTGAGTCTTAAAGGGATACGGACACAGTGTTTTGGGGTGTTCATTTTTCTGCTTTCAATGAGACGTAAAAGCCTATTAATCATGGAAATGAGCTTAAATATCTAATCTACAGTGTGAACAGTTAAACTGTTTTATATGAGTACTTTTGGTCTCTGTCAGGTCATTGCCAGTGCTGGAGTTCATTATGGCATCATGTGATGGCATGGTTAGGACTTACCCCATGTTTTGCTCGTGACTCTGCCAACCAGTCCATATATAGATGATCGATGTCAGCATTGGCTAACAGCTTCTATGTCAATGATTTTTGGCATGTAGAATCAGTGAAATCAGAGAATTTGGAATAGTAAAACCTTTTGTGCCCAGGACACAGATCGATCACTTATTTGAGTTTAAAATTTTAAATCTGTGCTCCTTTTAAGATTTGAAATAGCTGCCTCCAAATAATACTTACTGCACATGATTTTGCATATATTCAGCTCACAGAGCCTGTTCTTCCCTTGGCGCCATACCAGCTGTAGCTAGGCGCCAGTTCAGATGTTAGAATACTTCGCAGAATGCGAGATGTCTTTCCTCTTGCAGTGTCTCCATCTTGCACAGTTATGCGATTTCTCTAGATCAAAACAGAATTAGGTTTGAAATCAGACCAAGAAAATAAAATCAGGATTTCTCAAGTTAACAGTGGGGAACTCTATTACTATAGTCAGTTTTTACCATACTGAAGGCAGCTGGCATGCTGTCCCAAGCAACCACTGACGTCCGTCGGAGACGTCTGAGCTAAAGCCGAACGTCCTTCGCCAAAATTGGACATCCGTCGGACATACATACTGTGACGAAGACGAGGCTGGCAGTGACACGGGACGGAGCGCTCGCGCTAGGCCAGCGGCCATTAAATGACCTCATAGCCATGGTTAACCACGTCTCATTCTTCGGCTGGCCGCCGCGTAACATTTGGTGGAGGTGCTGGGGTCCCTTCATCGCCATCCTGGTCACGGAGCTTCGGCGTCCTGGGCCTGCCGTGTACGTCGGCTGAGAGTACCTGGTCAGCGCCGCACGGCCGTGCCCCAGCCCGCCCGACCTGAACCGACCTCGACGCTCACCCCAGCCCCGTCCCCCGCCCGGACCACACTACACGACGACCCAAGACCCCACTGACCCAAACGTGAAGACACCGTCCCCCTGCCTCTGCCGTTCGGTGCGTCCAGAGACCTCGGCCGTCAGCTCCTGGCACCCTACGGCCCGGATGCTTCGTTGACCGGGACTCATTCTCTCATCTTTCTCATCGTGGCGGCCAGCACTGCACCATCTTCTACATATTGTTCGATCCTTCACTCAAGACCATCGCCATTTCGCCGTCTGTTCGTCACCGATCGGGACGATCGCTCGGAGGCCCCGGGTAGTGTGACGAAGACGAGGCTGGCAGTGGCGCGGGACGGAGCGCTCGCGCTAGGCCAGCGGCCATTAAATCACCTCATAGCCATGGTTCACCACGTCTCATTCTTCGGCTGGCCGCCGCGTAACAATACGACATCTGGTTTCGGACATACGTATCTGTATGTTCATCGGATGTACAGACTATGTCCACTTTTGTATATCCACATGAGAGACAAGATGTACATCCGATGTATGTACCGACAAGTATGTTTCCAGGACTTATGTATGGGTGTAATTATTGCTGACAAAATTCTCAGTTTCCACATGTACAGAGCTGATCACACTTGTCTTGAGTGCTCAAGCTGTGTCCTGGAGATACATAAAACCTTGCCGCAACTTGCTTTATAATTCTGCTTCATTTCCCAGAGCATTACTCGAGCACCTGAGATAAATATGATTGGGCCTGTCACCATGGGCAAAAGCTTGCACGCTGGGGTCTTGCAGAAAAGAATTTGGTCCTGTGTTTGCTCTCTAATCATTGGGTGGTATTCTTCCTGTGGAGGATGCACATTCTTTTTGCACTTCAATGCCTTGCCCAGCCACACTAAAAAATATTTTTCCGCGAAATCACATCACACAAATTGTTATTCATGACTACTGTTTGCAGCTGTTTTACCAGGGAAAGATTCCCAATTTTTTCTTTTTTTTATGGGGGGGGGCAGTGGGTAATTGACATAGGCTATCGCATACACCTTTAGAAAATTATATAAAACTCATTCAAAGGGCAGCTCTGTTCCTGAGAACTTGTGCATCAGCTGCAGAAAAGATGTTTCTGGACTGGGGTAATTCAACAGTCTGATCAACAATGGCAGACGAAAGCATATATAAGGTGTGCGTAACTAATTTGTTTTAAAGAGCATTACATTAACAAAATTGTGTGGAGATTTCTACTTTTTCTTAAAACGTGCCATCAAAACCAGGATTTCAAGCAAATGTCATGTGGTTTCATCTCATGCATGCAGTTGGCCTGGGCTGTGAACTGACACATGTTATTGCATATGTGCCAGGATGCTCACCATTCAACTGCTGTATTCATGACAAATTCAGCAGGAAATACAGAAGAAATCAATTTATTTAGTTTATTTATTGCATGTAGCAATTTACAGTGCTCCCTTGCCGCAGCGTTCCTTTGCCCTCCGTAACCATTCACCAATTTGTAGGTCCACGTCCTCATGGGTGGCACTGGAATGTGACCTTGTCCTTTTCACAGCACCTAAGAGCATAACAGCATACAAAAATGTATGTGAGAACTTCTTGACACTGTCTTTACACATCGGCTTTGCACAGTCAAACCTGAAAGAATAGCAACATTCAAAAATGTATACGTGCCAAAAATGACCTTCCGCAGTCTAAGGTCACGGAAGACCTCCTTCCCCTTTCTTCCATGCATACTGAATTGCGCTGCGGTGTGGTCATCCATGATGTGGGCAAGCATTGAGCTCACGGTGGCCTTGATGGTGCGTGCACCATATGAACTTAGTTCAACAACCTGGAAAGAGAAATGATTTGGAGGTCAGTTCATTGTGATGAAATGATACCAAATTAAGCTGCTTGAAATCAGCAGCTACGGAAAACAAGACAAAATAGAAAACAGAACAAGAATTTGAATGCTTATCACCTAAAAGGTTGGACAATATGCAGTCTTTGTGGCTACACTTGCACTCTAGAATGCTGCACAGCTACAGTTAAAGTCAACAGCCCGAACATATAACTGCGTAATGTAGGCTGGCACTTACCAAGGCTTCACTCATCTCATCAGTGAGCTGAGTGTCAAAAGCCTGCACAGCCACTGCTGAACCAAGTGGGCTCTCCAGGACTGGCTCCATGTTTTCCGCCATGTAGTCTGACTTCCTCCTCACCAGTAGAGTTCCGATGCAATCCAAGATTTCGGATTGAGTGTGCCTTAAAATGTTTAACGAATTTAGGTCCCGGCGCTGAAAATCTGCAAGAAAAATAATGTCACAAGCTTTGATAATTTACTGCAAGCAAAGCGGAACTCACCAGCACTGATGTGCACCTGAAAGTAAACACAATGAATCAATTTGAATGCTCTGGGAGCTCAAAGCACATTTCTGACAACAAAAATTTCTTACAACCACTTTTTTCCAGTGAAGGCTGAGTGCCCAGAAGTGCTGAAACAAAAAATAAATGCACTATAAGCATACTTTACAGTTAGAGTCTGGTGGCATTATGCTGGAAAACAATTATCTAAAGACCCAGGAGTGCTTACCCTGACTATCCAAAGAGCTCACGTGGGCTCCACTTTGCTCCATACAGGCAACATCACTTGTGCCTTAAGAAATATACAACATAAACAATTAATACATGAGATATGAAAGCAATTTGACAAGCACAGAAGAAGAGCAATCGTGTAGAGAGAACGCAAAAGGAGGACATGCTGTTTCCATATGCTTTACATTTAAAGCACCCTCTGAAAGAACAGTATGAGAACAAAACTTACAACGTAGTGTAGGAAGCAGTGACAGAAAAGATGACAAAAACAGCCATGCAAAGCTTGTTTCCAAGCTAACTGCCAAGGCCTGACCACTTTGGAGACTTGACACACATAGCACTAGGTATGCTTTGCATTAAGGTTAAAACATTTATCAAAATAATACAATGAAGAAGTGGCTTCCACACTTACTTGTCATCGCTGCCAGACCCTGCACCGTTTGACCGCAAGCTACAGTGGAGCATTTTAAAATATTGATACTCATACTGCACAACATAAACAATAACTTGAATGCAATTGCTTAAGAAGAGCATATACCTTCTGTGGATGCAACATGAGAGGAGGTTGCTAAAGGCCTACTCGGTTGAGTCTTTTGTCTTATTTGACTGTGAGCTGTGGAGGAAAAGAATTTGAGAAACATGATGACCAGCACTCTACCAAGTCAGTGCAAAAAGGACAAAACTGACCACCTTAAAATCTGTCATTTTTTAATGCAGGAACTAAAGCATATAACAATACACAGCACAAAAAAGTAATTGACCAGAACACATGTATCTTAGAAGTCTAAGTAACGCAGAGTCCGGTTTCTGAAGCTGTGGTTGGCACCAGAGGCTTCCCTATTATGATATTCAGAGAACGCTGAAACCAATCGTCGTATAACTTTTCAACGCACTTTATCTGCATGCATGAAGGTGTTGTAAGATTACAAAGAAACGAAGCCGCCGACACGAATGGTATGTTCACAAACACGTGTGAATCCCACGCGTTATGAAAGCACGACAATGAAAAAAAAAACGTTACGTCTGTTCAGTTTGTTTGACAGAAGAGCTGGCGCTTCTGGAAAATCGTTGGAGTCGGAGTCCGAAGAGCTCCACCAGGTAGGCCGCATTCTTTTCCTCTTTTGACTACTGCCTTCGTCGTCGGATAAATCAGATGTAAACCGGGCCCAGTCTAGCATCTTTCGGCCCTCATCATATAAGCCTAGCAAAAAAGAAATACATGTAAACGTTCAGCGCTCTTATTTAAAAGTTGCATCGATTCTTACGGAATGTCCGCTTTATCGTCGCTCTGTATTCGACGTAATTTTGAGGCCATGAGCACGTGGAGCCATTCATCCACGTTAATGGGATGAGCTCCACTTCACGCGTTTCGTTAAATGCTACAATCGCGTACATGTGAAAAAAACAAAAAAAAAACGGCTTGTGTAAGCGGAAATTCAACACTCCAAAACTCAAAAGCAACAGCCAGGATGCAAGCAATTACCTTCAGATGCGACCTGCTGCTTGAAGGAGATTGCGATGGACTGCTATCGCTTTGTATTTGCGTCCTATCCACTTCGCAACACGTGCAGCATCTGTCAGCACACTCAGCAGCTCCGTGGTTGAACATTTCACGTGATTATGACAATGGCCAAACAAACGTAGTCACGTCTTACCTACAGCGCCAACGGCTCCAGCTGCAATAGCGCTAAGATCGACATTAATGTCTCTAGAAGTGCAACTCTTTAAATAATTTTTTGTCGTTATTTTTGCCCATAAAGTTTACATTACTAAAACTGAAGTGGTACATTTGTTGCCGTTATCGGCGCAGTGCCATCGCAAGCCAAGCTCGTTCCATAGTCAAGTCAAAATAGGCTTATGGCGGGGCGGCGCAGTGCCCAGTCTGATAAGTTCGGCTGTCATTGAGCATCTTGAACAGCTTCCGACCAGCCCGAAACTTCACGTCATTCAACACTCAGCACCAGTTCGCAGGTCAGCTTTTCTTTTCGTTTTGGGGAAAGCGCGCCACATTGGTTGGAAAACAGGTCTGACTAGACATTCGGAGCGTGTCGGCGTTTTTTTAGTCTTTATTTTGTGTGTGCTTTCATTTTTTTCGCGACCAGTCTGCCACATTTTTCTTTAAATTGAGTTCCCAACTAGCCCTATTGACGTTTCGGAGCCTTTTGGTAACGCCCATGCCCTTAAATCACAGGTCATCATGCCGTACAAGGAAAAGTTGCATATACGAGGTGTGTTAGAAAAGTATCCGACTTTATTTTTTTTTCGAATACCTGATGGATATGAAGCAAGCGCGCTTGTATACGGCCGACCTTGAACCTTCGTGCGCATGCACGAATTTTTTTCTGCCTGCCTATAGCGTCAGTCGCTGGGACGCAGCGTTTGAGTGAGGCAGTGCGCAATGCTCTCGTCGGTTTTTTATTCCAAGGAAAATGGCGAAGTGACAGGAGCAGTGCTACTGCATCAAATTTTGCCATAAACTGGGCGACATCTAACTGGAAACCATTCGGAATATTCAGACGGCTTTCGGTGACGATGCTATGAGCAGCACACAGATTAACCAGTGGTTCAATTGGTTTAAAGATGACCGCACATCGGTGGAGAGCGAGCCACGCTCCGATTGGCCATCAACATGCCGAAATGACCGGGTCATTGCCGAAGTGAACACTGTCGTGTGACTATCCGAGAAATTACAGAAGAGGTGGACATGAGCAATCTTTCTGCACATTCCGTTATCACCGAAGATTTTACTATGGAGAGAGTTGCGGCAAAATTCGTGCCGAAGCTGCTCACGGTGGAGCAAAAGCAGCTTCGTGTTGAAGTCTCACAGGACATGCTGGATTCCACAAACAGTGACCCCGACTTCATCAACACCATAATCACTGGTGACGACTTTTGGGTGTACGGGTACTACCCGGAAACCAAATCCCAGTCGTCACAGTGGAAGCATTCCACGTCACGAAGCCCAAATAAGGCCCGCAAAGTGCGCAGCAATGTGAAAGTGATGCTGACTGCTTTCTTTGACTCCCTCTGTGCGGCACACCACGAGTACGCACCGCACAGGGTCAAACAATGACCAAAGATTACCACAGGGATGTCCTCCGTCGCCTACGTGATGCTGTGCGGTGCAAGAAACCGGAGTTGAGGTCAACAGGAAAGCGGCGCATCCATCACGATAATGCTCCTGCACATTCCTCGCACTTAATTCAGACTTTTTTTTTTGGCGAAAAACCAGACTCCTGTAGTTCAACAGCCTCCTTACTCTCCTGATATGTCCCCCTGCAACTTCTGGCTGTTTCCCAAAATCAAGAGGCCATTGAAAGCAGCGCGATTTCAGACAAGAGAGGACATTATGGCTACAATAACAGCTGAGCTTCCGAAAGGGGCCATTCCGAAAGGGGCCTTTTCAGAATACTTCCAACAATGGTAGCACCACTGGGAGAAGTGTGTGGAGCCCCAAGTAGACTACTTTGAAGGTGACTAGGTTTGCAACGCTCCAGTTATGCGTTTTTTTTCTTCGGCCAAAGGTCGGACACTTTTCCAACAGACCTCGTACGCAAGAAGGCTTAGAAGTTGACAAGGGCGACCATTGAAATCATTGGGCGACCGTGCCGTAGCAGGGCAGAGGAGCAGGAAATGTTGGATCCAGCTCAGCATGATCTGGATTCTTCCGATCACAGGGACAGTGCCTCTAATTTTGACAGCTTTGAGCCATGAACAGCTGAACCCATTGAACGCACAGCTGAAGCCATTGAACCATTTTGAGCCATGAACAGCTGCATCTAATAGACTCTCGGGAGGCGTCGCAATCATCATCCAAAGCGGCGTCCCGGCTCAAGAAATCAAACTGAAAACAAAACTTGAGGCGGTTGCGGTTAGCGTCATCAGCTACAAAACCATAACAATATGTTCTGTGTATCTTCCCCCACACATCACATTAACATGCCAAGATCTAGAAAGCCTGATCGATGAACTGCCGGAGCCATTTCTGGTAGTTGGCGATGTTAACGCTCACTCTCCATTTTGGGGAAACGAACGCTGTGACTCTAGAGGCCAAACAATCGAAGATTGTATACTTTCGAATAATATCTGTCTTTTAAATACGGGAAAATGCTGTCCAAGCTCAGCAAAAATGAGCTCTCTCGATTTAGCTTTCGCATCACCATTACTTTTTAACGATTTTAAATGGGATGTTTTAAATGACCCCAGGGGCAGCGATCACTTACCTACCGTCATCAGGCTCTCATCGTCCACTCCAATCATCCCCACAAGGCCACGGCGCTGGAAAATTCAGCTCGCCGACTGGTCACTTTTTACAAAAAGTGCCACTCTGGAAAAGGAATTTTGTGACGACCTTAGCACAGATGAAATTAATGAGAAGTTTACTGAATGCATAATATCGGCCGCAACACTCGCTATACCACAAACAACAGGACTTGCACAAAAGAAACACAAAGTGTGGCGGGAAATCCGCCCCCTCGAACCTTACTGCCAGCTCCCTCCGAAGACGGATGGAACCAACTCCTCAGAAGGCCAGACAAGAGCATCCAACTGGCACTCATTTCGTGGGCCCAGGAAGTCGCCCCCACCTGGGGGCCACACCAAGCCCACCTGCCCTAAATCCCGCCAATCTATGGGAATAAAGTTGTTTGTCTCTCTTTCACTTGCCGCATGTGCCATCCGTGTTTCCCGCCGCTGGAACCTTGCTGAATACGTAAAAAAAATACACTCGTTACGCAACCAACATGCAGTAGGAACGTCAATAATTACCTGAAAATTTGGTGCAAAAAATGGAAAACTGCTAATACACGCCTCAAACCACCAAGCTAAGCAAATATATAACTTGCATTGTTTCAGTGGTTTCAGTAGTGTGATGACGATGGTAGTGCCATTGAGCTAATGAGCAAAGAGCATTTTATGCAACATGCACCTAAGACAAAAATAAAACTGTGATCCTAAATAAAACAAAAAATAACTGCAAAAAAGAATGTGTGTTATTAATTTTTATGATCACTGCTCTAAGAGCACGAACAGGTGACCAGTTGTTTTTGCTGTGGTGTCACTGTCGTCGTCAGTGGCTGTTATGGTCGGAAGGCGGGAATACAATTGGCGTCGAGGTGGTTATGTTGAGCTTGAAGGAGAAGATTGCGTAAGCACACCCTCGATAGCTATAACAAAACGGGAATTAGGCTATTTGAGCCAGGTTCAGTTAAGCTTTGCACTGCTGGGACATATGAGTGTGGCGCTTTTATGATGCAGTGCTATGCTCCTCAGCACTATAGCCAAGGCTGAAGACAACAGAATTCGCGATCAAACTTTTTTGCAAGAAAAAAAATCCGACCCAATATATGTTGTGAACATCCAGTTACTGACATTTGACAGTGGAAATTCGAATAGATGTCGTGAGGATATCCGCAAACGATATTAGTCATTATGATCATTTGTGGACATCCTCTGAATATCGGTGGTTATCTGGGCAGTATAACCGCGTCACATTTCGTGGAGGCGGGACCGCTGTTTTTGTACACCAGCAAATCCGTCCGCCAGCCGTCTGCGGAACGGCAGAGATTGCGTCCACTTCGGTGTCTCAAAAATGGAGGTGGCTGTCTTTACACGTCTCTTGTTTGCGCTGCTCAGCGATGAATGTAATCGGCGGTTGCGGCGGCCGCGCGTACGTGAGAATCCCCCTGATATGCCTGATGCTTTCCAGCGGCATTCCAGGATGTCGTCGGAATTGGTACACTTGCTCTGAACTGGGATAGTTCAACTCGGGCCGAAGAGGTCAAGCGCGCTCATAACAGAGTGGAATTCACTATGCGCGCCGGGGTTCAGTGAGTTGCACTACTTTCTTTGGCCTTCCCTCAGGCCACCATGCCAGGAGAAGGCTCGCACAAAGGCCGAGTTCTTGGAGCGCGGTGGCGTTCCGTGCGCCGTCGGCTGCGTCGATGATAGCAATCAGGGTACCCAACAGTCTCGAACGGGAGAGACTCGGGCCTTCATGACAAGGAAAAGGTATTGCGCCCTGAATGCAATGGTGGTGATTGCGTTGTTTACATTCATACTCATCCGTTCGAAAGTGAACCTAGTTGTGCTGGCAGTGACAAAGGAACTCCGAGGCAGAAACAAAAAAATACCATATTTGGCAAATGGCGCAGAATAAAATAGCTTCTTCACGAAGTGTATGAGAGTTGGAAAACTAACCGGCTGTTTCTGGGCCGCCAAACACGAGCATTTTGGTCTCATTTGGTTGTGACACTGCACTCGTCTGTAAAAACAACCTTCTTCCAATCGTGAGCTGTCTAAGACTCGTGCTGTGTGGCAACGTCAAGCGCTTCGTTTTGTTGCACACAAGCAGCACTGGTTTCTGTACTGCAAATCTGCTTTTCAGGCCTGCATCATGATGGCGCCGCTTGATGTTTTTTTTTTAAACGTGAAGACCAACCGCTTTCCGGATCTTTTCGACCAATGAACCAGGATTCTCAGCTGCGACAGCGACGATGTGATGGTCTTCTTCGCTACTTGTTGCCCTAGAACGCGGCTTGCGAGGTGCACCCTTGATTCGGTTTTTCTTGAAGGCTTGTCTGATCCGGTCCACAGTTTTTAGTGAGCGTGACAACTGTGAAATCACACGTTGCGGGTATCCTCGCAGGCATACGATCTTCGATCTTTTGCTCTCTGGTACTCTAGCCATCTCCAACTGACTGCTGTCAGACAAGGGAAACAGTCGGGAACCGAACAGCGTTTTATCACGGCCGTCTGCTCCCTCGGAAATATGAAATGCCACATCATTCCTTTTGCGTCTTAAATGTGCCCTTGACCTCCCCATCACTACTTCAAACAGCCGGCTTATGGCCCTTCGGGTGGTGAATACTTTCCGGGAGCTTCGGGAGGTGCACCTTACAAACCAGTACACGCGCTTGTTGCAAACGGAGTCGGGTCGCCGCATTCTTGCTCGACTCCATATCCAACACACCCCTCCAATGGAAGACAGGTTTCGTATCCCGGAACTGTGGAGACGCGCCCTCCATGTGCGACCTCTTCCAGCCAACATGTCCCACGACGACCATAATGGTCAGCGCCTGGCACGAGCGGAAGTCTTAGTCCGACATTATCGCAACAGAACACGTGTATACTACGTGGACGCCTCCGGCCCTCACCACGAAAGATGGTACACGGTCGCGATAGTTCACAACAGCAACACAGTTAACGGCCTCACCTTCAGAGCCCGCTATGCAACACAAGCAGAAGAGGTCGCGATTGCTCTCGCGGCCTCACGTTCCGATTCAAAATACATTCGGAACATCGAACAAGGCTGCACTCCCTTCCTAGCCTATCGAATCTACCAAAATTGCATACGGGATACTGACACCGCACACCGTTACCTTATATGGGCCCCTGCTCATCATGGTTTGGCAGGAAACGAGGCAGCAGACGCAGCCGCCCGCACGCTCTCTCATCGGGCTGTTTCCTCCTCCCCACCCGATCAGGAACCCGATTTTAATCCGGTCTACCCTGCTGAAAAAAGTTCTATGATGCAATAAACTCATACAGTTTATCATACAAATCATAGAAAATTATCATTCAAACGTCACACATTTCTGTAAAATCATACAGTCATCATAGAGATGTCATGGAATATCATACGAATTGTATGATATATCATAAAGATTGTATGATATTCTATGATGAATGATCTATGAGGTTATTGCATCATAGAACTTTTTTTCAGCAGGGTATACCTTCAAAGATATTACACCTACTATCAAGATAGTCATCGCCTTTACCCTCGCCCATGTGAAGGGCTCCAGAAGGCGAATGAGCGGCTCCTCCGCCTTACCAATACATTGCTGTGCCCGGCAGCACTGACACATTTTGACCAATCCTTTAGCGGCAGCTGCCCGCACTGTGGTGCGGTTTCTTCGGACACCTATCACATGGTGTGGGCCTGCCCCTCCAACCCGGCCATTCCGCCCATCCCCAACCCGGGAGGACTTAGAGGCGACCCTGCTCGGCTGCCACGACTTACAGGCCTAACAAGCTTTAAGCCCCACCTCGATGGACACTTCCGAGGCGTACACGCGAAGCGCCCGCGCGCCCAGCCACGGCCGGTCTCGACGCGTGCGCTTTCTTCGAGCCCGGCCGCGGCCCAGCACGCGCGGCGACGGGCGTTGAAAAGTGGCATGTACTGGCTGGCGCTCTCTCGCGAGCCGCCTGAAAAAATTTCAAGCCGTGAACAGAAGATGGTTGGGGAGGTGCAAGGATTCCAAGAAAATTTGGGGGAACCTGAAAGAGCTTCCATGAATGAAGAGTCTCGAGAGCCCCGCGGTCCTCCGATTGTTGTAAGCCGGACCCCGCTTCCGACGCGCCCGTGCGCAGGCGCCGACATGTGACATGCAAAGATATCTGTGCCCCGCTCGCGCATGCGCAGACAGGCTCCAGCGTACGCCCGTGCGCCTCGGAAGTGTCCATCGAGGTGGGGCTTTAGTCGGGCGCTCCCGAGCGGCGGCCACCGCCTCTGGGGTCCCAAACTAGGGACACCTAGTACTTGTAAGGATCCAAACGTACCTCCTGTTCCTTCCAAATAAATGTTTTCACCACCACCATCTGCTCCCTTGGAAATACGAATGCCACATTATTCCTTTTGCGACCGGGCTGCTTTCAAAAACTGCTTTCTGGTTATTTGAAGCTCAGTGTGTGTTTTCTGCCTTTATTTTAGTATTTCATGCGAAATTCGTCGAAGAAAGACAGCCTTGGCGTCTGGCGGCGGGGCTGCGCCGCGCTCTTGCAGACCGCACGCGGGGAGCTGCTCCTTCCACGCTTAGTGCCCGTGTGCCTGGTGCCGCCGATCGTGCATTCGGACATTGCATAGTAATAATAATAATAATAAGAAGAAGAATAAGAATAATTTGTTTATTTTTCCTCTTTTACAAGGAAAGGAGCAGCCGCAAAAAAGTTGCTTCGTAGAGCAGCTTGACGGGCGACTGCCCCAATTACTGACGTCATTTGGCAGCGCAGGATAAATCAGCTGATGGAATTTTTACATCAATAAATTAAAATTGAATGGAATTTGAGTTAAAGCACAAAGGAAATCAATGTACATCACGTACAAAGCACTAATGAGGACATAAGTACATCACGTACAAAGCACTAATGAGGACATATACAGACTGTTCATAAAAACATTTGACGAAATTGTTGTACGGAAACAACTGTAAAATCTTTCCGACGATTGTGTGAGTGCTGATTGAGTAAAACAGGAAGCCTGTGGCGAAGCATCTGCTTGCCATAGTTTGTGCGACAGCCAGCAATATGCCAACGTTCTGGATTTCGGATCTTATGTGTATTAACATTTTGTTGAAGCGCCGCTAATAATGTTAGCGTGTCGTCCTTTTTGGTCATGCCTTGTCTATACAGTAGGGAAAGCCTGTAGTTATACAGGGATGTCGTTTTAACGATCTTAAGTTGCTCAAGTAATGGCTCTGTATGCGTGGCGAAAGGAGCTTTAGAAATTAGTCTTTTGTTTAGAGAAAAAAATATTTATTTCGACATACTGTGTTCTACTGGATAAGTAAGAAGAGGCAATACCACGTATACCATAGCGTTCTAGTTTATTGGGTAACATTTTGTGATTAATGCTGTCGAAATTTCAAGAAATTTAAAAAGAAACCTAGGACCACTTTTCCTTCCTCTTTTTGCGTGAGAAGGGCAAGCTCAGTTGATCTGTTTTCTAAATCCAAAGTGAGTGGGCTTTAAAATATTGTGTCGGTCGATAAAAGATGTAAGAGGTGTGAGAATTAACTTTTCAAAACCTTTTGAGAAGGTAGGCAAGATAGAGATTGGGCGATAGTTAGCAAGATCATTTTTATCGCCTTTTTTAAACGATACTATATACCTTCGCAGACTGCATTTTGCGTGGAAGATCTTCTGAGATGCATGTATTAAAAATATATGTTAAACAGCTTGAGATGTCATGGAAAAAAAATTAACTGGCTTTATCTGAATGCCTGTACTATCTGCAGATTTCCTGTTATTAAGGCTGTTGAAAGCCGCAACCCCTCTTCTTCTGAAACACGATTTTAAAAAACAGTAGAGTTATTGCGAGAATAATTGAGCGGCAGGTCTTAGGATGAGGATGGTTTAGCTATGGAAATGAAAAAGTCATTAAATGCGTTCGCCAGTTCAGGTCCCTCATAATCTACTCCGTGAAGAGTAATTTCAGTGAACGGTTCTGGCGTACGCCCTATGACTGAGTTTAATTTCTGCCAGGTTGCCCACAGCTATTTCTCGACGAGAGAAACAGCTTCTCATAATACTGTTTTCTCGCTGCGCGAAGCTCCTTTCTCACCTTATTTTTGAATGCTTTGAAGGTTTTCAATGCGTCAAGACATTTGTTTTTCAGAAAATTGCTCTAAGGTTTGTCACGTTTTTTTATCCATTTAAGCAACTGATAATTGACCCACGGTTTACGAGCTTGCCATGGGGGATTGTGTACTTTGTGATGAAAGCAGGTAGAATATATTTCCTGAAATATCGTAATAAATTTAGAGTAACTTCAGCATTTCTTTCAGAAAAAAACTTCGCTCCAGTCAGCGCCGGCTATATGCTCACGAAAGTTAGAAAGTGTAGAAGGATTAATATCCCTGTAAGAATATTCTGTCGGCCTTCTCTTAAGATTAAGTGTATGGTTAACAGATAAGAAAATAGGTAGGTGATCGCTAATTTGTAAACTGATTATTGTGGATGTTAGGTGAGCTGGAGTTATATTTGTAACGAGAGCGTCTAGTAATGTTTCTGATTCCCCTGTTGCTCTCGCTGGTGCATTCACAGCATTGAACAACAGTGAACATTTAACAGTAAATCTAGTTCACGCCTCACCGTGCTGTTCGATAAGAGATTAACATTTAGGTCACCACCAAGAACGATACTGTACTTATGTTGGTTTACATATTCAAGAAGGGAACCCAGAAAAGAAAACATTCGTATCACCAGACGGAGGATGATAACACACAGTAAAAACATATGAACGGAATTTGAGCGTAAGTACCTCATAATGGGCGTTTACATAATGAAATTCATCCAGCAGTTCACATATTCCATATCTTTTAGGATCAACAACGAGACGCCAGCCCCTCGTTTACCCTAGCGGTTCAGACAGAACCTCCTTTAAGCTGGCATGCTAAATGTCTCGCCCTCTGCAGAAAATCATGTTTCCGTGAACAACACTACGTGAATCGGCAGCTTCGCTTCAGAAAGAAAACACTCAATGTAGTCTTGTTTCCCTGTGCCTGATCGCAGATTAAAATGAACGAAGTTTAAACATTGCTGCGAAGTTTTGGAATTGAAAGCAAAGTCCGATGAACAGACTGGACTTTGCAGAAAATAAAGCATTCAAAAATAAAACAAAAATAACTGAACAAACATCAAAGTGGCGTTCACATCACGCATTTGCAAGTTTAGCAAAATCCTCCGGGCTACGAATGACAATAGCAGTCTCCCCTTCCTATTTTATAACAAGTACACGACCACCGGCATGCCACGCGAAGCGATAGCCGTTTACTGCTGCCCGGTACAGGCTCAGCTGCAGAAGGTTTTTCGATATGGAAACAGAAGTTTTTGCATTTCTCAAAGCTGTGCGGCCTTTGAGTCACTTGTCGCGAAGCGCTTGGTGTGAGAAACGTACAAGAATCGTATGTTCTTTCCCCGGTTTAGCAGGGAGACGGTGAACATTATCTATGTCACTCGATTTCAGTTCTTGCAGTTTGATCGTTTCAGCGACGTCGTTCAATTTGGCTAGCAAGTCTTCTCCAGGGGAAACGGGAATTCCGTGAACTTCAACATTCTGCTTCCTGCTATATAGCTCTAGCTCATTTAGAGACAGTTTCAGTTGGTCAGCGGTGCTGCTGTCGCAGCTTTTCTCTTCTAGCTTCTGGACGCACTTTTTAAGGCTACCTATTACCTTGTCTTGTTCCTGTTTCTCTAGGATGACATCATATTTGGCGGAAATCATTTATGTGGATGCCTTTACTTCGTAGACTTGATACGGAAAACACGCTACGCGAGCGCGTCCAACTTCTGAACAATATCAGCGAGGCTCGCAGCCAGTTCTACATCAACGGAACCCTTCCCTCAAGATTTTACCTTCGAGTTGCGGCAAGGCACACAACGCCACGATTTGCGACCGGCTTCTCCTTTAGATTTAAAAGTTGCCTCCGACCAGCCCGAGCAAGTACCAAGGTGATAGCTGCACTTACATTCGGCGCACAGCACGACCTGGTCATCCGCTGGTAAGCCTTCTTGACAAGAATGGCATACAGAAGACATTTCGTCGCAGCGTAAAAGCGAACAAAGGACACAAGCAGTGTGGCAGCAGCGGTGGCAGTGTGGGAGGGGATACAGTAGACAAAATAAACCAAAAATTTGAGTCAGCACCAACCTGGAAAGCGAAGAGCAGATTAGGTGGGCGTCGTCGCTCTGCCGCCAAAGTGCCTCGCTCGCGAATTACTGCCACCAAGAGCACAGCGCTGGCACGTAGGTGTGACATCAGTCTTCAAAACAGACCACGTGGGATTTGCGCGATTTTTACATGACAAAGCTTGGATTCTGGCCTGGAAAGCGAAGTTAGAGCAGATTAGGTGTGCGTAGTCGCTCTGCCGCCAAAGTGCCTCGCTCACGATTTACTGCCACCTGGAGCTCAGCACAAGAACGCAGGTGCGACGTCAGTCTTCAAAACAGACCACGTGGATTTACGCTATTCTTGCTTGAGAAAGCTTGGATTCCGGCCTGGAAAGCAAAGTAAGAGCAGATTAGGTGGGCTGGTCAAGGTGTAGGCACCACGCAAACACATCCACATTCCTTCTGCATGCTCTTCTTCTAAAGGAAGACAGATATGGACAAATGGCTGACACAAACAACGTAAATCGTCTCTTCGAAAATGGCTGCAGTTGGCTTCGAGAACAATAAAAAAAATACAACTTTCTGCAAGCATTGTCCTTCATGTACATAATTAAGTCCATATCTTTAATAATCATCGAACAGAACAACGGGAACGAGGGAAGTAATGAATGATCAGCGTAATAATGAACTTAGTGACGGATATATGTAAGCGAACCTTGCGTTCTAATCGCAGCGATAAGAGACAATGAGACATAGTAGGCTTTCAATTTGTCCAGCTGTCTGCCAGACACTGATTTCATGAAGCGAATGCTGTCTAAGTTTGTATTGATGAAACGTACATGCCAGAAAAGTCGTATTCTGCAGAACATCCTCAGAAACCTTTCACGGCAGTGCAAAGAGCAAAAAGGAAAATCGCCAACATTTGTCATGAGCTCGTACAATGTACCACAGACGTGGCGTACATGGGATGTTTGTTTAATTACAGAAAAGAATCGAGTCTCCAGTTGCTGTAAAATGCAAAAGCTGCTTCAGAAGGAACTGTCAAGTTTCCAAAAAACCTACCCGGAATATGATAGGCTTTGAGCATGGGGAAATACTGATGCGGTTTGTTTAGGCCACAATTATCATCTTTGAGCACTTCGGAGCATGTGCATTCTTCTTCTGTATTTCTAAGAAATGGCTAATTAGAAATCCAGCAACGTAGTAGGTTGAAGAATCCTCTATTACTTGCGAGAATTTCTCTTCGGCTAGATGGGAAATGTCATCTAAAGCAGGCAAGTCAACGAGGGGAACAGGAAGCATAGTGTCGCCTACAGATTCCTGTTTCAAAGAAAAGGGCGTCACCGCATGCAGGAGATCAGACCCATCGTTTTCAGAATTTGCGTATTCCGAAACCTTGAACAGCTTCCGGATCATAATGTGTTTCATCCCAGACATGAATTGAGACACATTAGGATTGGTATTTCATCCGTGTTTCTGTCTCATGTGGCCAAAGATGTTTTCCAGGGAATCCTGTTGGAGGCAGAAACGAGAAATCTTAATTGTTTGCGATGTCTTCCCATAGCTGAATAATGGTTCTAATTGTGACCTGTCATCCAATCGTTGTATGTGGTTGACGTTTTCCTTCAAATTGCCACTTCGATGTGCACAATATCTGACTCTGGATAAACTCGGGCAACTCAACGTGGCCTTTACGGATCGCGTGCCACAGCTTCTGTCCTGTCTTTTGCGCGTGAGCTATTCAAGCAATCAAACAACTTATCTATGCGGTCACAAAAATTAGCAGTTGCCATTGCCTCTTGAGGGAGCTCTTTGGCATACACCATAGCGAGCAAAGCGATTGACACAGAGGCACTGAGGACTTGTGTTGCCCGGTTTACCTACATTGCAGAGAACTGTTTCTCAAATATGTGCCTATCTGTAAGTTTTGGAGCTAGCCGCAGTCTGAGCTCGTGTGTTGATTCATAGAGTTCGATAATATGAGACCAATCTGAAATTTCATTTTCGATGTGAATCATGTGTGCTTGCAAATTGTTACGGGTAGTTTTGATCAGGTGTGGGACATCAAATATAAAGTAAATACGTTCATCAGTTACAAAAAAGAATGGCGTTTCAGTCGACAAGCTCAGTGAGTGGCGAGGCTAATGTTAGTAGCTCCCTGGTTACAAATAACAACCTTCACTGTGATTCCTATTCCTTTGAGCAGTTCAATCAGAATAAGAAGTAGGCGACGAGTAGCAAAATGCGTTGTAGACGCATGCATAGATGTCTAGTCAATAGGCGGGGAACCCATCTTTTGGAAATGCCAGACAAGGAACACCGTGGCCCTGTCCGCTGTTGGGTATGTTCTTTGATTTCGATCATCTGTAAAACCATCAACGACATCTTGTGCAACATCATGGGGAAGATTTTTCTTCAGCATTATTTCATCAAATATAGAGCAGAGGCGATCACGTTAGCTCCATGACTCTGTTTTGGAAGGTATGGTAGGAAGTATTCCAGGAATAATTCCAGGGCTCATTTTGACGTTGCTCAGCCATCGTCTCAAAGAACGCTGCGTGGGAAGTGTGAAGTAGGACGGCAAAGAGCAGTACGCTCGTGGGCCGCGAAAGTGCAAGTGCAGGGTGAACTTCTTAAGCCACAAAGGAAACCGCTTCCCTCTCTCCTTTGACCTCATCTTCACGTGACAGCAAGTAAGTTGAAATACCTCAAACGTCACTCCGCACATGTGCACAACTGACGAGGCGGGTCTGCTCCGCCGTCGGCGCAGCGTCGAGGCGCGCGATCCTCCTCCACTAGCTGCCGCACACCGACTGATGACGGAGCAGCGCTCGGCGCCGCTGCGCTGACAGCACCGCCTTAACCCTCCAAGCACTAACTACCACAGCCCAGCACCATGAACAACTCAGGAAAACGAGCAGTCTCAAATTTCACTGTCCTCAAAAAGAAAACACTCCTTGAAACACCTACATCCTCAACTAAACAGGCCCCCAAGAAACACACCAACTACGCCGCTGCAGTGAACTCACCCCCGATGGAACCCCGCAGTTCCAACCTCCGCACGCAACACACCACCAGCAGGCGCGACGCCACAAACACTAAGCAAACCAAACAACCGAAAGTCATCGAATCCACCGACGAATCATCAGACGACGAAAACACACATATACTACAATCACACCAACCACCCCCCAAGCCCATCATCTCTGACCAAGAAAGCGAAGAGGAAGTCGAGAATCCCAAAAAAACTCCCCCCACCACACTTACAACCTCGGACGAATCCGAAGACGAAGACAACCACATACAGACACAACCGAACCATCCTACCTCTTCAACCCCAACACCCATACTAGCCGAGGCCCACAACACCTCAAACACCACACCAACCGACCAGGACAGCATCATCAACACAATCACACAAAACGAAACTAACTTCATGAAAGCACTCATTGCTAGTCAGAAACAGGGCATCAAACAAAAAACCAACACTAAGCTCCTGGAAGCTTTCCAGAACATTAAAACTACTCTCCTACACCTCGCAATGAAAAATTCAGAACTCCAGGGAGCCCTCAAAGAGGCCTCGAAAACACTGCCACCAACCCCAAAGGCTGAGGAGGAGCGGGGACTGAAGCCACCGGCCCCCGCGGGAACGCAGACCCCTACTCCTCGAAACAACGCCATCATTGTGCAGGCCAAATCAGCCTTGGGCAAAAACACGAAAGCAATTGCATCATTCCTGCAGAGGGCCTACGACCCTGCGGAGCTCGGCCTCACTGATGTGGGGATGAGGGTCGCAGCTGACAAGGTGATCATCACATCCACAAGCAGTGAGGGCATTCAGAAATTGAAAAACGCCGTCGAAATAAACCCAAACGCCCATGAACTGACCACCCGTACACCCACACTGCGCAAACCAACATTCAAAATTCCAGGAATCCCTTTTGAACTTGACAGCGACTCAATCCCCACAGAAATACTCAGACACAACCCCACACTCAACATCCAACCTGAAGAACTTTCCATCACAGCAGATTACACAAACTTCAAAGGGACGAGAGTTATCGTCCTCACAACATCCATTTCCGCCTACAGACAACTGAAACACAAACCCTCCATATCAATTGGCTGGCAGAACTACCCACATACCCACATACATACACATTAACACCCCCATTTGCCATCAGTGCGCTACATACGGCCATGTGGCGAAACACTGCCGCAGCCAGCACCGTCGTTGCACTAAATGCGCCGGGACACACCACCACGAAGAATGCCGCAACGACACCCCAACATGTAACCCATGCAAACTAGCAAACCTCGGAGACACAAACCATCACATGGGGAACCCAACATGCACAATACTACACGAATGGAGAGCACGAGAGGAGGCTAATTGGAATTAACCAACAGACACAGCCTCAGGAAAACCCGCCACCGCAAAAAAAAACAACACACCTAGGTCCCTCAATACCTCCCACCATGACACCACCACACAACACAACCCACAAAAACAAAACAACAACGAACTCACTAAAACTCATACAAGCAAACCTAGCCCACTCGACAAGAGCAAACGAACTCCTTAATGTCTTTCAGAAACAACACTTCCATGACATATCAATCATTCAAGAACCATACCACTACAACAACAAAATTACTGCATTCTCACTCAAAGACAAAATTTTAGCATGAGACCACGCGCCAAAAACAGCCATCATTATACACAACAGAAACATACAAATATTCCCCATCAAAATCACACCCAACCTAATAGCCGCACGAATAACCTGGCAGGATGAAAACATACTATTGGTTAACTGCTACGCCCCACCTAAAGATAACATAAACACAGCTCTCATACCACTAGAACAAATCATTAGGAACTTCAACGAAAGAACATTAATCTCAGGAGATTTTAACGCCAAGAACCCCCTATGGGGTGGCACAATAGCGGACGAACGCGGCAACTTACTTATCGAATTTTTAAATGCAACCGACCTCATAATACTAAATGATTCAACATCACCTCCAACATTCCAAACAACCAATGGCAGAAGCTGGATTGACATTACAGCCACCACACCCACATTACTACCACACATACATTCATGGGAAGTACTAGACTACGAAAACAACAGCGACCACAAATACATATCAATGGAAATCTCTATTGGCAAACACACACACACAAAAGACTCACACAAAATGGAGTACACAAGCTCATAACAACACTAACAAATGACAGATGGCTACAGGCAACCGCCACAACACCCATAGAAACCATCACTCGCCTCGAACACGTCATAGATCACTTCTACACCAAAATTTCCCGCCTCAAAAAAAATATTCAAAAACAACAAAAAATGACCACCAGCCAAATCCATGGTGGAACACAGAATTAGAAATCGAGAGAAAGACAGTCAGAGCACACAGACGACGATATCAACAAGCACACCCTACACTACGGGACCACTTCAAAACAACATACTTAACCACTCTTAAAAAATTTCAACAAAATATCACCACCACCCGCAACAAATCCTGGCAAAATTTCTGCAGCCGAATCCCAAAAAATTACCCATTCACTCTTCCTTACAAAATTGCAGCTAATAAAATTAAAAAACCAATCACAATCCCATCCATAGCTAAAACAGACGGCACATTCACAACCACAATCGAAGAATCGATCCAAACAATACTCGACTCACTCTTCAACACACAGGAACCAGACAACCCAGACACCACTCAGAACATTCAAACCACACCCACGACCCCACCACCCCAACAGGCCCCAACTACACATGCACAACCACACCACCCCCAACAGTCATCAACGACATACCATTCACAGAAAAGGAAGTAGACACTGTAGTACAAGCCCTCAAACCACACATAGCCCCGGGACCAGACGACCTAACAACACCAATCATCCAAGCACTATACCAACAACACAAACAATTCTTCATAAACATATTCAACTCGGCACTACAACTAGGACACTTTCCAACACGGTGGAAACAATCCAAAATCATCCTCATCCCAAAAAAAGACTTCAATCACTCTAGTCCACAACCCAACCAATTCCGACCAATCGCACTTAATTCTATATTCGGCAAAATTCTGGAAACCTTACTTAAAGACCGCATCTATCACTTCCTATTCATTCGTAACCTGTTCCCACCAAATCAATACGGCTTCACACATAACATCTCTGCAACAATGGCACTGCAAACACTGATGCGCACAATCACGGAAAATAAACAACAAAACACCACCACACTCTTAATCTCTCTTGACATTAAAAACGCATTCAACCTCATCCAAGAACAGCACATAACCCACTTCCTCAGACACCACCAATGCCCCCAAAACCTGACAACCATCACAGCTAAAATCCTACATGACAGAACAGTCACCTACAACACTGGACAAACCACCATCACCCATCCGCTCGCACAGGGCTCACCACAAGGATCCCCACTAAGTCCACTCCTCTGGAACATAACCATTACAGACCTACTTAACACCCCATTCCCCACACACACATCCATACAAGCCTTTGCAGACGACATCACACTCACAGTCCATGGCACCTCCTGAGCACTACTCGAACAACGCGCTACAGACGCAATAGCAATCATACAGCACTGGGCAGCCATAAAACAAATTACATTCAGTACCCATAAATGCAAAATCCTCACAATCGGAAACAAATATCAATCAAGGCCTCCTCACGTCAAAGTTGGAAATCAAGTTCTGAAACAAACCAGTGTCCTCAAAATACTGGGAGTAACATTCGACCCGAAACTCACCTTCCTTCCTCACCTAGCAGACATCCAGGGGAAAATCACTACCCTCACAACCAACCTCAGTCGATTCACAGGGCACAACTGGGGAATGACACCGCAACACCTCCGAAACATATACACACGAGCAACAGAACGCATCATACTATACTCCTCCCCCATTTGGTACAAACGCACATCACACATACTGAGAAAACTACAAGCTATCCAGCGAATTCCATTACTCAAAATCACGAAGGTATTCAGAACAACACCAAACATAGCACTCCCCATCCTAGCCAACATCCCACCAATCCGACTCACAATTGAAAGAGAGAATACTTTATTCAACATTATTCACAACAATGAAACCCTCACCATAGACGACACCACCGTACAAGCAAAGGATATCAGCACCAAAACAGACCTACGACTCCAACACCCCGCAGACCGCACAACCATTCACTACTCCTCCAAACCCCCTCCAACATCGGACTTCTACATCTACACAGACGGGTCCCAAACGCAAACAGGAACGGGAGCAGCATTCATTATTCAGGACCAAAACCACCACACACTCCAAACAAAACAGTTTAAATTACCTAAATTTTCATCCAATTTCGAAGCAGAAGCATTAGCCATACAAAAAACACTAGAAAACGTAGAGAACCTCCCAATACAAACAACAGTCGCAATTCTCACAGACAGCTTATCCACACTTAAGGGCCTCCAAAACCCGAACAATACAAACCCACTCATTAACAACATTAAATCAGCCTACAACAAAGCCAAAACACAACACATCACATTTCACCACGTTAAAGCACACACCGGCATAACTGGCAACGAACTCGCAGATGAATTGGCAAAAAAGGCGACCAAATCAGGCACCCCCATAGAAACCCCTATCACAAAACAACACGTCAAACACACCTCCGCAAGAAAATGTACACACAATGGGCAGACCTGTGGCAACATGAGGGACAGGACACAAACGCACACAACTGGATAAGGCACACATCTCAAATTCCCACCCACTTCCCAACCAACTACTACACCAGCCAAGCACTCACAGAACATGGACGCTTCCCACACTATCTCCAACGCTTCCACAAAAGAAACGACAACACATGCAACTGCGGTACCGCGGCACTGAACATAGATCACTACATCACAGACTGTCCACTCACAGCATCAGAGCGGTCGCCCATCACACAGAAATTCCCCAACACCATAGCTCACAAACCAGAAATCATCAAAGACCCAGAAACATACAAGGCACTTGAAGAAGTCATTAAGAAAATTAACGAATTTATCGACCAAACATAACAACACAAAAGACACTGATACACCAGGGAACCCAAGGCAGAAGAAAAAGGAAAAGGAAAGGAAAGAGAAAGATACCCCAGCTCGGGGGCACCTCCCAACCTCTCCCCGTCTCCCTCCACGACCTCCACCACTAATATGGGCAACCCGGTCAACAGTATCCGACCCCCAAATACCTCCTTCACCTCAGTTCAGCTAACTTCTCCCTAAAACACTGAAAAACACGCGTAACCTAGCTTAACATTCAGGATCGACCGGCTCCCTATAATCTCAAACCAACATAGCCATCACAGGACAGCTCAACCCAAAAACCTATCTTCTACAGCATCCTATCCACTCCCCCTTTCCCTCTCCCCAGTCAAAAAAAACCATTGGAACCAATTGGATTTCCAATGGGTTCCAATTGGACGAGTTCAGTTTCCAATTGGTTCCAATTGGAATGGTGTTCCAATTGGATGGTCCAAATGGACTAACCAATTGAACCATTTGGGTTTCCAATTGGTTCCAATTGGAATGGTGTTCCAATTGGATGGTCCAAATGGACTAACCAATTGAACCATTTGGGTTTCCAATTGGTGAGCCCAATTGGTCTTACCCATTGCATGCAATTGGTCCGCCGAACTGCACCCAATTTATCCGATGAATGTTTGCATGTTTGACGAAAAAGGTACAACTAATATGGTACTTACAATAAGAGCTATCAGCAGCTTAGCCTAATAAATTGTACTCATCACCTATGCCACCACTGGAGCTGAAATTAAATTAAATATCTGCGCTCAGTGGGCAAGCGCCACCGGCCCCAGCATGAGAGCCTAATAAATTGGGTATATAAGTTGGAGTAGAAGTGTGTTCTCTGGATGTACATATTGAGCTAATGTATGCTACTAGTGCCTGAATGTGCAGTGTTGCTTGTGTGTGATGCATGTGTGTCTGTTGGCTTTGATTTCCATAAAAGCATGTTAATTTCAATTCCGTAGAAAAATGTTGATTGGTACTAGGCACAGTGTCTCCTTGCAGTCCTCATATATCAGTTTTTCTTTTGCACATTTTAATATGTTAAGTTGTAGAAATATTCATCCAAGATCCTAGAGCCTATTATTCAAACATTTAGCTACCTTTCTCAATGAACGTAGCATATTTTGTGAATATTTTCTGGGTCAAATAACTGCCTGGCCTAATGGGTCCAATTGGCTAGTCCAGTTGGATCCAATTGGTCGGGGGCTAAAAACACAACTGGAACCAATTGGTTCCAATTGGGAAATCCAATTGGAAGCAATGGGAATGTCCATTTAGTTCCAATTGGAATGTCCAATTGGTTCCAATGTTTTTTTTTTGACTGGGTCTCCTCTCGCCCAATTCCTCTCATAGTCTCCCCGGCCCCCCCATAACAACTAATATCAACAAACCCCCTAATTTTCTATATTACTACCCATAACAATAAGCCCCTCCAGACAGTAACACCCACCCCCCATCTAAAAATAATAACAAAATTCTTAAATAAACCAGAACTAATCTAAGTTAAGAGCCTCTAAAACAACGCACAACCGCCCTCCTCACCTCGATCCCTCCCACGGAACGGTAAACCACATGAGAGGAGGTCTCAGAACTTCCCTGGTTCCCGTTAACAACTAGAGGCAAACCCTGCGCCACCCACCAAGCGCCCAGAACCGTCGAATTCACCATTCTAACCACCAGAGCAGGTAACCCGCAATGGGCCCTGCGAGTGGCGTTGGGCAGATAGCCAAGGCGATTGGCACACCCAGCGCTGCGCCCTCGCAATTGCAGCAGGCCACGCAAACGGCACGAGGCACACACCTCATTACGCTGCCGCAAGGAATGCTGCTGAGGGACGGACGGGACTAGATCCCACACCTACCTCCCCAAAGGGGCAATGGCCACGCATTCCAAGCATGGCTATCCCCGCAAAAATCAGCAGATTCTGCGAGCTCGCACAACCAACAACCGATAAGCCGAGGGTGGTCTTAGTCGCAATACAAAGCGACCCCCGGGCGTACGGCCTACAAACCACGCCCGGGCTGCAAGAACGTCAAGCAACGAAACAATCTTCAACAGACGGCCGCAATGTCAAGCCTCCACACCACAAACCAGGGATGGCGCAGTTCCGCAGGTGGGAGGCCTCGGGAGGAGGAGCAGCAAGCAACATAGAACTAAAACAAATAATTAAATTTCAAAATCAGTAAAGGGGTTAAGGGGCCACTACTTCAACTCTCTATCCCCTCCCCACATCATTCTCTTTCTCGGGGAGACCGAATCCCTATTCACATTATTACGAACACCCCCAACCCAACAGCATTCCACCAGACAAACCAGAATGCCCAACCATCATAATAAGAGGAAACCAATCTCAAACACCCTACCAAAAGGAACCCGGGGGGAGGGGGGGAGAGGGGGACGGAGGAATGGGAGAAGCGAGGCAAGGACGACACCGCGACCAACACTCCCACTACCCAAACCACAGGGGGGGGGGGGGGGGTACTTATCATCTTCTAGTCATTCCAGGTCAAAGAAAACACCACTCAAGGAAGAGGCTCCGCAACAGATCCCACCACCATTCCCACCAAGAGCACACCCCAAGATCCCGGCTATATCAAAGGATCAACAACCAACCGACCAAGACTCCCCCTTTCTCATCCGTGCCCTACCAAGATAAAGAAAAACCAGGATTTCCGCAGAAGACAACAAAAATCACCCAGCAAGACAACCACTACTATTAGCGACTAATTACCTAATCCAATGTTAAGCTAGGCTTCAAAATGTCATTAGCAATAGAACGGCAGAACAAAGGAAAACAGAAAAGGAAATTACTCAATAAATCCGCGATTGCTGGTCCGTTCCCGTGGCGGCGGTTGGGCTGGATAGTAGACCTTTTTTTTCTTTTTTTTCTTTTTTTATATACCTCCCCTTTCTTTTTTTCTTTCTTTTTTATTTTCTGATATGCAAAATTTTATTTTGGGTCATCCCCTGTTCATTTATCTTACATTGGTTCAAGCCCGTTATACCTAGTGGCACGGGCCGGGGCATATTATTTTTAAGTCCTTTTCACAAGCCCCAACATATTTCATGTCATGTCGACGAAGATGACACCTTTTGGCAGCTGCGTTCGTCGATGAGTCACATCAGGCGCTGGATGGAACGCCGGACGGACGGACAGGAGAATGAGCCATTAAAGGCTTTCGCATTAATAAGCTGGCGCCACACAGGCGTTTTTATTTCCTCAAAGTGCTGCTCTGCGATGCAAGTGCTAAATATATGGCGCGCTACCCTGGAGAGAGACTGATACAAAGACAGTATGAACACCAGCACCGCACCGTAAGAATCGTCAAAAAGAAGTAGTGGGCGAAAAACATGGGCATGTGTACTCGACATGTAGCAAGAGACTGACAAAATTCAAAGAATTAAAAAATAAACAAGGAAATGAAAAATGTTATGAATTAGGGTTCTAATAAACTTGCGAATGAAATGATAGGTGTTCAGGAAAAGTCTGTATAGAAAGAGAAATAAGGCAAATGGGAAACAGTGACAAAAACACTGACAAATTCGACCAGTTAGAACTAATAACGGCACACCACAAGCTAGGTTCCCCGGTCTCACACTTGAAAACTAATAGCGGGTGACATCAACTTCTCTCATTCTCTCCAGAAGTGATCTTTACAAACAATTACACAGCTCAACATTTTCCCTCAGTTCTTCCCATCGCTCTTCAGTTGCAGCCCACGAGTTTTCGGCTGGAAGGCCATAAAGGTTGCAACATGACAATGGCACCTTCACATTGCCAAAGAAATCTATTATGTTCAAGTCTGGTGGCTGAACACACAGTTGTCACAAGCAAGGTACCCTATTTCTCACACTTGAGAATAATATAGCGGGTGGCATCACCGCCAGCTTCAGTCACTTTTCTCTTCCGTCCGGGAGAGATCTGTGCAAAGAATTTCACAGCTCAACATTTGCCCTCAGTTCTTCCCATCGCTCTTCAGTTGAAGCCCACGGGTTGTCGGCTGACAGGGCGTGAAGGTTGCGAGGTAACAATGGCACCTTCACAATGCCACACGAATGATCTACTGTGTTCTAGTCCGGGGACTGAACACACAGTTATCACAAGCAGGGTTCCCTATGTCTCACCCTTTAGAAAAATAGCGGGTGGCATCACCGCCAGCATCAGTCACTTTTCTCTGTCCGTCCGGGAGAGATCTGTGGAAAGAATTTCACAGCTGAACATTTGCCCTAAGTTCTTCCCATCGCTCTTCAGTTGAAGCCCACGGGTTGTCGGCTGACAGGGCGTGAAGGTTGCGAGGTGACAATGGCACCTTCACAATGCCACACGAATGTTCTATTGTGTTCAAGTCCGGGGACTGAACACACAGTTATCACAAGCAAGGTTCCCTATTTCTCACACTTGAGAATAACGGGTGGCATCACCGCCAGCTTCAGTCACTTTTCGCTTTCCGTCCGGGAGAGATCTGTGCAAACAATTACACAGCTCAACATTTGCCCTCATTTCTTCCCATCGCTCTTCAGTTGAAGCCCACGGGTTGTCGGCTGACAGGGCGTGAAGGTTGCGAGGTGACAATGGCACCTTCACAATGCCACACGAATGTTCTATTGTGTTCAAGTCCGGGGACTCAACACACAGTTATCACAAGCAAGGTTCCCTATTTCTCACACTTGAGAATAGCGGGTGGCATCACCGCCAGCTTCAGTCACTTTTCTCTTTCCGTCCGGGAGAGATCTGTGCAAACAATTACACAGCTCAACCTTTGCCCTCATTTCTTCCCATCGCTCTTCAGTTGAAGCCCACGGGTTGTCGGCTGACAGGGCGTGAAGGTTGCGAGGTGACAACGGCACCTTCACAATGCCACACGAATGTTCTGTTGTGTTCAAGTCTGGGGCCTGAACACACAGTTATCACGAGCAAGGTTCCCTATGTCTCACACTTGAGAATAATAGCGGGTGGCATTACCGCCAGCTTCAGTCACTTTTCTCTGTCCGTCCGGGAGAGATCTGTGCAAAGAATTTCACAGCTAAACATTTGCCCTCAGTTCTTCCCATCGCTCTTCAGTTGAAGCCCACGGGTTGTCGGCTGACAGGGCGTGAAGGTTGCATGGCACCTTCACAATGCCACATGAATGTTCTATTGTGTTCAAGTCCAGGGACCGAACACACAGTTATCACAAGCAGGGTTCCCTATTTCTCACACTTGAGAATAGCGGGTGGCATCACCGCCAGCTTCAGTCACTTTTCTCTTTCCGTCCGGGAGAGATCTGTGCAAACAATTACACAGCTCAACATTTGCCCTCATTTCTTCCCATCGCTCTTCAGTTGAAGCCCGCGGGTTGTCGGCGGACAGGGCGTGAAGGTTGCGAGGTGACAATGGCACCTTCACAATGCCACACGAATGTTCTGTTCACTTCACTTCACTTTATTTTCCTTAAAGACCCTTTTCCAGGGTGTTACATAAGGGGTGGGGTTTACAAAATGCAGGAATCAACAGTGCTTGAAAATGATGATGAACATGTTATGGCAGCAATATTATGGGGAAGGCCGTTCCAGTCAGCTGCTGCACGAGAAAAAAATGAGTTGGCAAAAACAGTGGTACGGCCACGTGGACGCAAAACTTGAAGAGAATGACCGATGCGATGGGACCTGCGTTGTGGAAGTGCGCAAATGTATGGTTCTTGTTTTAGTGGTGAATAAAAGAACTTGTGAAACAGGACAAGACTGGCTATGCGACGGCGACTAGAAAGATTAGTTAGACCTGACTGAGATTTGAGGGATGATATGCTCACGTCGTACGAGTATGAGGAGTGAATGAATCTGATGGCCCTGTTTTGAACAGCTTCGATAGCGTGTGTTAAATATTCTTGATGAGGGCCTGAACACACAGTTATCACGAGCAAGGTTCCCTATGTCTCACACTTGAGAATAATAGCGGGTGGCATCACCGCCAGCTTGTCACTTTTCTCTTCTGTCCGGAAGAGATCTCTACAAAGAATTTCACAGCTCAACATTTGCCCTCAGTTCTTCCATCGCTCTTCAGTTGCAGCCCACTGGTTCTCGGCTGACGGGGCATGAAGGTTGCGAGGCGACAATCGCACCTTATCATTGCTACACAAATGTTCATGTCTATGGACTGCGGTGGCCAGTCAAGCACGGGGATGTCACGCCCCTTCAGGTAAGAGGAAGCCTTCCTTGAAATGTGAACTGGGGAGCGGTCATGCTGCAGGATGAAGTCCTGTTCTTGAAGAGGTCCCACCACAAAGATTGACAGAGCCACATCACCGAGAATGGAGCGCCTGTGTACGTCCTTCCTTGTTTCTTGTGACCCGTCCTTAGCGCTGCTCCACCACGGAGCAGTAGCTCTGTGCCATCAATCTGTCATATATTCTGACGAGCGGTCCGAGGCCGTCTTTTGTGTCCGCTCCTCGAGCTGTCACTAAGCTTCAGCCGCTCCAGGCAACTCTTTGAAGGAACTGCGGCGTATAGCTACAATAAATCGAAGGTATGTGAATGAATGTTTTGAGAAGGGTAAGTTCTTAGGCTTCTTGGTCCATGATTAAGGAAAAAAGCGTAGCGCAAAAAAAGACACACTAATAAAGACGGACACAAACAGGGCTAACTTCCAGGCGTAGAAAAAAAAAACTAAGCACTGGAGCATTGAGTAGCCTAACACTCATTGCAATGACTAATTTTTTTCTTGACATCAGAGCCGGTATGGCGTGCCAGTGCGCGGTTGGAGAAAAATTCAGGGGCACTTTGACTGCCTGAAGTGCCTAGAGAGAAAGCGTTTTGCGCACCACTTTGAATGCCTCTGTGGCACTGGTGACGTCACCACTGGATGACGCCACACATAATTAATGATTAATTAATAAGGAATGACAAATCACTAATTGATGGTCAATTACTGTATAATGGCTAATTGCTAATTAACTGCCAATGAATGACGCTTAAGCTTCGCCTTTAGGAGTGCAACGCGACAGCGTATTGTAGCGCTGCCAGGGAGTCCAGGGAACGCCGCCACCCGTTCGGCGCGATGCCTTGCCCTTTCACGGCCGGTCTCGACGCGCGCGCTCTCTCGCTCTCTGCTTAGAGTGCGTCGAGACCGGCCGTGGCCCTTTGAACGCAGCGCTTTTTGAGGAAAGGAGATGGCGCAGTAATTTTCTGTCATCTCTGTGGACACCCAAACCGCACCTTAGAGGAAGAAGTAGGAGTGAACGAAGAAAAAGAGGGGCCAAAAATCAAGAAAATGAAAATTGTATTTGAGGAAAGGAAGAGGGAGACGGAGGGAGACTGTCGGCGATGCGATGGAGGGCGAGTGGCAGCGGCTCCTCCCAGCGCGCCAGCCGTGTGACGTCACTCTCTCCTCGCGCATGCGCAGCTTGGCCTTTCCACAGCTCCGCGAAATGGCGCAGCGACTAGCGTAGTGCTGCTTTCGCAACAAAAAGCAAAGGAAGAAGCATTTGTTCGATATGCTTGAGAGTGGTTTATATGATCCCTTGTCCTGCGGAAAATTGTATTTCGGGCAGACGGGGCTTTGCCATAATGACCGTTTAAGGGAGCATTCTCAAAACTTAACGCAACAAGCTCGCGAACTTAGTTTAGCATGTAATGGCATGGAAATGCGCACCCGGCTTTAAAAAAGCAAAGTTTCTGGGCAGGAGTATAAACACGAAAGCAGGAGTTTTGCTCGGAGCTTTTCATATAGAAAAGAAAACGGATCATTGCAGCAGCGATCCCTAAATAGGCTCGTACTCGGCTGAGTGCAGTTTTCTGGAGAAATATGCGTAAAAATAAAGGAGCCTTACAGGCCTTTCATGCCTGGTCCTATGTCATGTGCTGTTCCTTGATATATCTCTTTCTTTCTTTGTTGACACTTTGCTTGTGACAATAGCTACCTTTCACAACCAAAGAGGCAATGAAATCATACTTGTTAAAATTCCCCGCAGGGGGGCGTCTGCAGCATGGAGACCTTGGTGAGTGGCGACACCACGGGTTCCTGAGCATCCGCAGGAACATCCCGCAGGGGGATGATAGTGAGCAGTACGTCACCACGGACTCGGGCACCCGCGCTTAGCCGTGCGTGGCATCGCCGTGTCCGGGAAAAGGGATCCTGGTGGTTGAGCCGATGCCGAGCGTTTGGACCCTTAATGCCCCTCGGCGAAGGCAACACACCACTCTGGCCCCAGCTTCCTGTAGACGGCACCTCCGGCCTGACCCGACCGGGGGAAATCGGCAGTCGCTTTTTTCTGTCCTCCCCTTTATCTTTCCATTTTCTTTCTCGAAACTTTCCTGTCCTCTCTTAATGACTTTTCCCTTTTTTCCAGGCGGCGAGGGTCAACCTTGTGTGGCGAACTACCCTGGGTGGTGTTATATTAGGTTATAGCTGGGGTGGACAGCTGACGAGGACAGAGCTTCCTGCCCCCTCCCCTCGTTGGGCTCCAAAGTTGGGGGCTGGCATCGCGGCCGAAAAACACATACATTCTATGGCTCCCCCTCCCCTACAAAATGATCGCCCTCAGAAAAGAGGGTGGACCGAAGTAACGGCTCAGTCCATAACCAAAAAACAGTAATCGTTCCCGAAGTAACAGGTTATACATAGGGGAAAAGCAGAAATGCCGACCAGAAAAATATCCCCGTTCGTAGTCTCTCAATCTTTGACTAAAGCCTTGTGCCTTGGTTACAAGGTAACAAAACTAGCCAGCGGCGGCACCTCCTCCTGATTCGCGACCAAATACAATGTTCAAAACTTTCAGATTTAACAAACTTCGAAACATAGCTGTCTCTTTTAGGGCACATCGATCACTGAACACAGTGAAAGGTGTCATTTCAGAATGTCATTTCTTAAATCTCACCGATTAAGGAGGGCCTGGGCCTTAAAAGGGCTGGAGGGCCTTAAAAGGGCAACTCCGGTTATTTTTCGATGTTTATCGATCGAAATGAAATTTTAAGTCTGCATTCTTCATGGTAGTCTGATGTCTCATGCAAAATTTCGCACCTGAAAGCGGCGTAGTTGTTCCGCAAGCGTAATTCACACGACGTTATCAGGCTTGTTATATGCGTCTTTGCTTGTTGGGATCTTGCTGCCGAATTCAAACTCATGAAATTGTCATCGTTCCTCCGCATGCATTCTGCTAACGTGAGAGCGCAATTATCGCCGCAGAATCGGGAGCCGCGCTGTCTTTCAACTGCCGCCCGTACCCACTGACGTTCAGCTTGGAACCAAGCACAAGGCGAAGCCCTGTCTTGGGCAGCACGAAAGGCGCGAAGCGAGTGATGGTTTTTACACAGCACGAATGAGAGCGCTGTAATCGCGGCGCATCCGGGCGCACGGAGCGCGCTGTCACATGGTGTTTTTTAAACTCCGCGGGCTTTCGTTTTTCTCGAATAAAAACGGCCACGCTAAGTCTATCTCGTTGCAAGTGCCTGGGTCGGACAATATTTGTGGAGCTCCACGACTTTGCTATTGACGCCTGGACGTTTCAAGCTATATTTAAAAAGCTAATAACTTTATCTCGACGAATTATTCAAATAGGACGAGCGAAAATATGGTACTCTAACTTTAGATACATCCTAACAACATCCACGCAATTTAACTTCAAAACAACGCTTAGTTGTTTTTTAAATCTTGGTCCAAGTTAGCTGGGACGCCCTGTATAGACGCATACTAGAACAGCGTAATAGAAAAGACACTTTTAGCCTGCCTTCGCGCCTATCTTCGAGCGTGTATGCCAGTCGCGAAGAAGTGCGTTCATTAAAGTGCTGGCAAATCGTAGAATCGCGGCCATGGCACTCAGTGCTCTCCATCTACAAACCTCGATAGATCGTGCCGTGGCTAACTAAGCGCACTTGAAGAACCACGCGCCGATTACTGCTTAGTTTGCTAGATTTCAGTTAAGTTTTTCCTGTGTTCAGTTAGTTTTAGAAGGGCTAGCATGCTCTCTGGATCATGCGGCTGTTGCATGATACCACGCACTGTTTTCTTATAACGTTGTGCGATCGCGTCCGCATATCCTGTGCGCGTTTATTCGTCCTTGTGAAGCAACACACTGTACGTATAAGAACTGAGGTGTGAATGCTCTATTTTTTGTGGATTCCTACATTCCATATCTGCGGCGATTGAAGTCTGTGAAAAAAAAATTGGATAGTGGGCTATATACTTTATTGCGAAGGGCGGACGCCTTTCACTAGTAAGTAAGTGCGACAGTGTTCTGAAAACGTTTCTGGCCGTCTGATTTTATTATCGTTCTGCCAAACGCCAACAGCTCGCTTCGCAACGAAGCCATTTGTCCAGGTTTGGGAGCAAGCGAACTAAGTGCCGGAAGCAACCGACTCCTCCGACAATTAAGTATCGGAGGCCCGTGGACTGTGCGATGTCAGTGTACGTTAAAGAATCCCAGGTGGTCGAAATTTCCGGACCCTTTCAGTACGGCGTCTCTCACAGCCTGAGTCGCTTTGGGAAGTTAAACACCATAAACCACACCAAGCCAAAAAGTCTTAGCGTGGGCCGCTTATCTGTTTTTTTCAGTCAGCGTCCGCTGCGGCGGACGCGGTTTTTGCGAAGCGCGTCTATTCATTTCTTTCTTTCCTCTTATCTTTGAACTCTCCGCTATCTGCACGTGGCAGCGGTGGTGGCTCGGCTTGCGCCAGTCGGCAGGCCCGTGCACTTTCCTTTTCATCCTTCTCTCAGTCGCAGCAGCAGCAACAAGTCTTAGCGTGAACCAAACCAACAAGGCTTAGTGTGATTGCCTGCGAAGGTATGTACAGGCGCCCAAATCTTTAACTGGCGTGCGCGAGCGGCGACTTTTCTGTGCGTCAGCGCCATATGACGGGGCCAAGTTGGAAACAGGATGAGGCTAAGCGCATACTCACAAAGCACGCTCGGCTGGGCCCGTCGTCTGCCAGGCTGTTCCTTCTTAAGGACGTCACCGCTTGTTATCGCGTTTCGACGAGCAGGCAGCGTGAGTAGACGAATGGTTTTGCTCGCATTTTACGTTCCGAAGAACAGCGTTGTAGCAACGAAGCGACGAAATAAAACTGAAAGATAGGCCGAACACTCTCAATCATGCGATAAGCCGGAGAACATGGATCGTTCATGTGTTACTTGCTGACGCGAAAGCTTTTTTTTTCATCTGCACGCAGGGCGCTTATCAACACTCTGCGTGCTTTATGCTTCAGCGTGGCGACGAAACTAAAAGGCCGCTGTGAAACTGAAATGAAGCTGCTCTGCAGCCGTGCTCGCAGCAGTTCAGAACAGCTATCAAGATGCCACTCGGTGTATGTCAAGCGACAAGACTCCGAATTATAGGGATGTCATTGGGCGGCTGATCACAGAAGGAGATGCTAAATCAACTGGAGTGGCTTGGACTTCAGTGGGCAGAATCTTACTTGCCTAGTGGGACGAAGGTCGGATCGAAGATGCTCCTCGCTACCTCATCAAGAAAACAAAAGAAGAAGACCTGCAGACTGTTGCCTGAGCTAGTGATAACCCTTTCAAAACCATAATGATCCATGTTCCCCATTCATAATGATAACGACCCATGTTCTCCGGCTTATCACATGATTGGGCGTGTTCGGCATATCTTTCAGTTTTATTTCCTCGCTTGGTTGCTACAACGCTGTTCTTCGGAACGTAAAATGCGAGCAAAACCATTCGTCTACTCACGCTGCCTGCTCGTCGAAACGCGATAACAAGGGGTGACGTCCTTAAGAAGGAACAGCCTGGCAGACGACGGGCCCAGCCGAGCGTGTTTTGTGAGTATGCGCTTAGCCTCATCCTGTTTCCAACTTGGCCCCGTCATATGGCGCTGACGCACAGAAAAGTCGCCGCTCGCGCACGCCAGTTAAAGATTTGGGCGCCTGTACAGTAGACTGCTTGGAACTTACTTTTAGGACAATACATCATGATGATTTAACATTAATTCGCCGGAGAGTGGGAGTAGTTAGAGCGAGGCGATGGCTTCCACAAGCGTGCTGTTCTCATGCTTTCGGGAGTCTACACCACACAGCTGCGGGAGCCTCCAATTCGTGGGGCTAATTGCCACTCCTCTGCTAAGTTGTGGGACCGTATTGCTAAGTTGTGGGACATTATTTTCGCATCTTGTTAATTTTTAAGGCATTGCTAGGTTCACGGTTCCTTTATAGAGTGCCAACGCGCCAAAAACAGAACATAGGCAGCACTTGTAGTTTGCGGCGGTTCGCAACGGAAGCCTTTTGGGTTTGCGTGCACAGTCGCGTACAGTGCGCAGTTAGTGACTTAACGCCCTGAATTGGCGGTTGTAAATCATAAAACCATGAGAGTAAACAAAGTATAGATATGTTGTCAAATATGGTGCGGAAAAGTAAGAGCTGTCATTGCCTTGCACTTATTGAGGTGTCTGTTACACTCAGCACTTAACACATCTGTTAATTGGTTGTAGATTTTTTCACTTTGGTTACTGCATTTTGGCCTGAGTTTCACATGACTGATATTTGTTGCTTTCTTTTTTTCAGCGATCCTGTCGGTTGGAAGGGTATGGATGTGTCTCTCAAGCTTGTCACGTTTGAAGAGTCAGATTCAAGAAATTTTACGAACATAACCCAGTGCTTTGCTGATGTATATCAATCAGAATAAAACATGCCTGCCATGTATTAAATTGTTTTTCATTTTATTGCCTCGAGAGAGTTAAAAAAGCGCGCCTGCATTATATATGGGAATATCCGAGAAATTTCCGAAAAACGGACGTCCTCAACTGGACGTTCGTAAGCGAAACAAACGTATATCTTTGGCCTCCTATCGGACGGCCGATGGACGTCCACCGGTTATTTGTGGATGTTCAGCGGACATCCGGAACATTCGAAACGGACCTCTGTCGGCCGTCCGAAGGATATAGGTGGTTGCTTGAGATTCTACAGTGAAAACACCCCATTACACTCCATGATGCTTTTAGGTGATCAAGCAGTTATTTATTTTTCAAGTAGTTTAAAGTTTCATAAGGAAGCCAGCATTTTAAACTCTCTGCAGATACCTCCTTTCTCGCAAGACGTTCTAACCTTGTGTTTGGCGCATCATACCCTTTGTTGCTTTTGCGCCATAACACCCAGGATAACTATCTTTCAGGCTTCTCACATCAACATTCCTTGCGGCAATTAAACGAAATCTTATATATGCTTTTCGATGATCTGTAAAATGGAAATTTTTGCTTGTTATAAGGTGAATTTTGAGATCGAGCCAGGCAATGATAACGCAGATATCGGTGAATAGCAACTGGAGCGAATGAGCAGTAAGGATAGATGGACTTCTAACCTCGAGCTCATTATTACCAATCTCTCCTTCATGTGAGCATCGGCAGCACGCTGGAAGAAGCGGTCGGGGCACGCACACTGCAATTCACGCAACGCTGCTCCTGGAGAGGTTGTGGCGCCTCCTCAACGCTGGGAACAACGCAGCCTCTTTGCTGACCTCTGTAAACACGGCACGTACCCACACAGGGGATTGGATGCTTGGCTGCTTTTCTTGAGAACGCGTATAGCCTACGGTGCGCTCGTAAAGAGGTCCTGCTTTCTCCTTTACCGCGAGATATCCACGCTCCATAGGGCTATGGATGAGATCGAATATCTTGTCGCCTTTAGACAATACCATTAGGTGAAGATGCAGGCAGTACAGATTGTCATTACTTTTACAGGTGAACTCGACTATTGTCAAGGTCTGGTTTGAAAACAGGTGCGAGCCAGATGCCCTGTGCCTCGTGCCTGCCAAGCGCTCCGATGTGTTGGTGTTATCGGTAAGCCGTGCTGAATCGCTTTATGAAGCTCGATGGAAGAGGGCGTTAGAGATTTGGGGAAAAAGTTCGTCTTGTACACAGCCGCCTTCCGGAAAGTTATGCAAGTTTCTTACATGTCTGTTGTTGACGTCATGAATCGACACCTGGAAAATTGCCATGCCTACCACAAGAAAGAACACATATGATACATAACACATTGTGAAAAGCGAAGTGTGGCATCCTTTGTGGGAAGTGCAAGAGCCATCTATGCCTTACAAAGAAAAAAAAGCTGCTTTAGAGCTCTCCACAGTGCAAATTAACACACCCTTTCGTTCAAATTTTTCTTGTGAATTGCGTAACCAAAGCGGTCTCTTTCACATTTTACACCTACTAAGCCCCGATGTCTTATTTTGGTGCCTGTTATGCTAGAAGCCTACGGCCCCGGTGGCTCCTTTCCCCGTTTCGCCGGTAACTACCATGTCCATGGGAAGTCTCGAGGGGTTAAGAATGATGACAGCGCGTCGCGTGCTTCGGACGCTGTCCAAGGCCGTGGGAAATGAGGAGTGAGACCGTGAACAGCACTGCCAGGGTCGCAAAGGGTCGACTACCTTTTGTTGGGAAAGCAACACTACGCCCACTGTTTCGCCTCTTCAGCGTGGTCGCACTTTCGCCGTGGCGGCGACTCCACGATTGACCTTGAGCCGTCGTGTAGCAACCGCAGCAGCTGCCGCCGCCGGGCTCCGCCAGATGGCGAACCGGGGTATATATGTCTCCCCAGGCCAGCATCGAAACCGTGCTGGACGTTATGGCTACCGGAGTGTCTAGCCGCATTGAACAAGAATTGGTATTCATGACTGGTGACTACAACAAGGATCCAAAGAGAGGCTCTGCGTTCATCCAAGCTGTCGAGGACCATTTTCAACTGGAGCTAAAGCTACAACCAACCACCACCACACAATGTAGAAGCTGTTTGGGCTTGGTGATGCAGAGAACATTTGCGAAACAAACTACGCCATCAATGCAGTAGAAACCAAGACACACTACTTTCCTCACTATCGAAGCGTAGCATTCATTGGTGTAAATTAAGTTTTAATCAATGCTTAACTATGTGTCTTCTTCGAGTATAAGCAGTAGAGCTCAGCCTAAAGGCCTAAACACAAGCGAATCCTAAGCGCAGCCAGGCAGCCGTTGCTTTCGCAACACAACCAGGTTTAACCAGAGCTAAGCCACTGCCATTTTTTTTAGTTAAGGGGGGATGAGCTCTCATGTGTGGGGTCATTATTCTTGGTGACTTCTCAGACCCCCCGACTGTCCAGCTAAGTGATGGGGTTCTGTTTATTGCAGCAGTGACAGTAAAGCCGATGCGGGGGCGCCTCGAGTGGTTGCAGGTGTATCGAGATGCATATGCGAAATCGCTCGTCCTGCATGTTACAGCAAAAGTGCGTGATCCGCTGAGTCGGAATCTGGCGAGCCCTGGGTTCCGCCCACTTGTATGTGTGGTGCCATTACAGTGTTATGGCCGAATATGGGCGAGAGCAGATTTACTAAAGCTCCTCTCAATTATCGAAGGGTTTAAATCCAGATCCAAACAAAAGGCGCTGGAGGAAGGAATGCGCCAAGTCTCAATCTCGGTCGCTTTTAAACAGCCTTTCTTTTAAACCGCCTCTTTATCTCTTTTAAACCACTTCTTACGGTTTGTATTCGGTCCCGTCTTCAATAAATCAGTTTCGTTTGTCCAGAAGTTAGAGCTGCTGCCCCAACCGGCAACGTGTCGCCGGACGAGGGGACGAAGACACGAAGTTCTCTTCGTACTGCTAACTGCCGCGTATACGATCCTCGAGCAACGTACTATATTTATTCGTCGATTGCGACGAGCATCGGACGAGCCCAACCACCCATTCCGATGTTTTACCAAGAACCTAACTGTGCCATACCTCTAAATCCATTATTACATGCAGTATTAGGTTTAAAAATTTACTACCTAGCTATGGGGCCTAAGGGGTTCTAAAAATGAAAAAAATCTGTGACCGAAATAAAGAATCCAGAGGCGAAAGTGTTACGAGAGAGTGAGAAACAACTTTATTGCCATGGAATGTCGGGATTTAGGGCAGGTGAGCTTAGTGTGGCCCCCAGGTGGGGGCGACTTCCTGAGCCGATTAAATGAGTGCCAGAGGATGCTCTTGTCTGGCCTCCTGAGGAGTTTGTTCCATCCCTCCTCGCAGGGAGCTGGCAGTGAGGTTCGAGGGGCGGGTTTCCCGCGCAACCCCAGAGGATATGCGCCTGCGTGGCGATTTCTCCCTGGTTAGAATTATGGCAGACGGGATCTTATCCTCCGTCTGTGATGAGTGAAAGTCTAGAATGGCTAAGGATCAAGTGTCTGCAACCTGCGGAGCAAGGTAGCTTGCGCTCATTTCAGTGGGGGTTGGGAGACGGGAACTGGCGTCTCGTCCCTCTGTCGAGGTTGGTGATTTCGGCAAAGGTCTGGGGAGCCTCGGAAAGAGCGTCTGGGTCCGTGGGGCCGTCCGGCCGCTTGATTAGTCCTCGGGCTAGCAGGTCGACCCCTTCGTGTCCAGAGTTTCCTGCGTGGGCGGGTACCCAGATCAGGTTGGTCTTATGGTCTAGAGTGCAGCCGGCAAGGGGTACGTGCAGCGGGGTGGCAGATAAAATCTGCCTAGTAACTTTGTATTGCTCTTTTGGAGTCGCTGAGAACTGCGCGCGTACGTGAGTCAGCGATGGCCAGCGTGACGGCGCAATCCACTCTCGTCACCAGCGCCACTGTACAAGCCCAGTTCCCACAGCGGCGCCAAAAATCAAAAAGGTTAAGAGACCAGATCGTGCTACCGGAACACTGCCAGCACGTGCCACTTGCTCGTGGTAACGAAGAAGAAGCTATCTTTTCGCTCCGTCGGCAGCGTTATTCCTCAGCTCCCGTTTCGCGACTCTTTGAGGAGTATACCAGTTGGACAGCTGCCCCAGACATGTCGGCCCCGGAGAAGAAGGCGGAGGGCTCCCAGCTGACCCGTTCCGGTAGCGCGGAGGTCGGCGGACGCCGAAAGCTCGGTTCGGTCCCTGCTGCTGCAGATTCGGCTGCTGGCGGGGCTCCCTCGGACACGCCCTCTTGTTCCCAGCGTCGTATGTCGGCGGACCAACAAGCGGCCACAGAGAGCCACCGTAAGCAGCGACGCCGTCGCCGGAAGAACAGCAAAGGTCAGGCGTCGGCCGCCGCTGAACTCGGCCACTCATCGACGTCAGAGCTGGAGCCCAATGCTGCCTCTTCGCGCTCGTCTTCTTCAGGCGGGTCAATTGCGGCGGCTAAGCAGGAGACGGCGTCTTCAAGCCAGGTGCCGTCGGTGTGCCCGTCCGTGCCGGCCAAGCCAGATTCGTCCGTCGCGGGAAAAGCCCCGGTACAAGAGGCGAGTAGGGTTTCTTTCAGCGCAGAAATTTATTTCTTACATTACGCTATGACGTGGATTAGAAGCATTCCTGAGATTAATCGGAAGTTCGCTGAGCCCTAATACGAAACACCCCTGCATTCTTCAGTTCATTCCTTTCATCTCAGCTAGTAAATGTTACGGCGAGCTCTTGGCCTTGTATACATATGCTTGGATGTCTGTACTCTGATGGTATTTGTTACACGACAGCGTATAAAGCTCGTTCGGCCGAAAAGCCGTCGGCGTAGTAGTAGTAGTAGTAGTAGTAGTAGTAGTAGTAGTAGTAGTAGTTGTGAGCTAAAAAATTGTATAATGCCAACCGTATGCCGTATGGTTTCATACGATTGAGCGTTTCGTGCAGCATAAACTTATCTGTTAATTTAGAGCCTAGCTTGCGGCAGGAATTCGAACCGATGACCTATAATCGGGTGCTGCGGCTGTCCACCGAGATATGTGAAACAGTTACGGTGTCTTTTATTTTTTTATTTAAATTTCTGCGGCGCGATGAAGACATAATTTCATGGGGGGGAATACATACATACAGAGACAATCGTACAGCATGTGCCAATCTTTTGTACAGGATAGGAAAGAATCGATGGCAGATGATGAAAATGAGTCTCAACAGGGCATCATCAGTCAATTGTTCGGGAAATAAAAGATGAGGAAAAGAAGAAAACAGCAGCTGAGCATGCGTGCACATTACAATTCCGACAACAGTGCTCGGAACTTTGCCTCGGACTGGCATTCAACAATACAATGAGGCAGTTTATTCCGTTCATTCATGGCGTGCGGAAAGAAAGACAGTTTGACACATTGGTACGGCATTTTATCTCATGTATTTTCTAGTCGTCATCGCTTCTTCTGAATGCAAATTTAGGCGGAAGCAAATAAGTTTCGGGGTTAATAGCAGTTTCCGTGAAATAAATGCGGTAAAGGTATTCTAACTTCATTCGTTAACGGCGCTGTCCCAGCTGAGATCCTGCTTAATACTGTTGCTTCGATAATGAAAGCAATGTTTGTTGATGACATACGGCATCGCACGATTCTGAACGCGTTAAAGCATATCACAATAGGTTCCGCCGCGGGGGTCCCAGACTGTGTAGGCGTACTCGATAATTTGTCTAGTGTTAGTGAAGTATAAAAGTTTCTTAAGCTTCTGAGGAGCATCCCGAAAATTAAAAAAAAAAATAGGATTCTTGACGCCTTTGAGGATATATATTGTCTGCTTTCTACATGTCAAGTCAGCCGAAAAATAAACCCCGGGATATTTAAAATCTGTGTTTAGATAAAAGCTGGTTGTTTAAAACATAGTCAGACAAAACAGGAGTACGCCTGCGCGTAAAAGAAATATAGTAACATTTTGCAGCATTCAAAGCCATGTCCCATTTCTCGTACCAGCGCTAAATGCGGTCCAAATTTTGCTGCAGATTATTTGTGTCACATCAAGCTTTAATCGACTGATACTGGACACAGTCATCTGCGTACAGCCGCACCTGACAGGTAACATTTTCCACGATGTCACTGACATAAATTAAAAACAGTAGAGGCCCCAGCACCTTTCCCTGCGGAACACCAGAGGTGACAGAAGCGGTATTTGAAAGCTGGCCGTTGACCAAGACGCGTTGCTTGCGCCCTTCAAGGTACTTTTTAATCCATTGAAGCACTTCTCTTGTTAAGCCAAGAAACGATAGCTTGTGAAGTAGCAGGAGGTGGGGAACTGTGTCGAATGCCTTTTTGAAATCTGAACATACGCAGTCAGTCTGCTCGTGGCGGTCGAAGGCAGAGCAGAGGTCATGGCTGAATTCAGCTAGTTGAGTTACGCATGAACGGCCAGCCCTAAAACCATTAAGAGGGTTTCAAATTGGGCTACTTGGTAGTTAACATGGTCAATTATGTTTGACCTAAAACCATGCTGGGAGTCGGTGAAAAATTTACGGCACTCAAGATTTTTTATCACACTGTATGATGTGTTCCGAATAATCTACAGCATATGCATGTTAGGGAGATGGGCCTGTAATTAGCAACATTATTCCTGAAACCAACTTTATGAATCGGTACTACGTTGGCTACTTTCCGCTCGTCAGGCAGAGAGCTTGTTTCAAGAGAATTATTGAACAAAACTACATAGTGAGTAATCATATCCGGACAGGCGCGTAGGACATACGAAGAAAGACCGTCTGGTTTGCCTGCAGAACCAGCTTTAATATTCTGAAGAAGTTTAACGACACCGCTGCATGTAATATCCAGGTCAGGCATAAGAGTGGTTAGCGCCTCGGAAACAGGAGGGGGTGACCTGAATAGGGCTCAGTAAAGACCTACTGGAAATAAGTTTTCAACGAGTAGGCCTTTTTATAGTTGTCATCTACCATGACACCGTTACTGTCTACTAGGTTCGGGAATCCTACAGGTTCTCTTCCATGAGATTTTAAGAATTTCCACATTTTCTTAGAATTTTTCTGCACCTTAGCTTCCAAGGCATAAAAATAGTTACTTCTGGCTATCTTGTTCTTAATTTTTATTTCTTTACCAAGACGCTTTAACGAGTCAAAAACATTAAGATCCTTTTTTCTTTCGTACCTGCTTAGGAGGCAGTGTCTTTTATGATAAGTAATCTAGTGTCTCGAGTTACCCACGGCTTGACTGCTCGACGTTTACGAGACATGTATTTACTGGGTTAGGAGGGTAGATGTGTAGGCCAGTTGGTGAGACATGAAGGAGCTAGACACCGCAGCGGACACGGGACAGAGAAGACACAGGAAGTACCGCCCTGTGTCGTCTTCTTTCTCTGTCCCGTGTCCGCTGCGGTGTCTAGCTCCTTCATATTTACTGTGAATTTGTTGGTCAATTAATTTTTGAAGTATATTCGTAAACATTATCCAGAGCCCATTGCAGCTTAAACTTTGGCTGGCCGCAGCGAATTCAGGCAGGCAGGCTCAGTGCAGATGGAAGTGTAGTCACCCTTTTCACGGAAGTAAACGCTTCTGGATACCGCATGAGCTACCCTAGAATTAACAGGCGCAAGCTGTGTAACAACGCAGTCGTGATCATTTATGTCGGGAGTGACTACAACGTTCGTAATGATGGGTGGTCTGTTAGTAAAAATTAAGTCGAGGTTAGAAGCATTGTTACTCCCCTGTCTTGTTGGCTCCGTAACAAACTGATGCAGTTCATTACCTAGTCATTAGCAATGATACAAGTCATTAGCAATGGCATTGATAAAGGTTTGCGGTGTGATCCTGCTATAAGGACCGTGGTTTCGTTCAACATCTCCGCAAAGCAAGAGTAACAACCGGGTCGTATATTTAAAAGAAAAACGAGTGCAACTACAGAAACGTTTCTCAACAGACAATATACACTCAAGCGCCAGCTTGAGGGCACGACACCACAATAAGGAACGGATCAGACGTGCGATACGTCTCAGCGACGGATAAGTAACTAACCTGTACAAAAAAGGGGGTTGAGCACATGTCGGAAGCGATGTCGCGCCCCCGGAGCCGCTCGAAGTGGTGGTTAATAGGCGCGCTGCGTCTCCTCTGTCACTCTTGGTGCCGAGTTGCCAGATGGGATCCTGTGCTCCGGTCAAGGTCAGCAGCAAGTGGTGCGTCGCCGTGGAAGGTATAGGCAATACAGTTAGAAAACCGGAAATGTGGCCGATGCCAAGTCCGGCAGGCGCTGCATCCTCGCATGGAAGAGGGCCATTCAGGAAAGGTGTGGTAGCAGAAATACAGGCCAGGATCTGTACAAAATAAGGGTTGAGCACATGTCGGAAGCGATGTCTCACCCCCGGCGCCGCTCGAAGTGGCGGTAAAATAGGCGCACTGCGTCCTCTCTGTCCCTGTTGGTGCCGGGTTGCCAGATGAGATCCTGTGCTTCGGTCAAGGTCATCAGCAAGTGGTGCGTCGCCGTGTAAGACGTAGGCAATAGAGTTGGAAAACCGGAAATGTGGCTGATGCCCAGTTCGGTAGGCCTTGGATCCTCGCATGGAAGAGGGCCATTCAGTAAAGGTGTGGTAGCAGAAAGGCAGGCAAGGACCTGTACAAACTAGGGGGTTGAGCACATGAAGGAAGCGATTTAAATGGTTAATTGGTTTTTTAGGAAAGGAAATGGCGCAGTGTCTGTCTCACATATCTCGGCGGACACCTTGACCGCACCACACGAGAAGGGAGGAAGGCGGGAGTGAAAGAAGAAAGAGAGAAAGAGGTGCCGTAGTGAAGGTCTCCGGAAAAGTTGGCAATGGCTTAGCTCTGCTATGCGAGGTTATACGTAGCGTGAGCAGTGACGTCGCGTGGCTCTGCGCCGGCGGCAGCAGCGGCGAGCGCGCGCGGCGAGGCGCGCCAGCTGTGCGCAGTGGCATCAATCGATCCTCGCGCATGCGCAGTATGGTCGACGGAGGGAGCCCGCGAAACGGCGAGACTGTGGCCACTGTAGCCCACGCTACAATAATTTCGACCACCTGGGGTTCTTCAACGTGCACTGACATCGAACAGCACATAGGCGTTTTCTGTGTTTCGCCTCCATCGAAACGCGGCCGCTGCGGTGGGGTTTGAACCCTGGTACTCCGGCTCGGTAGACGAGCCCGTTAACCACTGAGTTACCGCGGCGGGTGCGATGTCGCGCCCCAAATCAAATTGCTCCCCAAATCCAATTTTCATTTCCTTCATTACGGCACCTTTTTCTCTCTTTCTTCTTTCAATCCCACCTTCTTCTCTTCCCTTACGGTGAGGTTCGGGTGTCCACCGAGATGTGCGACAATTATTACGCAATTTCCTTTCCTCAAAAATACGTTGCGTTCAGGTGGATCTCAGGCCCATCGCAACGCTTAACTAGAAGAAATCTGTAAACATCTATTCTGATCAAGCTGTATACTCCCGACGTCACCCCAACCGTTGGGCTGCCCGATCACAGACACTCAGGGCCGATGACAAGGACTGAGTTACCGCACAGACGACTGACGCTTCCTGTACGCGCAAGTTCTTTCAACGACAACGTTCCGCGGTTGTCGCGGAGGTGACGACCAGACGGGTCATACACGCATGGCGGCTGCACTGTAAACGATTTTTTTTGGTTTGGTGGTTTTTTTTATTCTTTTGAGAGCAACAACGACCGTTAGTCTCCGGAGACGAAGTTTGACCAGTGCAACAACTAGCGCGGAGCAAAACAACCCTGCGCAGATTTCAAGGACTGAGCGTTAAGCCCTTGATAGCAAGGAGACTAACGCAGGGACGAACAACATCCTGTTTAGTCCCCGTTCTTTTGGCATGCTCCACTGGAAGTCAGCGATTTTTCTGGCATATATTTACTGCTTATGATTGTGTCCTTTTTCCAATCAAGGTCCAGGAAAGTACGCCACAAATGAGAGACAAAGAAAGAACGGTGGAATTACCGTGGTTAGGCTCAATTCGAGATAGACGCACTAGCACTTCGGTTTTCACTTCGGTTCTGGTTCGAGGCTCGGTTTCCAATGTCAAACAGGCTTCACGCAGAGATGAGTGAAGTCTAACTTAAGCTTCTCTTTAAGGGTGTCACGCGATAGAGTTAATGGCTTAATATACATATATGTGAAAGTCGCCATTCTCTACTTTACATTCATAGATTACTCGGAGCCCTCACGCCACTCCTGGCACAGCGGTTAAGCGCTGCGCCTCTGCCCTGCGATGGCGGGTGCTGCCGCCTGTAGGGTTTGTGAGACCCATGTCCCTGTTTCCGAGCAACCTGTCGCGACTGATGATTAATTGAAGTGTCACCTGGCACGGTGCACACGTTGTGGTGACGGCAGAAGGTCACGTGACCAAGTTGGCCCACCTGGCACCCACGCGGCTGACACACTGCTCTTCTCGCAGAGCGAGCGGACAAATACCGGCGAGCTGGTGCACGCGCACTGAAATTCCCAGAGACGCAGCCGCGGTGGAAGGTGGGCCGGCTAGGTCACGTTACATTGTTACGTCATTCCAACCTGCCCCCGCCGCCGCGGTGGCTCAGTGGTTATGGTGCTCGGCTGCTGACCCGGAAGACGCGGGTTCGATCCCGGCCGCGGCGGCTGAATTTCTTTGGAGGAGAAATTTTAGAGGCCCGTGTACTGTGCGATGTCAGTGCACGTTAAAGAACCCCAGGTGGTCGAAATTTCCGGATGCCTCCACTACGGCGTCTTTCATAGCCTTAGTCGCTTTGGGACGTTAAACCCCATAAACCAAACCAGCAACCTGCCCCCACAGAGGGACCGCACTGATAACGGCTACGCCTGCTGAGTGGAAGCTGTAATGCTTGCGCACTAAATAATAATGAGGTAATTTTTTTCATGAACAAGAGCACCGTCGGAGGCAAAACTGCTGCTTGAAGAAAGACTTAATGGCATCGGAGGTATCGGCAGCTGCCTATAGGGCGGTATGTACTCGACGCTTTTCGAAACGTGTGTAATGGTGAATTGCGTGGTGCGCGCAAAAGCTGCACTTTAGTTGATTTAATTGCTGTAAATACATGGTTTCATACTGTCCGCCAACGAAGTGGTGTTCTGAAGTGGCCAATGACCGGTCGCAGTAAGTGGGTAATGCTGTCGGCTCCCTGCGCAGAAGACGACGCCATACACCGTGCCGATACCCCGCAGGGGGGAACCAAGTGAACTTTGTTACGGTCATGGTAGCGCCGGCGGGCGGCGAAGCGCTGTGTGTCAGTACACGGACGGAAAAAAACTTAAAATTGTTTTTTGATGAAAGGAAATGGCAAGCTGATAGTCTCACGTATCTCGGTGTACAGCTCAATCACACCTTAAGGGAAGAGAGGAAGGTGGGAGCCAAAGAAGAAAGAAAGATGTGCCGTTGTGGAGGGCTCCGGAATAATTCCACCACCTGGGGATCTTTAACGTGCACTGACGTCGCACAGCACAAGGGCGCCTCTTGCGTTTCGCCTCCATGCAGGCGAAACGGAGACGGAGCCCGTGTGCTGTGCGACGTGAGTGCACGTTAAGTTGTTAGGGGCTATTTCTTAATAAAAATAAAAATGGAAAGAAAAGATGTCGCTAGCCGCGGCATCTGCCATCGAAACCTGGAGCACCTGAGCTGCGGCTGGTGGGAATAAAAGGACAGGGAGAGTACAAAGATGGGAACAAGGGGGAGCAATAGAAGAAAGGATAGGGGTAGGGAGGCAATATACATTATGTACAGAGTGTCGACCACGTTTTTGCACGATTAATGCCGTTATGAGCACTTCGTTTATGCTTTATGCTTATCAAAGCCTGCTCAGGAAGTATATGCGAAAAAGAAAACAGCCATGTCTTGCACGAGAAAATTTAGGACGCTTAAGCTTCGCTTAAGATAAAGCGCCTTCTCCTCTTTTTTTTTCTCTTCTTAGTCGTTTTCTTTCTCACTTCTCTCTTACCGATCACATTACCGATTACCAATCACGAATCGATATTATCTGTGACCAATGAGCAATCACTATCTAGCTTACACTACTGCATACTCATGCACGCGTGCACACGATTTTTGAGTACAGTGACGCACCATAATACCATCTTTTCATTCCGCGCAATATATGACGCTAATTTATATTTAGTTTCATTTTTTATTGCCGTACATGCACGGTTTTTCATATTTATCTGTCCGGGTTGTTAAAAATTCTCCTGTGGAAACTACTCGACTATTTGAGCTCAAGCACCAACCATAGAGTAGCTTATGATAGTGTACGTTTTCTTATAAGTAATCTAAAATTGGAACTTGACTGGATTATCCGGAATCTGTGAGAAACTGCAGTTTCTGCGCGCAGAAGTTTCGTCGAGGCGCGCGGAATAGCCATTCTGAGAGGCTGCGCCATCTGGCGAGCTCGGCATGGGCGGGAGCGGACAGCTCACGCGGTTGATTCCAAGGTGCATGTCGTCTGCTCGTTGAAAGTTACACCACAGAAAAAGTTGTTTTTCTTACTCGAAATAACCGTCAACGATGTTGTAAATAAAACTGAAAACAATAAAACCGGAAAGCTCGTGACTTACGCTCTACATCTTGTTTTTGCGTGTCACACCTCAAAATTTCTGCCGGTAGCGTCAATGCATTTCCTTAGCCTTTTTCTTGCTTTCTGAAGACTGCAGCTCTCATCCAAGATAGTATGGTCCAAGATAGTATGGCAGAGATCCTCACTGCGCTGCCTTAATTGCCTGCACCTTGCCACAGAGCCATGGCTGTACACTTGAGCTTTGAAGAATCCGAACGAAAAGTAGTCGCAAGGTGTTAGGCCCGGCGGACGTGGTTACCACGGCATGCTGGCCGGACATCGTCTCATCCAGCTGTTCGGGAAATTGTGTTCCAGCCAACTCCGGACGCTCACTGTACAGTGAGCCGGAGCTCCGTCCTGTTGGAATATGGCTATTTCCTTCGGCATGTGAAACCCTTCTGGTTCTGGCGAAATCTTATGCGTTAGCATGTCCATGTAAGATTCGGCCGTTATTGTGACGTCGAAAAAAAAGAGTCCAACAATACCTTCACTCCAGACACGGCACCTTAAAGACAACGCGTGGGGACTGGTCGTTTCTTGTGGTAAAATATTTGGGGTTTTCCTGGGCCCAAAATCTTGAATTTTGGCTGCTAACTTGGTTATCCACGTCCAAGGCAGCCTCGCCCGTGAAAAGCAAAAACTGAAGATTACCATGGTCCTGATCAGTCCTTTCTTTTTCTGCAAGGCAGAACGCAAGCCGACGCTCCATGTCTTGCTGCGAATGGTCTTGAAGAGTCTGCACTATATTTACGGGTGTTGTCCCATACTTGCAAGCGCATGGGAAGTCGTTGAAGAGGACACCCCGAAGAAAAGCTCAGGGCGCCTGCAAGACATCTTTGGGTCGGACCTAAACGCCCTTTCAATAGCATTTGCGATGCTGATATGGGCCTTGCCTTTGTCACTCCCTTATTTTGTTCGCGCTGTGCTCTTTTCCTCGTACCTCCTCTGCCACCTCTGCACTGCCTTCTCAGAGGAAGGTCGACGACGAA